>NW_026991493.1:2500-623256 GCF_036370855.1 Dromaius novaehollandiae
CCCCTAGTGCACTGTAGGCCCTACCCCTAAGTCCCAGGTGCTCATGTGTAACCCTAAAACTGTTATTGGGACTGCTCACCAGGGGGCACTCAAAGTCTAATAATAGAGGGTGTGGCAATACCCTAATGCTAGCAGTAGGGGGCTCTCTAATGGTAATGCTATTTGGTGTGAGGATGTTAACCCTAGGTAATAGCTGAACTGTATGGCTAGTGTATGTCTCTTGGAGGGGGTGGTGCCTGGGATTAAGTGGGTGTGTATATTTTTTGGTGTGTACCTGACAAGTGTGTGTGGCTCTCCTAACTGCTGATATGTGGTGAATTGCTTTTGCTGTGACTGTTGTCAGCATGTGATCCACCCTGTGTTTGTGTGTAGTGTATGTCATGGTGCATGGAGGGTATATACACAGTGTATATAGTATGTATACTGTTTGTGTATGTGTGGTTTTTGTGCATATATACATGCATAGACTGTGTAGTATATGTGTATAGTATGTATGTACAGTGTGTGCATGTGGTATGTATAGTGTGTATATGGTATATATAAAAAGAAAGAAAAAATAATAAGTATAGAAAGGCTTAATTTGCATATTTAATGAATTCAGTAGCAGGGGCAGGATACTGGCTGGGAGCAAATAATTTTTTTTTTAAATGGTGAAATTATTATTATTTGCTCCCAGCCAGTATGCTAGAAAAAAGAAGAGGAAGAGAGGAGGAAGAGAGGAGGAAGAGAGGAGGAAGAGAGGAGGAAGAGAGGAGGAAGAGAGGAGGAAGAGAGGAGGAAGAGAGGAGGAAGAGAGGAGGAAGAGAGGAGGAAGAGAGGAGGAAGAGAGGAGGAAGAGAGGAGGAAGAGAGGAGGAAGAGAGGAGGAAGAGAGGAGGAAGAGAGGAGGAAGAGAGGAGGAAGAGAGGAGGAAGAGAGGAGGAAGAGGAGAGGAGGAAGAGAGGAGGAAGAGAGGAGGAAGAGAGGAGGAAGAGAGGAGGAAGAGAGGAGGAAGAGAGGAGGAAGAGAGGAGGAAGAGAGGAGGAAGAGAGGAGGAAGAGAGGAGGAAGAGAGGAGGAAGAGAGGAGGAAGAGAGGAGGAAGAGAGGAGGAAGAGAGGAGGAAGAGAGGAGGAAGAGAGGAGGAAGAGAGGAGGAAGAGAGGAGGAAGAGAGGAGGAAGAGAGGAGGAAGAGAGGAGGAAGAGAGGAGGAAGAGAGGAGGAAGAGAGGAGGAAGAGAGGAGGAAGAGGAAACAGAAGACAGAGACAAAGACAAAGACAGACTGAGACAAAGAGAGACAAAGACAGACAAAGAGAGACAAAGACAAAGAGAGACAAAGACAAAGAGAGACAAAGACAAAGAGAGACAAAGACAAAGAGAGACAAAGACAAAGAGAGACAAAGACAAAGAGAGACAAAGACAAAGAGAGACAAAGACAAAGAGAGACAAGACAAACAACAAAAGACAAACACAGGACAAAGACAGAACAACAGAGGACAAAGACAACAAACAAAGACAAAGACAACAGAGGACAAACACAGAACAACAGAGACAACAAACAGAAAAAAGACAACAGAGAGGACAACCAGAGAGAACAAAGACAACCAGAGAGAAAACAGAAAGCACAGAAAACAACAGAGAAAACAGAGAACAGAGCAAAAAGCACACACAGGAGAGCTGAGAGAGCAGAACAGAGAAAAGAGCAGAACACAGAGAACAGAACAAAGCAAAAAGCACAGCAAAGAGCACAGCAAAACAGAAAATACAGAGCAAAGCAGAACACAGCAGAACACAGAGAGCAAAGCAGAAAACACAAAGCTGAGGGCAGAGCACAGAATACAGAGAAAAGCAGAGAGAGCAGAGCACCACAGTGCAGGCAGACTGAAAGAGTAAATAGTAAAGACAGAGAAAGGTAGAGAGAAACCTGGACAAAGTGAACATAGACAATCAGGGAAAAGGAGAAGAAAAAGGCATAAGAGACAGACAAAGAAAAAAAGAATAGGAAACAGAACAGAGGACCAAAAAATTAAAATAAGAACAAGACAAAACCTTCTGCCTTCTTCTTATTTTAAAAGGTCAAAAGAGCAAGAGCAAAGAGGAAAAGGGTAAGAGCAAATGTGTGGCGCATGCAGTTCAAATAAGACAACAGAAACAAACAGCAAAACCATCTTTATTTGAAAGGAGACACACACACCACCATCTTTATTGTTTTATTGCACAAAAAAAATCATCATCACAACATACAAAACATAACAAGCCCACACTCTACAAGAGCTGCACACACTCTTCAGCATTCACCTCTACATTCTCACCACTACTACTCTCATCAGTTGGCAAGCGCCTCCAGTCTTTTGGACAGCTCCCAGTAACAACGTTACTGGACACCTCCAAAAACTGCCCTGCCTACAAAACCCCCCGGTCCCCAGCCAAAGCTCCGCACCAACATTGGCGATGATCATCGCCTCGCAGAGCGGCCGGGACCGGGGGAAAAAAAAACCCAGCCGGGGGAAAAAAAAAAAAATCCCCCAGCTGGGGTTTTTTTAAATATTTTAAAATAAATTCTAACTACAACCTGGAAAAAGAAAAACACATGCATACAAAGTTAGACACACTCACCACCAAGCCCACCCAACAACCACACAGCTGCCCACTCACTCCCACCACAATCATTCTACCTCCCTACAGTAACAGGCAAGCGCCTCCAGTCTTTCGGACAGCTCCCAGTAACAGCATTACTGGACACATCCAAAAACTGCCCTGCCTACAAAACCCCCAGCCCCCAGCCACAGCTCCGCACCAACATTGGCGATGATCATCGCCTCGCAGAGCGGCCGGGACCGGGGGAAAAAAAACCCAGCCGGGGGGAAAAAAAAAATCCCCCAGCTGGGGTTTTTTTTTTAAATTATTTTAAAATAAATTCTAACTACAACCTGGAAAAAGAAAAACACATGCATACAAGATTAGACACACTCACCACCAAGCCCACCCAACTGCCCACACACTCCCACCACAGACAGTCATCACAGCTACTAACAAAACCACATGCTTCCATCCTTGTTTAAAGATAACACTATCCTGCCATGAATAGAACCCCCCCCCGCCCCCAAAATGGCCATGCCAATAAAAAAAATTAAAGAAAAAACCTACTTTTATCTCTTACTGACACAACCCCCCCCCCAAAAAAAAAAGAAAAAACAAAATAAGTGTTTCATAGATACATTATTCTGCTCTGGCAACTACCATTACTACACCCACAGGCAAGGCAGCTCCAAACACACACACAGACACGTACACACAGACACGTACACACAGACACGTACACACAGACACGTACACACACCCTCCATGCAAAAAACAATGCCAGCACAGAAGATGCTGCCAGCCAGAAAGCCCTACAATGCCACGACCGTGCGGCTCTGGTGCTCTCCACGAGACCAGAAAAGAGTCAGATGCCACCATCTGTGACAGAAAGGGGCCAGCAAAGCGAGGAACGGCCATGCGGAAGAGGCCGGCGAGAAAGACCCGAGGCTCTGATGACACAGGGAAGAAAACCCTGAAAGGGCACCAGGAGGATGCAAAATAAGAGAGGCCTCAGAAAACACACGACCAACAAGACCTGAATGATGGCTGCCAAGATGATTGGCCAGAAACAATGCAGAATCACAGTGACAGACTGCTGCTTTCAGCTGCCTGCACAGAACAAGATGATCATTGGAGCAATGCAGATGAGTTGGTCAAGACCAGACAAAAGACAGCAGATGCCTGTTGCACTAGCACTACAAAGCATATGCTGTGCTCCTTGAGCACAAAGAGCAAGGGCAACATCAAGACCTGAGCAAAAGATAGCACAGCTACAACACACACCACATAGACTACACAACACAGACACAGGCTGGAGCTGCCCTGCCTGACACCCACCCTCACTTTCTGCCATGCACACCCCACTGCCTCTGCCTCACACACACAAACACACACACACACACCCCCCGCAACACCCTTTGCCCATGCACTTCGCTTTTGCAGTGCTCTGCATCACTGTTGCTCCTCAAGAGGCATCCTCAACAGCAGACACATCCTCTGCAGCAGCCACACCCTCTGATCTTCTTTTGCTCACCACATTTGCCTTCATCACCTGCCAAACCAGAGCACAAGCAGTCACCCCCTTGCCAGTCAGCTCCATCCCCATCTGCAAGGGCACCCTCCACCAAAGCGCCATTGGCGCTCCACTCACCTGCACCGCAACAACTCCAAACGCCAACATCCTGCCTGGGGGGAAGCCCGTGGCGCCTGGAAAAAAACAAAATAACAAAGTGACTCTTCTGCCAGGCAGCGCTCACCAGCCCTACAACATCCAGCTCCGATCCACTCACCTGAAAGTCTCAGCCACGCCTGGGAAAGGCCCACAGCAGACCTGAAAAAACAGAGAAAAAGGCATCACCAAGAGGCAGCCCAACACCACCCACCCCACAATAAAATCAGACCCAACAAGCTCCGCCGCTCACCTGCTCAGGCTCTTCTCAGCACTCAGCTGCTTCTCTCCACAACTTCCCGCAAAACCTGCAAGCACAGAGAGAAATCACACACTCAGGCGATGCCTGCAACACCACCGCTCCAGTCCATCACGGACACACTCCACACACCACCATGGCTAACACCCACAGGCAAGGCAGCTCCAGCCCCAAAAACACACAGACAAACAAATAGCAGACACAAACACAGAGGACAGCCCTACACAAAAAAAACCCTATTCCCACACATAAGACTGCCGGCCAGAAAGAGCCGCACGGTCGTGGCGTCGTAGGGCCGAGGCTCTGGACGAGCCCAGAAAAGAGTCAAACGTCAATGGCCAGGATGGAAAGGGACCGGCAAAGCTCAGAAGAGTGATGCAGAGGAGGCCAGCGAGAAAGACCCGAGGCCATGATGACGCAGGGAAGGAAACCCTGAAAGGGCGCCAGCGAGACACAAAACAAGAGCGGCCCCGGAAGAGGTGCGGCCGATGAGGCCTCGACGGTGGCCACGACTATGACGGACCGCAAACGGCCACGATGCACAGTCAGAGTCACAGACCACCCCTTTCAGCTGCCTGTGCAGAACAAGACGTAGTCCATTGGAGCAATGCTGATGAGTCTGGCCAGGCGAAAGACAATGGATGCCTGCCACACTACTGCTGCAGAGCATAGGCTGTGCTCCTTGAGCACAAAGAGCAAGAGCAACATCAAGACCTGAGCAAAAGATAGCACAGCTACAACACACACCACATAGACTACACAACAACACAGACACAGGCTGGAGCTGCCCTGCCTGACATCCACCCTCGCTTTCTGCCATGCACACCCCACTGCCTCTGCCTCACACACACCACTCATCCAGAACAACCCTCCACTCTACACTGAACATCAGCACGCACACACACACACACACACACACATACACAGAAACTGAGGATGCCCCAACACCCTTTGCCCCTCAACTTAACTGTGGCAGTGCTGTAGGTCACTGGTCCTCAAGAGCCATCCTCAGCAGCAGCCGCATCCACACTGATCTTCCTTTGCTCACCACATTTGCCTTCATCACCTGCAAAACCAGAGCACAAGCAGTCACTCTCTTGCCAGTCAGCTCCATCCCCATCTGCAAGGGCACCCTCCACCAAAGCGCCATTGGCACTCCACTCATCTGCACCGCAACAACTCCAATGCCTGGGGAGGAAGCCCGTGGCGCCTGGAAAAAAACAAAATAACAAAGTGACTCTTCTGCCAGGCAGCGCTCACCAGCCCTACAACATCCAGCTCCGATCCACTCACCTGAAAGTCTCAGCTACACCTGGGAAAGGCCCACAGCAGACCTGAAAAAACAGAGAAAAAGGCATCACCGACAGGCAGCCCAACACCACCCACCCCACAATAAAATCAGACCCAACAAGCTCCCCCGCTCACCTGCTCAGGCTCTTCTCAGCACTCAGCTGCTTCTCTCCACAACTTCCCGCAAAACCTGCAAGCACAGAGAGAAGTCACACACTCAGGCGATGCCTGCAACACCACCACTCCAGTCCATCACGGACACACTCCACACACCACCATGGCTAACACCCACAGGCAAGGCAGCTCCAGCCCCAAAAACACACAGACAAACAAATAGCAGACACAAACACAGAGGACAGCCCTACACAAAAAAAACCTGTTCCCACACATAAGACACTACTGGCCAGGAAGAGCCACACAGTGGTGGCATCGTAGGGCCTAGGCTCTGGACGAGCCCAGAAAAGAGTCAAACGTCAATGCCCAGGATGGAAAGGGACCGGCAAAGCTCAGAAGACTGACACAGAGGAGGCCGGCGAGAAAGTCCCAAGGCCATGATGACGCAGGGAAGGAAACCCTGAAAGGGCGCCAGCGAGACGCAAAACAAGAGCGGCCCCGGAAGAGGTGCGGCCGATGAGGCCTCGACGATGGCCGCAACTATGACTACACTGCAAACGGCCACAATGCAGAGTCACAGTGACAGACTGCCCCTTTCAGCTGCCTGTGCAGAACAAGATGTAGTCCATTGGAGCAATGCTGATGAGTCTGGCCAGGCGAAAGACAATGGATGCCTGCCACACTACCACTGCAGAGCATAGGCTGTGCTCTTTGAGCACAAAGAGCAAGAGCAACATCAAGACCTGAGCAAAAGATAGCACAGCTACAACACACACCACATAGACTACACAACAACACAGACACAGGCTGGAGCTGCCCCGCCTACCGCACCCTCACTTTCTGCCATGCGCACCTCAGCACCTCTGCCTCACACATACCCCACTCATCCAGAACAGCCCTCCGCTCTACACTGAACATCAGCGTGCACACACACACACACACACACACAGAGTTAAGACACCCCTGATACCCTTTGCCCCTCAACTTTACTGTTCAAATGCTGGGCATCACCATCGCTCCTCAAGAGCCATCCTCAATGGCAGCCGCATCCGCGCTGATCTCCCTTCAGTCACCACAGTTGCCTTTATCACCTGCCAAACCAGAGCACAAGCAGTGACCCCCTTGCCGGTCAGCTCCAGCCACATCTGCGAGAGCACCCTCCTCCAAACCACCATTATCATCGCACTCACCTGTACTGTGCCAAAGCCACGCTCCAGCACTGTGGCTGTGAGGCTGCCCATGGCATCTGGAAAAAGCAAAGCAAAATTACTCTTCTGCTAGGCAGTGCGGACTAGCCCTACAACTACTGCCACACCATTATACGCACCCATTCCACTTCACCTCAAAACCTCAGCCACGCCTGGGAAAGGCCTGCACCGTACCTGAAAAAGCAGAGCAAAACACATCACCGAGAGGCAGGCCAGCAGCACCCTACCGCATAATAAAACTCAGGCAGACAAGCTTCCCTTCTCACCTGCTCAGGCTCCTCGTTGCCGCTCAGCTTCTCCTCTCCAAAACTTCCTGCAATGCCTGCAAAACCACAGAGAAGACCACAGCTTGAGGTCATGCCAAAAACCACACCCCATGCACAACATTACCTCGCTACAATACCTTTACCTGCTCCGCTCTCCCATCCCGACTGCTGGGCTATGGCTCCCCACGCCGAGGTCTGCCACACACCTGTAAAACAGGAATGGCGCCGGGCAATGGGGACGGCGCCGACGAGGTGACGGCCCTACGCCGGGCTCTACGTCCTCACCCAGACTGATGCTCACCTCACCCTGCTCCTCCTGGATGTGAGCGACCTGCTCCCCGCAAGGCTCCACGCCTACAAGCACAAAGCAAAAATTAACCGCGCAACCCACTGACCGCAACACTCTCCTTCCAACACCAAATCTCTAGCTCACCTTCTTGGGGCATGCCCCTTTCTTCCTCCAGCTCCCTTGGGCCCACTCAGAACACTGCTCAGCATCTGCAAAAAACAACAAAACAAAACAACATAAAGTGGAGCACACAGACATTGACAAATCACCATTCCAGTCCATCACTGACACACTCCGCACACCACCATTCCTAACACCCACAAGCAAGGCAGCTCCAAACACACACAGACAGACCAAAAAAAAAAAAAAAACATTAGACACAAACATGAAGGAAAGCCCTATGCAAAAAGAACTATTCCAATGCGTTCCACATGGTATCTGATGACACCACAGCCCTGCGGCTCTGTTGCTCTGGACGAGCCCAGAAAAGACTAAGATGTCAACACCCGGGATGGAAAGCGGCCGGCAAAGCGAGGAACGGCCATGCGGAAGAGGCCAGCGAGGAAGACCTGAGGCCGTGATGACACAGGGAAGAAAACCCTGAAAGGGCACCGGTGAGACGCAAAAAAAGAGCGGCCTCAGAACGAGAGCGGCCGACGAGGCCTCGACCGTGGCCGCAAAGATCGATGGGCACGATGCAAAGCCGGAGGCACGGACCGCCCCCTTCGGCTGCCTGCACGTGACGAGACACCGTCCGTGGGTGCGATACTGATGAGTCAAGCCAGCAAAACATGACAGAGGCCTACAATGCTAGCGCTCCACAGTGTAGGCCGTGCTCCTTGAGCACAAAGAGCAAGGGCGACATCAAGACCTGAGCAAAAGATAGCACAGCTACAACACACACCACATAGACTACACAACAACACAGACACAGGCTGGAGCTGCCCCGCCTACCGCACCCTCACTTTCTGCCATGCGCACCTCAGCACCTCTGCCTCACACATACCCCACTCATCCAGAACAGCCCTCCGCTCTACACTGAACATCAGCGTGCACACACACACACACACACACAGAGTTAAGACACCCCTGATACCCTTTGCCCCTCAACTTTACTGTTCAAATGCTGGGCATCACCATCGCTCCTCAAGAGCCATCCTCAATGGCAGCCGCATCCGCGCTGATCTCCCTTCAGTCACCACAGTTGCCTTTATCACCTGCCAAACCAGAGCACAAGCAGTGACCCCCTTGCCGGTCAGCTCCAGCCACATCTGCGAGAGCACCCTCCTCCAAACCACCATTATCATCGCACTCACCTGTACTGTGCCAAAGCCACGCTCCAGCACTGTGGCTGTGAGGCTGCCCATGGCATCTGGAAAAAGCAAAGCAAAATTACTCTTCTGCTAGGCAGTGCGGACTAGCCCTACAACTACTGCCACACCATTATACGCACCCATTCCACTTCACCTCAAAACCTCAGCCACGCCTGGGAAAGGCCTGCACCGTACCTGAAAAAGCAGAGCAAAACACATCACCGAGAGGCAGGCCAGCAGCACCCTACCGCATAATAAAACTCAGGCAGACAAGCTTCCCTTCTCACCTGCTCAGGCTCCTCGTTGCCGCTCAGCTTCTCCTCTCCAAAACTTCCTGCAATGCCTGCAAAACCACAGAGAAGACCACAGCTTGAGGTCATGCCAAAAACCACACCCCATGCACAACATTACCTCGCTACAATACCTTTACCTGCTCCGCTCTCCCATCCCGACTGCTGGGCTACGGCTCCCCACGCCGAGGTCTGCCACACACCTGTAAAACAGGAACGGCGCCGGGCAATGGGGACGGCGCCGACGAGGTGACGGCCCTACGCCGGGCTCTACGTCCTCACCCAGACTGATGCTCACCTCACCCTGCTCCTCCTGGATGTGAGCGACCTGCTCCCCGCAAGGCTCCATGCCTACAAGCACAAAGCAAAAATTAACCGCGCAACCCACTGACCGCAACACTCTCCTTCCAACACCAAATCTCTAGCTCACCTTCTTGGGGCATGCCCCTTCCTTCCAGCGCCCTTGGACCCACTTGGAACACTGTTCTGCATCTGCAAAAAGCAACATAAACTGGAGCACACGGACACTGACCGATCACCATTCCGGGCCATCGCTGCCACGCTCCATACGCTACCATTGCTAATAACCACAGGCAAAGCAGCTCCATCCCCACACACACAGACAAGCATTAGACACAAAACAAACACACATAGGTACAAGCATCAGACACAAACATGCAGGAAAGCCGTACGCAAAAAGAACTATTCCCACGCATAAGATGCTACCAGCCAGAAAGCCCTACGATGCCATGACCGTGCGGCTCTGCTGCTCCGGATGAGCCCAGAAAAGAGTCAAACGCCACTGCCCGGGATGGAAAGCGGCCCGCAAAGCCGGGACGACCGATGCTGAAGCACCCGGCCGGGAAGACCCGAGGCTGCGGCGATACAGGGAAGAACCCTGAAAGGATGCCAAGAAGATGAAAAACAAGAGCAGAAACAGAAGAGGGGCAGGCAAAAAGGCCTCGACAATGGCCCCGAAGATGAGCGGCCGCAAATGGTCACGATGCAAAGCCGGAGCGACGGACCGCCCCTTTCGGCTGCCCGCACGGGACGAGACGCGATCCGCTGGAGCGATGCCGATGACTGAGGCCGGGCAAAAGACGGCGGATGCCTGCCGCGATGGCGCTGTGGAGCGTGGGCTGTGCTCCTTGAGCACAAAGAGCAAGAGCAACATCAAGACCTGAGCAAAAGATAGCACAGCTACAACACACACCACATAGACTACACAACAACACAGACACAGGCTGGAGCTGCCCTACGTACCACACCCTCACTTTCTGCCATGCGCACCCCACCACCTCTGCCTCACACACCACTCATCCAGAGCAGCCCTCCCTACTACACTGAATATCAGCACGCATGCACAGAATGAAGACAACCCCAACACCCTTTGCCCCTCACCTTAGCTTTTCCAGGGCTGGGGGCGGGGGGGGGGGGGGGGGGGGCAGTCAGGTCACTTTTGATCCTTAAGAGGCATCACTCAACGGCAGCCACATCCTCTCTAATCTTCCTTCGCTCACCTTCATCACCTGCCAAACCAAAGCGCAAGCAGTCACCCCCCGTGCCGGGCACCTCCATGCTCATCTGCAAGAGCGTGCCTCTCCAAACCGCCGTTGTCGCTCCATTCACCCGCACCGCGCCAAAGCGATACTCCCACATCCTGACTGAAAGTAATCCCATGGCCCCTGCAAAAAACAAAACAACAAAATTACTCTTCTCCTAGGCACTGCGGACTAGCCGTAAAACAACTGACACGCCATTACACTCACCCATTCTACCTCACCTCAAATCCTCAGGCATGCCTGGAAAAGGCCCGCAAGGTATCTGAAAAAGCAAAGCGGACAGCCCCAGAAGCCACGGTAGGAGTCAGAAGCAGAGCCACAAAAGAGCAGATGGCAGTGGGTTCGCAGGCACAGATGAAAGAAAAGAGCTGCCAGGCGAGACTGCAAATTGTTTCCTGCCGGTCCCGAGAAGGCCAGCAGCTTTTTTCCTCTCTCAGCACTGAGGCTTGGACAAGAAAAGAGGTGAATTCGTTAGCTTGCAGGAGGTTGCTTTTTGACCCCTTCAGACACATGGACTTACTCACAGCTGCACTTAGTTTCCAAAGATGTGACTTCCTTTCTCATCATACTGCACTTCCAGGCAGGAAGAATGCTCACTTGGCTCTTCACACTCTTCACATAAAGTCTAGACTCTTCCATAACTCTGCATACTACAAAAAAAACTTACTCACTTCCTCTTGGAACAGAGCTGACAATATTTCTGAGGAGCAGCAGAACATCCGGCAAGCAAGCCGGAAACCACAGTAGCTGACGAGAACGATATCTCACATGCATCCACATTACTGGACATAAGGCACACAAGCACTACGTAGAGCGGAAACGTAGATGGAAATGTTTTCCGGGGACCCCTGTTCTGTCCTTTTCTCTGCAATCCAGCTGAGGGACAAACAATTCTTCGAGTGTCATCATCTTCAAAGAGCCAAGCGATGAAGCTGCATCCCTTCCGCAATAAACACAGAAACGCAACAAAACAATACTGATGGTTAACAAAAGATACGACTGCAGACGCGGAAGCCCTCTTCCACCCCTGAACGCCCCGCGCCGAGACACCGACGCAAAACCAAAACTGCCTGCTTTAAGCGATTTTCTGGCAGGCTTACGGCTCCACCTTCAGCCATCCCGTTGCTCTAATCTTAAGGAACAGCCTTTGCATCTCCAAATGCAGCAATAACTCTTCCTGGATACCTTTGCTTCTTCAAATGCTGCTATTCGCCGAGGCAAGTCCAGACCACTAACCCCAAAGGACAGCAAATGCAGAATGAACTCCCTGCCACCAGGCCCTCGCTTTATGTACCCCTAGCCCCGCCCACTGCCCAACCCACAAGCCCTGGGAAGGGGAGGGGCAAAGCACTGCCAGCCATAAAGACAGAGGGCTAGGGAAGAGCAAGGCTTTTGCTTCCACTCTGTAGCTAGGCTGCAGAGCACAGAAAGGCTAAACAGACCTCTTGGATAAAATGGACCATCTTCTTTGTTACTAAGACTTCATATACTATATCCATAATACCAGGAGGTCTGTTATTAAATTCTTTTACCCTAACTAACACTAGCCTTTACACTGAAAACTAGAAATCAGTTCTACTTAGGCTTAGAAAGAAAACTACAAGATTCCACATAACCTATAAAGGGAACGCTACACCACACTGCTCTAATTGGTTCACACCTGTATTGAATACAGCTGTTGTAGGAAGACAGCATTTCCTCTAGGGCAAACCAAGATATCTAAATAACCCCCCGGAACAACGCTGCTTCTGTAATGTGAGTACTTCCAAACAGGGGTATTTCCTGTATAGTACCTAGAGTGCTTAGAAAAAGGGGCCACTGGGTGGAATGGAGCGTTCCCCACGGGAATACTACCTCTGTATGCCTAAGTGGAGGACGCGCACGAGGAGGGAAGAGGGATGCTAAGAGGGCTGGAGAACCCACGCAGGGCTCTGGGGCACAACAAAGGCTTCCAGAAGCAGTTATGAATGGATGGCAGCGGTCACACAAGGACTAAAGGGCCAAAACAGAGTTCAGGCACAAAAGAAAGACTGACAGAGTAGTCCAGAGTAAACTAAAGGGGTTCCTCAGAGCTCTACAGGACCAATAGAGGTCTATGCAGCACAACAAAGCTCTAAAGAAGAATCCAGAGCAGATTAGATATCTCTTACACAGACTAGAGAGCAACTAAAAGAAGGCAGAAGAGAACAAGTAAAGCCTCCAAAGGGGTTCAGAAGAAAACATGGGTACTCAGGCACCTAAACGATGAAAAAAGCACTCTAGGGCATAAGAGAGGGCTCAGGAAGAATTCTGAGACCACTAAATAACTCCTAAAGGAAATAGCCAAAAGACAGCTCTAGGGAACAAGGAAGGACAAAAGAGTAGTCCAGAGGCCACTAGAGAGGTGCTAAGCAGCCTGCATGGCCAAGGAATGACTCGGGAGAACAAGGAAGAAATCTGAAGGGCTTCTGAGCAGACTAGAGAATTCCAAAGGGGGCTGTGCAGCCAGAGGACAGCTCTGGTGCAGAACAAGCACCACACCCCAGGAGTGGTTCTCAGCAGACCAGAGGGCTCCTAAGGGGACTAAATGGCAAAAAAACCGAAACTGGCTAACGTGACTGACCTCAGCAGGTGCTCTGAGGAGACAGGAAGGCTCTCATACTATGCAGATGACCAAAACAGGGCTGTGGGGCACAACAAAGGCCTCCAGACGGGTTCTCAGTGCACTATAGGGGTCCTAAGGGAACTGGAGATCCAAAACACAGCTTTGGATCATGACAAAGGCCTTTACAAGCCTGCTGAGGGGACTGGAGGGGTGCTGAGGGGACTGGAGGACAAAGAGAGCTCTGCACGGAAAAATAAAAGCACAAGAGATGAGGCCAAAGCAGAACAGAGGGCTGCTAAGTCTGGTAGGGGAACAAAAAAGGGCTCCACAGCATGAAGAAAAGCTCAACAGGAATTCTGAGGCTTCTAACAGGGTCCTAAGGTACTCTAGATATCCAAAATGGAGCTCTGAGGCAAAAAAAAGGTTAATCGCATTAGGGCTCGAAGACAGCCAGGTGGCCCAATTCAGTGGAAAAGAGTTGTTGAGAGCACAGTAGAAGGGTGCTAAGGCGTATACACTGTCAAGAAATGCCTCTGGGGAAGAAGGGAGAAATCTGGAGGGGTTGCGAGTAGACTAGAGGGTGTCTAAGGCGTCTGGAAGGCCAGAAGAGAGCTGGGGGGCCCCATTCTGTGGTAAAGAGGGATCCACAGCGCACTAGAGGGGTGCTAAGGCGTCTACACTGTCAATAAATGCCTCTGGAAAAGAAGGGAGCAATCTGAAGGGGTTGCGAGGAGACTAGAGGGTGTCTAAGGGGCCTAGGGGGCCAGAAGACAGCCAGGTGACCCAAGTCCGTGGAAAACAGGGGTCCAGAGCACAGTAGAGAGCTGTTAAGGCGTCTACATCATCACGCAATGCCTCTGGGCAAGAAGGGAGAAATCTGGAGGTGTTGCGAGGAGACTAGAGGGTGTCTAAGGGGCCTGGGGGGCCAGAAGAGAGCTAGGGGGCCCCATTCCGTGGAAAAGAGGGCTCCAGAGCGCACTAGAGGGGTGCTAAGGCATCTACATGGTCCAGAAATGCCTCTGGGGAAGAAGGGAGAAATCTGGAGGGGTTGCGAGGACACTAGAGGGTGTCTAAGGGGTCTAGGGGCCCAGAATACAGCTAGGGGGGGCCCATTCTGTGGAAAAAAGGGTTCCAGAGCACACTAGAGGGGTGCTAAGGCATCTACACAGTCAAGAAATGGCTCTGGGCAAGAAGGGAGAAATCTGTAAGGGTTGCAAGGAGACTAGAGGGTGTCCAAGGGGTCTGCGGGACCAGAAGAGAGCTGGGGGGGCGCATTCTGTGGAAAAGAGGGGTCCAGAGCGCACTAGAGGGGTGCTAAGGTGTCTACATGGTCCAGAAATGCCTCTGGGGAAGAAGGGAGAAATCTGGAGGGGTTGCGAGGAGACTAGAGGGTGTCTAAGGGGGCTGGGGGGCCAGAAGACAGGTGGGGGGCCCCATTCTGTGGAAGAGAGGGCTCCAGAGCACAGTAGAGGGGTGCTAAGGCGTCTACATGGTCAAGAAATGGCTCTGGGGAAGAAGGGAGAAATCTGGAGGGATTGCCAGGAGACTAGAGGGTGTCTAAAGGGGCTGGGGTTGTGATTCTGTGGAAAAGAGCAGTCCAGGGCGCACTAGAGGCGTACTAAGGTGTCTGCATGGTCCAGAATTGCCTCTGGGGAACAAGGGAGAAATCTGGAGGGGTTGCGAGGAGACTAGAGGGTGTCTAAAGGGTCTGGAGGGCCCGAAGGGAGCTGGGGGGTCCCATTCTGTGGAAAAAAGGATTCCAGAGTTCACTAGAGGGATGTTAAGGCGCCTACATGGTCCAGAAATGCCTCTGGGGAAGAAGGGAGAAATCTGGAGGGGTTCCAAAGAGACTAGAGAGTGTCTAACGGGGCTGGGTAGCCAGAAGAGGGCTGGGGGGCCCAATTCTGTTGAAAAGAGGGCTCCAGAGCACACTAGAGGGGTGCTAAGGCGTCTACATGGTCCAGAAATGCCTCTGGGGAAGAAGGGCGAAATCTGGAGGGGTTGCGAGGAGACTAGAGGGTGTCTAAGGGGTCTTGGGGGCCAAGAAAGAGCTGGGGGGCCCAATTCTGTGGAAAAGAGGGCTCCAGAGTGCACTAGAGGGGTGCTGGGTCGTCTACATAGTCCAGAAAAGCCTCTGGGAAAGAAGGGAGAAATCTGGAGGGGTTGCGAGTAGAATACAAGTTGTCTAAGGGGTCTGGGGGGCCAGAAGACAGCCAGGTGGCCTAATTCTGTGGAAAAAAGGGTTCCAGAGTGCACCAGAGGTGTGCTAAGGCGTCTACATGGTCAAGAAATGCCTCTGGGGAAGAAGGGAGAAATCTGGAGGGGTTGCGAGGAGACTAGAGGGTATCTAAGTGGTCTGGGGGGCCAGAAGAGAGCCAGGGGGGCCAATGCTGCGGAAAAGAGGGGTCCAGAGTGCACTAGAGGGGTGGTAAGGCGCCTACATGGTCCAGAAATGCCTCTGGGGAAGAAGGGAGAAATCTGGAGGGGTTGCAAGGAGACGAGGGGATGTCTAACAGGGCTTGGGAGCCAGAAGAGGCCTGGGGGGCCCAATTCTGTGGAAAAGAGGGCTCCAGAGCGCACTAGAGGGGTGCTAGGTCATCTGCATAGTCCAGAAATGCCTCTGGGGAAGAAGGGAGAAATCTGGAGGGGTTCCAAGGACACTAGAGGATGTCTAAGGGGGCTGGGGGGCCCCATTCTGTCGAAAAGAGGGCTCCAGAGCACACTATAGAAGTGCTAAGGCGTCTACGTGGTCCAGAAATGCCTCTGGGGAAGAAGGGAGAAATCTGGAGGGGTTGCGAGGAGACTAGAGAGTATCTAAGGGGTCTGTGGGGCCAGAAGACAGCCAGGGGACCCAATTCTGTGAAAAAGAGGGCTCCAGAGCGCACTAGAGGGGTGCTAAGGCATCTACATGGTCCAGAAATGCCTCTGGGGAAGAAGGGAGGAATCTGGAGGGGTTGCGAGGAGACTAAAGAGTGTCTAAGGGGCCTGGGGGGCCAGAAGAGGGCTGGGGGGCCCAATTTTATGGAAAAGAGGGCTCCAGAGCACATTACAGGGGTGCTAAGACGTCTACATGGTCAAGAAATGCCTCTGGGGAAGAAGGGAGCAATCTGGAGGGGTTCCGAGCAGAATACAAGGTGTCTAAGGGGTCTGGGGGGCCAGAAGACAGCCAGGTGGCCCAATTCTGTGGAAAAGAGGGGTCCAGAGCGCACTAGGGGAGTGCTAAGGTGTCTACATGGTCCAAAAATGCCTCTGGGGAAGAAGGGAGAAATCTGAAGGGGTTGCGAGGAGACTAGAGGGTGTCTAAGGGGCCTGGGGGGCCTGAAGAGAGCCAGGGGGGCCAATTCTGTGGAAAAGAGGGGTCCAGAGCGCACTAGAGAGGTGCTAAGGCGTCTACACAGTCAAGAAATGCCTCTGGGGAAGAAGGGAGAAATCTGGAGGGGTTGCAAGGAGACTAGAGGGTGTGTACGGGGTCTGGGGGGCCCGAAGAGAGCTGGGGGGCCCAATTCTGTGGAAAAGAGGGATCCAGAGCGCACTACGGAGATGTTAAGGAGTCTACACGGTCAAGAAATGCCTCTGGGCAAGAAGGGAGAAATCTGGAGGGGTTCTGAGGAGACTAGAGGGTGTCTAAGGGGCCTGGGGGCCAGAAGAGAGCTGGGGGGCCCCATTCGGTGGGAAACAGTGGTCCAGAGCGCGCTAGAGGGATGCTAAGACGTCTCCATGGTCCAGAAATGCCCCTGGGGAAGAAGGGAGAAATCTGGAGAGGTTCCAAAGAGACTAGAGAGTGTCTAAGGGGTCTGGGGGGCCAGAAGAGAGCTGGGAGGCCCCATTCTGTGCAAAAGAGGGCTCCAGAGCACACTAGAGGGGTACTAAGGCGTCTACACTGTCAAGAAATGCCTCTGGGGAAGAAGGGAGAAATCTGGAGGGGTTGCAAGGAGACTAGAGGGTGTCTAAGGGGCCTGGGGGCCAGAAGAGAGCTGGGGGGCCCCATTCGGTGGGAAACAGTGGTCCAGAGCGCGCTAGAGGGATGCTAAGACGTCTCCATGGTCCAGAAATGCCCCTGGGGAAGAAGGGAGAAATCTGGAGAGGTTCCAAAGAGACTAGAGAGTGTCTAAGGGGTCTGGGGGGCCAGAAGAGAGCTGGGAGGCCCCATTCTGTGCAAAAGAGGGCTCCAGAGCACACTAGAGGGGTACTAAGGCGTCTACACTGTCAAGAAATGCCTCTGGGGAAGAAGGGAGAAATCTGGAGGGGTTGCAAGGAGACTAGAGGGTGTGTACGGGGTCTGGGGGTTCCAAAGAGAGCTGGGGGGCCCCATTCTGTCGGAAAGAGGGCTCCAGAGCGTACTAGAGGGCTGCTAAGGCATCTACATGGTCCAGAAATTCCTCTGGAGAAGAAGGGAGAAATCTGGAGGGGTTGTGAGTAGACAAGAGGGTGTCTGAGGGGTCTGGGGGTCCCAAAGAGAGCTGGGGGGCCCCATTCTGTGGAAAAGAGGGGTCCAGAGTGCACTAGAGGGGTGCTAAGGCGTCTATATGGTCAAGAAATGCCTCTGGGGAAGAAGGGAGAAATCTGGAGGGGTTGTGAGGAGACTAGAGGGTGTCTGAGGGGTCTGGGGGGCCCGAAGAGAGCTGGGGGGCCCAATTCTGTGGAAAAGAGGGGTCCAGAGTGCACTAGAGGGGTGCTAAGGCGTCTATATGGTCAAGAAATGCCTCTGGGGAAGAAGGGAGAAATCTGGAGGGGTTGTGAGGAGACTAGAGGGTGTCTGAGGGGTCTGGGGGGCCCGAAGAGAGCTGGGGGGCCCAATTCTGTGGAAAAGAGGGATCCAGAGCGCACTACGGAGATGTTAAGGAGTCTACACGGTCAAGAAATGCCTCTGGGGAAGAAGGGAGAAATCTGGAGGGGTTCTGAGGAGACTAGAGGGTGTCTAAGGGGTCTGGGGGCCAGCAGAGAGCTGGAGGGCCACATTCTGTACAGAGGAGAGGTCCAGAGTGCACTAGAGGGGTGCTAAGGCATCTGCATGGTCAAGAAATGCCTCTAGGGAAGCAGGAAGAAATCTGGAGGGGCTGCGAGGAGACTAGAGGGTGTCTGAGGGGTCTTGGGGGCCAGCAGAGATCTGGGCGGCCCAAATCTGCACAAATGAGTGGTCCAGAGTGCACTAGAGGGGTGGTAAGGCGTCTACATGCTCAAGAGTGCCTCTGGGGAAGAAGGGAGAAATCTGGAGGGGTTGCGAGGAGACTAGAGGGTGTCTAAGGGGTCTGGGGGTCCCGAAGAGAGCTGGGGGGCCCAACTCTGTACACAGGAGGGGTCCAGAGCACACTAGAGGGGTGCTAAGGCATCTCGACTGTCAAGAAATGCCTCTGGGGAAGCAGGAACAAATCTGGAGGGGTTGCGAGGAAACTAGAGCGTGTCTACAGGGTCTGGGGGTCCCGAAGAGAGCTGGGGGGCCCCATTCTGTGGAACAGAGGGGTCCAGAGTGCACTAGAGGGGTGCTAAGATGTCTACACTGTCAAGAAATGCCTCTGTGGATGAAGGGAGAAATCTGGAGGGGTTGCAAGGAGACTAGAGGGTGTCTAAGGGGTCTGCGGGGCCAGAAGAGAGCTGGGGGGCCCAATCCTGTGGAAAAGAGGGGTCCATATTGCACTAGAGGGGTGCTAAGGCATCTACATGGTCCAAAAATGCCTCTGGGGAAGAAGGGAGAAATCTGGAGGGGTTGCAAGGAGACTAGAGGGTGTCTAAGCTGTCTGGGGGGCCAGGATAGAGCTGCGGGGGCCCAGTTCTGTACACAGGAGGGGTCCAGAGTGCACTAGAGGGGTGCTAAGGCGTCTACACTGTCAAGAAATGCCTCTGGGGAAGAAGGGAGAAATCTGGAGGGGTTGCAAGGAGAGTAGAGGGTGTGTTCGGGGTCTGGGGAGGCAGAAGAGAGCTGGGGGGCCCCATTCTGTTGAAAAGAGGGGTCCAGAGCGCACTAGAGGGGTGCTAAGGCATCTACATGGTCCAGAAATGCCTCTGGGGAAGAAGGGAGAAATCTGGAGGGGTTGCGAGGAGACTAGAGGGTGTCTAAGGGGTCTTGGGGGCCAAGAAAGAGCTGGGGGGCCCAATTCTGTGGAAAAGAGGGCTCCAGAGTGCACTAGAGGGGTGCTGGGTCGTCTACATAGTCCAGAAAAGCCTCTGGGAAAGAAGGGAGAAATCTGGAGGGGTTGCGAGTAGAATACAAGTTGTCTAAGGGGTCTGGGGGGCCAGAAGACAGCCAGGTGGCCTAATTCTGTGGAAAAAAGGGTTCCAGAGTGCACCAGAGGTGTGCTAAGGCGTCTACATGGTCAAGAAATGCCTCTGGGGAAGAAGGGAGAAATCTGGAGGGGTTGCGAGGAGACTAGAGGGTATCTAAGTGGTCTGGGGGGCCAGAAGAGAGCCAGGGGGGCCAATGCTGCGGAAAAGAGGGGTCCAGAGTGCACTAGAGGGGTGGTAAGGCGCCTACATGGTCCAGAAATGCCTCTGGGGAAGAAGGGAGAAATCTGGAGGGGTTGCAAGGAGACGAGGGGATGTCTAACAGGGCTTGGGAGCCAGAAGAGGCCTGGGGGGCCCAATTCTGTGGAAAAGAGGGCTCCAGAGCGCACTAGAGGGGTGCTAGGTCATCTGCATAGTCCAGAAATGCCTCTGGGGAAGAAGGGAGAAATCTGGAGGGGTTCCAAGGACACTAGAGGATGTCTAAGGGGGCTGGGGGGCCCCATTCTGTCGAAAAGAGGGCTCCAGAGCACACTATAGAAGTGCTAAGGCGTCTACGTGGTCCAGAAATGCCTCTGGGGAAGAAGGGAGAAATCTGGAGGGGTTGCGAGGAGACTAGAGAGTATCTAAGGGGTCTGTGGGGCCAGAAGACAGCCAGGGGACCCAATTCTGTGAAAAAGAGGGCTCCAGAGCGCACTAGAGGGGTGCTAAGGCATCTACATGGTCCAGAAATGCCTCTGGGGAAGAAGGGAGGAATCTGGAGGGGTTGCGAGGAGACTAAAGAGTGTCTAAGGGGCCTGGGGGGCCAGAAGAGGGCTGGGGGGCCCAATTTTATGGAAAAGAGGGCTCCAGAGCACATTACAGGGGTGCTAAGACGTCTACATGGTCAAGAAATGCCTCTGGGGAAGAAGGGAGCAATCTGGAGGGGTTCCGAGCAGAATACAAGGTGTCTAAGGGGTCTGGGGGGCCAGAAGACAGCCAGGTGGCCCAATTCTGTGGAAAAGAGGGGTCCAGAGCGCACTAGGGGAGTGCTAAGGTGTCTACATGGTCCAAAAATGCCTCTGGGGAAGAAGGGAGAAATCTGAAGGGGTTGCGAGGAGACTAGAGGGTGTCTAAGGGGCCTGGGGGGCCTGAAGAGAGCCAGGGGGGCCAATTCTGTGGAAAAGAGGGGTCCAGAGCGCACTAGAGAGGTGCTAAGGCGTCTACACAGTCAAGAAATGCCTCTGGGGAAGAAGGGAGAAATCTGGAGGGGTTGCAAGGAGACTAGAGGGTGTGTACGGGGTCTGGGGGGCCCGAAGAGAGCTGGGGGGCCCAATTCTGTGGAAAAGAGGGATCCAGAGCGCACTACGGAGATGTTAAGGAGTCTACACGGTCAAGAAATGCCTCTGGGCAAGAAGGGAGAAATCTGGAGGGGTTCTGAGGAGACTAGAGGGTGTCTAAGGGGCCTGGGGGCCAGAAGAGAGCTGGGGGGCCCCATTCGGTGGGAAACAGTGGTCCAGAGCGCGCTAGAGGGATGCTAAGACGTCTCCATGGTCCAGAAATGCCCCTGGGGAAGAAGGGAGAAATCTGGAGAGGTTCCAAAGAGACTAGAGAGTGTCTAAGGGGTCTGGGGGGCCAGAAGAGAGCTGGGAGGCCCCATTCTGTGCAAAAGAGGGCTCCAGAGCACACTAGAGGGGTGCTAAGGCGTCTACACTGTCAAGAAATGCCTCTGGGGAAGAAGGGAGAAATCTGGAGGGGTTGCAAGGAGACTAGAGGGTGTGTACGGGGTCTGGGGGTTCCAAAGAGAGCTGGGGGGCCCCATTCTGTCGGAAAGAGGGCTCCAGAGCGTACTAGAGGGCTGCTAAGGCATCTACATGGTCCAGAAATGCCTCTGGAGAAGAAGGGAGAAATCTGGAGGGGTTGTGAGTAGACAAGAGGGTGTCTGAGGGGTCTGGGGGTCCCAAAGAGAGCTGGGGGGCCCCATTCTGTGGAAAAGAGGGGTCCAGAGCGCACTAGAGGGGTGCTAAGGCATCTACATGGTCAAGAAATGCCTCTGGGGAAGAAGGGAGAAATCTGGAGGGGTTGCAAGGAGACTAGAGGGTGTCTGAGGGGTCTGGGGGGCCCGAAGAGAGCTGGGGGGGC
Source organism: Dromaius novaehollandiae (assembly GCF_036370855.1). Classification (NCBI taxonomy): domain Eukaryota; kingdom Metazoa; phylum Chordata; class Aves; order Casuariiformes; family Dromaiidae; genus Dromaius; species Dromaius novaehollandiae. Next base: position 24,239 of record NW_026991493.1, read on the forward strand.
CAATTCTGTGGAAAAGAGGGATCCAGAGCGCACTACGGAGATGTTAAGGAGTCTACATGGTCAAGAAATGCCTCTGGGGAAGAAGGGAGAAATCTGGAGGGGTTCTGAGGAGACTAGAGGGTGTCTAAGGGGCCTGGGGGCCAGAAGAGAGCTGGGGGGCCCCATTCGGTGGGAAACAGTGGTCCAGAGCGTGCTAGAGGGATGCTAAGACGTCTCCATGGTCCAGAAATGCCCCTGGGGAAGAAGGGAGAAATCTGGAGAGGTTCCAAAGAGACTAGAGAGTGTCTAAGGGGTCTGGGGGGCCAGAAGAGAGCTGGGAGGCCCCATTCTGTGCAAAAGAGGGCTCCAGAGCACACTAGAGGGGTGCTAAGGCGTCTACACTGTCAAGAAATGCCTCTGGGGAAGAAGGGAGAAATCTGGAGGGGTTGCAAGGAGACTAGAGGGTGTGTACGGGGTCTGGGGGTTCCAAAGAGCGCTTGGGGGCCCCATTCTGTCGGAAAGAGGGCTCCAGTGCGTACTAGAGGGGTGCTAAGGCATCTACATGGTCCAGAAATGCCTCTGGAGAAGAAGGGAGAAATCTGGAGGGGTTGTGAGGAGACAAGAGGGTGTCTGAGGGGTCTGGGGGTCCCAAAGAGAGCTGGGGGGCCCCATTCTGTGGAAAAGAGGGGTCCAGAGTGCACTAGAGGGGTGCTAAGGCGTCTATATGGTCAAGAAATGCCTCTGGGGAAGAAGGGAGAAATCTGGAGGGGTTGTGAGGAGACTAGAGGGTGTCTGAGGGGTCTGGGGGGCCCGAAGAGAGCTGGGGGGCCCAATTCTGTGGAAAAGAGGGATCCAGAGCGCACTACGGAGATGTTAAGGAGTCTACACGGTCAAGAAATGCCTCTGGGGAAGAAGGGAGAAATCTGGAGGGGTTCCAAAGAGACTAGAGGGTGTCTAAGGGGTCTGGGGGCCAGCAGAGAGCTGGAGGGCCCCATTCTGTACAGAGGAGAGGTCCAGAGTGCACTAGAGGGGTGCTAAGGCATCTGCATGGTCAAGAAATGCCTCTGGGGAAGCAGGAAGAAATCTGGAGGGGCTGCGAGGAGACTAGAGGGTGTCTAAGCTGTCTGGGGGGCCAGCAGAGATCTGGGCGGCCCTAATCTGCACAAATGAGTGGTCCAGAGTGCACTAGAGGGGTGGTAAGGCGTCTACATGCTCAAGAAGTGCCTCTGGGGAAGAAGGGAGAAATCTGGAGGGGTTGCGAGGAGACTAGAGGGTGTCTAAGGGGTCTGGGGGTCCCGAAGAGAGCTGGGGGGCCCAACTCTGTACACGGGAGGGGTCCAGAGCACACTAGAGGGGTGCTAAGGCATCTCGACTGTCAAGAAATGCCTCTGGGGAAGCAGGAACAAATCTGGAGGGGTTGCGAGGAGACTAGAGCATGTCTACAGGGTCTGGGGGGCCCAAAGAGAGCTGGGGGGCCCCATTCTGTCGGAAAGAGGGCTCCAGAGCACACTAGAGGGGTGCTAAGGCATCTACATGGTCCAGATATTCCTCTGGAGAAGAAGGGAGAAATCTGGAGGGGTTGTGAGTAGACAAGAGTGTGTCTGAGGGGTCTGGGGGGCCCAAAGAGAGCTGGGGGGCCCAATTCTGTGGAAAAGAGGGATCCAGAGCGCACTACGGAGATGTTAAGGCGTCTACACTGTCAAGAAATGCCTCTGGGGAAGAAGGGAGAAATCTGGAGGGATTCTGAGGAGACTAGAGGGTGTCTAAGGGGCCTGGGGGCCAGAAGAGAGCTGGGGGGCCCCATTCGGTGGGAAACAGTGGTCCAGAGTGCACTAGAGGGATGCTAAGACGTCTACACTGTTGAAAAAATCCTCTGGGGAAGGAGGAACTAATCTGGAGGGGTTGTGAGGAGACAAGAGGGTATCTACGGGGTCTGGGGGGCCACAAGTGAGCTGGGGGGCCCAATTCTGTCGAAAAGAGGGTTCCAGAGTGCACTAGAGGGGTGCTAAGGCATCTACACTGTTAAAAAAAGCCTCTGGGGAAGGAGGAACAAATCTGGAGGGGTTGTGAGTAGACAAGAGGGTGTCTGAGGGGTCTGGGGGTCCCAAAGAGAGCTGGGGGGCCCCATTCTGTGGAAAAGAGGGGTCCAGAGCGCACTAGAGGGGTGCTAAGGCATCTACATGCTCCAGAAATGCCTCTGGGGAAGAAGGGAGAAATCTGGAGGGGTTGCAAGGAGACTAGAGGGTGTCTGAGGGGTCTGGGGGGTCCCGAAGAGAGCTGGGGGGCCCCATTCTGTGGAAAAGAGGGATCCAGAGCGCACTACGGAGATGTTAAGGAGTCTACACGGTCAAGAAATGCCTCTGGGGAAGAAGGGAGAAATCTGGAGGGGTTCCAAAGAGACTAGAAGGTGTCTAATGGGCCTGGGGTCCTTAACAGAGCTTGGGGGCCCCATTCTGTGGAAAAGAGTGGTCCAGAGCGCACTAGAGGGGTGCTAAGGCATCTACGTGGTCCAGAAATGCCTCTGGAGAAGAAGGGAGAAATCTGGAGGGGTTGCAAGGAGAGTAGAGGGTGTCTAAGGGGTCTGGGGGGCCCGAAGAGAGCTGGGGGCCCAATTCTGTACACAGGAGGGGTCCAGAGCACACTAGAGGGGTGCTAGGGCGTCTACATGCTCAAGAAGTGCCTCTGGGGAAGAAGGGAGAAATCTGGAGGGGTTGCAAGGAGACTAGAGGGTGTCTAAGGGGTCTGGGGTTCCCGAAGAGAGCTGGGGGCCCCATTCTGTACAAAGGAGGGGTCCAGAGTGCACTAGAGGGGTGCTAAGGCATCTACACTGTCAAGAAATGCCTCTGGGGAAGAAGGGAGAAATCTGGAGGGGTTGCAAGGAGACTAGAGAGTGTCTAAGGGGTCTGGGGGCCAGCAGAGAGCTGGGGGGCCACATTCTGTGGAAAAGAGGGGTCCAGAGCACACTAGAGGGGTGCTAAGTCGTCTACATGGTCCAGAAATGCCCCTGGGGAAGAAGGGAGAAATCTGGAGGGGTTGCAAGGAGACTAGAGGGTGTCTACAGGGTCTGGGGGGCCAGAAGAGAGCTGGGAGGCCCCATTCTGTGCAAAAGAGGGCTCCAGAGCACACTAGAGGGGTGCTAAGGCGTCTACACTGTCAAGAAATGCCTCTGGGGAAGAAGGGAGAAATCTGGAGGGGTTGCAAGGAGACTAGAGGGTGTGTACGGGGTCTGGGGGTTCCAAAGAGAGCTGGGGGGCCCCATTCTGTCGGAAAGAGGGCTCCAGTGCGTACTAGAGGGGTGCTAAGGCATCTACATGGTCCAGAAATGCCCCTGGAGAAGAAGGGAGAAATCTAGAGGGGTTGCGTGGAGAGTAGAGGGTGTCTAAGGGGTCTGGGGGTCGGAAAGAGAGCTGGAGGGTCAAATTCTGTGGAAAAGAGGGGTCCAGAGCACACTAGAGGGGTGCTAATGCATCTATATGGTCAAAAAATGCCTCTGGGGAAGAAGGAACAAATCTGGAGGGGTTGCGAGGAGACTAGAGGGTGTCTATGGGGTCTGGGGGGCCAGAAGAGAGGTGGGGGGCCCCATTCTGTGGAAAAGAGTCATCCAGAGTGCACTAGAGGGGTGCTAAGGCATCTACACTGTCAAGAAATGCCTCTGGGGAAGAAGGGAGAAATCTGGAGGGGTTGCGAGGAGACTAGAGGGTGTCTAAGGGGTCTGGGGGGCCAGCAGACAGATCGGGGGCCCCATTCTGTACAGAGGAGAGGTCCAGAGTGCACTAGAGGGGTGCTAAGGCATCTACATGGTCCAGAAATTCCTCTGGGGAAGCAGGAAGAAATCTGGAGGGGATCTGAGGAGACGAAAGGGTGTTTAAGAGTCTGGGGGGCCAGAAGAGAGCTGGGGGGCCCCATTCTATGGAAAAGAGGGGTCCAGAGCACACTAGAGGGTTGCTAATGCATCTATATGGTCAAAAAATGCCTCTGGGGAAGAAGGAACAAATCTGGAGGGGTTGCGAGGAGACGAGAGGGTGTCTATGGGGTCTGGGGGGCCAGAAGAGAGCTGGGGGGCCCCATTCTGTGGAAAAGAGGGGTCCAGAGTGCACTAGAGGGGTGCTAGGGTGTCTACATGGTCAAGAAATGCCTCTGGGGAAGAAGGGAGAAATCTGGAGGGGTTGCAAGGAGACTAGAGGGTGTCTGAGGGGTCTTGGGGTTCCAAAGAGAGCTGTGGGGCCCAATTCTGTGCAAAAGGATTGTCCAGAGCACAGACGAGAGGGCCACTCGGATCTCCAGAGGGCCAAAGAAGGGCTCCAGTGCATCACAAATGCCTCTGGAGGCGTTCTCAAGGGACTAGAGGGGTCCTAAAAGGGCCCGAGGGCCAGAAGTTAGCTCCGGGACAGAAGGGATACCTGAAGGAGTAGTCCAAAGTGCAGTAGAGGAGTCCTAAGAGGTCTACATGGCCGAAAAAGTATCACCTGGGGAGCAAGGATGAGCTCAGGAGGCGGTCTGAGGGGACAAGAGAGATTCTCTAGGGTCAGGAGAGCCCAAAGAGCTCTGGGGCCCAATTTTGGCCAAGAGAGTGTTTGAGAGTGCACTGGAGGGGTGCTAACAGGTCTACAAGGCAAAAAAAGACTCTAGGGAACAAGGACAGCCTGTGGAAGGGTTCTTAGGAGGCATTTGAGGGATCCTAAGGGGTGAGGAGAGCCAGAAGACAGCTCTGGGGCACAACAAAGGCCTCCAGAGGGATTCAGAGGTGACTAGAGGGGTCCTCCTGGTTCTAGAGGGCCAAAAGAGGGCTCCGGGGCACAATTTTGGCCAAAAGAGGCACCTAGAGTAGACCGGGGGGGGGTTGTAAAGGGACTAGAAGGAAGGAAAAAAATGCTATAGGGAACAACGAAGGCAAAAGGAGGGGTCTTGATGGGACTAGAGGGGTCCTTGGAGAGCTAGAAGGACAACAGAAGGCTCCTGCACAATGAAGGCCAAAAGAGGGATATTGAAGGAATTAGAGAAGTCCTACGAGAGCTGGTGGACCAAAAAAGGGCTCTGGGAGCACTACAAAGGCCACAGGAGGGGTTCTGAGGGTACTAGAGGGGTCCTAAGGACTCTACATGCCCAATTGAGCCTCTGGTGCACAATGAAGTCGAATGGAGGGCTTCTGAGAGGACTCGAGCAGTCCTAAGGGGACTAGACATCAAACAGAGGCCTCTAGGTCACAATGAAGACTTTGGGATCAGTTTTAAGTTAACTAGATTGCAAAATGGAAGAGCCTCGAAAAGATTAGAGGGCACACATTGGGTTGTAGGATGGCACATCAGAAGGTTGTCTCTGGTGCACACCGAAGGCTCACAGGGTGGGGAGAGGGGTTGTTAGGGAGCCCACAGGCCAAAGGAAGCATTCTGTGGGGATTAGAGGGCAAATGTGGGAGTCCTGAGGGGAACAGATAGCACACAATGGGCACTGGGGCACACCAAAATGGAAAAGGATGGGTGCTGATGGGACTAGGGTGCAAACAGAGCCCTGGAGCGCAATAGAACACAGGGTTCTGGGGAGTTTAGGAAAACAAATGCAGGGGTTCTGAAGGGAGTAGAGGGTAACTGAGAGGGTGTGAGGCACACCGAAAGGAAATGGAGGGATACGGTATGCACTAAGAAGCAAACAAAGAGGACAAAGGGATGTGAGAGAAATGGAGAACTCCCAAGCAGGAGCTGTGGTGGGACTTGAGAGCATTTAGGGGGTGCTGGAGCACAAGGTACTCCCAAGGCAAACCCAGGTGTCCTGAAGGGTGTGTGTGGCAATCAGAGGGGTTCTGATGGGGCTAAAGGGCAGTGAGATGGATCCTAAGGGGCTTAGAGGGCAAACAGAGGCATCCCAAGAGGACTAGAGGGAAAAGCAAAGGCTCTGGGATGCACCAATGGCGAACAGAGAGGTTTTGAGGGGACTAGAGGGAAAAGAGAGGGGACTTAATAGGACAAGAGGACAAACATAGGAGTCTGGATGCTACCAAAGGGCCCACAAACACCAAATGTCAGAGTAATCTTGTAGGAACTAGAAAGAGACAGACTTCAGAAGGGAGAAGAGAACAAAGAGTGCCTTGGAGCACACCTAAAGGCAAATAGGTTGGACCTGAGAGAACTAGTGAGCAAGTGGGTGAGTCCTGGGGGGACAAGGAGAAAAACTGAAGGTTCTGGGGCATTAACTCACCTGCCATAATCCTCCTGCTTGGAGCCTGCCTCTTCCCTCTGAGAAGTTGGCCTTTGCTTTCATTGCACAGGCAGCTGTCAGCTGTCACGTAGTCTCGGCAGACAAGTTGGGGATCGCTGCCCAGGCAGTCGTGACCTGCAACACCGCATGCTCAGAACAGTTCTCAGGAAGTCATGCCTATTCATAACCTGAAGAGCAAAAAGCAAATCTCTCTTAAGGTCAGTTTTTATTTCATCATAGGAGCAAGTTTTCCCCTCTCTCCTGCACTGTACTGCCTCTAACAGCACACCTTCCTCATCACCATTTTCCCCTGCTCCTTTCACTCCTCTCAGTTGCCCCTGCGTCTTAGATCTCTAAAGCAGCTGTTTCTCATCCACATGTACTTTCATGTCCTGTCCCGATTTGCCCTCCTGTTTGTCCTACAGCAGGCAGCAGGGACACCCTGGCCTAGTTCTTAGGTGCACACGCCTTTTGATCTGGCGAGCAGCTCAGACAGAGCAGAGGGCAGCAAGAAAAGTGGATCTGAACATAGTAGACTTGGGCACCGAGCAACACAGAAGAAGCAGCAAGGCATCAAAGAGATGGCATCTTTGTAAAGAAAATGCATATAGTTCCAGATGCTTAGGGGCAACTGGGGATTCTCTGTACCTGTGGCCAGGGCTCCTTCCTGCAGGCTCTTTCCACACAGTTAAAGGTAGCTGAACGCAGTGCCCTCGGGAGGCAGTGACATGGTGTCCCTGGTGCTGCTGTGGGGTGGCTGTTCCAGGGTGTCTCAGGCTGTGTTAGGGTCCTTGGACAGAAACGGTGCTGTTCACATTTCCTTGAGGACTTTCCCTTGTGCTGCACAGCAGGACAGCTCTGCACTGCGCCCTCCCAGCACCGCCACTCCTCAGCTGCTGCATAACTGGCCCCAATCCTGAGCAAAGCTACAACTCCCAGGAGCCCACAGCACCCCTCCTATTCTCCCAGCCCTGCTCATTTCCAAGAGGGACAGCCCCAGCCCCTGGGGACAAGCCTGCCTGGTCACACCAGAGATGGAAAACGCTTCCTGCCCTGTACCAGGAAAAAACAGGGAAATTCCACTGTGTCCAGTGACCTACGGGGACTCTTGCGCGAGCGGCACATGTCCAGTAAGGAACAGACCCAGCGGGCCACTGCTGCAGGGCTGAGAAGGCACCGGCACCTGGAACTACAGCTCCTGGCCTGCCACAGAGCAAAACACGGCTGGCTGGTGGGAACGCCGCTGGCAGAGACCTGCCCCCCCCCCCCCCCCCCCCGCCCACCTCGAGAGGCACAACATGGCTGCCCAGAAGCCCAGTCTGAGAAGACTACCACTCCCGGCATGCCGCGCAAACCAACATGGCCGCCCGGAAGCCCAGTGCCGGAAGACTACCGCTCCCGGCATGCCGCACAAAACAACATGGCCGCCCGGAAGCCCAGTGCCGGAAGACTGCTGCTCCCGGCATGCTGGGGGCCGCAGCGCTCGGTGAGGTTTGACTCCGTGGAGATTCCGTTCCGTCCCGCCCCCGTTCCCCTCCCCCCCGGAAACCGCTGCAGAGCCCCGAGCGCAGCCCCGCGATCCCCAGCACCGGCCCGGGGCTCCCCCGCCACCCCCGCGACCGGCCCCGGCTCAGCTGCGACACTGCCCCCGACCCCCCGCGACCCTCCCTGGGGCTTCCGCTGCGATCCCTCCTCCCCCCCGCTCCCCGACACGCTCCCGAGCTGACACAGGAGACCCCCCCCTTCGCGCTCCTCCGACCGCGCAATAAACTGCACGACAGCCCCGGCGCACCCCCTTCCTCCCCCCGCCTCCGTGGCCCCAGGGCACCCCTCTTCCCCACCACGTCCTCGGCCCCCACTGCTATCCCTGGCCCCGGTTGCGCTGCGCTGCCCGGGACGCTCCCAGCCACCGGGACCCCCGGCACATGTGGGACCCGCAGCCTGCAGCGCGCCTCCCCCGGCCCCGCTCACCTCCTCTGCGGGGCGGCCGCCGGGCCGGTCCCAGTGGGCGGTGCTCCGCGGCAGCTCCATTGTCCAGGTCCGGCCTCAATGCAAGCTTCCCCCAAACGCGGCTGCAGCCCCAGCGCATGCCCGCCCTTGCCCTCAGCCCCACCTGGGGCTCGTCCTGCCACCCAGCTCCCCCTGGCATTCATCCCAGCCCCAGGGCCCGCAGCTGTGGTCCTGCAGGAACTGGGCAGGGGGCCTGGCCATCAGCCCCTTCAGGGACAGCTGGGGCTGCCAGGGCAGCAGAGGCACCCCCACTCTCCTGCCAGCAGCTTCCTGAAAGCTGAAGGGAGAGCCCTGGGGTGTAGAGAGAGGAAAGGGGAGTATGCAGAGGACAAGAGAACAAATCGAGAGCTCTGGGTGCAACATAAGTCAAAAAAAAAAAAAAAGGCAAAAAAGCAATGACAGAGCAGAGTGACTCTGGGGGCACCAAAAGGAGGGCCCTGGGGCATACCGAGAAGCACCCAGAAAACTCCAGGGCAGGAGAAAAAGCTAAACAGAGATCTCTGCGCCATGCTGCAAAACACACAGGGGGCCCTGGGGCAGCCTGAAAGGCACGCAGAGGGCTCAGGGGCAACCCAAAATGTGAATTGAGGGGTCCTGAGGGCATCAGAGGGCAAATGCAGGGCTCTGGGACAAACCAAAATACAAATGAAGGGCCTTGGTGCACACCAGAGGGGTCATAAGGCATGTCACAGGGTTCATCCCTCCCAGAAATTATCTCCCAGCTCCAGGCACATAGGCCCTGGCCCCAGACACACAAGGGACACTGTGGAGTGCTGAAAGCAAATCCAGAAGCAGTCTGGGGACCTCAGGCAGCCCTGCAGGGGCTCTGGCTGCCCCCACGATGATGGGAAACACCCCCAAGAGCCCCAGGGGTCCAGGCAACGCAAGGGAAATTCCCCGCAGCTCTGGGAACAGCACCTGGCTCCCTGGGAAGCGCAGGGACTCCAAAGTACAAGGGACTCAGGGACCAGCTCCCAGCCCCAGACAGATCTTCAGGCAAACCGACAGCAGGAACCACAGACATGAGTGCAAAGAATAAGGCAACTATTTATTGTTTTACTGCGCAGAAACAACACCTGGAAGAGAGTCTGCCATGGAGCTCAGTGTCAGCATGCTTCCCCTTACCTGTGATGCCTGAAGAGTCATCACCACACCAGTGTCCATCCATCCGTCGGAAAGGGTCAGCTCCTGCTGCTGCCCTTGATGTGGCAGCTGTCCGAGTAGCCGACAGCCTACTCCTCTGCTTTTTCCTTCAGGGCTAGGATTCATCTCAGAGATGAGAGGAAAATGCCTGATCTCGCCTGTCTGCACTTCTGCCCTACCCCAGACTAGAGCCCTGCAAGACACTTCCACAGCTCTCAGCTCACCTGTCACATTGCCAGTCTCAGTGTGATCGGCCTGCGCCATATCAAATCCAGAGCTCAGGTCAGCACGCAAAGCTGAATGCTGGGTATAGGGGAAGGTTACAAAGCCCAAAGGAGGGTTTGCAGCCTGCTGCTTAGGCTTCAGGGCTTACAGCTTATTATCTAAGGATTTAGCCCTTCTCATTTCTCAGCAAGTCATAAGCCCTGAACGCTAAGTGACAAACTGCAAGTCTTGGAACCCCAGTGGTTGCCGAGGCTTTAAAATTTATGGATGAGGTTGGATTTTAAATCCTGCACCCTGATCACTACATGAGCAAACTGTAAACGCTGACTGATAAAGACTGAGCCCCACAAAAGAAAGGAATAAACTGTAACTCCAGAGTGAGAGACCCTCAACAACAAACTAAACAATAAACCTTAAGTGAAAAATTCCAAACCCTCAACTTTAAGCAACAAGCACCAAAGCACCCACGAGCATGAAAAGTCAAGAGAAGCCAAGGAGTTCTGCCCACAGCTTAAGTTTTCCCTTCCTTCAGAAGTACAGCAGAACAGGAAGACACACACCAGAATTGCGTTACAGTTGCTGTTTAGAGGCTTGGTTTTAGCCACCATTCAAATGTGAGCATGTGCAAGCGTCACTCCACGGGACTGCACTAAGCTGCACTTGCACTGAACCTATCTGAAACCCTGCAAGCACTAATTCATCTCCAGGTCAGGCAATTAGTATGTTTGGTCCTCTCAGCTCCGTGGGCAAACGGCCACGGCCAGCGGCGCCAGTGACCACACCTAGGGGACAACCGCCTTGCACCTCCCAGCCCCGCTCGCATACAATGTGGCCCAGGACTTAGCTGCGTCCATGCTGCAAGTCAGAGCTCATCCTCCACGGCCGGCCGCGCATCTCCACAGAGCTCCCAGCTGCAACGAGGCTCCTTCGACTGCCCGACTGGGCTTCGGCACCTGCAAAGAGGCCAGAGCAGTTACCAAGAGGCTGGGCAACCGCACGGCCCTCCTGCTAGAACTGCTCCCTAGTCCAAGGCCCGTGATTGTTCCCACAGTCGTGACCGACCCTCCGTGCTGCTTCAGTCACCCTCTCTGGCTCCATTTCATCGCAAAGATGTCAGAGCGGCTCTCACGCACAGGCAGGCTCACTCAGGCACCCAGCCACCTCCAGCCTTCGCTAGATGGTCCTCCGCAGGGAAACTCCACCTCTGACGGACACTCTCAGAAAGCACTGTCCAGCCAAGGCAGGATAAAACTAAGGCCTCCAAAACCTCCAAACTCCAGAGAGACAGAGCTGATGGGTTTTGCTGTGTACTCTGGCGCTGTTGCTCATACACACGTAACCCCATTTCTCTACTATAGCAAAGTTACTGTTGTAGCTGGCTCCTGAAAGAAACAGTAACTTGCGAAAACAAAAATCCCAGATAAGACAGTTGCATACTTAAGACATCAGTTGTGAAGGACCTTTACTCTTAAAGTACAAACAATACTGGAACTCCTTGAACTCCTGGACTTCAAAGAAGGAAGCTCTGGAAGGTTTACGGCCCAGCATTAATAATACTAGAAGCAGTAATTGTTTGGAGGGACCAGAACAACAAAGAGCAAGGAGTTCCAAGGAAAGAAATGAGCCAGAAGCTACGTAAACAACTGCACTTACTAAGATAAGCTCAAAGCATCCTTCATCAGGAAGCGACAGTGGAGAGGGGGGCGGGGGTGTTGACAGCACAGCATGGCCCCTCAGGAAGCACTAAATCAACAACGGGTCGAGCTGTAGACATAGGGAAGACACCAGTTTGCATAAAGGCAGACCTGACAGAAAAGTGGGCTCGATGCCAGCGTTACGATCTCGAGTCAAGCTGCACCACGCGGCAGCCCTGGCTGTGTGCAGGCAGACAAGAGGCAGTGACTGCAGACCGCGCTGACGAGCAGGACAGACAGCAGCAGCAGCTCCAGATCGCCCTACTGCGAGCGCCTGTCCAAACGCCCAAGGACTCGGAGCCTCTGCTGCTCTCTGCCTCCGCGACACCTTTCCCGGGAGCCTCTTCGCTGTCGACTACACACCCCATGGCATCTCTAGCTCACTAGCGCTCCCCCGCTGCACACCCACAGCCCCGCGCCTCCGCGGGCAGAGTCACCGCGGAGGTGTCCGTGACCCGAACGAGGCCGATCGATGGCACCCTCTGGGCACTGCCAATCACCAGCTCTGCTGAGCACCAACCGCCTCTCGGCACCCGCCGCACCAGCCCAAATACACAGCAATGACAGACCTCCAGCTGGACACGGGGACAGGGGGCAGAACAGAAGAAAAGAGGGGTAGAGAGCGTGGCAGAGGGATGGAGAAAGAAAGAGAAGGATAGAGACCTGGACCCAGGGTCAGGGCGCTGGACAAAGGAATAGAAAGAGAGGGAGAGAGGGCCACACAGATGGAGGGAGGGCTGCACAGAGGTCCAGGGAGCAGAAGAGAGAAAGAGAGGGAAGGGGAGGTGGGCAGAAGAATAGAGAGGGGCGAGGAGGGAAGGAGAGGTGGGCAGAGGGACAGGAAGCAAAAGAGAAGGGGGGAGAACCAGGCAGAGGAATGGGGATGGGAAGAGAACGACAGGGAGCCGGTCAGAGCGATGGGAAGAGAATGGGAATGATGAAGAGCTGGCCAGAAAGGTGGGGAGAGAAAAAGAGGGAGGGGAATTCAGATAGAGAGATGGGATAGAACAGGGGAAAAGAGGGAGAGGGAGGCAAATGGATGGGTGAGGAGCTGAACAGAGGGACGGAAAGAGAAAGAGAAGGCTGGAGGGGTGGACAGAGGGCTGGGAAGGCAAAGAGAAGTATGGAGAGACAGAAGAGAGCGGCAGAGGGACGAGGAGCAGGACAGAAGGACAGCAGACAGGTAGTGGGATAGGGAGAAGAAGAGGACGATGAAGAGCCGGATAGAGCAATAGGGAGCCAGTTAGAGGGATGGAGAAGTAGACAGAGGATGGAAAGAGTAAAAGCGGGGTGGGGAGCCGGGCAGAGGAAGGAGTGGCTAAACGAAGGGATGGGGCACCGGACAGAGCCACGGGGAAAGAAAGGAAAGGATGGAGCGCTGGACAGAGGGACAGGGAGCGGAACCGGATGGATCCAGATCCAGACAGCCCGCAACAGCCCTCGCCACGCTCCGACCCCACTCACCTGCCGAGCCCGCAGAGCTCGCTGCACGCTGCTGTGCCCAAAGCCCGCTCGTGGGCCCGCTTGCCCGTTTCCCTGTGGCTCCAGGGCGTCTGCAAGAGCAAGGGCGCGCGCACAGGCCCAGGCCGGGGAGGAACCCTGCGTTCGGTCATGGTATTTTACTGTTCCGTGCACATTAGCCCCTTTCAGACGCTTAACCTCAAACACCCTTAACAACTTCAGTACCCGTGGCACCTAGTTTTTCCACACCCTCAAATCTTCCTTACTCTTTCCCATCTTGTTTGAAAACCCTCCCAGACCCCTTCTGTACTTACGTGCTTCCTCAAAACAGCATCACCGAAACCAACAAAACGGGCTGAGCTGCTCCTCTTCGAGCTGCCGGCCCTCAGAACAGGATCCTGCAAATCAATCAAACCACCAAGGTCACTGGGAGACGCTCGTTTTAGAGCTCTCGCCCCCCCCCCCCCCCAAGCTTTAATGATGGCTCCCTAACCTGGGCAAACGCAGCTCCTCCATGAAGCGCTGCAGCAGTTTTTATTCTGCGGTCCCAAGTTGCCGTTATGACATTAAGCAGCAAAGCAAGGCAAAGACAGGTGGGCTCACGGCTTACCCATCTAGCCATGAAAACTCCTGTTTTAGGCCTCACTGGTTATTCCAGGTAAACAGACCAAAACAGAGCTCTAAACAGGCAGGTGAGGCTTCACACAGACCTCGTGGCCCTGCCAGCAACAGCAACGCCATAGTGACCGGGCTACCGGTCGCTATTCCCCCCCTCCTTTGCCAGTCCCTGAATCGCGGCTTATTATTCACAAGTCCGGTAGGGATGCAGCCAACCTTCCTACGGCCGAAGGCTCCTCGTCAGGACCAGGCGGAGAACCTTTCCACTGGCATTTGGATTCTCCCGGCCGCTCTCGACACGTGACAACTTACAAAGGCCTGAGGGCGGCAGTAGCCTGTAGCTCTTCGCGGCAGCATATAGTCGTTCCCCGACGTTCCGAACACCTAGGATTAACACAGTCTATAAATACAAAAAAATACTACCGCTACAGGGTGTAAAGCCAAGCTAAAATTTCTGCAACCGAAAAAAAAAAACCCTCTTCGCATCTGACAGAACAAGCCGTACGCACCAGCGCCTAGAGCTCAAACAACCCCTCCCGGGCAACGTTCTTCTGGCAGGCTGCGGATCCGAACTCCTCCTGTCCTGCCTAAGAGTCTCCACTGGGACACGACGACTTTGCCAGCCAGCGCCTGTTGATGGAGGCAGAGTAAAATCCATCGCCCTGCAAAAGTACAGAACAAAGAAAGAAGAAAAAAAAAAAGAAAAAAAAAATCAAACCTCTGCAGAAAAGCGTAAGAATCCAAAGTTGTCTGTAAGCACAAAAGCGGATCTAATACGCACATGAGCAAGGTAAACGAGACTACGCGAGCCACGAATACCGCTTCCCCCAGCCCCGGGTTTGGAAGCTATGATGAGTCGGGCTTGCCGTGACAGGTAAGTTAGACTAAGCAGCCGCTAGAGATTAATCTTTCAGAAACCTTCTGCGTCCGCATTTTTGGCACAACTGTGCCTGCCCCTCCGTCCATTCAGACACGCGCAAGAAGATCCACTGCTTGTAGCACTTGCACAGCAACCCCCCCGCCCCCGCTCATTAAGGTTAGCACCCGCTGTGCCACTTGGATAGACGATACTCTGCTGTCTCTTCATTTCCCCGTCATTCCTACTTTAGAGGGAACTAAGGAGATTGCATTGCCTCTGTGTGATCAAGGGTAAAAGTCTCAAAGACAGTTACAGCCCAGATCGCTGCTAAACAGTCTCTCACAGCTGGAGAATTTTTGTTCTGGCCCCAAAGGGGACGTAAGGATCGGGCTACTGGCACCCAACTTTCCCTTACCGCCGCTTTCTAACGGTGTGCTCCCAGGGAGTCAGCAGGTGTGGAAAGCGTTACTGAAAAAGGCTCGCCTCATCCCAGGAATCCGAGGGCACGAGGCGTTATGGCCGCTTCTCCCAGTTCAGCGGAAGCGGCGTCACGCTCCTCGTTCCAGCTCCGTTCATGACTCCCTCCCGGTAATTTCCACCGTGGTCTGCCGATACCAGCAAAGCTATGTTAACGCTGCTGGAGGAAATTAAATCCTCCTAAAATTGCTCCAAGTTGTAACCGACGAGAGGGCGCCTTAATTCCACGAGGCTTTAACCTTTCTTCTCTCTACTGTCCTCCTCTTTCCCCAAATACCATTGCCAGGTAACTAACCGGGGGTTGCACCCATCGAGACTTCCTGAAATTGATGTTATGGAAATTAGGCTTGTCGGCCACTATAACAGGGTTCGACCCTAGGTTCCCGCAGAAAAATTTCAGAGCCAAATCAAAACAAATTAAAGAATTAAATTTTAATGATGCGCGTGCAGTAACTACAGCTCAAGCTGGGTGCCTCCGAAGAGGGACCCTAACATAAACAAATCCTGGGCAATTATAGTTTTTTCAACTTACATTTCCCACCCCTCACGCAGTAGTTAGACCAGTAGTAATTTTTTTGGTCTGGGGTCTCCTGCTCCTCATTGGGTCTCATCATCATTCTGAGGTAAGCTGTTTTTCTCCTTATTTTTTTTTTTTTTTTTTGCGGTCTCTGATGACGGTTGTACCTCTGTTTTTCTTGAGTCTTACTGTTGTGTCTCAAGGTCCTGAGGAGGAGGTGATTCTAAATCATAACAATTAACACTGCCCCAGCAGTGAGCTAAGGCTTTGCCCCTCAAGGTCCTAATGCCCTGCACTGGTCTTATTTCAAAGCCTTGACATCCTCCCTTTCGGAGTGTGAGACACAGGAATGCAGACTGCTTGTACCTTCCTTATCTTCCCAGCTTGAACCAGCTCTGAGGCCCTTTTCTTACTGGACTAAGTAAAAGTTCATTATTTTATCTAAGTGTGGCCTAAGGCTTCAGCAAATTTAGCTACTCATGCTAAGCAAGTTTTACAGAAGTTGTGCTAAGCGGCTACCTCTACACAGTTTCAGTTCGCTATTCTTTAACAATTGATCTTTTCATTTTACACTTCAGACGCTTTGTGCTCTCGCTCTCCAACTCTCCCTTCCTCTACGGTAACTCTGCTCCCTTGACCACCATTCCCCTAAGATAATAATTTGCTGTCTCGCAGCTCTTAAAGTATGACGCTTCACAGACGCGTCAAGTCACACGCACAGAAATGAATGTACATGGCCTACTTTTTCTAACGCGTACAGACCTTCCGTCATATGTTGGCGATCTATTATTCGGATCGCTATTAACGGTGATCCTTCCTCGCCAGGAGGAAGGGGCTTTGCCTTTCTGGCAGAGACAGCTTTCACTTGGTTCCATTTGATTTTATTACTTCAGCTTGCCCACGTTTTTTAGTCTCTTCAACTTCAGCCATGGCAATTAATCTAAAAAAGTAAGTATTACATCTTTCCCTTTCCATTGCTGCGTGTACAATAACAAAGCAAAAGAGAAACAGCCAAAGCAAAGCTAAAGCAGATGCAGGTAACAGCCACAGGGTAGGAACGGGTTACTTAGCCATCAGCGCTGCCTCTGGGAGGCGAAAATAACTACTAACAGTCATTAGCAATAGTTACCTTAGTTACCCGTGCCAGAATGCCTCCTCCTGTAGCAGTTTCTGGTGATATCGAGGGTCCGCTGCATTTTGGCTTCCTCGTTTCATCCCATCCCTTAGGTATTAATCACACAAAAACGCTTGTCCGTCTCTTCTCTTCATCAGCATTTGCTGTCCTTGGTTCCATCTCTGTAAGAAAAGTAATAAACTCACGTTTTACTTTCAGGGAAACACTTAGGTTTATGCATGATCTTTCTCTCTTTACCCTTCTGTCTTCACCCCCCACCCCCCCCCGCTTTTTTTCCCCCTTCTTCTTTCCCTTAAAGGAAAGGTCTTAATACAGCACTTTACATCATATGTTACAGGGTAAACAGTCTGGAAACGTTACACACAGCAATTAGGGCTAGGTTATTAGGCAGGCAGGCATGTCGCCTAATACCTACCTAACGCCATCTTCTGTGAAACCTTATTTTTATTCCACTTCAGTATTACTGTGACTATTCTCAAACCCTTGTAGACGCACGCTTGACTGACAACTCTCTCGGTCTTTAACTACATGGAAGAACGATAGCCCTCGATTTGCCCGTCTCCCTTTCAAACCTATTACCTTTTTGAGATGGCTTCTAGATTCCTCTGACGCTCGGATGCCAGCCTCACAGGCGACAAACAAAACGAACGACCGGATCCCCAGGTCTTGCTGCTTCTCTTCGAGAGGTCCCCCTTTGGTGGGCTACCCTGCCAAACAAACCAAAAAGACTGCCGAGGCCGTGACGGTATCGGGCGTTTGGAACGCTTTTCCGAGGCGTTTGGGGTGACTGACATAACCGCTTCGCTTCACATTGCTCACAGCTACCTTCATCTATTACTTAGGGCTAAACCTGTTCCTATTTGCAGAGGGGCTTGTTGCTTGTTTAAACTTGACATATAGCCCACAACCTGCTCTGCGTGCTCCCTAGTCCCTTCTGCTTTCGCAACACTTGTGGTAATTCAAGGCGGTAATTAAGAGTCCCCATTGTCCCATAGGCTGGAGCAAGACATTGCTGCTGCTCTGAGGAGATGCCTAAAAGCCATGCTGTTTTCTGTAGCATCACTGGGGCTTCCCAGAGCCCAACGGTGTTCTCTTTGGCTTTTCCCGAGCCTTTTAGGTTTTTTAGGCTATTCCTTAGCCCGCCATTTCATGGCAATGTTCTCCTTAAGCATTGTGCACAGCACGATTATCCCAGATCAGCCACATCGTGTACGTACAGAGGCTTCTGAGAGGCGGCTCAGAAGAAAAGAGAGAAAAATCTCTTTGTCATCAGCGCATCCACCCGCCAACACTCTTCACCAGGAAGCACTGTAAACTCCCATTTCTCTAAAGTGGGACTGAGTCAAGGCGGAGACGCAGATCACACCCCATCTTTGTTAGAACGCCTCACTGCTGCGGGGCCTGGGCCTGGCAGCAGTTTTAGGAATGTTTGGGGCTTTGGAGAGAGTGCAGGGGAAGGTCTGGAGTCAGTGACAATGTTGAGGCAGGGCTCGGAGATGTTTTGGGGCCTGTAGGGGCGTTGGGGCAGGATTTGTGGGTGGTTTAATGGCTTTGGGGGGGCTGGTTGCAGGAAGGGTGGGACTCTGCGGGGCCCTCAGGGCAGGGGTGCCATCCCAGATGTGTAGGGAGCACATAGGGGTGCCCCACGTTGCTGTCAGCTCGGCGGGAGGAGCCACTGGTCTCCCACCCCATCAGATAGGGTGGCGGGGGGGGAGGAGGAGGGATCTATGAGCTTGCACAGAACGCCAGAGAAGGCAGCAGGGAACTCACCAAGGGCCCCGCATCCCAGAAAAGCTGCAAAGGAACCCGCGTCCCAGACGAGAGGAGGCATCAGGCTGCTGTGCCGCTGCTGGACACATCCAGACCCCCGCGCAGACACCACCCCCCCGCCCCGCTCCTCCAGGCTGCGTCCACAGCGGTGAGTGCACGCCCTGGCCCGCGCTGGGGAGGAACTGGGGCCCTACAGGCGACACACGGAAAAGGCAGAGTCAGAGCCACGCTCCGGCAGACCAGGCGCGGCGCGGCGCCAGGTCCAAACCCCCCGCCCCCCCGCCCCGCCGCCTCCATGAAGTGACAGCCCCGGCGGGCAGGACACAGCCCGACGCCCGCGGCCACCCGAAAGCACACGCTCGCCTCACCGGGATCCCCACGTGCTCGACTCCAGGCGGCCTCGGCCCTCGCCCGCAGCCGCCGAGCGAAAACACCCACCCTGCTCGCCGCCATCTTGCTCCCCGCCGCCGCGCATGCGCTGGCTACGGACAGCGCGGGAGGGGTGGGGGCGAGCGGGAGCGGGAGCGGGAGCGGGAGCGGGAGCGGTGGGGGGAGGCGAGACCCGCAATGGCGCCCTCGTGTGGTCGTAGCGCGGCGCTGCAGCCGGCCGGCTCCCGCGGGTGACCCGCAGCCCGCCGCGCCAGCCCGGTGCTCAGGCCGAGCAGCGAGCGCCCCGAGGCTGCTCTGCCCGTGCCCGAGAGAGCGGCGGGGATCAGCGAGCAGGCGCTGGGGCTGCCCCGGTCGCGGAGCAGCTCTGAGACGGCACTGCCCGTCCCCGCACCCCCAGGAAGCACCAGGAAGGAAAAGCCCTCTCGGGAAAAGCGCTCCCGGTCCGTGAGCACCGGGCAGGGGTGGACGAGCGCCTTCGCTTACCCGTCCCCGAGAGAGCGGAGAGTAGCGGTGAACACGGTGACCGGCAGCGCACACGTGTGCGCCGGCTGCCTGCACTGTTCTTCGTACGCAGTGGTGGCCGGCGGCGGCTGCAGTGCTGCCTTGTCGACACGCGAGGACAGCGGTGAGCGGGACGGAACGCAGTGCGCATGCGCTACGCCGATGAGTGTGCAGTGCCGCTTTTCAGACCCGCGATGGCAGCAGTGAGCGCGGCGGAACACAATGCGCATGCGTGCTCCCTTTCGGTGCAGTACCACCTTCTCCCCAGTATCAGGGTCCACTCAATAAACAAAATAGTATGATAAATGTTGTCATCTGCTCCAAGTGCTTTCGCAGAAGAGAACGACATCAAAATGAGGTATTATTGCATTTAGTCTCCACTACACGTGCTACCCCAGTGCCACGGACTTGCTTTAAAGGATCAGTGACGTACGCGTTCTGGCAGTAATATTCACGGAATGAATATGCACTCGATCAAGTAGGAGTGTTCATGAAAAGCTTTGCCAGTGCGTCGCTAGGTAACAAACCTAGACAAGCAGCTATTTGCCCTGATCCTTTGGCTTACGTTTCTTCTGCCGGATGTAGTCTAACGTACCTGAACGCAATGGCCTTGCGAGGCAGTGACACGGTGTCTGTGGGGTGGCTGTTCCAGGGTCTCTCGAGCTGTTCCAGGGTCCTCGGACAGCAACGGTGCTAGTCGACTTTCCCTTGTGCTGCACAGCAGGACAGCTCCGCACCGTGCCCTCCCAGCACTGCCGCTCCTCCCAGCAGCTGCCTAACTGGCCCCAATCCTGAGCAAAGCTACGACTCCCAGGAGCCCACAGCACCCCTCCTTCTCTCCCTGCCCTCCCCATTTCCAAGAGGGACAGCCCCAGCCCCTGGGGACAACCCTGCCCGGTCACACTGCTGTCCAAAAAGCGGATTCGTTGCCCCGTGTGCACTAAGCCAATAATTACACGCTCAGGAGAGACATTTGCTTATTTATTTCAGAGTTGCGCAAGCCTGGCTGCTCGGTGGTTTCCCACAAATCAAGTGCACCCCCACCCCCCCCGGCTTTCCAAGTAGCATTTACACAAACAAATTGCAAGGTTTGCAACTTTCCCTTTTACACCGGTTGGTTAGTGATTTACCTACAACTGTAATATTGCTTACACACCATTTTACTACTACACATGCTCAGGGGAGGGGTCTTCACCCGGGCGTGGGTCTTTCTGACCTATCAGCGTGATTTTCTTGTATTATAATGAGGACAGGTCAGTTAGGGGATACCTCGAATTCTTTTGCTAAATTGGCAATGTATGCATAGAAAACAAAACATCTTGATTTACAGTTTCTTTAAGGCTTTAGCAGTTCTAGGATGGCCTTGATTAAAGAATTATTTCCTCCCAGGAAATAGAGAGGTTCTCCTCATCTGCCTAGTTTAAAGAGCATGAACACTCTTTCTGAGCTTCCAAGATTGTCTTGCAACACCACCAGAGATGGAAAATGCTTCCTGCCCTGTACCGGGGAAAAACAGGGGCATTCCACTGTCCCCTGTGACCTGTGGGGACTCAGGCGTGAGTGACACACGTCCAGTAAGGAACAGACCCAGCGGGCCACTGCTGCAGGGCTGAGAAGGCACCGGCACCTGGAACCACAGCTCCTGGCCTGCCACAGAGCACGATGCGGCTGGCTGGTGGGAACGCCGCTGGCAGAGACCTGCCCGCCCCCGCCACCTCGAGAGGCGCAGCATGGTCACCCAGTAGCCCCGTCTGAGAAGACTACACCTCCCAGCATACCGTGCACGTGAAAATGGCGGCCCGGAAGCCCAGTGCTGGAAGACTACTGCTCCTGGCATGCGGCGGTGAAAACTACGGCTCCCCGCATGCCAGGCTGCCAACTCCCGCCCCCCCCCCCCGCAGCGCTAGGGGAGGTTTGACCCTCGGGAGATGCCGTTCCTTTAGGTTTATAAGTAGCTGATGGGAGGGTGTTAGATTACAGCATGTGTAGAAGGTTTTTTAGAGAATGTCATCAACCAGAAAGACCCAGAACATATCTTGTATTTACACTCCTCTTACCAGCACCACTTTGCCTGTCTAGTTGCAGTGTCCTTAAATGATGGCAGCTATAAGCAACTTTTGCCCCCTGGTCTCCAGGACTGGCTCTTTAAACAGGTGTTGTTCTTTCTGATAGAGCCCCGAGTGACATACCACTGACTTCCTCAGTGTGTGGTGATGTACATATTTGTGGTACAATGCCAAAGTAGGCCTTGTTAGCAAGACTATTTGTATCATCAGAAGACAAATACAGTGCAGTCTCCATCCTTCAAGATATTCAAAATCCAACTGGACATGATCCTGGGCAACTTGCTCTAGTTGACCTTGCTCTGAGCTGGGTGGTGGAGAGGGGAAGGGTGTTGGACTAGATGATCTCCTGAGGTCCCTTCCAACCTCAGTAATTCTGTGAGAATTGTCTGAGATGAATCCCACACTTGGAGTTCTACTTGGTAGTTTTTCTATTTAAAGAAACAAGAAGAGAATATAGACGATTAACACTGCTTATGTGTGTGCACGTGATTTACATAGGTCCATATCCTTGTTGAAATTCCAGAGAACTCCATGCGTGAATACAGTACCACAGGAATGTTTCCTTATGCATCGTAATAGGAAGAGTTTTGTATTTTAAGATTCAGAAGTGCAAAGAGATGTTGTCAGCCGAAAATCCTCTTCTGTTCAGCAGGATTATTTAGCATAATGACATTACGTATTCAGCTTTGAATATCAAAAGGCAGTATTATGTTTCTTCTTTAATTCCTGTATTTTCATGGGCCAATGATTTTTTTGATCCCGTTGGTATTCTGTAATTACATATTAATTGCATTAAGTTCAGAAACATCATCAAAGAAGCACCACGCAATGGTAATCTTAAAAATGTTAGGATTCAGATTTCTCTCGTCTTCCATTCTACATTGTTATAACCACGGCTCTCATCTTTTAATCTTTTTTCCTTGGTATAGCCTTTATCACGAATAGAGATTCATAATATGCTCAGAATATGATGCCTCAAAATATTGTATAAATTGCAGCCATGTGTTGTCTTGCTTTGATGCTTGCACTGATTCTTTAGCTCAGTGCATTGTCCTTTGTCTTGACCTCGTTATTTATGGCTCCAATGAGCTGTGGAAAATGAGCAGCCAGGTCATCCTTTCCAAATTAAAACACTAGCAAGGTCAATGTAGGACAGGAAATAGAACATTTGGAATATTGCCACTTTTCTGCCTTATTTGCATATAAAAAGTGGGGACTGGAATGGTAGGAAATGGGTCCATTTTAATTTATTACAAAAAGTTATGATCTTACCCTTCCCTCTGCCCGGTTTATGCCTTAATATCAAGAGAGCACTCTTGCCCTTACTGTTTCAATCTTCCTAGTGTGACTGTATGGGAGAGGGGGGAAAGCGTGGCTATGTATGTGGAAAAGGAATGCTTTAAATAGCTGATCTTCTTCAGCATTGTCCTGTAAACACATTTGCTGCCGTCATTATTTCTGAAGCGCACGTTAAAAGTTGAATATTTACCATAGTCTTTACCAATGTTTCTGACAGAGCAATGGAGGAAGGGAAGGACGTCATCAGCCTTTCAATTCAAAAATGTTGTCCACAGTCTGCTGTGAACAGTTAACCTGCTATGTCACTCAGGGGCACTAGAGTCTTGATTACACACAAAACTATTTTCTAATCATTTTCTGTATTACCCTGGAAATTAGCTGTGTATCTTTGGTGTGACTTATAATGGCATCTAGTAGCTAATAACCTGTATCAATATACCTAGTTAACTTTTTGTTAGAATCAAATGTAAATACAGGGATTCTTCTTTTCTGCTTATTTCAGAGATGCTGCGTAGCAGGATAACGAAGTGTTTGCTTTCATGTCACCTGTTAACTGGTTAATGGCCTATGGAAATTTTATGTCTTCTCCTGTTCACTTTTGCCAAGAATATATCAATGATTCTTTTTTTTTCTTGGATATCTTTTTTTTTTAAATACCAAGTGGTTACCTTAGAAAAATATCGTATGGTGAGTAGACAGAGATCCTTTCTTATTGTAAAAATAGAAGAAGAAGATGGATTAATTAGGCTTTGGACCTAGGCAATATCATTCACTCTGTTTTATTTTTACGGCTTCTGTGTTAATGAATATCTTGTGCATCTCTTTGATCCCCTGAGAGAACATCCACACAATGTCCTCTATGTTTTATGTCCCAGGGTTGGCGTTACATATTACAGGCTATCTGGTCATCATTGCACCACTGCTATTTCGTCTTCTGACTGTGAATATCCAAGTGTGGTGGTTGACATTGCCAGACTGGTGTTGCCACCTGATGGGTACATGAACTTTTCCTGCTCCAACCTGTTTGCCTATATGCATGTTTTCATTCTTTGTCAAGCATCTTTTTCAGCTATTATAAGGAGGATGTATTTGATGAAACATAGGTGTCTAGATCTGGTCTAGTCGTCTTAGGCTCCCTTTATATTCAGAAAAGAGCAAAAGGACTTTCGCTGGCTCAGTTCATCTTATCCCAAAGTAGAGGTTTAAAACAGGTCAGATAAGCAGCAACTTAAAATTACTTCAGTCTTTTACTGTGCATAAAAAGGGCATAATATGATTAGCTTGGATGTAGATATTTACTATTTTATATATATATGTATGATATATATATGCTATGCATATATGATATACATATATGATATATATGATGTATATTTGATATATATATATATATATATGTATGATATATATGTGTGTCTGTGTATGAGATATATATATGCAGATATTTACTAGTGCCATTGCCTGAAAGGCCAGTGGCAGGGCCATGGCTGCTGGCTGTGCTTCTGAGGTCACAGCAGCCTCAGTGCCTCATAGGCTGGAGGGAGGCTCCTGGCTGCTGGCTGTGCTTGTGAGGTCACAGCAGCCTCAGTGCTTCACAGGTCAGTGGCAGGCCCACAGCTGCTGGCTGTGCTTGTGAGGTCACATTTGTCTCAGTGGTTCACAGGGCAGTGGGAGGCCCCTGGCTGCAAGTTGTGCTTGTGGGGTGGAAGAAGTACCAGTGCCTCATAGGCCAGTGGGAGGCCAATGACTGCTGGCTGTGCTTGTGAGGTCACATCGACCTCTGTGCCCTACAGGCCAGTGGCAGGCCCCTGGGTGCTGGCTGTGCTTGTGAAGTCACAGCAGCCTCACTGCTTCACAGGCCAATGGCAGGCGCCTGGCTGCTGGCTGTGCTTGTGAGGTCACAGCAGCCTCAGTGCCTGATAGGGCAGTGGCAGGCCAGTGACTGCTGGCTGTGCTTGTGAGGTCACAGCAGCCTCAGTGCCTCATAGGCCAGAGGGAGGCCCCTGGTTGCTGGCTGTGCTTCTGAGGTCACAGCAGCCTCAGTGCCTGATAGGGTAGTGGCAGGCCCACAGCTGCTGGCTGTGCTTGTGAGGTCACAGCACCCTCAGTGCTTCATAGGCCAGTGGCAGGCCCCTGGCTGCTGGCTGTGCTTGTGAGGTCACAGCACCCTCAGTGCTTCATAGGCCAGTGGCAGGCCCCTGGCTGCTGGCTGTACTCGTGAGGTCGCAACAGCCTCAGTGTCCTATAGGCCAGGGACAGGCCAGTGGCTGCTGGCTATGCTTCTGAGGCCACAAGAGCCTCAGAGCCTGATAGGCCAGTGGCAGACCCACAGCTCCAGGCTGTGCTTGTGAGGTCACAGCAGCCTGAGAGCTGGCTAGGCCAGTGGCAGGACTAAGGCTGCTGGCTGTGCTTGTGAGGTCACAGCAGTCCCAGTGCCTTATAGGCCAGCAGCAGACCCATGACTGCTGGCTGTGCATGTGAGATCACAGCAGACGCAGTGCCTGATTGGCCAGTGGCAGGCCCCTGGCTGCTGGCTGTGCTTGTGAGGTCACATTTCTCTCAGTGGCTGACAGGCCAGGGAAAGGCCAAAGACTGCTGGCTATGCTTGTGAGGTCACAGCAGCCTCAGAGCTGGCTAGGCCAGTGGCAGGACTAAGGCTGCTGGCTGTGCTTGTGAGGTCACAGCATCATTAGTGCCTGATAGTGCAGTGTCAGGCCCTTGGCTGCTGGCTGTTCTTGTGAGGTCGCAACAGCCTCAGAGCCTGATAGGCCAGCAGCAGACCCATGACTGCTGGCTGTGCATATGAGATCACAGCAGACACAGTGCCTGATTGGCCAGTGTCAGGCCCTTGGCTGCTGGCTGTTCTTGTGAGGTCACAGCAGTCCCAGTGCCTTATAGGCCAGCAGCAGGCCCATGGCTGCTGGCTGTGCTTGTGAGCTCACAGCAGCCTCCGTGCCTCATAGACCAGCAGCAGGGCATGGCTGCTGGTTGTGCATGCATGTGAGATCACAGCAGTCCCAATGCCTCATAGGCCAGGGACAGGCCCATGGCTGCTGCCTTGGCTTCCTTGTGAGGTCACAGCATCATCAGTGCCTGATAGGCCAGTGACAGGCACATGGCTTCCAGCTGTGCTTGCGAGGTCACAGCAGCCTCCTTGCCTCATAGGCCAGCATCAGGGCACGGCTGCTGGCTGTGCTTGCTTGTGAGGCCACAGCAGCCTCAGAGCCTGATAGGCCAGTGGCAGGCCTATGGCTGCTGGCTGTGCTTGTGAGATCACAGCATCATCGGTGCCTGATAGGCGAGTGGCAGGCACATGGCTTCCAGCTGTGCTTGTGATGTCACAGCAGCATCCGTGCCTCATGGGCTAGTGGTAGGCCCATGGCTGCTGGCTGTGCATATGAGGTCAGAGCAGTCCCTGTGCCTCATAGTCCAGTGTCAGGCCCATGGCTGCAGGCTGTGCTAGTGAGGTCACAGCAGCCTCAGGGCCTGATTGGCCAGTGGAATGCCCATGGATGCTCGCTGTGCTTGTGAGGTCACTGCTATGGAAATGAGGCTCGCCGGGCACCATAACAGGGTCTGACCCTAGGTTCCTGCAAGAAAGTTCAGAGCCAAATCAAAGCAAATTAAATAATTAAATTTTAATGATGCACATGCAGTAATTACAGCTCGAGCTGGGTGCCTCCGAAGAGGGAGCCCAAACAAAGAAATCCCTGGGCAATTATAGCTTTTTCCAATTAAGTTTCCCACCCCTCACGCGGTAGTTAGACCAACAGTAATTTTTTTGGTCTGGGGTCTCCTGCTCCTTATTGGCTCTCATCGTTGCTCCTAGGCAGGCTGTTTTTCTCCCTTAGCTTTACTGTTGTGGTTTCTGCTGACGGTTGTACCTTCGTTTCTCCTTGCGTCTTACCATTGTCTCTCAAGGTCCTGAGAAGGAGGAGGTGATTCCAAATCATAACAATTAACACTGCCCCAGCAGTGAGCTAAGGCTTTGCCCCTCAAGGTCCTAATGCCCTGCGCTGGTCTTATTTCAAAGCCTTGACATCCTCCCTTTCGGAGTGTGAGACACAGGAATGCAGACTGCTTGTACCTTCCTTATCTTCCCAGCTTGAACCAGCTCTGAGGCCCTTTTCTTACTGGACTAAGTAAAAGTTCATTATTTTATCTAAGTGCGGCCTAAGGCTTCAGCAAATTTACCTACTCATGCTAAGCAAGTTTTACAGAAGTTGTGCTAAGTGGCTACCTCGAGACAGTTTCAGTTCGCTATTCTTTAACAGTCCCCCCCTTTGTTTTTATGAAGCATCCCTGTTAATCTTTTAAACAGAGTTCTCAAAGCCTTTCGAGGCGTACTATCGCTTTCCATAATCTTATGTATAATATAATTGTAAGTAATAGGCACAACACAGTTAAACTGAACACAACTACTACCGGGTGCAACACGTGATTATAAATCCCTGTTGCAGTTGGTGACCATCCTAGAAGAGTTTCCCAGCCATGATGTTCTCCGTCCCTCTTTACCCTTTCCAAGACGTGGTGTATCTCTTCCGCATCACAATGAATGGTGATTAGAGTTTTTTGTCCATTGTTCCGGGTGCATTCTAGCAGTCAACGCAAATCATCGCATTGTAGTAGTTTCTTTACTAGCATAAGATTCATTCCAATGGGGATAGGGAGTAAATTTTGGCTCAATGTATAATTAGATTGTAACAGTTGCATCCCATAATTTGGGGTAAAGCTACAAATACAAATGTTTGAGTGATTACTTGTATCTACAACACTGCTCTCTGTAAGATTACAAAGTGTTCTTACACAGACACATCCTTTTTCAACATATACAAGTACAGTTCAACTTTCACAGCAAAAGAAGAACATAGTATGACAGTATATGGACTGTTCCATTCAGGTTTTAACTTGGATTTTTGTGGAAATACTTTAACTAACACTTCGTCCCCAGGCTGTATACCAGGCACTTGTATTTCAGGTGGTGCGGACTGATATCACTGAGCATTTTTTTTTTTTTAAGACTTTCAAACCTTTTTTTTTTTGGCATACTTAGAACATACTCTAGACAGTTTCAGTTCGCTATTCTTTAACAAGGGAAGCACGCTCTATCAGGCATAAGCTGACAGAAATCACCTTCCCCCGAACATTGCCATTCACTCTGGCCGTGGCACAGCCCCTCTGTCCCCGCTGGGCCCCGCTTCGCTGCATCCCTTCCCCACTTTGGTGTGTCTGGCACCTCTGCTTTGGCTGCGATGGCCGCACGGGGCTGTGTTGTCAGCACCAGCTGCCTGTGAGTGGCCCTGCACCCCAACACACCCCGTCATTCTCCAGCTGGGCCTCCGCCGATTTCCCTTTACCTTAGGCAGTTGCTAGACATCACTAGTTCCCTTCAGCCTCGCTCCCGCCACCCAGGCCCAGGGAAGCGCTAGCAGCTTCTGAGCAGCCGTGCTGACACTTCACCTGCCCGAGCAACAGAGCGACTTGCTTGCCGCACTGCTGCCGGGCGCTCCTGCGGCGCCCCATTCGCGCCTTGGCTACTGCCAGGCCCCGTGTGCCAGCGCGATCTCTGCCGCCCGTCAGCATTACCGGCACCTGTTAGAAAAGGACGCCTAAGGGAAAAGGACTGGGAAAAAAGCATTTCTGCTTTTCATGGTGAAATTCCGCACAGAAATCTGAAGCACTGCCAAGGACTGGGTTTTGTTTTGACGGCAACTTTATTGCTCTGAGAACACTCTTCAAGCTCGGATTGGTTAGCATTGTTTGGAGAACGGCTCTCTGTTGGGTTGGATGGTAAGTGGTGGTGTAGATGGTAAGCTTAGTCAGTCTTGACGGCTCCCGTCCTCAAGCTCTGCAGCTGAACGACAAAAGGAAGCAGGCTCACTCCCTGTCATGACATTCAGCACAAACCCATCTGCTCAGCGGTTTGCTTTCTAAACAGCAAAGACCTGAGCCTGCCCGCAGCTTGACGTGCGCTGTGACTCCGGGACTGGAGCGACCTCGAGAGGGAGGCTTCCAAAAGCCTCCCAGGAAAAGCCACCGCCTGTCCGTTGCGTGCTAGGACGGGCGTACTGTGCAGAAGAGCAGGACACAGCTACCTGCTCTCCTGACCCACGGTAGACCTTAGGGACGTGACATTTGGTGGCAGTTTTGCCTTCTTTCCTAGTGACCATTCAAAACTGGAAACAAACACACACACGAGGAAAACTTGCATCTTTTTCAATTGAGGCAGAATATTTGGAAGCCAGGGCATACTGCACAGCCTTCCTGACGCAAGCCCTTGAAGGCTGCCCGCCCCGTGGAGTTGTTTACTGCCATGGTTGCTGTATTGTTCCCATAAAGAGCCGTCTGGAGGATGGCCGTCTCCCTTCTCCTCCCGTGGGTACTTCTGGAAAGGAGGATCTGAGCATTCCAAGCAGCTTTCCAGCTTCTTGATGGGTCTGCTCTTTTTCTTCTTGCTCTTACGCTTGTGACTGTCCATGTGGAGTGCAGAGAAATCCAAATCATACTGTCGGAAGGAAAGGGGCAAGTTAAGAACAGAAAAAACAGATGTGGCACTCGATGCCTACATGGGACTGTATTTTATCAAGTCTACTGCAGGGGATGATTTGCAGCTGCTCTGCGGTAATTTCTGAACGTCTGCCTTACTAAGAAACGCACACCCTCAGAGGTCGAGCGGACATTAGGTCTTGGCTTGTACACACATCATTAATTGAGGCTAGTTCTGGAAGAGGTGCCAAAGAAAACAATCATTCTCGTAGCCTGATCCAGAACCGTGTGCACATGTGCCTCTAACTGTATGGTCCGGTTAGTGGGTAAATTGGTCTCGTTAGTGGGTAAATAAAAGTGGAATATTGGCGAGGAGACAGGAGCATGTTGACCGGCCAACTAGTGCAGCTGCCAAAACACTTGGTGTTCAGACTCCAAGGGGAACGGCAGGTCGCGACCCTTAGGTGCACCACACAGGCATCAACCTGGACTCACGTATTCCTAAAGAATTATTGCTTCCCTTGTTATCTGTACATCTAAAGAATTACCGCTCTCCTTGTTATCTGCAGCGCGTGCACACTACGCCACATTGTAGCCTATTCTTTCGCCTTCAACCCCCACCCCCCACCCCCCGAACGTCGCCAGGGGCCGATGCTCTATGGTGCCTGGGGCAGCCCGGTCACCTGCCTGCAAGGTTCCTGGGATTCCCCTTGTGGTTTGGGGATTTCAAGGTAATAAACATCTAATAGCTTTATTCCAGAGCGGTGTCTTCTACCCCTGCGTATTCCAAGCAGCAGTCAGCACCGTTAGCAGTCCCCTTCTGAAGTGCTAGCACAGCTCAGCAGTATCTTTCCTGCCTTCACTTGATCGACCTACCCACGTGATCTCCAGACAGACGCCGCACTATTGAGAGCTCTTTAAAGCCAACTGGGCGGACAGGAGAAACAGCCAGAGAAGAACAAGAGGAACTGCGGAAATCTCTTTTCTCGGTCTTTCTCCGTTTCCCTTCTATTTTGTTGTCGCTCCCTCTGGCGTGGGGATGTCCTCTTTTTCTGTTTCTTTGCTTTTCAGTCTTCCGGGAAGAGCCCTCAAAACCGGAAGGAACTGACACAGCTGAAGGTGCTCGTCGTTGAGGAGAATAGTTTTCAGACTGCTGCTCCGGGACTGGACAGCGGCACGCGTCTGCTTGGTGGCTGCTGAAGTGATGCCCGCCTTCCCCTCTGGCGTGTGATGACAGGTGGAGCCACCTGCTTTTGCAAGAATGCTCGTGTGACCTCTCTTGCTCTGTTCGTCCTCTGCTTCGGGATCGGTAAGGAGGACATTTTCCGGAGCTTCTGCCCTTATCCGGGCAGTTTCTGTCACTATGGGAAGATGTGCGCCTGCTTCCAGGGCAATACTGCTGCAGGTGGCAGTTTCGCTTGTTTCTTTCCAGCCTGCGAGAGCACCTCCTCTTGTGGGAATCACCGCCCATTTCTGTGATGCCAATGGTACTGGGATCCTCTTTCAGGGCTCCATTTCTCTTTAAATGACTTGAGCTCTGTATTTCAAAAGAAGAGATCGTGAGATGGCTATGTGCAAACACACAGCTTGGAGAAGCCCCAAACACAAACCCCTCCTACCAGGGAGTCCCACAGATTGCCTCTGGAGATGAAGAGGAAAAAAACAACAACAAAAAATGCCCCACTCTGCTTTAATTCGAAGTGCAAGGCCAGCAAGTGTTGTTCATTCCTACTTTTGGTTTTTGGCCGACTGGAAGCAAATGAGCATCATTTTTGAAAGCCCATCCAAAGAGCTGAGCACGGATTAAGGATGGCCCCAAATCGCGCTCTCTCTCTCTCTCTCTCTCTCTCTGTCTCTAGCTATGTACCTGCGTCCATTTTTCCCCTTTCAACTTTCCCTGAAACCCCCAGCATACTTGTTCCAGTGCTCAGGAATAAGCCATTCTGGTTTTGCTGTCTCAGCTCAAGTGACAGCACTAAAAATAAACCAAGCAGTCTTTCCCTTTTTTTTCCCAGGATTTGAGCATGACTAGGCTCTACTTCCAATGTCTCGCTGTGCTTCAGGAAGCGGAGCTGCAAGTAAAGAAGCAGCAGGGCTGCACGCAATTCAGCAGCAGCCACTGTTTGAGTGATTCCGGCTGCAGCAGGAGAGCTGTGAAGAAAGCTGCAGGGTGGGAGGGAAAATACAATGCAGACGCTACCAAAAAAGGAAAAAAAAAAAAGAAAAAGGAAGAAAAAGACAATTCCCACTACCCATTTGGTGCCTCTCTCCTTCCCTCTCTTCCCCCCTCCCCGTTACCTTCAGCATATGAGGAGCAAGCTGCGGTCTCAGAAATCCAGCCCCCTTCTTATTAGCCCCCGGCTGACCAAGGCATGAAGGGGGATAAGATGGCACGGGCGCGTCAGAAGTGCATTCTCCAAGTGTCTCACCATCACACCTTGGGAAACAACAGTGATCTCAGTTGAGACATGCCCTGTCAGCCTCCTCTTGGGCTGAATCCCATCCTGCCATCATCTAGGAGCAGCTGATACGTCATACTGAGAACGTAACCAAGACTACAAGCTGAAAATTAGATGCTGCTCTTCCTACCACGGCCGTCCCTTGCAGAGCAAGAACTCATCCTTACACCACCTCTGGCCTGAATTTCTCCTCCTTTATGGCATTCGCCAGCTCCACAGAGCACGTACGTAGCAAGTTACGCAAGTGCAGCAGGTGAAGGCCAAGCAATGAAAGACACTGCGTGACATGGGGAATTCCAGACTGGACAGAACGCAATTCTACCAATAGTCCTTTCCGCCCAGGACAGAAGGAAAAACACGTCAGAGGAGCAGAAGAGAGGTTTCAGCAGCGCGAAAGGGAAAGGTACCCCAAACCCATCTGAATACTCGCTCTTACCTGATATAAAAAAGTAAATACGCCTGCTGACTGAGAACGGTTTGGAGGTCGCAAAGGACTACCGAGGCATCATTCATCTCATACCACAGTCCATTACTGGCCTGCAAAGAAAGGCAACGATGCCTTTAGAGCAACTCTAGAGCGTGCTCTCTACAGGAAAACCCAGACAGAACACTAGCAGACAAAGGAGACACCAAGACTAGTCAAAGGAGACATGTAACGAGCTCTTTCCCCTTCAAAACAATGGTTGTCAGTAACATGCTGGGACAAGTTTCTCTTCACCAGCACAGATTCTGCCCTGCAAGAAATGAAGCTGATGCTTACCTTGGTGAAGCAGAAATAGTGTCCTGCACGACCGCTGGCACCTCTGTGCACCAGGACTGCATATAAGGCGTAGAGGACTGGTTCTCCAACTGGCTGAGACATGTATGCTCGCAGGTCCAAATACTCTGGATATTCCACATCCTGAAGACAGAGCAAGAGGATTCAAAACTCATCTGGGAACACTTCGTGAAAGAGCCGGGGAAGAACACTGCTAAGAATGTGGGCTGGAAGCTTAGACAGACATGTTTTGCCTCCTCAGAAATCGGTCTTCCCAGAGACAACATTTAATCGCTTCCATTGCAGAGAACTGCTCAATGCAAAACCAGCTCTTTCAGAGCGGAGCATACGCTTATCGTCACACGGGAGCTTTGCTGTTACCGGAAGAGAAAGAGTAAGACCTACTTCTTGCGCTGATTTTGCCTAGACATCTTCTGTCGCTATGGTTACAGTCGGCCGACATTAACAACTTTGAACAGAGCGTTCCGCCTTGGGAAATCTCCCTTCCCAAGAAGGCATTACACTTGCATAGATACCTTGCTAATCTTTCCACCAGTGAAGTTGGCAAATCTTTTCAGGGCTATGGTGAGAACGTTGGAAGAGCGATGTATTGTAAACCTCTTGGACGCAGCAACCATCTTTTCACACCTTCAAAGCAAGCACAGGCAATTGTTTCAAGGCATCTTCCCCCCTCCCCCTCACGCCAAAAGTCAAGCAAGTTTCCACGTCTCTCTCACGCTCATCCTAGCTGAATGGTATTTCCTTGCCTAAGACGGGGCTTCTTTCCTTAAAGCCACACCCTGCATTTCAGCCTTGCTCCTGCAGAGAACCTGGCAGGATGTAGGAGGCCAGCTCGATAAGGAGCGGGAACGTTGTCTTTCGGTAGCCAAGCAAATGCCTGAGCACGTATCTTTGCTGGGCCCAAAAGTAAGGCTTGCCAACAACACGCAAGGCAGCAGGAACGTGACTCTCTCACCGGAGCGTGGTTCCGGAATGCGAGCTAGCGCCTGCGCTTCTTATCAAAGATTTCCAACTAGTTGAACAGAATGACACCGATTCCGCTCTAAGAAGCAAATGTACTCTTTTCCAAGCTTTGGGTGACTTCAGGGTTCATTAGCTGCACAACCCAAAGCCGCTCCGAGGCGGACAATGGGTTCGGCCACTATCTCCTAGTCCGATGGCATTAGGAAGACTACTTACTTGCTACATTTGTAGCAATTCTCACCATCCAGCAGCTCAGGTCTCACAAATTCTTCGAGCGCCCCGGGGACAGAGGAGGCTGCCTGGAGGAGGAAGAAAGGAGGGCACTGAGTTGCTGGAAACTCAAATGCCAACCCGCAACTCCTCTTTTGCCGCAGGGCCTCCCTCGTGCACACGTGGGAGACCTACTTGCGAAGCAGCGAACACCGCGAAGAAGGAGGCAGAAGCAGAGTATGCTGAACACTGACCTTGTTTGAAAAGGACTGTACTTTGGTACCAAGAGCTACCTGTCTGCGGTAGCGCACAATCAAGTTATCTGTGGTATGCCTTTGCGTAAATCACAAGAGCAAAAAAAGCCATCGCGTACCAATCAGAAGTGTATCGGGGTAGTCCAAAACTGGGAAGTATCATAGGACGAGCATGCGCGCGGAGATACGCTAATTGCTCTCTCTCTGGCTTAAACCCCCACACACACGGAGACCATTCACGGGGCTTCCAGAGGAGGACCAAGTCCAATCCACCTCCCAGCCTCCACCAAGCGTTTTTGCCGTGAACAGCATACATGCCTACGTGAACTCCGTCGAGTTTAGAAAGCCACAAAAAGAAAGAACAGCCCCCGAAAGCTCGGGGCCTTCGACGGCATCGTCAGCCACCGCTCCAAGACGTCTTACCTTTATCTCCAACGGGATATCGAGGAAGGCCTCATAGGACTCTGAAACTGCTTGGCAGCTCAAGCACGTTACTGGAAGCCAAACAGAAGCACTTCACAAAATGGGAAGGAGACTCACTTTGCCCGTTTACATTATTGAGAGCCGCTACTTCTTGGCACACCGCAAGCTCTTTGCGACAAACGGGCACAAAGGCACAGATCAATTCCAAGGACAGTAGCAGTTTCCAAAAGTACCTCTGGATCTTAGGAATCCTCCAAATATTTGGTGAATGACCGTGGTGGCTTGCGACGACGTGTCCAAGCTGGAAACAAATTATCATCAGCGCTCAGAAGAGCCGAGGCGGAGAGGTAGCTCTTTCTTCAAAGAGCTTTTCTTTTCTACGAAAACCCTGGGCAAAGGTTTTCACGTAGGGTAGGAAAGGAAGGCGTCAAAAGTGCTAGAGAACACTTCAAGGTTAACTTGGTTCTGCTTACCTGGTGCTTCCATTCAAGCAAGCTGTCTGCATAGCAGCCACGGTGTAACATAAGAATTCGTGAGCATCTTCCTGTCTGCCAAAACAGAAATGCTCCCCTATTCCTAATAAACACAAAGGGCACAATGCTTATCTCTTCAAAAGGGACAGGAAACCTACTTTTCTAAAAGCTCTCTTTCCTACAACAATTAATCTCTCCAAGCCCTTTGCACCCGTGAAATAACCCTCTGAAAATTCAGACGTTTCTGCAAAGAACGCCATCTGAAATGACTTACGTCTAAGGTCACTGAAGACAGCCGTAGGCTCGACGGCGTTGTCAGAGCAGAACAGGACATGCTTAACGTGAGCTTCCATCGTACACAGCATGCAGAAGCCTTGCTCACGACCTGTCAAGAGTCAAGGAAGAAACCACCTCCGGCTAGTGCAAGATACCTACGTACCTGTGGAAAACCTTAAGCACCAACAATCTCCAAGTTGGAAGTGCGGTCTCTGCTCTCCGTTCCACGCTCTCTTCTCCAAAGGTGCCAACAGCCCAGTCTGTGCGCATAAGCATTAACCAGTAAGCCTGCACTAGCACGCATTTTCTGACGAAGCACCTGAAGGACTACTGCCAAGCCCTCTTCTGCAGGGAGGTGCACGGGAATAGCCCGACTAGCTCATATTGCTTTCACGGTGCTCTGTGGTAGTTTTCCTCTTCTTCCGGTTCAGCAGTGACCACATCAGGTCTCGCAGCGGTCGTGCATTAGGGAAACCCGGCTGGGAAGGAACACCGAGAACCTGTGATGCCCTCCTCCGAAAATTTATCATCTTTCGAGCAGCCGGAAAGCCACAGGCCAAATATTCATGAAGCGCCTTACTTCCCAATGCCCTTGATCATTCACAGGAGGGAAGAAAGAACCCTCCTTCGACGCCGGAGCACGGGGCATTAAA
This sequence comes from Dromaius novaehollandiae, assembly GCF_036370855.1. NCBI lineage: Eukaryota > Metazoa > Chordata > Aves > Casuariiformes > Dromaiidae > Dromaius > Dromaius novaehollandiae. The sequence goes on from NW_026991493.1 coordinate 59,550, forward strand.
GGAAAGCAAGCACTCCCTCAGCTATCCTGAGCCTGCCGTGCATGCGCTCTTAAAAGGGAGCCCCTGCAGGGACACTAGGAAAACCCAGAGTCTGCTTCACAGAGTCACTGCTGTCCTTTCACCTGCAGAGCTGTCCAGCAGCTTGCAAGGAACGTGTTCACAAGTACTCACACGACTGGCTGTGTTCCCCAGAAAGCAGGTAATTGGCCAGAGGGGGCGTGTAGGTCAAACACTGTAGAACAGAGTTGAGGAAACACGTATTGCCCAGGTTGCGGAGTCCAGCTCCAACGCTTTGCCTTTGCCGCCAAGCCACAGAAATCTTCTCGGGTGGGAAATGCATCCTTTGTGGCGGAGCAATTCCATCAGTAACGCCTGCAAGGAAATTAGATTCTAAGAGAGACTGCCGGCCTTTGTTTTAGGAACGGAGGTTTCAAAGGCAGCGTTCTGGACAGCAGCCCCCACAAGAACCAGCTGCCCTGCAGAACACAAGCACGTAGTAGAGACAGCCCAGGAAGGCTGCCACTCACGTTGGCTGGTCAGCGCACAGTTGGGGAAGAAGAGTTTACTCATCTGTTTGACTTTTTCTCATGGGCAACCACGACTACTCGGCCTTCAGGAACTGTTGCCGAGTCCCTTCCATCCCCAGGCGCTCAGCTGATAGTCCAATTATGCTGGCCTTTTTCCTTAGCCACTGCCAGCGCCTTTGGGGAGTCACAAAATTCACCTTTACTCTTGAAGTCTTTACTCACAGGAGTAGCTCCTTTCTAGGCCAGCTCCTGCAGATGGGGCCTGACTGCAACTTGCAGAGCATGACTTCATTTCTGTCACACGCAATTCCAGTTGGAAAAGGAACGAGCCCAGTTATCCAGAAGGCTCGCTGAGCCCACGCTCGCTTCCGCCAGCGCGACCGCGAGCACCCGGGCAGAGAGCGCGCGAGGAGCTGCTGCGCCGCCGCCCTCTCTGCCGCAGAGTGACCCCAGCTCTGCGGGCCATTGTGACGGCGGGCAGCTCGGCCAATGAGGAGGCTCGTAGCAGCCGAGTGGGCCGGTCCTGATGCGGCGCAGCCAATCGGATCGCAGCGTGTCTGTGACGGGCAGGTACCGGGGTGGCGTGGCCCTGCCCCCCTTTAGGACCCGGGGCCGTTGCAGAGACAGGGCTCTCCTGGCGCCAGGGACCCGACGGGCACCATCCGCAGCCTGCGGCCACTGCCCAGCCCTGCTCACGGCGGGGGCGGGGGCTGTGCTTCCGCCGGCACGGCTCACACCTCCTTCCCAGGCAGAATAAGCCTACTCAGAAAAACGGGCATGCTGCTGTCACCGTACCTGTTGTGCAGTTTGCGCTGGCATGTTCACGGTGGTGCGGGTTGTCTTTTCCCCTCTTGGGGACCCAAGTATCCAAATGGTACTCCACTTTGACCTTGCCTCTCCGAGCTGCTCTGAGGGAAGGGCTCGGATCTGCAAGTGCAAAGCAATGCTTTTGAAGCCAGCCAGCATTTCATTCCTAATAGGAGAAGAGGAAGAGGAAGAAAAGAGGAAGGAGGTCATTTAAAGCAAAGGCGCATTGTGTGACGTCTTACTATGAGCTGCTTAGACTATGGACAGATATCTAACTCTGACTCTGCCAGCTGAACATGTTAGCCCCCTCGAGTAAAGATCCCATAAAAGGCTACACTCCCTCTCGCTGGGGTTCATCGCTCATAGCAACACATTCTTCACATCCTGAACCACTCAGACCCCTTAATGTGTAAATGTAGTGTATGAGGAAGGAATATGTTCCATTATTCCATATCCCTAGATTTATCATTGAGACTGACAGGTGTTATTAAAAAATAACCAGTCAGTTTCCAGAGCAACTCTGGCAGGATCTAGAAGCACAAATTTTCTGAAAGCAAACATTTTCATGCTTCCTGTAACACCCTGGAAGTTTCAGATATTTCTGACTAAATTGTGAGAGAAGACTAAATGAAAGAAAGATAAATAACCCAGACGAGTAATAGCTGTTCATCCAGTCTTAACCCAGCTATCCACTGAACACCACGGCTTTCACATAGTCTAGATGACAATTCAGAAATCCATTACATTGTCAGTCTAATCCAGGCTAGAACAGGACTCAGTCCAATGCAGATACATTGCAGACTTCATGGCGTAGCCCAAACAGACTAGCTTCCCTCACTCATCATCTTACACATGGCACTGTATGGGCATTGTCCCAGGAGTTGCCCCTGCTCCACGACACGAGCAGCCACCGTAAGCACAGTCTAACTAAGGCTGCGTTGCCTGTGACATCTCTGCTGTCTAAGCTCCACTGATGACTTTCCCTGCTAGGGACGGTCAGAGCAGATCACTCTTCAGCTGAGTAACCCAATTCAGCTCTCTGCTCTGAAGGCCAACAGTTTGTCAAACAACCTCTAAGCCCTCTAAGTAGCACAAATAAGCTAGTTTTTCTGGCAGATAGAGATGTCCTTAAACTCATGCCAGAATCAGGGGAAGGGTCTTCATTCATATGTTTCACAGGCTCCAGGCCAGCTGCAGCATACTGGGAAAAGAATGAGATGTTGCTCCAAAGGCAGTACTGAATTGCGTAGTTCTGTGAACATCTAAGCAAATCACATTTATCTGGGGAGGTGGAGCAGGGAGGGGCTCTATTGCAAGTCTGAAGTCCTGAAGTTTTTCTATTTAGATAAATCTTCTGATTTGTTTTCAGTAAGATATCTTTGGAGTGAAGAAGGAAGCTATTCAGTATTATGAAGGTGCATTAAATGTTTGAAGCTTTCAAAATAAGAGTTTATTTCTGGGATCGATAGTGCACAAAATATCTCGCACCTTCATGCAAGGAAGGTAGGCCTATTTCCTCATTTAAGAGATAAAAAGATCATTCTCAATCTGCAGATAGAAGCATAGAATAATTTAAGTTGGGAAGGATTTCTGGAGGTCATCCAGTCCAACCTCCGCCTCAAAGCAGGTTCAGGCAGATCAGATTGCTCAGGCCCTATCCAGCTGAATTTTAAGTATCAGCACAGATGGAGAGTCTACAAATTTGCACCTAATCCAGTTTTTGATCACTCTCGTTGGGGCAGGAGACAGAAATTTCCTTCTTCAGTTTCCCAAGTAGTCCATGGCTAGTTGCTGTGTTATAGGGCAGAAAATGTTTGGTAGGTTGGAGATAAACAACAGCCAACTATTCAAAGATAACTCAGTGTCTAAAAGCAGTCTGGTCTTTTGTGTATCTAAGCAGGGTAAGCATTTTCCTTGTGTACCTAACCATTATAGGCTGTTTTTAATCCTGTTGTCTGTTTCTTGAAATGGGCAAGTACTTCTGAAGATCTGGCTCAAGGGGGGAATAAACTGGCTTGATATCTATGGTACCTACTCTTATCTTTCTAGATGAAACAGGTCAGTGAGAGAATAGTTTTGTACATATGCAATACCTTGAAGCCTATGCTAGAAACAGACCTCAGCAAGAACTGAAACCTCAGTTCAGTCACCCATATGAGAAGAACTCAGCTTTGAGAGCATCAGCCAGGTTACTGGTAACCTCCAATAGAATAACAATAATTTTTAACGGGAGGTGAAAATGGCAGAACCTTTACAGTGATGACTGATTCCCTTTTTGTTCATGATTCCTTCCCTTTCAGCATGAGATTTTTCACCATCTAAAGGGAAAGTATTTTATTTGGTGAATCGTCCCAACTTATTCTTGAGCGGAAAATGGCCAATTTTCCTTCACAACAGGGATGCGAGCAAATGAGAAATCCTTTCTCAGCCAAACCTGGATGATCTGGTGGTATCTCCTCCTCTCCGGAAAGATGAAAAGCTGAGTTTTCCTGCTGCTGTTGCCATTAAGTGCTTGCCACCACTTCATTAAAGAGAGAAAACTCTCTTACTTTCTTCTGCCAGGATCTGGATTTATTATCTGTATGTTTACAGGTTGCAGTCACAAAGGTCAGGATGGTGGCAGGTCCATGGAGCTAGGCCAGGTCTTACCAAGTTGGCACAGCTGCAGCCTAACCATTATGTTCATATTTCAGCAAAGCTGAAATCAGGGCTACTCTGCCCTGTTAATGGACTTTGTAGCCCATACGGAGCTATAACTACACTGCTACCACCTTTCCAAGGCCTTGACCTTATGGCATAGCTGAGCTTTATAATTTATCAGAGCAGCAATCCAAGCATGATTGCATGCCAATCAATGTTGGAGCCACAATCCAGTTTAATTATCGGGATATTTTTCACAGCTTTGTTTAAAGACTGGATGAAGTTTCATACTTTGGCCGGTCCTCCAGTGCTTTACACTACAAAAACCTAAGGACTAGGTATCCCAGTAGAAATACGGGGATTGAATCTCTCTCCATACTGGAATATAACCTAAGTCCCAGCTGAACACTGACAGTTTTCCTAAAATTCTTAATAGTACTGTTCTTGATTCATTGAGTTTTCCTCACCTGCTTGCAACAGGGAAACCCCAAATGCCCCTAGGACCTCCTGACTCTAGGCAATGCTGTTCTACCACACATTGACTGACTTTAGCATTGCTGTCATGACAAGTCATTCGGCAGGAATTTTCCCAAATCTCCTACTGGAACTCAAATTTTTGGGAAGGAAAGAAGAAGAACAGGATTCTAGATGGTGGATCATAAGGCTTTCTTAGAAAAGCAAACTGTAGCTTTGAAGAGACATCAGATCTTTAACATTTTAAATTCCCTAATTTTGTCTGGGTTTCTCTAGGTGGAGACTAAGGGATAGATGAATGCAGGGCTTATGAAAATCTGTTCTTTTTGATGATATTTGTCAGAAAGCATATTTAGGTTTGAGATTTTGATTCTTGATTGAAACATGCTGCCAGTTCTGCTGAGGCTTAGCTCTAGATGGCTTTGAATATCTTAAACATCAGCACAGAGAGAGAAGGTGTGCAGATGTGACTCACTGCTGTGGAGGTAAGCTCTTTGATGACCAAAGGATGTCTATGATTTCTTTTCAAGCTATTTCCTTCCTTTGAGCTGGCAGTCCACTGAAAAAGACAGTTTTGGACAACTCAGAAATCTGGCTTAAAAAAAACCTCACATCTCTGTTCAAGATAAGGACAGTGCAACATTGATAAGTATAAAAACTGTGAACTTCACATATCTGATGAAACTTAATAATCAGAAACAAGAGATAAACCTTGAGCTTCAGCCTCTGCAGCAACAGAAGGATGACAAATAGCAGGACCAAAAGGTTACACTGTCACATTCTTTTTCCTACTTTTTAGGACTGTCAGGCCAGTGGGATAATAGTGCACATAGTCCAAATGTTTTTACTACCCTGTGCATATTCTAATTTTAGCATTCTTGAGATAAATGGCTTCTGAGATAGCAATGACCTTTAATCATCACTACTTGATCAAAATTCAGACTATAACATACTGAAGATAAGTTTTCTCCTTAGCCATGTGTCTTTGGGCAAAAACAATTATGTTTCTCAGTCACGTTACCTCTCAGTGTAAAATATGCTGGCAGCAGTTTGACAAAGAGAGACTTGTAAAATCCTTCTTTAGTGTGCCATAGATGATCATAGGGACACAAGCTTTGCTATCTCTATGCACAGCTTTAGGGAGAGGAAGTCGGGGAAATAAAAGCCCTAGCAGTCATGCAGTGGAATGCAAAGGGAATCTGCAAGACCTCTTTCCATCCCACTTTGACTGTAAGCCTCATTCATGCAGAAGCAGGGACCTCTCACCTGTCTGAGATTCATTCCATCACTTTCAGCTCAATAAAGATCTAAACTCCTTCTGCCAACTGAGGGACAATATTCATAAACTCAGCCAGAAGGGATGGAACATCTATTAGTGATAGAACACCTATCCCTAGAGCTAGCTTAGTTGAATCGATAAAAGGATGCCAAAGCCTTTCCCAACTTTCTCAACTGCCAGAAGTGATTTGGCATTTATTCTCAAAGCCACATTGACGACAGATGTGTAGTTGGTAAGTCACAATCTTATTTCAGTATTCTTTTTTTGGAGTGAAAGAACACTTCAGCTTGATTAAATTTCAAATTATGTCCAATGTCCTTAAAATAACTACCAGTTCACTCAGTTGCCTCAAGTTAACTGATGATACGTAGAGGTGAAAAGCAGGAATAAGTTCCTGTTACTTTACAATAGTAGCAAAATTAGAAGTAAACCTTTCTTGAATTTCTGTGATTTTTTCATGTTTCCAGGCAGAATAGGAAAAAAGGTGGCAGTCATGACTGACGGAAGAGAGAGATTTGACAGAAGAGGGAGAGTTACTTTCCCTAGTGTTGGGGGGGGGGGGGTGAAAACACTGGTGTCCATTCTCTAAGACTTCCTTTCCAGAACTTCAGGTTCTTCGTGTTACACTGGAAGAGGCTACTCCTTTCATTTACTGAAGACGTAGCAGAAATGGCCATAAAATTCAAATCACATTTCTTTTCTCCTCTTGAATATCTTTGAAAGCTTTTTCTCGTCTCCATGGACTGGTGGTTTTCCTATAAGGGCGAACGTTCCTAATAGAACAGAGAACTGAAATGCTGTGCCACACGCTCCTCAGCCAGGAGTCCTGTTTGTGCTTGGAACTTGGAAGTTGAAAGCAAGGATTCCTCCAGGTTTCAGTAGCAGAGGAACACAATCTTTCAAGATAAAAATTGAAGATACAACCAGTTAAAAGTCTACCTAAAATCACTTCTAACAGTTAAGTACCTTTCCAAATCTCACCCTTAGAAGCTGATCAAGTCTTCCTTGGAAGTCCTACTCTTCGTATCAAGCTTTTGATAAATTTTCCCCAAAGTTCTCTTTCTAACAATTCTTCTGAATTTTCTCTACTATGACCTAAAACTCTCCTCAGAGCATCCTTCACCTCCTTATTCCTTAGGCTGTAGATTATAGGATTCAGCACCACAGTCTCCACTGAATAGAACAGAGAGGCCCATTTATCTCAGTCCAATGAGTAGCTGGACATTGGCCTAACATACATAAAAACGGTAGTCCCATAAAACAACAAGACAGCTCTCAGATGGGAAGCACAGGTGGAGAAGGCTTTGCATCTGCCCTTGGAGGAGTGGATCCTCAAGATGGTGGAGATGAGATAGATACAGGAGATTAGAATTGCCAGAGATGCGAAGATGCCATGAAATGTACCAAAAATATGAAGTACCATCTCGTTGCTATAGGTGTCAGAGCATGAAAGCTGGATCATAGGGGGAAAGTCACTGAAGTAATGACTGACAACACTGGAGTCACAGAAAGAGGGTGTGAAGGTGGAGATAGTTTGTGCAAGTGCATGGACAAAGCCAATGAAATAGGAGATGATTACCATCTGTGTATAGGCTTTTGAGGACATGACAGTTGCATAAAGTAGAAGGTTACAGACAGCCACACGCAGTCATATGCCATTACTGCCAGCAGGAGACACTTAGCACGAGCCCCGAGGAGAAAAGTGAATAGCTGTGCCACACAGGCACTGATTGAAATGGCTCTCCTCACTGCTGAAGAGTTCACCAGCAACCTTGGGGAGATAGCTGAGCAGTAACAGAAAGCCACAAAAGCCAAGCTACCGAGGAAAAGGTACGCTGTGTATGAAGCCGGGGGATCAACCTTGATCTGCGTGATCATTCCAAGATTCCCTATTAATGTGCTTAAAAAAAAGCAAGTCACCTTCACCTCTTGGCTTTGTTAGTCCAGAGAGGATAAACCTCAATGGCCTCATAGTGATTCCTCTCAGGCATGCTGGTAGCACACTCGTGTTATCTCCCAACAAGAAACTGATTCAACCCCTAGAAGTAATGGGAAACTGGCAACACACAATTTATTTTCTCAGTAGTCACAAGTATGGGGCATTTTCATCATAGCTTCTGACTAGACTTCTTTAATTACACATTGAAATGACCTGTGATACAAGGGAGTACTGTTCCTATTTTTCAGGTCAGATAAGAAAGCCCAGAAAGATGAGATAGCTTATTTAAAAGGCAACAACAGCACTCTGAAACACTAGTGCTTCTTTCTGTATTGCAGTTACCAATACATTTTTTGCCTACTAACTAACCCCCAACCCCACCCCAATCCCCCTCCCCCAACTGGCCCTAACCTAAGCCCAACCAGCCCTAACCACAACCCTAAATGGCAGACCCTAACCCTCTAACCCTAAACCCTTAATGGCCCTGACTCCAACCCTCTAAACCCCCTAACCCTAAAACCCTAACTCCAACCCCTAACAACTCTTAATCCCAACCCTAACCCCAAACCCAACCCCAACCCTAAATGGCTCTAACCCTAACCCTCCCACTCTGCCTTGATGGCTCTGAGCGTAACCCCAACCTCTGACCTGCTACCTTGAACTTGTAGTCACCCTTACTCCTTGCCCTGTCACCCCTAAACTGGCTATGTAACCTGCTAAGGGTAGCTCTCTAAGCCTAAGGTGTATATGTGTATGACTGTATGTATGTATATATACAGTGCATACACATTTTATTATTTGTATATGTGTCTAAAAAGAAATAAGTATGGGAAGGCTTAATTTGCATATTTAATGAATTCATTAGCAAGAGTAGGATACTATCTGGGAGTAAATAATTTTTTTTATTTTAATTGTAGAGTAATAATTATTTACTCCCAGCTGGTATGCTAGAGAAAAAGAAGACAGAAGAAAACAGAGAGCAAAGCACAGATTAAAGAGCAAAGAAGAAAAGCAAAGAGCACAGCGGAGAGCAGAAAGAGCAAAGCACAAAGTGCAGACCACAGAGATTACAGACCACAGCGCACAGAGCAGAGAGCAGAGCAGAACACTCGTCGTTGCATCATCAGCAACTCTTGGGCTTCTATCCTCACAACACACAAAACGTAACAAACAAGCCCACACTCTACATCACCTGCACATACTCTTCAGCATCCATCTCTAATCTCACCAATACATCAGCCAGCACATACTCTACATTCCTGCAGAAACAGGCAAGTGCACCTCCAGGTTTTTGGACAGCTCCCAGTAACAGGGTGACCAAGCGCCTCCAAAAACCGCCCTGCCTAGAAAACACCCAGCTCCGAGCCGAAGCTCCACACCCACGCAGGCAATGATTGATCACCACCTCGCAGAGCATTGGGGACTCAGGGGGGAAAAGAAACCCAGCTGGGAGCAGAACCCCAGCTGTGTGGGTCTTTTGTTTGGTTGGTTGGGTTTTTTTGTTTTTTTGTCTGGTTTGTTTTTTTTTAAAAAAAAATCTAAGAAATTCTAACTAGAACCTGAAAAAAGAAAAGAACATGCATACAAGGTTAGACACACTAACAACCCCACCCAACAACCAAACAACTGCCCACTCACTCCCACCCCAGCCATTCATCACCCCTACTAACAGAACCATCTCCTTCCATCCTTTTTTAAAGGTAACACTGTACTGGCTTAAATAAGAATCCCCCCAAATGGCCACTCAATCAAAAAAGAGTTTAAAGAAAAGAATACTTTTACTTCTTACTGAAACCCCCCCAAGAAGTTTCATAGATACATTATTCTGCTCTGGTGACTGCCATTACTACACACCCCCCAACTTCCCCCCCCCCCCACAAACACACACAAAAAATGGCAGCACAGAAGACACTGCCAGCCAGAAAGACCTATGACACCACAACCGTGCAGCTCTGATGCCCTGGACGAGCCCATGAAAGAGTCAGATGCCACCACCCGTGACGGAAAAGGGCCAGCAAAGCTGGGAAAAGCAATGCAGAAGAGGCCAGCAAGAAAGACCTGAGGCTGTGACAACACTGGGGAGAACACCCTGAAAGGGCGCCAGGAAGACACACAACAAGAGCAGGCTCAGAAGAGGTGTGGCCAGTGAGGCCTCGATGATGGCTGCAAAGATGACTGACTGCAAACGGCCACGATGTGGAGTCAGAGCAACAGACCACCCCCTTTTAGCTGCCTGCACAGAACAAGACACAATCCATTGGAGCAATGCTGACGAGTCAGGCCAGGCAAAAAGACAGTGGATGCCTGCCATGCTAGTGCTGCAGAGCACGGGCTGTGCTCCTTGAGCACAACGAGCAAGAGCAACATCAAGACCTGAGCAAAAGAGAGTACAGCTACAACACACACCACAGACTGCACAACAACACAGACACAGGCTGGAGCCGCTCTGCCTAGCACATCCTCACTTTCTGCCATGCACACCCCACTGCCTCATGCACACACACATCCCAAACCACCCTCCACTCTACACTGAACGTCAGCACACACCTGCGCGCGCGCGCGCGCACACACACACACACACACACACACACACACACACACACAGTCAAGACACCCCAACACCCTTTGCCCATCAACTTAGCTCTTCCGGTGCTCTGCATCACCATCGGTCCTCAAGAGCCATCCTCAATGGCAGACCCATCCTCTCCGATCTTCCTTTGCTTGCCACATTTGCCTTCACCTGCCACACCAGAGCACAAGTAGTCACCCCCGTGCCAGTTGGCTCCAGCCTCACCTGCAAGAGCACTCTCCACCAAAGCACCATGGGTGCTCCGCTCACCTGAACTGCGCCAATTCCAAACACCAGCATCCTGGCTGGGGGGAAGCCCATGGCACCTGGAAAAAACAAAATAATGAAGCCACTCTTCTGGCAGGCAGCGCTCACCAGCCCTACAATGCCCAACACCAATCCGCTCACCTGAAATCCTCAGCCACGCTTGGGAAAGGCCCACACCATACCTGAAAAAGCACAGCAAAAGACATCACCAAGAGGCAACCCGGCATCACCCTACCACGCCATCAGATTCTGACCCAACAAGCTCCCCCTCTTACCTGCTCGGGCTCTTCTCAGCACTCTACTTCTCCTCTTCACAACTTCCTGCAAAACCTGAGACAACCACACCTTGAGGTGATGCCAAAACCACACCCCACCACAACAGTACCTCACTACAACACCTTTGCCTGCTCTGCTCACCCATCTTGACTGCTGGGCCATTGGCCGCCACGCCAAGGCCCACCAGGCACCTGTAAAACCAGAACAGCGCCAACGAGACAACAGCCCTACACTGGGCTCTGCGTCCTCTCTCAGACCAACACTCACCTTGCCCTGCTCCTCCCGGACGCAAGCAACTTGCTCTCCACAAGGCTCCACACCTACAAGCACAAAGCAAAAATTAACCAGGGAACCACTGACCACAACACTCCTTCCAACAAGGAATCTCTAGCTCACCTTCTTACGGCATTCCCCTTCCTTCCTCCATCTCCCTCAAGAGATCCAAACACTAATCCGCATCTGCAAAAATGCAATGTAAAATGGAACACACAGATGCTGACCAATCACTGTCCCAGCCCATCACTGCCACACTCCACGCACTATCATTCCTAACACCCACAGGCAAGGCAGCTCCAGCCCCGAACAGACACACAGACACAAACATGAAGAAAAGCCCTATGCAAAAAGAACTATTCCCATGCATAAGATGCTGCCAGCCAAAAAGCCCTACAATGCCACAACCACACAGCTCTGATGCTCCAGATGAGCCCACGGAAGAGTCAGACGCTACTGCCTGTGATGGAAAGGGGCCAGCAAAGCTGGGAAGAGTGATGCAGAAGAAGCCAGCAAGGCAGACCTGAGGCTCTGACGATGCAGGGAAGAAAATCCTGAAAGGATGCCAGGAAGGTGCAAAACAAGAGCGGCCTCAGAAGAGGAACGGCCAAGGAGGCCTCAATGATGGCTGCAAATGGCCACGATGCAAAACCAGAGTGACACGCCACCCCTTTTAGCTGCCTGCACAGAACAAGGTGCTATCCATTAGCACAATGCTGATGAGTCGGGCCAGGCAAAAGACAATGGATGCCTGCCGCGCTAGCGCTGCAGAGCATGGGCCACGCTCCTTGAGCGCAAACAAGAGCGACATCAAGACCTGAGCAAAAGATACCACAGCTACAACACACACCCCATAAACTACTCAACAACACAGACACAGGCTGGAGCTGCTCTGCCTACCACACCCTCACTTTCTGCCATGCACACCCCACTGCCTCTGCCTCACACACAGCACTCATCCAGAAGAGTTCTCCATACTACACTGTATGTCAGCACACACACCCAAGACACATCGACACTTTGCTCCTCACCTTAGCTTTTGCAGTGCTGTGCGTCACACCATTGGTCCTCAAGAGGCATCCTCAATGGCAGCCACATCCTCTCTGATCTTCCTTCGATCACCACATTCGCCTTCATTGCCTGCCAAACCAGAGCACGGGAGATCACCCCCATGCCAGCCAGCTCCAGCTGAAGAGCACCCTCCACCAAAGCGCCACCGATGTTGTGCTCACCTGTGCCGCACCAACTCCAGACTCCAACATCATTGCTGTGGGGACACCCATGGCACCTGGAAAACCAAGACAAAGTTACTATGCTGCCAGGTAGCGCTGACCAGCCCTACAACAACTGAAACACCATTCTGATCACCCATTCTACCTCACCTGAAATCCTCAGCCATGCCTGCAAAGGGCCGACATAGTACCTGAAGAAGCAAAGTAGGCAGCCCCAGAAGCCAGGGTAGGGGTCAGAAGCAGAGCCACAGAAGGGCAGGTGGCACTAGGTTCACAGGCATGGATATAAGAAAGGAGCTGCCAGGCAAGACTGCAAATTGGTTCCTGGTGGTTCCGAGAAGTACAACCGTTTCTTCTCTCTCAGCACTGAGGCTTAGGCAAGAGAGGTGAGTTCATTAGCTGAGGGGAGGTTGGTTTTTGAGCTCTTCAGGCACATGGGCTTACTCACAGTCCGCTTTGCTTTCCGACGAGGTGACTTCCTTTCTCATCCTACTGCAGTTACAGGAAGGGAGAAGGCTTCCTTCCCTCTTCATACAAAATCTGGACTCTTCTACAAGTCTGCATACTACAGAAAAACCCCACACAGTTTCTCCCTGAACAGGGCTGACAGTATTTCTGAGGAGCAGCAAAACATCCAGCGAGCCAGAAACCAGACTAGCTGATGAGAGCAATACCTCACACAGATCCACCTTACTGGAGATAAAACACACAACCACCACCTAGGGTGTAAGTGTAGAAGGAAATGTTTTCCCAGGACCCCTGCTCTCTTCTCTTGTCTGCAGTCCAGCAGAGGCACAAGCAACGCCTCAAGCATCAGCATGTTCAAAGAGCCCAGTGAGGAAGTTAGGCCCCTTCCACAGTAAACACACAAACACCAGAAAACAATACTGACAATTAACAGAGGATACAACTGCACACTCAGAAACCCTCATCCACCCCTGAACACCCCACACCAAGATACCAACACAAAACCAAAACTGCCTGCTATAAGCAATTTTCTGGCATGCTCACAACTCCACCTTCAGCCATCTCATTGCTCTAACATTAAGGAATGGCCCTTGCTTCTCTAAATGCAGCAATAAGTCTTTCTGGATAGTTTCACTTCCACAAATGCTGTTATTTCCCAAGGCAGTTCCAGAGCACTACCCCCAAAGAGAGCAGAGACTGTGTGAACACCCTGGGTTTATGTAACCCTAGCCTCACCCACTGCCCTACCCACAAGCCCTTGGAAGGGGAGGGGCAAACCACTGGCAGCCATAAATACATAGGGCTAAGCAGAAGCAAGCCTTTTGCTTCCACTCAGTATCTGGATGGGAGAGCACAGAAAGGACAGACGGACCTCTTTGATAAAACAGACCATCTTCTTTATTACTGAAACCTTATATACTGAACCCATAATATCAGGAGGTATGTTATTAAGCTTTTTTACCCAAACTAGCACTAGCCTTTGCACTAAAAACTAAAAATCAGTTCTGCTTATGCTTAGAAAGAAAGCTACAAGATTCAACATAACCTGTTAAGGGAACACTACACCACAGTGCTCTAATTGGTTCAGACCTGCATATAATACAGCTGTTGTAGCAGGACAGCATTTCCTCTAGGGCAAACCAAGATATCAAAATAAACTCCTGGAACAAGGCTGCTTCTGTAATGTGAGTACTTCTGAAGAGGGGTACTTCCTGTATAGTACCTAGAGTGCTCAGAAAAAGGGGTCAGTAGGTGGAATGGGTAGTTCCCCAGGGGAGTACTAGCTCTGTATTTCTAAGTGGAGGACTGGCACCAGGAGGGAAGAGGGATGCTAAGAGGGCTGGAGAACCTACGCAGGGCTCTGGGGGCACAACAAGGAAGGCTGACAGAGTAGTCCAGAGTGAAATAAAGGGGTTCCTCAGGGCTCTACAGGACCAGCAGAGGTCTATGCAGCACAACAAAGCTCTAAAGAGGAACCCAGAGCAGATTAGACATCTCTTACGGAGACTAGAGAGCAACTAAAAGAAGCCAGAAGAGAACAAGCAAAGCCTCTGAAAGGGTTCAGAGGAAAAGAGGGGTACTCAGGCAGCTGAACGATGAACAGAGCACTCCAGGGCATAAGACAGGGCTCAGGAAGAGTTCTGAGAACACTGCAGAAGTTCTAAAGGAGCTAGAGAGCCAAAAGACAGCTCTAGGGAACAAGGAAAGCCCAAAGAGTGGTCCAGAGTGCACTAGAGGGGTGCTGAGGGGCCTGCATGGCCAAGGAATGACTTTGGGGAACAAGGAAGAAATCTGGAGGGCTTCTGAGGAGACTAGAGGGTTCCAAAGGGGGCTGTGGAGCCAGAGGACAGCTCTGGGGCACAACAAGCACCCCAGGAGAGGTTCTGAGCAGACTAGAGGGCTCCTAAGGGGACTAAATGGCACAGGGAAAAAAAAAAATCAAAACTGGGTAACATGACCGACCTCAGGAGGTGCTCTGAGTGGACAGGAGGGCTCCTATGGGATGTGGATGGCCAAAAGAGGGCTCCGGGACACAAAGGCCTCCAGAGGGGTTCTGAGCACACTAGAGGGGTCCTAAGGGAACTTGAGACCCAAAAGACAGCTTTGGAGCATGGCAAAGGCCTCTAGAAGGGTGCTAAGGGTTCTAGAGGGCCAGGAGTGGTCTGTGGGGGGGAAATAAAAGGTCAAAAAATGAAGCCAAAGCAGAATAGAGGGCTGCTAAAGGGCCAAAAGAGGGCTCCAGGGCATGAAGAAGGGCTCCGGAGGGACTCTGAGGGCTCTACCAGGGTCCTAAAGGGGTCTAGACATCCAAAACACAGCTCTGGGGCATAAAAAAGGCTGAAAGAGTAGTCCACAGCACACTTAGAGGGCTGCTAAGGGGTCTACATGGCCAAAAAATGACTCTGGTGAACCAGGAAGAAAACTGGAAGAGTTCTGAGGAGACTAGATGTTCCCTAAGGGGGCTGGAGGGCCAGAAGACAGCTCTGGGGCCCAATTGTGGCCAAAAGAGTGGTCCAGAGTACACTAGAGGGGTCCTCAGGGGTCTAGAGTGCCCACAGAAGACTCCGGTCCCAATCTTGGCCAAAAGAGGGGTCGAGAGCACACTAGGGGTTTCCTGAGGGAACCAATGAACAAAGAAAAAGCCTCTGGGGCCCCATTTTGGCCAAAAAAAGGAGTGCAGAGCAGACGAGAGGGCTGCTGAGAAGGCTGGAGGGCCAAATGAGGGCTCTGGAGCACCACAAAGGCCTCTGGAGGGATTCTGAAGGGACTAGAGGGGTGCTAAAGGGGCCGGAGGGCCAGAAGACAGCTCTGGGACAGAAGGGAGACTGAAAGAGTAGTCCAAAGTGCACTAGAGGAGTCCTAAGTGGTCTACCTGGCTGAAAAAATATCACCTGGGGAGCAGGGATGAGCTCAGGAGGTGGTCTGAGAGGACGAGAGAGATTCGCTAGGGTCTGGAGAGCCCAAAGAGCTCTGGGGCCCAATTTTGGCCAAGAGAGTGTTTGAGAGTGCACTGGAGGGGTGCTAACAGGTCTACAAGGCCAAAAAAGACTCTGGGGAACAAGGACAGCCTCCAGAAAGGTTCTTAGGTGGAATTTGAGGGATCCAAAGGGGTCGTCAGGAGAGCCAGAAGACAGCCCTGGGGCACAACAAAGGCCTCCAGAGGGATTCAGAGGTGACTAGAGGGGTCCTCTTGGTTCTAGAGGGCCAAAAGAGGGCTGCAGGGCACAATTTTGGCCAAAAGAGGCACCTAGAGTAGACCGGGGGGTTGTAAAGGGACTAGAAGGAAGGAAAAAAATGCTATATGGAACAACGAAGGCAAAAGGAGGGGTCCTGGTGGGACTAGAGAGGTGCTTGGAGAGCTAGAAGGACAACGGAGGGCTCCTGCACAATGAAGGCCAAAAGAGGGATATTGAAGGAATTAGAGAAGTCCTACGAGAGCCAGTGGACCAAAAAAGGGCTCTGGGAGCACTACAAAGGCCTCAGGAGGGGTTCTGAGGGTACGAGAGGGGTCCTAAGGACTCTACACGCTCAACTGAGCCCCTGGTGCACAATGAAGTCCAATGGAGAGGTTCTGAGGGGATTGGAGCAGTCCTAAGGGGACTAGACATCAAACAGAGGCCTCTAGGGTGCAATGAAGACTTTGGGGGCAGTGTTTGGACCACTTCTCTGAGGCTTTTGGGGTGATTGACATAACCGCTTCGCTTCACGTTACTCACAGCTACCTTCATCTATTACTTAGGGCTAAACCTGTTCCTATTTGCAGAGGGGCTTGTTGCTTGTTTAAACTTGACATATAGTCCACAACCTGCTCTGCGTGCTCCCTAGTCCCTTCTGCTTTCGCAACACTTGTGGTAATTCAAGGAGGTAATTAAGAGTCCCCATTGTCCCATAGGCTGGAGCAAGACATTGCTGCTGCTCTGAGGAGATGCCTAAAAGCCATGCTGTTTTCTGTAGCATCACTGGGGCTTCCCAGAGCCCAACGGTGTTCTCTTTGGCTTTTCCCGAGCCTTTTAGGTTTTTTAGGCTATTCCTTAGCCCGCCATTTCATGGCAATGTTCTCCTTAAGCATTGTGCACAGCACGATTATCCCAGATCAGCCACATCGTGTACGTACAGAGGCTTCTGAGAGGCGGCTCAGAAGAAAAGAGAGAAAAATCTCTTTGTCATCAGCGCATCCACCTGCCAACACTCTTCACCAGGAAGCGCTGTAAACTCCCATTTCTCTAAAGCGGGACTGAGTCAAGGCAGAGACGCAGATCACACCCCATCTTTGTTAGAACGCCTCACTGCTGCGGGGACTGGGCCTGGCAGCAGTTTTAGGAATGTTTGGGGCTTTGGAGAGAGTGCAGGGGAAGGTCTGGAGTCAGTGACAACGTTGAGGCAGGGCTCGGAGATGTTTTGGGGCCTGTAGGGGTGTTGGGGCAGGATTTGTGGGTGGTTTAATGGCTTTGGGGGGGCTGGTTGCAGGAAGGGTGGGACTCTGCGGGGCCCTCAGGGCAGGGGTGCCATCCCAGATGTGTAGGGAGCACATAGGGGTGCCCCACGTTGCTGTCAGCTCGGCGGGAGGAGCCACTGGTCTCCCACCCCATCAGATAGGGTGGCGGGGGGGGAGGAGGAGGGATCTATGAGCTTGCACAGAACGCCAGAGAAGGCAGCAGGGAACTCACCAAGGGCCCCGCATCCCAGAAAAGCTGCAAAGGAACCCGCGTCCCAGACGAGAGGAGGCATCAGGCTGCTGTGCCGCTGCTGGACACATCCAGACCCCCGCGCAGACACCACCCCCCCGCCCCGCTCCTCCAGGCTGCGTCCACAGCGGTGAGTGCACGCCCTGGCCCGCGCTGGGGAGGAACTGGGGCCCTACAGGCGACACACGGAAAAGGCAGAGTCAGAGCCGCGCTCCGGCAGACGCGGCGCGGCGCGGCGCCAGGTCCGAACCCCCCGCCCCCCCGCCCCGCCGCCTCCACGAAGCGACAGCCCCGGCGGGCAGGACACAGCCCGACGCCCGCGGCCACCCGAAAGCACACGCTCGCCTCACCGGGATCCCCACGTGCTCGACTCCAGGCGGCCTCGGCCCTCGCCCGCAGCCCCCGAGCGAAAACACCCACCCTGCTCGCCGCCATCTTGCTCCCCGCCGCCGCGCATGCGCTGGCTACGGACAGCGCGGGAGGGGCGGGGGCGAGCGGGAGCGGGAGCGGGAGCGGGGGGGGGGGAGGCGAGACCGCAATGGCGCCCTCGTGTGGTCGTAGCGCGGCGCTGCAGCCGGCCGGCTCCCGCGGGCGACCCGCAGCCCGCCGCGCCAGCCCGGTGCTCAGGCCGAGCAGCGAGCGCCCCGAGGCTGCTCTGCCCGTGCCCGAGAGAGCGGCGGGGATCAGCGAGCAGGCGCTGGGGCTGCCCCGGTCGCGGAGCAGCTCTGAGACGGCACTGCCCATCCCCGCACCCCCAGGAAGCACCGGGAAGGAAAAGCCCTCTCGGGAAAAGCGCTCCCAGTCCGTGAGCACCAGGCAGGGGTGGACGAGCGCCTTCGCTTACCCGTCCCCGAGAGAGCGGAGAGTAGCGGTGAACACGGTGACCGGCAGCGCACACGTGTGCGCCGGCTGCCTGCACTGTTCTTCGTACGCAGCGGTGGCCGGCGGCGGCTGCAGTGCTGCCTTGTCGACACGCGAGGACAGCGGTGAGCGGGACGGAACGCAGTGCGCATGCGCTACGCCGATGAGTGTGCAGTGCCGCTTTTCAGACCCGCGATGGCAGCAGTGAGCGCGGCGGAACACAATGCGCATGCGTGCTCCCTTTCGGTGCAGTACCACCTTCTCCCCAGTATCAGGGTCCACTCAATAAACAAAATAGTATGATAAATGTTGTCATCTGCTCCAAGTGCTTTCGCAGAAGAGAACGACATCAAAATGAGGTATTATTGCATTTAGTCTCCACTACACGTGCTACCCCAGTGCCACGGACTTGCTTTAAAGGATCAGTGACGTACGCGTTCTGGCAGTAATATTCACGGAATGAATATGCACTCGATCAAGTAGGAGTGTTCATGAAAAGCTTTGCCAGTGCGTCACTAGGTAACAAACCTAGACAAGCAGCTATTTGCCCTGATCCTTCGGCTTACGTTTCTTCTGCCGGATGTAGTCTAACGTACCTGAACGCAATGGCCTTGCGAGGCAGTGACACGGTGTCCGTGGGGTGGCTGTTCCAGGGTCTCTCGGGCTGTTCCAGGGTCCTCGGACAGCAACGGTGCTGGTCGACTTTCCCTTGTGCTGCACAGCAGGACAGCTCCGCACCGTGCCCTCCCAGCACTGCCGCTCCTCCCAGCAGTTGCCTAACTGGCCCCAATCCTGAGCAAAGCTACGACTCCCAGGAGCCCGCAGCACCCCTCCTTCTCTCCCTGCCCTCCCCATTTCCAAGAGGGACAGCCCCAGCCCCTGGGGACAACCCTGCCCGGTCACACTGCTGTCCAAAAAGCGGATTCGTTGCCCCGTGTGCACTAAGCCAATAATTACACGCTCAGGAGAGACATTTGCTTATTTATTTCAGAGTTGCGCAAGCCTGGCTGCTCGGTGGTTTCCCACAAATCAAGCGCACCCCCACCCCCCCCGGCTTTCCAAGTAGCATTTACACAAACAAATTGCAAGGTTTGCAACTTTCCCTTTTACACCGGTTGGTTAGTGATTTACCTACAACTGTAATATTGCTTACACACCATTTTACTACTACACATGCTCAGGGGAGGGGTCTTCACCCGGGCGTGGGTCTTTCTGACCTATCAGCGTGATTTTCTTGTATTATAATGAGGACAGGTCAGTTAGGGGATACCTCGAATTCTTTTGCTAAATTGGCAATGTATGCATAGAAAACAAAGCATCTTGATTTACAGTTTCTTTAAGGCTTTAGCAGTTCTAGGACGGCCTTGATTAAAGAATTATTTCCTCCCAGGAAATAGAGAGGTTCTCCTCATCTGCCTAGTTTAAAGAGCATGAACACTCTTTCTGAGCTTCCAAGATTGTCTTGCAACACCACCAGAGATGGAAAATGCTTCCTGCCCTGTACCGGGGAAAAACAGGGGCATTCCACTGTCCCCCGTGACCTGTGGGGACTCAGGCGTGAGTGACACACGTCCAGTAAGGAACAGACCCAGCGGGCCACTGCTGCAGGGCTGAGAAGGCACCGGCACCTGGAACCACAGCTCCTGGCCTGCCACAGAGCACGATGCGGCTGGCTGGTGGGAACGCCGCTGGCAGAGACCTGCCCGCCCCCGCCACCTCGAGAGGCGCAGCATGGTCACCCAGTAGCCCCGTCTGAGAAGACTACACCTCCCAGCATACCGTGCACGTGAAAATGGCGGCCCGGAAGCCCAGTGCTGGAAGACTACTGCTCCTGGCATGCGGCGGTGAAAACTACGGCTCCCCGCATGCCAGGCTGCCAACTCCCGCCCCCCCCCCCCCGCAGCGCTAGGGGAGGTTTGACCCTCGGGAGATGCCGTTCCTTTAGGTTTATAAGTAGCTGATGGGAGGGTGTTAGATTACAGCATGTGTAGAAGGTTTTTTAGAGAATGTCATCAACCAGAAAGACCCAGAACATATCTTGTATTTACACTCCTCTTACCAGCACCACTTTGCCTGTCTAGTTGCAGTGTCCTTAAATGATGGCAGCTATAAGCAACTTTTGCCCCCTGGTCTCCAGGACTGGCTCTTTAAACAGGTGTTGTTCTTTCTGATAGAGCCCCGAGTGACATACCACTGACTTCCTCAGTGTGTGGTGATGTACATATTTGTGGTACAATGCCAAAGTAGGCCTTGTTAGCAAGACTATTTGTATCATCAGAAGACAAATACAGTGCAGTCTCCATCCTTCAAGATATTCAAAATCCAACTGGACATGATCCTGGGCAACTTGCTCTAGTTGACCTTGCTCTGAGCTGGGTGGTGGAGAGGGGAAGGGTGTTGGACTAGATGATCTCCTGAGGTCCCTTCCAACCTCAGTAATTCTGTGAGAATTGTCTGAGATGAATCCCACACTTGGAGTTCTACTTGGTAGTTTTTCTATTTAAAGAAACAAGAAGAGAATATAGACGATTAACACTGCTTATGTGTGTGCACGTGATTTACATAGGTCCATATCCTTGTTGAAATTCCAGAGAACTCCATGCGTGAATACAGTACCACAGGAATGTTTCCTTATGCATCGTAATAGGAAGAGTTTTGTATTTTAAGATTCAGAAGTGCAAAGAGATGTTGTCAGCCGAAAATCCTCTTCTGTTCAGCAGGATTATTTAGCATAATGACATTACGTATTCAGCTTTGAATATCAAAAGGCAGTATTATGTTTCTTCTTTAATTCCTGTATTTTCATGGGCCAATGATTTTTTTGATCCCGTTGGTATTCTGTAATTACATATTAATTGCATTAAGTTCAGAAACATCATCAAAGAAGCACCACGCAATGGTAATCTTAAAAATGTTAGGATTCAGATTTCTCTCGTCTTCCATTCTACATTGTTATAACCACGGCTCTCATCTTTTAATCTTTTTTCCTTGGTATAGCCTTTATCACGAATAGAGATTCATAATATGCTCAGAATATGATGCCTCAAAATATTGTATAAATTGCAGCCATGTGTTGTCTTGCTTTGATGCTTGCACTGATTCTTTAGCTCAGTGCATTGTCCTTTGTCTTGACCTCGTTATTTATGGCTCCAATGAGCTGTGGAAAATGAGCAGCCAGGTCATCCTTTCCAAATTAAAACACTAGCAAGGTCAATGTAGGACAGGAAATAGAACATTTGGAATATTGCCACTTTTCTGCCTTATTTGCATATAAAAAGTGGGGACTGGAATGGTAGGAAATGGGTCCATTTTAATTTATTACAAAAAGTTATGATCTTACCCTTCCCTCTGCCCGGTTTATGCCTTAATATCAAGAGAGCACTCTTGCCCTTACTGTTTCAATCTTCCTAGTGTGACTGTATGGGAGAGGGGGGAAAGCGTGGCTATGTATGTGGAAAAGGAATGCTTTAAATAGCTGATCTTCTTCAGCATTGTCCTGTAAACACATTTGCTGCCATCATTATTTCTGAAGCGCACGTTAAAAGTTGAATATTTACCATAGTCTTTACCAATGTTTCTGACAGAGCAATGGAGGAAGGGAAGGACGTCATCAGCCTTTCAATTCAAAAATGTTGTCCACAGTCTGCTGTGAACAGTTAACCTGCTATGTCACTCAGGGGCACTAGAGTCTTGATTACACACAAAACTATTTTCTAATCATTTTCTGTATTACCCTGGAAATTAGCTGTGTATCTTTGGTGTGACTTATAATGGCATCTAGTAGCTAATAACCTGTATCAATATACCTAGTTAACTTTTTGTTAGAATCAAATGTAAATACAGGGATTCTTCTTTTCTGCTTATTTCAGAGATGCTGCGTAGCAGGATAACGAAGTGTTTGCTTTCATGTCACCTGTTAACTGGTTAATGGCCTATGGAAATTTTATGTCTTCTCCTGTTCACTTTTGCCAAGAATATATCAATGATTCTTTTTTTTTCTTGGATATCTTTTTTTTTTAAATACCAAGTGGTTACCTTAGAAAAATATCGTATGGTGAGTAGACAGAGATCCTTTCTTATTGTAAAAATAGAAGAAGAAGATGGATTAATTAGGCTTTGGACCTAGGCAATATCATTCACTCTGTTTTATTTTTACGGCTTCTGTGTTAATGAATATCTTGTGCATCTCTTTGATCCCCTGAGAGAACATCCACACAATGTCCTCTATGTTTTATGTCCCAGGGTTGGCGTTACATATTACAGGCTATCTGGTCATCATTGCACCACTGCTATTTCGTCTTCTGACTGTGAATCTCCAAGTGTGGTGGTTGACATTGCCAGACTGGTGTTACCACCTGATGGGTACATGAACTTTTCCTGCTCCAACCTGTTTGCCTGTATGCATGTTTTCATTCTTTGTCAAGCATCTTTTTCAGCTATTATAAGGAGGATGTATTTGATGAAACATAGGTGTCTAGATCTGGTCTAGTCGTCTTAGGCTCCCTTTATATTCAGAAAAGAGCAAAAGGACTTTCGCTGGCTCAGTTCATCTTATCCCAAAGTAGAGGTTTAAAACAGGTCAGATAAGCAGCAACTTAAAATTACTTCAGTCTTTTACTGTGCATAAAAAGGGCATAATATGATTAGCTTGGATGTAGATATTTACTATTTTATATATATATGTATGATATATATATGATATGCATATATGATATACATATATGATATATATGATGTATATTTGATATATATATATATATATATGTATGATATATATGTGTGTCTGTGTATGAGATATATATATGCAGATATTTACTAGTGCCATTGCCTGAAAGGCCAGTGGCAGGGCCATGGCTGCTGGCTGTGCTTCTGAGGTCACAGCAGCCTCAGTGCCTCATAGGCTGGAGGGAGGCTCCTGGCTGCTGGCTGTGCTTGTGAGGTCACAGCAGCCTCAGTGCCTCATAGGCTGGAGGGAGGCTCCTGGGTGCTGGCTGTGCTTGTGAGGTCACAGCAGCCTCAGTGCTTCACAGGTCAGTGGCAGGCCCACAGCTGCTGGCTGTGCTTGTGAGGTCACATTTGTCTCAGTGGTTCACAGGGCAGTGGGAGGCCCCTGGCTGCAAGTTGTGCTTGTGGGGTGGAAGAAGTACCAGTGCCTCATAGGCCAGTGGGAGGCCAATGACTGCTGGCTGTGCTTGTGAGGTCACATCGACCTCTGTGCCCTACAGGCCAGTGGCAGGCCCCTGGGTGCTGGCTGTGCTTGTGAAGTCACAGCAGCCTCACTGCTTCACAGGCCAATGGCAGGCGCCTGGCTGCTGGCTGTGCTTGTGAGGTCACAGCAGCCTCAGTGCCTGATAGGGCAGTGGCAGGCCAGTGACTGCTGGCTGTGCTTGTGAGGTCACAGCAGCCTCAGTGCCTCATAGGCCAGAGGGAGGCCCCTGGTTGCTGGCTGTGCTTCTGAGGTCACAGCAGCCTCAGTGCCTGATAGGGTAGTGGCAGGCCCACAGCTGCTGGCTGTGCTTGTGAGGTCACAGCACCCTCAGTGCTTCATAGGCCAGTGGCAGGCCCCTGGCTGCTGGCTGTGCTTGTGAGGTCACAGCACCCTCAGTGCTTCATAGGCCAGTGGCAGGCCCCTGGCTGCTGGCTGTACTCGTGAGGTCGCAACAGCCTCAGTGTCCTATAGGCCAGGGACAGGCCTATGGCTGCTGGCTATGCTTCTGAGGCCACAAGAGCCTCAGAGCCTGATAGGCCAGCAGCAGACCCACAGCTCCAGGCTGTGCTTGTGAGGTCACAGCAGCCTGAGAGCTGGCTAGGCCAGTGGCAGGACTAAGGCTGCTGGCTGTGCTTGTGAGGTCACAGCAGTCCCAGTGCCTTATAGGCCAGCAGCAGACCCATGACTGCTGGCTGTGCATGTGAGATCACAGCAGACGCAGTGCCTGATTGGCCAGTGGCAGGCCCCTGGCTGCTGGCTGTGCTTGTGAGGTCACATTTCTCTCAGTGGCTGACAGGCCAGGGAAAGGCCAAAGACTGCTGGCTATGCTTGTGAGGTCACAGCAGCCTCAGAGCTGGCTAGGCCAGTGTCAGGCCCTTGGCTGCTGGCTGTTCTTGTGAGGTCGCAACAGCCTCAGAGCCTGATAGGCCAGCAGCAGACCCATGACTGCTGGCTGTGCATATGAGATCACAGCAGACACAGTGCCTGATTGGCCAGTGTCAGGCCCTTGGCTGCTGGCTGTTCTTGTGAGGTCACAGCAGTCCCAGTGCCTTATAGGCCAGCAGCAGACCCATGACTGCTGGCTGTGCATGTGAGATCACAGCAGACGCAGTGCCTCATAGGCCAGTGGCAGTCCCATGGATGGACGCTGTGCTTGTGAGGTCTCATTTCTCTCAGTGGCTGACAGGCTAGGGAAAGGCCAATGGCTGCTGGCTGTGCTTGCTTGTGAGGTCACAGCAGCCGCAGAGCCTGATACGCCAGTGGCAGGCCCCTGGCTGCTGGCTGTGCTTGTAAGGTCGCAACAGTCCCAGTGACTGATAGGCGAGGGCAGACCCACAGCTCCTGGCTGTGCTTGTGAGGTCACAGCAGCCTCAGAGCTTGATAGGGCAGTGGCAGGTCTAAGGCTGCTGGCTGTACTTGTGAGGTGACATTTGTCTCATTGCCTGATAGGCCAATGGCAGGCACATGGCTTCCAGCTGTGCTTCTGAGGTCACAGCAGTCTCCGTGCCTCATAGTCCAGTGTCAGGCCCATGGCTACTCACTGTTGTTGTGAGGTCACAGCAGCCTCAGGGCCTGATAGGGCAGTGGCAGGCCCCTGGCTGCTGGCTGTGCTTGTGAGGTCACAGCAGCCTCAGTGACTGATAGGGCAGTGGCAGGCCCATGGCTGCTGGCTGTGCTTGTGAGCTCACAGCAGCCTCCGTGCCTCATAGACCAGCAGCAGGGCATGGCTGCTGGTTGTGCATGCATGTGAGATCACAGCAGTCCCAATGCCTCATAGGCCAGGGACAGGCCCATGGCTGCTGCCTTGGCTTCCTTGTGAGGTCACAGCATCATCAGTGCCTGATAGGCCAGTGACAGGCACATGGCTTCCAGCTGTGCTTGCGAGGTCACAGCAGCCTCCTTGCCTCATAGGCCAGCATCAGGGCACGGCTGCTGGCTGTGCTTGCTTGTGAGGCCACAGCAGCCTCAGAGCCTGATAGGCCAGTGGCAGGCCTATGGCTGCTGGCTGTGCTTGTGAGATCACAGCATCATCGGTGCCTGATAGGCGAGTGGCAGGCACATGGCTTCCAGCTGTGCTTGTGACGTCACAGCAGCATCCGTGCCTCATGGGCTAGTGGTAGGCCCATGGCTGCTGGCTGTGCATATGAGGTCAGAGCAGTCCCTGTGCCTCATAGTCCAGTGTCAGGCCCATGGCTGCAGGCTGTGCTAGTGAGGTCACAGCAGCCTCAGGGCCTGATTGGCCAGTGGAATGCCCATGGATGCTCGCTGTGCTTGTGAGGTCACTGCTATGGAAATGAGGCTCGCCGGGCACCATAACAGGGTCTGACCCTAGGTTCCTGCAAGAAAGTTCAGAGCCAAATCAAAGCAAATTAAATAATTAAATTTTAATGATGCACATGCAGTAATTACAGCTCGAGCTGGGTGCCTCCGAAGAGGGAGCCCAAACAAAGAAATCCCTGGGCAATTATAGCTTTTTCCAATTAAGTTTCCCACCCCTCACGCGGTAGTTAGACCAACAGTAATTTTTTTGGTCTGGGGTCTCCTGCTCCTTATTGGCTCTCATCGTTGCTCCTAGGCAGGCTGTTTTTCTCCCTTAGCTTTACTGTTGTGGTTTCTGCTGACGGTTGTACCTTCGTTTCTCCTTGCGTCTTACCATTGTCTCTCAAGGTCCTGAGAAGGAGGAGGTGATTCCAAATCATAACAATTAACACTGCCCCAGCAGTGAGCTAAGGCTTTGCCCCTCAAGGTCCTAATGCCCTGCGCTGGTCTTATTTCAAAGCCTTGACATCCTCCCTTTCGGAGTGTGAGACACAGGAATGCAGACTGCTTGTACCTTCCTTATCTTCCCAGCTTGAACCAGCTCTGAGGCCCTTTTCTTACTGGACTAAGTAAAAGTTCATTATTTTATCTAAGTGCGGCCTAAGGCTTCAGCAAATTTACCTATTCATGCTAAGCAAGTTTTACAGAAGTTGTGCTAAGTGGCTACCTCGAGACAGTTTCAGTTCGCTATTCTTTAACAGTCCCCCCCTTTGTTTTTATGAAGCATCCCTGTTAATCTTTTAAACAGAGTTCTCAAAGCCTTTCGAGGCGTACTATCGCTTTCCATAATCTTATGTATAATATAATTGTAAGTAATAGGCACAACACAGTTAAACTGAACACAACTACTACCAGGTGCAACACGTGATTATAAATCCCTGTTGCAGTTGGTGACCATCCTAGAAGAGTTTCCCAGCCATGATGTTCTCCGTCCCTCTTTACCCTTTCCAAGACGTGGTGTATCTCTTCCGCATCACAATGAATGGTGATTAGAGTTTTTTGTCCATTGTTCCGGGTGCATTCTAGCAGTCAACGCAAATCATCGCATTGTAGTAGTTTCTTTACTAGCATAAGATTCATTCCAATGGGGATAGGGAGTAAATTTTGGCTCAATGTATAATTAGATTGTAACAGTTGCATCCCATAATTTGGGGTAAAGCTACAAATACAAATGTTTGAGTGATTACTTGTATCTACAACACTGCTCTCTGTAAGATTACAAAGTGTTCTTACACAGACACATCCTTTTTCAACATATACAAGTACAGTTCAACTTTCACAGCAAAAGAAGAACATAGTATGACAGTATATGGACTGTTCCATTCAGGTTTTAACTTGGATTTTTGTGGAAATACTTTAACTAACACTTCGTCCCCAGGCTGTATACCAGGCACTTGTATTTCAGGTGGTGCGGACTGATATCACTGAGCATTTTTTTTTTTTAAGACTTTCAAACCTTTTTTTTTTGGCATACTTAGAACATACTCTAGACAGTTTCAGTTCGCTATTCTTTAACAAGGGAAGCACGCTCTATCAGGCATAAGCTGACAGAAATCGCCTTCCCCCGAACATTGCCATTCACTCTGGCCGTGGCACAGCCCCTCTGTCCCCGCTGGGCCCCGCTTCGCTGCATCCCTTCCCCACTTTGGTGTGTCTGGCACCTCTGCTTTGGCTGCGATGGCCGCACGGGGCTGTGTTGTCAGCACCAGCTGCCTGTGAGTGGCCCTGCACCCCAACACACCCCGTCATTCTCCAGCTGGGCCTCCGCCGATTTCCCTTTACCTTAGGCAGTTGCTAGACATCACTAGTTCCCTTCAGCCTCGCTCCCGCCACCCAGGCCCAGGGAAGCACTAGCAGCTTCTGAGCAGCCGTGCTGACACTTCACCTGCCCGAGCAACAGAGCGACTTGCTTGCCGCACTGCTGCCGGGCGCTCCTGCGGCGCCCCATTCGCGCCTTGGCTACTGCCAGGCCCCGTGTGCCAGCGCGATCTCTGCCGCCCGTCGGCATTACCGGCACCTGTTAGAAAAGGACGCCTAAGGGAAAAGGACTGGGAAAAAAGCATTTCTGCTTTTCATGGTGAAATTCCGCACAGAAATCTGAAGCACTGCCAAGGACTGGGTTTTGTTTTGACGGCAACTTTATTGCTCTGAGAACACTCTTCAAGCTCGGATTGGTTAGCATTGTTTGGAGAACGGCTCTCTGTTGGGTTGGATGGTAAGTGGTGGTGTAGATGGTAAGCTTAGTCAGTCTTGACGGCTCCCGTCCTCAAGCTCTGCAGCTGAACGACAAAAGGAAGCAGGCTCACTCCCTGTCATGACATTCAGCACAAACCCATCTGCTCAGCGGTTTGCTTTCTAAACAGCAAAGACCTGAGCCTGCCCGCAGCTTGACGTGCGCTGTGACTCCGGGACTGGAGCGACCTCGAGAGGGAGGCTTCCAAAAGCCTCCCAGGAAAAGCCACCGCCTGTCCGTTGCGTGCTAGGACGGGCGTACTGTGCAGAAGAGCAGGACACAGCTACCTGCTCTCCTGACCCACGGTAGACCTTAGGGACGTGACATTTGGTGGCAGTTTTGCCTTCTTTCCTAGTGACCATTCAAAACTGGAAACAAACACACACACGAGGAAAACTTGCGTCTTTTTCAATTGAGGCAGAATATTTGGAAGCCAGGGCATACTGCACAGCCTTCCTGACGCAAGCCCTTGAAGGCTGCCCGCCCCGTGGAGTTGTTTACTGCCATGGTTGCTGTATTGTTCCCATAAAGAGCCGTCTGGAGGATGGCCGTCTCCCTTCTCCTCCCGTGGGTACTTCTGGAAAGGAGGATCTGAGCATTCCAAGCAGCTTTCCAGCTTCTTGATGGGTCTGCTCTTTTTCTTCTTGCTCTTACGCTTGTGACTGTCCATGTGGAGTGCAGAGAAATCCAAATCATACTGTCGGAAGGAAAGGGGCAAGTTAAGAACAGAAAAAACAGATGTGGCACTCGATGCCTACATGGGACTGTATTTTATCAAGTCTACTGCAGGGGATGATTTGCAGCTGCTCTGCGGTAATTTCTGAACGTCTGCCTTACTAAGAAACGCACACCCTCAGAGGTCGAGCGGACATTAGGTCTTGGCTTGTACACACATCATTAATTGAGGCTAGTTCTGGAAGAGGTGCCAAAGAAAACAATCATTCTCGTAGCCTGATCCAGAACCGTGTGCACATGTGCCTCTAACTGTATGGTCCGGTTAGTGGGTAAATTGGTCTCGTTAGTGGGTAAATAAAAGTGGAATATTGGCGAGGAGACAGGAGCATGTTGACCGGCCAACTAGTGCAGCTGCCAAAACACTTGGTGTTCAGACTCCAAGGGGAACGGCGGGTCGCGACCCTTAGGTGCACCACACAGGCATCAACCTGGACTCACGTATTCCTAAAGAATTATTGCTTCCCTTGTTATCTGTACATCTAAAGAATTACTGCTCTCCTTGTTATCTGCAGCGCGTGCACACTACGCCACATTGTAGCCTATTCTTTCGCCTTCAACCCCCACCCCCCACCCCCCGAACGTCGCCAGGGGCCGATGCTCTATGGTGCCTGAGGCAGCCTGGTCACCTGCCTGCAAGGTTCCTGGGATTCCCCTTGTGGTTTGGGGATTTCAAGGTAATAAACATCTAATAACTTTATTCCAGAGCGGTGTCTTCTACCCCTGCGTATTCCAAGCAGCAGTCAGCACCGTTAGCAGTCCCCTTCTGAAGTGCTAGCACAGCTCAGCAGTATCTTTCCTGCCTTCACTTGATCGACCTACCCACGTGATCTCCAGACAGACGCCGCACTATTGAGAGCTCTTTAAAGCCAACTGGGCGGACAGGAGAAACAGCCAGAGAAGAACAAGAGGAACTGCGGAAATCTCTTTTCTCGGTCTTTCTCCGTTTCCCTTCTATTTTGTTGTCGCTCCCTCTGGCGTGGGGATGTCCTCTTTTTCTGTTTCTTTGCTTTTCAGTCTTCCGGGAAGAGCCCTCAAAACCGGAAGGAACTGACACAGCTGAAGGTGCTCGTCGTTGAGGAGAATAGTTTTCAGACTGCTGCTCCGGGACTGGACAGCGGCACGCGTCTGCTTGGTGGCTGCTGAAGTGATGCCCGCCTTCCCCTCTGGCGTGTGATGACAGGTGGAGCCACCTGCTTTTGCAAGAATGCTCGTGTGACCTCTCTTGCTCTGTTCGTCCTCTGCTTCGGGATCGGTAAGGAGGACATTTTCCGGAGCTTCTGCCCTTATCCGGGCAGTTTCTGTCACTATGGGAAGATGTGCGCCTGCTTCCAGGGCAATACTGCTGCAGGTGGCAGTTTCGCTTGTTTCTTTCCAGCCTGCGAGAGCACCTCCTCTTGTGGGAATCACCGCCCATTTCTGTGATGCCAATGGTACTGGGATCCTCTTTCAGGGCTCCATTTCTCTTTAAATGACTTGAGCTCTGTATTTCAAAAGAAGAGATCGTGAGATGGCTATGTGCAAACACACAGCTTGGAGAAGCCCCAAACACAAACCCCTCCTACCAGGGAGTCCCACAGATTGCCTCAGGAGATGAAGAGGAAAAAAACAACAACAAAAAATGCCCCACTCTGCTTTAATTCGAAGTGCAAGGCCAGCAAGTGTTGTTCATTCCTACTTTTGGTTTTTGGCCGACTGGAAGCAAATGAGCATCATTTTTGAAAGCCCATCCAAAGAGCTGAGCACGGATTAAGGATGGCCCCAAATCGCGCTCTCTCTCTCTCTCTCTCTCTGTCTCTAGCTATGTACCTGCGTCCATTTTTCCCCTTTCAACTTTCCCTGAAACCCCCAGCATACTTGTTCCAGTGCTCAGGAATAAGCCATTCTGGTTTTGCTGTCTCAGCTCAAGTGACAGCACTAAAAATAAACCAAGCAGTCTTTCCCTTTTTTTTCCCAGGATTTGAGCATGACTAGGCTCTACTTCCAATGTCTCGCTGTGCTTCAGGAAGCGGAGCTGCAAGTAAAGAAGCAGCAGGGCTGCACGCAATTCAGCAGCAGCCACTGTTTGAGTGATTCCGGCTGCAGCAGGAGAGCTGTGAAGAAAGCTGCAGGGTGGGAGGGAAAATACAATGCAGACGCTACCAAAAAAGGAAAAAAAAAAAGAAAAAGGAAGAAAAAGACAATTCCCACTACCCATTTGGTGCCTCTCTCCTTCCCTCTCTTCCCCCCTCCCCGTTACCTTCAGCATATGAGGAGCAAGCTGCGGTCTCAGAAATCCAGCCCCCTTCTTATTAGCCCCCGGCTGACCAAGGCATGAAGGGGGATAAGATGGCACGGGCGCGTCAGAAGTGCATTCTCCAAGTGTCTCACCATCACACCTTGGGAAACAACAGTGATCTCAGTTGAGACATGCCCTGTCAGCCTCCTCTTGGGCTGAATCCCATCCTGCCATCATCTAGGAGCAGCTGATACGTCATACTGAGAACGTAACCAAGACTACAAGCTGAAAATTAGATGCTGCTCTTCCTACCACGGCCGTCCCTTGCAGAGCAAGAACTCATCCTTACACCACCTCTGGCCTGAATTTCTCCTCCTTTATGGCATTCGCCAGCTCCACAGAGCACGTACGTAGCAAGTTACGCAAGTGCAGCAGGTGAAGGCCAAGCAATGAAAGACACTGCGTGACATGGGGAATTCCAGACTGGACAGAACGCAATTCTACCAATAGTCCTTTCCGCCCAGGACAGAAGGAAAAACACGTCAGAGGAGCAGAAGAGAGGTTTCAGCAGCGCGAAAGGGAAAGGTACCCCAAACCCATCTGAATACTCGCTCTTACCTGATATAAAAAAGTAAATACGCCTGCTGACTGAGAACGGTTTGGAGGTCGCAAAGGACTACCGAGGCATCATTCATCTCATACCACAGTCCATTACTGGCCTGCAAAGAAAGGCAACGATGCCTTTAGAGCAACTCTAGAGCGTGCTCTCTACAGGAAAACCCAGACAGAACACTAGCAGACAAAGGAGACACCAAGACTAGTCAAAGGAGACATGTAACGAGCTCTTTCCCCTTCAAAACAATGGTTGTCAGTAACATGCTGGGACAAGTTTCTCTTCACCAGCACAGATTCTGCCCTGCAAGAAATGAAGCTGATGCTTACCTTGGTGAAGCAGAAATAGTGTCCTGCACGACCGCTGGCACCTCTGTGCACCAGGACTGCATATAAGGCGTAGAGGACTGGTTCTCCAACTGGCTGAGACATGTATGCTCGCAGGTCCAAATACTCTGGATATTCCACATCCTGAAGACAGAGCAAGAGGATTCAAAACTCATCTGGGAACACTTCGTGAAAGAGCCGGGGAAGAACACTGCTAAGAATGTGGGCTGGAAGCTTAGACAGACATGTTTTGCCTCCTCAGAAATCGGTCTTCCCAGAGACAACATTTAATCGCTTCCATTGCAGAGAACTGCTCAATGCAAAACCAGCTCTTTCAGAGCGGAGCATACGCTTATCGTCACACGGGAGCTTTGCTGTTACCGGAAGAGAAAGAGTAAGACCTACTTCTTGCGCTGATTTTGCCTAGACATCTTCTGTCGCTATGGTTACAGTCGGCCGACATTAACAACTTTGAACAGAGCGTTCTGCCTTGGGAAATCTCCCTTCCCAAGAAGGCATTACACTTGCATAGATACCTTGCTAATCTTTCCACCAGTGAAGTTGGCAAATCTTTTCAGGGCTATGGTGAGAACGTTGGAAGAGCGATGTATTGTAAACCTCTTGGACGCAGCAACCATCTTTTCACACCTTCAAAGCAAGCACAGGCAATTGTTTCAAGGCATCTTCCCCCCTCCCCCTCACGCCAAAAGTCAAGCAAGTTTCCATGTCTCTCTCACGCTCATCCTAGCTGAATGGTATTTCCTTGCCTAAGACGGGGCTTCTTTCCTTAAAGCCACACCCTGCATTTCAGCCTTGCTCCTGCAGAGAACCTGGCAGGATGTAGGAGGCCAGCTCGATAAGGAGCGGGAACGTTGTCTTTCGGTAGCCAAGCAAATGCCTGAGCACGTATCTTTGCTGGGCCCAAAAGTAAGGCTTGCCAACAACACGCAAGGCAGCAGGAACGTGACTCTCTCACCGGAGCGTGGTTCCGGAATGCGAGCTAGCGCCTGCGCTTCTTATCAAAGATTTCCAACTAGTTGAACAGAATGACACCGATTCCGCTCTAAGAAGCAAATGTACTCTTTTCCAAGCTTTGGGTGACTTCAGGGTTCATTAGCTGCACAACCCAAAGCCGCTCCGAGGCGGACAATGGGTTCGGCCACTATCTCCTAGTCCGATGGCATTAGGAAGACTACTTACTTGCTACATTTGTAGCAATTCTCACCATCCAGCAGCTCAGGTCTCACAAATTCTTCGAGCGCCCCGGGGACAGAGGAGGCTGCCTGGAGGAGGAAGAAAGGAGGGCACTGAGTTGCTGGAAACTCAAATGCCAACCCGCAACTCCTCTTTTGCCGCAGGGCCTCCCTCGTGCACACGTGGGAGACCTACTTGCGAAGCAGCGAACACCGCGAAGAAGGAGGCAGAAGCAGAGTATGCTGAACACTGACCTTGTTTGAAAAGGACTGTACTTTGGTACCAAGAGCTACCTGTCTGCGGTAGCGCACAATCAAGTTATCTGTGGTATGCCTTTGCGTAAATCACAAGAGCAAAAAAAGCCATCGCGTACCAATCAGAAGTGTATCGGGGTAGTCCAAAACTGGGAAGTATCATAGGACGAGCATGCGTGCGGAGATACGCTAATTGCTCTCTCTCTGGCTTAAACCCCCCCACACACGGAGACCATTCACGGGGCTTCCAGAGGAGGACCAAGTCCAATCCACCTCCCAGCCTCCACCAAGCGTTTTTGCCGTGAACAGCATACATGCCTACGTGAACTCCGTCGAGTTTAGAAAGCCACAAAAAGAAAGAACAGCCCCCGAAAGCTCGGGGCCTTCGACGGCATCGTCAGCCACCGCTCCAAGACGTCTTACCTTTATCTCCAACGGGATATCGAGGAAGGCCTCATAGGACTCTGAAACTGCTTGGCAGCTCAAGCACGTTACTGGAAGCCAAACAGAAGCACTTCACAAAATGGGAAGGAGACTCACTTTGCCCGTTTACATTATTGAGAGCCGCTACTTCTTGGCACACCGCAAGCTCTTTGCGACAAACGGGCACAAAGGCACAGATCAGTTCCAAGGACAGTAGCAGTTTCCAAAAGTACCTCTGGATCTTAGGAATCCTCCAAATATTTGGTGAATGACCGTGGTGGCTTGCGACGACGTGTCCAAGCTGGAAACAAATTATCATCAGCGCTCAGAAGAGCCGAGGCGGAGAGGTAGCTCTTTCTTCAAAGAGCTTTTCTTTTCTACGAAAACCCTGGGCAAAGGTTTTCACGTAGGGTAGGAAAGGAAGGCGTCAAAAGTGCTAGAGAACACTTCAAGGTTAACTTGGTTCTGCTTACCTGGTGCTTCCATTCAAGCAAGCTGTCTGCATAGCAGCCACGGTGTAACATAAGAATTCGTGAGCATCTTCCTGTCTGCCAAAACAGAAATGCTCCCCTATTCCTAATAAACACAAAGGGCACAATGCTTATCTCTTCAAAAGGGACAGGAAACCTACTTTTCTAAAAGCTCTCTTTCCTACAACAATTAATCTCTCCAAGCCCTTTGCACCCGTGAAATAACCCTCTGAAAATTCAGACGTTTCTGCAAAGAACGCCATCTGAAATGACTTACGTCTAAGGTCACTGAAGACAGCCGTAGGCTCGACGGCGTTGTCAGAGCAGAACAGGACATGCTTAACGTGAGCTTCCATCGTACACAGCATGCAGAAGCCTTGCTCACGACCTGTCAAGAGTCAAGGAAGAAACCACCTCCGGCTAGTGCAAGATACCTACGTACCTGTGGAAAACCTTAAGCACCAACAATCTCCAAGTTGGAAGTGCGGTCTCTGCTCTCCGTTCCACGCTCTCTTCTCCAAAGGTGCCAACAGCCCAGTCTGTGCGCATAAGCATTAACCAGTAAGCCTGCACTAGCACGCATTTTCTGACGAAGCACCTGAAGGACTACTGCCAAGCCCTCTTCTGCAGGGAGGTGCACGGGAATAGCCCGACTAGCTCATATTGCTTTCACGGTGCTCTGTGGTAGTTTTCCTCTTCTTCCGGTTCAGCAGTGACCACATCAGGTCTCGCAGCGGTCGTGCATTAGGGAAACCCGGCTGGGAAGGAACACCGAGAACCTGTGATGCCCTCCTCCGAAAATTTATCATCTTTCGAGCAGCCGGAAAGCCACAGGCCAAATATTCATGAAGCGCCTTACTTCCCAATGCCCTTGATCATTCACAGGAGGGAAGAAAGAACCCTCCTTCGACGCCGGAGCACGGGGCATTAAAGGAAAGCAAGCACTCCCTCAGCTATCCTGAGCCTGCCGTGCATGCGCTCTTAAAAGGGAGCCCCTGCAGGGACACTAGGAAAACCCAGAGTCTGCTTCACAGAGTCACTGCTGTCCTTTCACCTGCAGAGCTGTCCAGCAGCTTGCAAGGAACGTGTTCACAAGTACTCACACGACTGGCTGTGTTCCCCAGAAAGCAGGTAATTGGCCAGAGGGGGCGTGTAGGTCAAACACTGTAGAACAGAGTTGAGGAAACACGTATTGCCCAGGTTGCGGAGTCCAGCTCCAACGCTTTGCCTTTGCCGCCAAGCCACAGAAATCTTCTCGGGTGGGAAATGCATCCTTTGTGGCGGAGCAATTCCGTCAGTAACGCCTGCAAGGAAATTAGATTCTAAGAGAGACTGCCGGCCTTTGTTTTAGGAACGGAGGTTTCAAAGGCAGCGTTCTGGACAGCAGCCCCCACAAGAACCAGCTGCCCTGCAGAACACAAGCACGTAGTAGAGACAGCCCAGGAAGGCTGCCACTCACGTTGGCTGGTCAGCGCACAGTTGGGGAAGAAGAGTTTACTCATCTGTTTGACTTTTTCTCATGGGCAACCACGACTACTCGGCCTTCAGGAACTGTTGCCGAGTCCCTTCCATCCCCAGGCGCTCAGCTGATAGTCCAGTTATGCTGGCCTTTTTCCTTAGCCACTGCCAGCGCCTTTGGGGAGTCACAAAATTCACCTTTACTCTTGAAGTCTTTACTCACAGGAGTAGCTCCTTTCTAGGCCAGCTCCTGCAGATGGGGCCTGACTGCAACTTGCAGAGCATGACTTCATTTCTGTCACACGCAATTCCAGTTGGAAAAGGAACGAGCCCAGTTATCCAGAAGGCTCGCTGAGCCCACGCTCGCTTCCGCCAGCGCGACCGCGAGCACCCGGGCAGAGAGCGCGTGAGGAGCTGCTGCGCCGCCGCCCTCTCTGCCGCAGAGTGACCCCAGCTCTGCGGGCCATTGTGACGGCGGGCAGCTCGGCCAATGAGGAGGCTCGTAGCAGCCGAGTGGGCCGGTCCTGATGCGGCGCAGCCAATCGGATCGCAGCGTGTCTGTGACGGGCAGGTACCGGGGTGGCGTGGCCCTGCCCCCCTTTAGGACCCGGGGCCGTTGCAGAGACAGGGCTCTCCTGGCGCCAGGGACCCGACGGGCACCATCCGCAGCCTGCGGCCACTGCCCAGCCCTGCTCACGGCGGGGGCGGGGGCTGTGCTTCCGCCGGCACGGCTCACACCTCCTTCCCAGGCAGAATAAGCCTACTCAGAAAAACGGGCATGCTGCTGTCACCGTACCTGTTGTGCAGTTTGCGCTGGCATGTTCACGGTGGTGCGGGTTGTCTTTTCCCCTCTTGGGGACCCAAGTATCCAAATGGTACTCCACTTTGACCTTGCCTCTCCGAGCTGCTCTGAGGGAAGGGCTCGGATCTGCAAGTGCAAAGCAATGCTTTTGAAGCCAGCCAGCATTTCATTCCTAATAGGAGAAGAGGAAGAGGAAGAAAAGAGGAAGGAGGTCATTTAAAGCAAAGGCGCATTGTGTGACGTCTTACTATGAGCTGCTTAGACTATGGACAGATATCTAACTCTGACTCTGCCAGCTGAACATGTTAGCCCCCTCGAGTAAAGATCCCATAAAAGGCTACACTCCCTCTCGCTGGGGTTCATCGCTCATAGCAACACATTCTTCACATCCTGAACCACTCAGACCCCTTAATGTGTAAATGTAGTGTATGAGGAAGGAATATGTTCCATTATTCCATATCCCTAGATTTATCATTGAGACTGACAGGTGTTATTAAAAAATAACCAGTCAGTTTCCAGAGCAACTCTGGCAGGATCTAGAAGCACAAATTTTCTGAAAGCAAACATTTTCATGCTTCCTGTAACACCCTGGAAGTTTCAGATATTTCTGACTAAATTGTGAGAGAAGACTAAATGAAAGAAAGATAAATAACCCAGACGAGTAATAGCTGTTCATCCAGTCTTAACCCAGCTATCCACTGAACACCACGGCTTTCACATAGTCTAGATGACAATTCAGAAATCCATTACATTGTCAGTCTAATCCAGGCTAGAACAGGACTCAGTCCAATGCAGATACATTGCAGACTTCATGGCGTAGCCCAAACAGACTAGCTTCCCTCACTCATCATCTTACACATGGCACTGTATGGGCATTGTCCCAGGAGTTGCCCCTGCTCCACGACACGAGCAGCCACCGTAAGCACAGTCTAACTAAGGCTGCGTTGCCTGTGACATCTCTGCTGTCTAAGCTCCACTGATGACTTTCCCTGCTAGGGACGGTCAGAGCAGATCACTCTTCAGCTGAGTAACCCAATTCAGCTCTCTGCTCTGAAGGCCAACAGTTTGTCAAACAACCTCTAAGCCCTCTAAGTAGCACAAATAAGCTAGTTTTTCTGGCAGATAGAGATGTCCTTAAACTCATGCCAGAATCAGGGGAAGGGTCTTCATTCATATGTTTCACAGGCTCCAGGCCAGCTGCAGCATACTGGGAAAAGAATGAGATGTTGCTCCAAAGGCAGTACTGAATTGCGTAGTTCTGTGAACATCTAAGCAAATCACATTTATCTGGGGAGGTGGAGCAGGGAGGGGCTCTATTGCAAGTCTGAAGTCCTGAAGTTTTTCTATTTAGATAAATCTTCTGATTTGTTTTCAGTAAGATATCTTTGGAGTGAAGAAGGAAGCTATTCAGTATTATGAAGGTGCATTAAATGTTTGAAGCTTTCAAAATAAGAGTTTATTTCTGGGATCGATAGTGCACAAAATATCTCGCACCTTCATGCAAGGAAGGTAGGCCTATTTCCTCATTTAAGAGATAAAAAGATCATTTTCAATCTGCAGATAGAAGCATAGAATAATTTAAGTTGGGAAGGATTTCTGGAGGTCATCCAGTCCAACCTCCGCCTCAAAGCAGGTTCAGGCAGATCAGATTGCTCAGGCCCTATCCAGCTGAATTTTAAGTATCAGCACAGATGGAGAGTCTACAAATTTGCACCTAATCCAGTTTTTGATCACTCTCGTTGGGGCAGGAGACAGAAATTTCCTTCTTCAGTTTCCCAAGTAGTCCATGGCTAGTTGCTGTGTTATAGGGCAGAAAATGTTTGGTAGGTTGGAGATAAACAACAGCCAACTATTCAAAGATAACTCAGTGTCTAAAAGCAGTCTGGTCTTTTGTGTATCTAAGCAGGGTAAGCATTTTCCTTGTGTACCTAACCATTATAGGCTGTTTTTAATCCTGTTGTCTGTTTCTTGAAATGGGCAAGTACTTCTGAAGATCTGGCTCAAGGGGGGAATAAACTGGCTTGATATCTATGGTACCTACTCTTATCTTTCTAGATGAAACAGGTCAGTGAGAGAATAGTTTTGTACATATGCAATACCTTGAAGCCTATGCTAGAAACAGACCTCAGCAAGAACTGAAACCTCAGTTCAGTCACCCATATGAGAAGAACTCAGCTTTGAGAGCATCAGCCAGGTTACTGGTAACCTCCAATAGAATAACAATAATTTTTAACGGGAGGTGAAAATGGCAGAACCTTTACAGTGATGACTGATTCCCTTTTTGTTCATGATTCCTTCCCTTTCAGCATGAGATTTTTCACCCTCTAAAGGGAAAGTATTTTATTTGGTGAATCGTCCCAACTTATTCTTGAGCGGAAAATGGCCAATTTTCCTTCACAACAGGGATGCAAGCAAATGAGAAATCCTTTCTCAGCCAAACCTGGATGATCTGGTGGTATCTCCTCCTCTCCGGAAAGATGAAAAGCTGAGTTTTCCTGCTGCTGTTGCCATTAAGTGCTTGCCACCACTTCATTAAAGAGAGAAAACTCTCTTACTTTCTTCTGCCAGGATCTGGATTTGTTATTTGTATGTTTACAGGTTGCAGTCACAAAGGTCAGGATGGTGGCAGGTCCATGGAGCTAGGCCAGGTCTTACCAAGTTGGCACAGCTGCAGCCTAACCATTATGTTCATATTTCAGCAAAGCTGAAATCAGGGCTACTCTGCCCTGTTAATGGACTTTGTAGCCCATACGGAGCTATAACTACACTGCTACCACCTTTCCAAGGCCTTGACCTTATGGCATAGCTGAGCTTTATAATTTATCAGAGCAGCAATCCAAGCATGATTGCATGCCAATCAATGTTGGAGCCACAATCCAGTTTAATTATCGGGATATTTTTCACAGCTTTGTTTAAAGACTGGATGAAGTTTCATACTTTGGCCGGTCCTCCAGTGCTTTACACTACAAAAACCTAAGGACTAGGTATCCCAGTAGAAATACGGGGATTGAATCTCTCTCCATACTGGAATATAACCTAAGTCCCAGCTGAACACTGACAATTTTCCTAAAATTCTTAATAGTACTGTTCTTGATTCATTGAGTTTTCCTCACCTGCTTGCAACAGGGAAACCCCAAATGCCCCTAGGACCTCCTGACTCTAGGCAATGCTGTTCTACCACACATTGACTGACTTTAGCATTGCTGTCATGACAAGTCATTCGGCAGGAATTTTCCCAAATCTCCTACTGGAACTCAAATTTTTGGGAAGGAAAGAAGAAGAACAGGATTCTAGATGGTGGATCATAAGGCTTTCTTAGAAAAGCAAACTGTAGCTTTGAAGAGACATCAGATCTTTAACATTTTAAATTCCCTAATTTTGTCTGGGTTTCTCTAGGTGGAGACTAAGGGATAGATGAATGCAGGGCTTATGAAAATCTGTTCTTTTTGATGATATTTGTCAGAAAGCATATTTAGGTTTGAGATTTTGATTCTTGATTGAAACATGCTGCCAGTTCTGCTGAGGCTTAGCTCTAGATGGCTTTGAATATCTTAAACATCAGCACAGAGAGAGAAGGTGTGCAGATGTGACTCACTGCTGTGGAGGTAAGCTCTTTGATGACCAAAGGATGTCTATGATTTCTTTTCAAGCTATTTCCTTCCTTTGAGCTGGCAGTCCACTGAAAAAGACAGTTTTGGACAACTCAGAAATCTGGCTTAAAAAAAACCTCACATCTCTGTTCAAGATAAGGACAGTGCAACATTGATAAGTATAAAAACTGTGAACTTCACATATCTGATGAAACTTAATAATCAGAAACAAGAGATAAACCTTGAGCTTCAGCCTCTGCAGCAACAGAAGGATGACAAATAGCAGGACCAAAAGGTTACACTGTCACATTCTTTTTCCTACTTTTTAGGACTGTCAGGCCAGTGGGATAATAGTGCACATAGTCCAAATGTTTTTACTACCCTGTGCATATTCTAATTTTAGCATTCTTGAGATAAATGGCTTCTGAGATAGCAATGACCTTTAATCATCACTACTTGATCAAAATTCAGACTATAACATACTGAAGATAAGTTTTCTCCTTAGCCATGTGTCTTTGGGCAAAAACAATTATGTTTCTCAGTCACGTTACCTCTCAGTGTAAAATATGCTGGCAGCAGTTTGACAAAGAGAGACTTGTAAAATCCTTCTTTAGTGTGCCATAGATGATCATAGGGACACAAGCTTTGCTATCTCTATGCACAGCTTTAGGGAGAGGAAGTCGGGGAAATAAAAGCCCTAGCAGTCATGCAGTGGAATGCAAAGGGAATCTGCAAGACCTCTTTCCATCCCACTTTGACTGTAAGCCTCATTCATGCAGAAGCAGGGACCTCTCACCTGTCTGAGATTCATTCCATCACTTTCAGCTCAATAAAGATCTAAACTCCTTCTGCCAACTGAGGGACAATATTCATAAACTCAGCCAGAAGGGATGGAACATCTATTAGTGATAGAACACCTATCCCTAGAGCTAGCTTAGTTGAATCGATAAAAGGATGCCAAAGCCTTTCCCAACTTTCTCAACTGCCAGAAGTGATTTGGCATTTATTCTCAAAGCCACATTGACGACAGATGTGTAGTTGGTAAGTCACAATCTTATTTCAGTATTCTTTTTTTGGAGTGAAAGAACACTTCAGCTTGATTACATTTCAAATTATGTCCAATGTCCTTAAAATAACTACCAGTTCACTCAGTTGCCTCAAGTTAACTGATGATACGTAGAGGTGAAAAGCAGGAATAAGTTCCTGTTACTTTACAATAGTAGCAAAATTAGAAGTAAACCTTTCTTGAATTTCTGTGATTTTTTCATGTTTCCAGGCAGAATAGGAAAAAAGGTGGCAGTCATGACTGACGGAAGAGAGAGATTTGACAGAAGAGGGAGAGTTACTTTCCCTAGTGTTTGGGAGGGGGGGAGGGGGGTGAAAACACAGGTGTCCGTTCTCTAAGACTTCCTTTCCAGAACTTCAGGTTCTTCGTGTTACACTGGAAGAGGCTACTCCTTTCATTTACTGAAGACGTAGCAGAAATAGCCATAAAATTCAAATCACATTTCTTTTCTCCTCTTGAATATCTTTGAAAGCTTTTTCTCGTCTCCATGGACTGGTGGTTTTCCTATAAGGGCGAACGTTCCTAATAGAACAGAGAACTGAAATGCTGTGCCACACGCTCCTCAGCCAGGAGTCCTGTTTGTGCTTGGAACTTGGAAGTTGAAAGCAAGGATTCCTCCAGGTTTCAGTAGCAGAGGAACACAATCTTTCAAGATAAAAATTGAAGATACAACCAGTTAAAAGTCTACCTAAAATCACTTCTAACAGTTAAGTACCTTTCCAAATCTCACCCTTAGAAGCTGATCAAGTCTTCCTTGGAAGTCCTACTCTTCGTATCAAGCTTTTGATAAATTTTCCCCAAAGTTCTCTTTCTAACAATTCTTCTGAATTTTCTCTACTATGACCTAAAACTCTCCTCAGAGCACCCTTCACCTCCTTATTCCTTAGGCTGTAGATTATAGGATTCAGCACCGCAGTCTCCACTGAATAGAACAGAGAGGCCCATTTATCTCAGTCCAATGAGTAGCTGGACATTGGCCTAACATACATAAAAACGGTAGTCCCATAAAACAAGAAGACAGCTCTCAGATGGGAAGCACAGGTGGAGAAGGCTTTGCATCTGCCCTTGGAGGAGTGGATCCTCAAGATGGTGGAGATGAGATAGATACAGGAGATTAGAATTGCCAGAGATGCGAAGATGCCATGAAATGTACCAAAAATATGAAGTACCATCTCGTTGCTATAGGTGTCAGAGCATGAAAGCTGGATCATAGGGGGAAAGTCACTGAAGTAATGACTGACAACACTGGAGTCACAGAAAGAGGGTGTGAAGGTGGAGATAGTTTGTGCAAGTGCATGGACAAAGCCAATGAAATAGGAGATGATTACCATCTGTGTATAGGCTTTTGAGGACATGACAGTTGCATAAAGTAGAAGGTTACAGACAGCCACACGCAGTCATATGCCATTACTGCCAGCAGGAGACACTTAGCACGAGCCCCGAGGAGAAAAGTGAATAGCTGTGCCACACAGGCACTGATTGAAATGGCTCTCCTCACTGCTGAAGAGTTCACCAGCAACCTTGGGGAGATAGCTGAGCAGTAACAGAAAGCCACAAAAGCCAAGCTATCGAGGAAAAGGTACGCTGTGTATGAAGCCGGGGGATCAACCTTGATCTGCGTGATCATTCCAAGATTCCCTATTAATGTGCTTAAAAAAAAGCAAGTCACCTTCACCTCTTGGCTTTGTTAGTCCAGAGAGGATAAACCTCAATGGCCTCATAGTGATTCCTCTCAGGCATGCTGGTAGCACACTCGTGTTATCTCCCAACAAGAAACTGATTCAACCCCTAGAAGTAATGGGAAACTGGCAACACACAATTTATTTTCTCAGTAGTCACAAGTATGGGGCATTTTCATCATAGCTTCTGACCAGACTTCTTTAATTACACATTGAAATGACCTGTGATACAAGGGAGTACTGTTCCTATTTTTCAGGTCAGATAAGAAAGCCCAGAAAGATGAGATAGCTTATTTAAAAGGCAACAACAGCACTCTGAAACACTAGTGCTTCTTTCTGTATTGCAGTTACCAATACATTTTTTGCCTACTAACTAACCCCCAACCCCACCCCAATCCCCCTCCCCCAACTGGCCCTCTAACCTAAGCCCAACCAGCCCTAACCACAACCCTAAACGGCAGACCCTAACCCTCTAACCCTAAACCCTTAATGGCCCTGACTCCAACCCTCTAAACCCCCTAACCCTAAAACCCTAACTCCAACCCCTAACAACTCTTAATCCCAACCCTAACCCCAAACCCAACCCCAACCCTAAATGGCTCTAACCCTAACCCTCCCACTCTGCCTTGATGGCTCTGAGCGTAACCCCAACCTCTGACCTGCTACCTTGAACTTGTAGTCACCCTTACTCCTTGCCCTGTCACCCCTAAACTGGCTATGTAACCTGCTAAGGGTAGCTCTCTAAGCCTAAGGTGTATATGTGTATGACTGTATGTATGTATATATACAGTGCATACACATTTTATTATTTGTATATGTGTCTAAAAAGAAATAAGTATGGGAAGGCTTAATTTGCATATTTAATGAATTCATTAGCAAGAGTAGGATACTATCTGGGAGTAAATAATTTTTTTTATTTTAATTGTAGAGTAATAATTATTTACTCCCAGCTGGTATGCTAGAGAAAAAGAAGACAGAAGAAAACAGAGAGCAAAGCACAGATTAAAGAGCAAAGA
Source organism: Dromaius novaehollandiae (assembly GCF_036370855.1). Taxonomy (NCBI): domain Eukaryota; kingdom Metazoa; phylum Chordata; class Aves; order Casuariiformes; family Dromaiidae; genus Dromaius; species Dromaius novaehollandiae. Next base: position 103,449 of record NW_026991493.1, read on the forward strand.
AGAAAAGCAAAGAGCACAGCGGAGAGCAGAAAGAGCAAAGCACAAAGTGCAGACCACAGAGATTACAGACCACAGCGCACAGAGCAGAGAGCAGAGCAGAACACTCGTCGTTGCATCATCAGCAACTCTTGGGCTTCTATCCTCACAACACACAAAACGTAACAAACAAGCCCACACTCTACATCACCTGCACATACTCTTCAGCATCCATCTCTAATCTCACCAATACATCAGCCAGCACATACTCTACATTCCTGCAGAAACAGGCAAGTGCACCTCCAGGTTTTTGGACAGCTCCCAGTAACAGGGTGACCAAGCGCCTCCAAAAACCGCCCTGCCTAGAAAACACCCAGCTCCGAGCCGAAGCTCCACACCCACGCAGGCAATGATTGATCACCACCTCGCAGAGCATTGGGGACTCAGGGGGGAAAAGAAACCCAGCTGGGAGCAGAACCCCAGCTGTGTGGGTCTTTTGTTTGGTTGGTTGGGTTTTTTTGGTTTTTTGTCTGGTTTGTTTTTTTTTTAAAAAAAATCTAAGAAATTCTAACTAGAACCTGAAAAAAGAAAAGAACATGCATACAAGGTTAGACACACTAACAACCCCACCCAACAACCAAACAACTGCCCACTCACTCCCACCCCAGCCATTCATCACCCCTACTAACAGAACCATCTCCTTCCATCCTTTTTTAAAGGTAACACTGTACTGGCTTAAATAAGAATCCCCCCAAATGGCCACTCAATCAAAAAAGAGTTTAAAGAAAAGAATACTTTTACTTCTTACTGAAACCCCCCCAAGAAGTTTCATAGATACATTATTCTGCTCTGGTGACTGCCATTACTACACACCCCCCAACTTCCCCCCCCCCACACAAACACACACAAAAAATGGCAGCACAGAAGACACTGCCAGCCAGAAAGACCTATGACACCACAACCGTGCAGCTCTGATGCCCTGGACGAGCCCATGAAAGAGTCAGATGCCACCACCCGTGACGGAAAAGGGCCAGCAAAGCTGGGAAAAGCAATGCAGAAGAGGCCAGCAAGAAAGACCTGAGGCTGTGACAACACTGGGGAGAAAACCCTGAAAGGGCGCCAGGAAGACACACAACAAGAACGGGCTCAGAAGAGGTGTGGCCAGTGAGGCCTCGATGATGGCTGCAAAGATGACTGACTGCAAACGGCCACGATGTGGAGTCAGAGCAACAGACCACCCCCTTTTAGCTGCCTGCACAGAACAAGACACGATCCATTGGAGCAATGCTGACGAGTCAGGCCAGGCAAAAAGACAGCGGATGCCTGCCATGCTAGTGCTGCAGAGCACGGGCTGTGCTCCTTGAGCACAACGAGCAAGTAGTCACCCCCGTGCCAGTTGGCTCCAGCCTCACCTGCAAGAGCACTCTCCACCAAAGCACCATGGGTGCTCCGCTCACCTGAACTGCGCCAATTCCAAACACCAGCATCCTGGCTGGGGGGAAGCCCATGGCACCTGGAAAAAACAAAATAATGAAGCCACTCTTCTGGCAGGCAGCGCTCACCAGCCCTACAATGCCCAACACCAATCCGCTCACCTGAAATCCTCAGCCACGCTTGGGAAAGGCCCACACCATACCTGAAAAAGCACAGCAAAAGACATCACCAAGAGGCAACCCGGCATCACCCTACCACGCCATCAGATTCTGACCCAACAAGCTCCCCCTCTTACCTGCTCGGGCTCTTCTCAGCACTCTACTTCTCCTCTTCACAACTTCCTGCAAAACCTGAGACAACCACACCTTGAGGTGATGCCAAAACCACACCCCACCACAACAGTACCTCACTACAACACCTTTGCCTGCTCTGCTCACCCATCTTGACTGCTGGGCCATTGGCCGCCACGCCAAGGCCCACCAGGCACCTGTAAAACCAGAACAGCGCCAACGAGACAACAGCCCTACACTGGGCTCTGCGTCCTCTCTCAGACCAACACTCACCTTGCCCTGCTCCTCCCGGACGCAAGCAACTTGCTCTCCACAAGGCTCCACACCTACAAGCACAAAGCAAAAATTAACCAGGGAACCACTGACCACAACACTCCTTCCAACAAGGAATCTCTAGCTCACCTTCTTACGGCATTCCCCTTCCTTCCTCCATCTCCCTCAAGAGATCCAAACACTAATCCGCATCTGCAAAAATGCAATGTAAAATGGAACACACAGATGCTGACCAATCACTGTTCCAGCCCATCACTGCCACACTCCACGCACTATCATTCCCAACACCCACAGGCAAGGCAGCTCCAGCCCCGAACAGACACACAGACACAAACATGAAGGAAAGCCCTATGCAAAAAGAACTATTCCCATGCATAAGATGCTGCCAGCCAAAAAGCCCTACAATGCCACAACCACACAGCTCTGATGCTCCAGATGAGCCCACGGAAGAGTCAGACGCTACTGCCTGTGATGGAAAGGGGCCAGCAAAGCTGGGAAGAGTGATGCAGAAGAAGCCAGCAAGGAAGACCTGAGGCTCTGACGATGCAGGGAAGAAAATCCTGAAAGGATGCCAGGAAGGTGCAAAACAAGAGCGGCCTCAGAAGAGGAACGGCCAAGGAGGCCTCAATGATGGCTGCAAATGGCCACGATGCAAAACCAGAGTGACACGCCACCCCTTTTAGCTGCCTGCACAGAACAAGGTGCTATCCATTAGCACAATGCTGATGAGTCGGGCCAGGCAAAAGACAATGGATGCCTGCCGCGCTAGCGCTGCAGAGCATGGGCCACGCTCCTTGAGCGCAAACAAGAGCGACATCAAGACCTGAGCAAAAGATACCACAGCTACAACACACACCCCATAAACTACTCAACAACACAGACACAGGCTGGAGCTGCTCTGCCTACCACACCCTCACTTTCTGCCATGCACACCCCACTGCCTCTGCCTCACACACAGCACTCATCCAGAAGAGTTCTCCATACTACACTGTATGTCAGCACACACACCCAAGACACATCGACACTTTGCTCCTCACCTTAGCTTTTGCAGTGCTGTGCGTCACACCATTGGTCCTCAAGAGGCATCCTCAATGGCAGCCACATCCTCTCTGATCTTCCTTCGGTCACCACATTCGCCTTCATTGCCTGCCAAACCAGAGCACGGGAGATCACCCCCATGCCAGCCAGCTCCAGCTGAAGAGCACCCTCCACCAAAGGGCCACTGATGTTGTGCTCACCTGTGCCGCACCAACTCCAGACTCCAACATCATTGCTGTGGGGACACCCATGGCACCTGGAAAACCAAGACAAAGTTACTATGCTGCCAGGTAGTGCTGACCAGCCCTACAACAACTGAAACACCATTCTGATCACCCATTCTACCTCACCTGAAATCCTCAGCCATGCCTGCAAAGGGCCGACATAGTACCTGAAGAAGCAAAGTAGGCAGCCCCAGAAGCCAGGGTAGGGGTCAGAAGCAGAGCCACAGAAGGGCAGGTGGCACTAGGTTCACAGGCATGGATATAAGAAAGGAGCTGCCAGGCAAGACTGCAAATTGGTTCCTGGTGGTTCCGAGAAGTACAACCGTTTCTTCTCTCTCAGCACTGAGGCTTAGGCAAGAAGAGAGGTGAGTTCATTAGCTGAGGGGAGGTTGGTTTTTGAGCTCTTCAGGCACATGGGCTTACTCACAGTCCGCTTTGCTTTCCGACGAGGTGACTTCCTTTCTCATCCTACTGCAGTTACAGGAAGGGAGAAGGCTTCCTTCCCTCTTCATACAAAATCTGGACTCTTCTACAAGTCTGCATACTACAGAAAAACCCCACACAGTTTCTCCCTGAACAGGGCTGACAGTATTTCTGAGGAGCAGCAAAACATCCAGCGAGCCAGAAACCAGACTAGCTGATGAGAGCAATACCTCACACAGATCCACCTTACTGGAGATAAAACACACAACCACCACCTAGGGTGTAAGTGTAGAAGGAAATGTTTTCCCAGGACCCCTGCTCTCTTCTCTTGTCTGCAGTCCAGCAGAGGCACAAGCAATGCCTCAAGCATCAGCATGTTCAAAGAGCCCAGTGAGGAAGTTAGGCCCCTTCCACAGTAAACACACAAACACCAGAAAACAATACGGACAATTAACAGAGGATACAACTGCACACTCAGAAACCCTCATCCACCCCTGAACACCCCACACCAAGATACCAACACAAAACCAAAACTGCCTGCTATAAGCAATTTTCTGGCATGCTCACAACTCCACCTTCAGCCATCTCATTGCTCTAACATTAAGGAATGGCCCTTGCTTCTCTAAATGCAGCAATAAGTCTTTCTGGATAGTTTCACTTCCACAAATGCTGTTATTTCCCAAGGCAGTTCCAGAGCACTACCCCCAAAGAAAGCAGAGACTGTGTGAACACCCTGGGTTTATGTAACCCTAGCCTCACCCACTGCCCTACCCACAAGCCCTTGGAAGGGGAGGGGCAAACCACTGGCAGCCATAAATACATAGGGCTAAGCAGAAGCAAGCCTTTTGCTTCCACTCAGTATCTGGATGGGAGAGCACAGAAAGGACAGACGGACCTCTTTGATAAAACAGACCATCTTCTTTATTACTGAAACCTTATATACTGAACCCATAATATCAGGAGGTATGTTATTAAGCTTTTTTACCCAAACTAGCACTAGCCTTTGCACTAAAAACTAAAAATCAGTTCTGCTTATGCTTAGAAAGAAAGCTACAAGATTCAACATAACCTGTTAAGGGAACACTACACCACAGTGCTCTAATTGGTTCAGACCTGCATATAATACAGCCGTTGTAGCAGGACAGCATTTCCTCTAGGGCAAACCAAGATATCAAAATAAACTCCTGGAACAAGGCTGCTTCTGTAATGTGAGTACTTCTGAAGAGGGGTACTTCCTGTATAGTACCTAGAGTGCTTAGAAAAAGGGGCCACTGGGTGGAATGGAGCGTTCCCCACGGGAATACTACCTCTGTATGCCTAAGTGGAGGACTGGCACAAGGAGGGAAGAGGGATGCTAAGAGGGCTGGAGAACCTACGCAGGGCTCTGGGGGCACAACAAGGAAGGCTGACAGAGTAGTCCAGAGTGAAATAAAGGGGTTCCTCAGGGCTCTACAGGACCAGCAGAGGTCTATGCAGCACAACAAAGCTCTAAAGAGGAACCCAGAGCAGATTAGACATCTCTTACGGAGACTAGAGAGCAACTAAAAGAAGCCAGAAGAGAACAAGCAAAGCCTCTGAAGGGGTTCAGAGGAAAAGAGGGGTACTCAGGCAGCTGAACGATGAACAGAGCACTCCAGGGCATAAGACAGGGCTCAGGAAGAGTTCTGAGAACACTGCAGAAGTTCTAAAGGAGCTAGAGAGCCAAAAGACAGCTCTAGGGAACAAGGAAAGCCCAAAGAGTGGTCCAGAGTGCACTAGAGGGGTGCTGAGGGGCCTGCATGGCCAAGGAATGACTTTGGGGAACAAGGAAGAAATCTGGAGGGCTTCTGAGGAGACTAGAGGGTTCCAAAGGGGGCTGTGGAGCCAGAGGACAGCTCTGGGGCACAACAAGCACCCCAGGAGAGGTTCTGAGCAGACTAGAGGGCTCCTAAGGGGACTAAATGGCACAGGGAAAAAAAAAATCAAAACTGGGTAACATGACCGACCTCAGGAGGTGCTCTGAGTGGACAGGAGGGCTCCTATGGGATGTGGATGGCCAAAAGAGGGCTCCGGGACACAAAGGCCTCCAGAGGGGTTCTGAGCACACTAGAGGGGTCCTAAGGGAACTTGAGACCCAAAAGACAGCTTTGGAGCATGGCAAAGGCCTCTAGAAGGGTGCTAAGGGTTCTAGAGGGCCAGGAGTGGTCTGTGGGGGGGAAATAAAAGGTCAAAAAATGAAGCCAAAGCAGAATAGAGGGCTGCTAAAGGGCCAAAAGAGGGCTCCAGGGCATGAAGAAGGGCTCCGGAGGGACTCTGAGGGCTCTACCAGGGTCCTAAAGGGGTCTAGACATCCAAAACACAGCTCTGGGGCATAAAAAAGGCTGAAAGAGTAGTCCACAGCACACTTAGAGGGCTGCTAAGGGGTCTACATGGCCAAAAAATGACTCTGGTGAACCAGGAAGAAAACTGGAAGAGTTCTGAGGAGACTAGATGTTCCCTAAGGGGGCTGGAGGGCCAGAAGACAGCTCTGGGGCCCAATTGTGGCCAAAAGAGTGGTCCAGAGTACACTAGAGGGGTCCTCAGGGGTCTAGAGTGCCCACAGAAGACTCCGGTCCCAATCTTGGCCAAAAGAGGGGTCGAGAGCACACTAGGGGTTTCCTGAGGGAACCAATGAACAAAGAAAAAGCCTCTGGGTCCCATTTTGGCCAAAAAAAGGAGTGCAGAGCAGACGAGAGGGCTGCTGAGAAGGCTGGAGGGCCAAATGAGGGCTCTGGAGCACCACAAAGGCCTCTGGAGGGATTCTGAAGGGACTAGCGGGGTGCTAAAGGGGCCGGAGGGCCAGAAGACAGCTCTGGGACAGAAGGAAGACTGAAAGAGTAGTCCAAAGTGCACTAGAGGAGTCCTAAGTGGTCTACCTGGCTGAAAAAATATCAACTGGGGAGCAGGGATGAGCTCAGGAGGTGGTCTGAGAGGACGAGAGAGATTCGCTAGGGTCTGGAGAGCCCAAAGAGCTCTGGGGCGCAATTTTGGCCAAGAGAGTGTTTGAGAGTGCACTGGAGGGGTGCTAACAGGTCTACAAGGCCAAAAAAGACTCTGGGGAACAAGGACAGCCTCCAGAAAGGTTCTTAGGTGGAATTTGAGGGATCCAAAGGGGTCGTCAGGAGAGCCAGAAGACAGCCCTGGGGCACAACAAAGGCCTCCAGAGGGATTCAGAGGTGACTAGAGGGGTCCTCTTGGTTCTAGAGGGCCAAAAGAGGGCTGCAGGGCACAATTTTGGCCAAAAGAGGCACCTAGAGTAGACCGGGGGGTTGTAAAGGGACTAGAAGGAAGAAAAAAAATGCTATATGGAACAACGAAGGCAAAAGGAGGGGTCCTGGTGGGACTAGAGAGGTGCTTGGAGAGCTAGAAGGACAACGGAGGGCTCCTGCACAATGAAGGCCAAAAGAGGGATATTGAAGGAATTAGAGAAGTCCTACGAGAGCCAGTGGACCAAAAAAGGGCTCTGGGAGCACTACAAAGGCCTCAGGAGGGGTTCTGAGGGTACGAGAGGGGTCCTAAGGACTCTACACGCTCAACTGAGCCCCTGGTGCACAATGAAGTCCAATGGAGAGGTTCTGAGGGGATTGGAGCAGTCCTAAGGGGACTAGACATCAAACAGAGGCCTCTAGGGTGCAATGAAGACTTTGGGGGCAGTGTTTGGACCACTTCTCTGAGGCTTTTGGGGTGATTGACATAACCGCTTCGCTTCACGTTACTCACAGCTACCTTCATCTATTACTTAGGGCTAAACCTGTTCCTATTTGCAGAGGGGCTTGTTGCTTGTTTAAACTTGACATATAGTCCACAACCTGCTCTGCGTGCTCCCTAGTCCCTTCTGCTTTCGCAACACTTGTGGTAATTCAAGGAGGTAATTAAGAGTCCCCATTGTCCCATAGGCTGGAGCAAGACATTGCTGCTGCTCTGAGGAGATGCCTAAAAGCCATGCTGTTTTCTGTAGCATCACTGGGGCTTCCCAGAGCCCAACGGTGTTCTCTTTGGCTTTTCCCGAGCCTTTTAGGTTTTTTAGGCTATTCCTTAGCCCGCCATTTCATGGCAATGTTCTCCTTAAGCATTGTGCACAGCACGATTATCCCAGATCAGCCACATCGTGTACGTACAGAGGCTTCTGAGAGGCGGCTCAGAAGAAAAGAGAGAAAAATCTCTTTGTCATCAGCGCATCCACCTGCCAACACTCTTCACCAGGAAGCGCTGTAAACTCCCATTTCTCTAAAGCGGGACTGAGTCAAGGCAGAGACGCAGATCACACCCCATCTTTGTTAGAACGCCTCACTGCTGCGGGGCCTGGGCCTGGCAGCAGTTTTAGGAATGTTTGGGGCTTTGGAGAGAGTGCAGGGGAAGGTCTGGAGTCAGTGACAACATTGAGGCAGGGCTCGGAGATGTTTTGGGGCCTTTGGGGCAGGATTTGTGGGTGGTTTAATGGCTTTGGGGGGGCTGGTTGCAGGAAGGGTGGGACTCTGCGGGGCCCTCAGGGCAGGGGTGCCATCCCAGATGTGTAGGGAGCACATAGGGGTGCCCCACGTTGCTGTCAGCTCGGCGGGAGGAGCCACTGGTCTCCCACCCCATCAGATAGGGTGGCGGGGGGGGAGGAGGAGGGATCTATGAGCTTGCACAGAACGCCAGAGAAGGCAGCAGGGAACTCACCAAGGGCCCCGCATCCCAGAAAAGCTGCAAAGGAACCCGCGTCCCAGACGAGAGGAGACATCAGGCTGCTGTGCCGCTGCTGGACACATCCAGACCCCCGCGCAGACACCCCCCCGCCCCGCTCCTCCAGGCTGCGTCCACAGCGGTGAGCGCACGCCCTGGCCCGTGCTGGGGAGGAACTGGGGCCCTACAGGCGACACACGGAAAAGGCAGAGTCAGAGCCGCGCTCCGGCAGACGCGGCGCGGCGCGGCGCCAGGTCCGAACCCCCCGCCCCCCCGCCCCGCCGCCTCCACGAAGCGACAGCCCCGGCGGGCAGGACACAGCCCGACGCCCGCGGCCACCCAAAAGCACACGCTTGCCTCACCGGGATCCCCACGTGCTCGACTCCAGGCGGCCTCGGCCCTCGCCCGCAGCCGCCGAGCGAAAACACCCACCCTGCTCGCCGCCATCTTGCTCCCCGCCGCCGCGCATGCGCTGGCTACGGACAGCGCGGGAGGGGCGGGGGCGAGCGGGAGCGGGAGCGGGAGCGGGGGGGGGGGAGGCGAGACCGCAATGGCGCCCTCGTGTGGTCGTAGCGCGGCGCTGCAGCCGGCCTGCTCCCGCGGGCGACCCGCAGCCCGCCGCGCCAGCCCGGTGCTCAGGCCGAGCAGCGAGCGCCCCGAGGCTGCTCTGCCCGTGCCCGAGAGAGCGGCGGGGATCAGCGAGCAGGCGCTGGGGCTGCCCCGGTCGCGGAGCAGCTCTGAGACGGCACTGCCCATCCCTGCACCCCCAGGAAGCACCGGGAAGGAAAAGCCCTCTCGGGAAAAGCGCTCCCAGTCCGTGAGCACCAGGCAGGGGTGGACGAGCGCCTTCGCTTACCCGTCCCCGAGAGAGCGGAGAGTAGCGGTGAACACGGTGACCGGCAGCGCACACGTGTGCGCCGGCTGCCTGCACTGTTCTTCGTACGCAGCGGTGGCCGCCGGTGGCTGCAGTGCTGCCTTGTCGACACGCGAGGACAGCGGTGAGCGGGACGGAACGCAGTGCGCATGCGCTACGCCGATGAGTGTGCAGTGCCGCTTTTCAGACCCGCGATGGCAGCAGTGAGCGCGGCAGAACACAATGCGCATGCGTGCTCCCTTTCGGTGCAGTACCACCTTCTCCCCAGTATCAGGGTCCACTCAATAAACAAAATAGTATGATAAATGTTGTCATCTGCTCCAAGTGCTTTCGCAGAAGAGAACGACATCAAAATGAGGTATTATTGCATTTAGTCTCCACTACACGTGCTACCCCAGTGCCACGGACTTGCTTTAAAGGATCAGTGACGTACGCGTTCTGGCAGTAATATTCACGGAATGAATATGCACTCGATCAAGTAGGAGTGTTCATGAAAAGCTTTGCCAGTGCGTCGCTAGGTAACAAACCTAGACAAGCAGCTATTTGCCCTGATCCTTCGGCTTACGTTTCTTCTGCCGGATGTAGTCTAACGTACCTGAACGCAATGGCCTTGCGAGGCAGTGACACGGTGTCCGTGGGGTGGCTGTTCCAGGGTCTCTCGGGCTGTTCCAGGGTCCTCGGACAGCAACGGTGCTGGTCGACTTTCCCTTGTGCTGCACAGCAGGACAGCTCCGCACCGTGCCCTCCCAGCACTGCCGCTCCTCCCAGCAGTTGCCTAACTGGCCCCAATCCTGAGCAAAGCTACGACTCCCAGGAGCCCGCAGCACCCCTCCTTCTCTCCCTGCCCTCCCCATTTCCAAGAGGGACAGCCCCAGCCCCTGGGGACAACCCTGCCCGGTCACACTGCTGTCCAAAAAGCGGATTCGTTGCCCCGTGTGCACTAAGCCAATAATTACACGCTCAGGAGAGACATTTGCTTATTTATTTCAGAGTTGCGCAAGCCTGGCTGCTCGGTGGTTTCCCACAAATCAAGCGCACCCCCACCCCCCCCGGCTTTCCAAGTAGCATTTACACAAACAAATTGCAAGGTTTGCAACTTTCCCTTTTACACCGGTTGGTTAGTGATTTACCTACAACTGTAATATTGCTTACACACCATTTTACTACTACACATGCTCAGGGGAGGGGTCTTCACCCGGGCGTGGGTCTTTCTGACCTATCAGCGTGATTTTCTTGTATTATAATGAGGACAGGTCAGTTAGGGGATACCTCGAATTCTTTTGCTAAATTGGCAATGTATGCATAGAAAACAAAGCATCTTGATTTACAGTTTCTTTAAGGCTTTAGCAGTTCTAGGACAGCCTTGATTAAAGAATTATTTCCTCCCAGGAAATAGAGAGGTTCTCCTCATCTGCCTAGTTTAAAGAGCATGAACACTCTTTCTGAGCTTCCAAGATTGTCTTGCAACACCACCAGAGATGGAAAATGCTTCCTGCCCTGTACCGGGGAAAAACAGGGGCATTCCACTGTCCCCCGTGACCTGTGGGGACTCAGGCGTGAGTGACACACGTCCAGTAAGGAACAGACCCAGCGGGCCACTGCTGCAGGGCTGAGAAGGCACCGGCACCTGGAACCACAGCTCCTGGCCTGCCACAGAGCACGATGCGGCTGGCTGGTGGGAACGCCGCTGGCAGAGACCTGCCCGCCCCCGCCACCTCGAGAGGCGCAGCATGGTCACCCAGTAGCCCCGTCTGAGAAGACTACACCTCCCAGCATACCGTGCACGTGAAAATGGCGGCCCGGAAGCCCAGTGCTGGAAGACTACTGCTCCCGGCATGCGGCGGTGAAAACTACGGCTCCCCGCATGCCAGGCCGCCAACTCCCGCCCCCCCCGCAGCGCTAGGGGAGGTTTGACCCTCGGGAGATGCCGTTCCTTTAGGTTTATAAGTAGCTGATGGGAGGGTGTTAGATTACAGCATGTGTAGAAGGTTTTTTAGAGAATGTCATCAACCAGAAAGACCCAGAACATATCTTGTATTTACACTCCTCTTACCAGCACCACTTTGTCTGCCTGTCTAGTTGCAGTGTCCTTAAATGATGGCAGCTATAAGCAACTTTTGTCCCCTGGTCTCCAGGACTGGCTCTTTAAACAGGTGTTGTTCTTTCTGATAGAGCCCCGAGTGACATACCACTGACTTCCTCAGTGTGTGGTGATGTACATATTTGTGGTACAATGCCAAAGTAGGCCTTGTTAGCAAGACTATTTGTATCATCAGAAGACAAATACAGTGCAGTCTCCATCCTTCAAGATATTCAAAATCCAACTGGACATGATCCTGGGCAACTTGCTCTAGTTGACCTTGCTCTGAGCTGGGTGGTGGAGAGGGGAAGGGTGTTGGACTAGATGATCTCCTGAGGTCCCTTCCAACCTCAGTAATTCTGTGAGAATTGTCTGAGATGAATCCCACACTTGGAGTTCTACTTGGTAGTTTTTCTATTTAAAGAAACAAGAAGAGAATATAGATGATTAACACTGCTTATGTGTGTGCACGTGATTTACATAGGTCCATATCCTTGTTGAAATTCCAGAGAACTCCATGCGTGAATACAGTACCACAGGAATGTTTCCTTATGCATCGTAATAGGAAGAGTTTTGTATTTTAAGATTCAGAAGTGCAAAGAGATGTTGTCAGCCGAAAATCCTCTTCTGTTCAGCAGGATTATTTAGCATAACGACATTACGTATTCAGCTTTGAATATCAAAAGGCAGTATTATGTTTCTTAATTCCTGTATTTTCATGGGCCAATGATTTTTTTGATCCCGTTGGTATTCTGTAATTACATATTAATTGCATTAAGTTCAGAAACATCATCAAAGAAGCACCACGCAATGGTAATCTTAAAAATGTTAGGATTCAGATTTCTCTCATCTTCCATTCTACATTGTTATAACCACGGCTCTCATCTTTTAATCTTTTTTCCTTGGTATAGCCTTTATCACGAATAGAGATTCATAATATGCTCAGAATATGATGCCTCAAAATATTGTATAAATTGCAGCCATGTGTTATCTTGCTTTGATGCTTGCACTGATTCTTTAGCTCAGTGCATTGTCCTTTGTCTTGACCTCGTTATTTATGGCTCCAATGAGCTGTGGAAAATGAGCAGCCAGGTCATCCTTTCCAAATTAAAACACTAGCAAGGTCAATGTAGGACAGGAAATAGAACATTTGGAATATTGCCACTTTTCTGCCTTATTTGCATATAAAAAGTGGGGACTGGAATGGTAGGAAATGGGTCCATTTTAATTTATTACAAAAAGTTATGATCTTACCCTTCCCTCTGCCCGGTTTATGCCTTAATATCAAGAGAGCACTCTTGCCCTTACTGTTTCAATCTTCCTAGTGTGACTGTATGGGAGAGGGGGGAAAGCGTGGCTATGTATGTGGAAAAGGAATGCTTTAAATAGCTGATCTTCTTCAGCATTGTCCTGTAAACACATTTGCTGCCGTCATTATTTCTGAAGCGCACGTTAAAAGTTGAATATTTACCATAGTCTTTACCAATGTTTCTGACAGAGCAATGGAGGAAGGGAAGGACGTCATCAGCCTTTCAATTCAAAAATGTTGTCCACAGTCTGCTGTGAACAGTTAACCTGCTATGTCACTCAGGGGCACTAGAGTCTTGATTACACACAAAACTATTTTCTAATCATTTTCTGTATTACCCTGGAAATTAGCTGTGTATCTTTGGTGTGACTTATAATGGCATCTAGTAGCTAATAACCTGTATCAATATACCTAGTTAACTTTTTGTTAGAATCAAATGTAAATACAGGGATTCTTCTTTTCTGCTTATTTCAGAGATGCTGCGTAGCAGGATAACGAAGTGTTTGCTTTCATGTCACCTGTTAACTGGTTAATGGCCTATGGAAATTTTATGTCTTCTCCTGTTCACTTTTGCCAAGAATATATCAATGATTCTTTTTTTTTCTTGGATATCTTTTTTTTTTAAATACCAAGTGGTTACCTTAGAAAAATATCGTATGGTGAGTAGACAGAGATCCTTTCTTATTGTAAAAATAGAAGAAGAAGATGGATTAATTAGGCTTTGGACCTAGGCAATATCATTCACTCTGTTTTATTTTTACGGCTTCTGTGTTAATGAATATCTTGTGCATCTCTTTGATCCCCTGAGAGAACATCCACACAATGTCCTCTATGTTTTATGTCCCAGGGTTGGCGTTACATATTACAGGCTATCTGGTCATCATTGCACCACTGCTATTTCGTCTTCTGACTGTGAATCTCCAAGTGTGGTGGTTGACATTGCCAGACTGGTGTTGCCACCTGATGGGTACATGAACTTTTCCTGCTCCAACCTGTTTGCCTATATGCATGTTTTCATTCTTTGTCAAGCATCTTTTTCAGCTATTATAAGGAGGATGTATTTGATGAAACATAGGTGTCTAGATCTGGTCTAGTCGTCTTAGGCTCCCTTTATATTCAGAAAAGAGCAAAAGGACTTTCGCTGGCTCAGTTCATCTTATCCCAAAGTAGAGGTTTAAAACAGGTCAGATAAGCAGCAACTTAAAATTACTTCAGTCTTTTACTGTGCATAAAAAGGGCATAATATGATTAGCTTGGATGTAGATATTTACTATTTTATATATATATGTATGATATATATATGATATGCATATATGATATACATATATGATATATATGATGTATATTTGATATATATATATATATATATGTATGATATATATGTGTGTCTGTGTATGAGATATATATATGCAGATATTTACTAGTGCCATTGCCTGAAAGGCCAGTGGCAGGGCCATGGCTGCTGGCTGTGCTTCTGAGGTCACAGCAGCCTCAGTGCCTGATAGGGTAGTGGCAGGCCCCTGGCTGCTGGCTGTGCTTGTGAGGTCACAGCACCCTCAGTGCTTCATAGGCCAGTGGCAGGCCCCTGGCTGCTGGCTGTACTCGTGAGGTCGCAACAGCCTCAGTGTCCTATAGGCCAGGGACAGGCCTATGGCTGCTGGCTATGCTTCTGAGGCCACAAGAGCCTCAGAGCCTGATAGGCCAGCAGCAGACCCACAGCTCCAGGCTGTGCTTGTGAGGTCACAGCAGCCTGAGAGCTGGCTAGGCCAGTGGCAGGACTAAGGCTGCTGGCTGTGCTTGTGAGGTCACAGCAGTCCCAGTGCCTTATAGGCCAGCAGCAGACCCATGACTGCTGGCTGTGCATGTGAGATCACAGCAGACGCAGTGCCTGATTGGCCAGTGGCAGGCCCCTGGCTGCTGGCTGTGCTTGTGAGGTCACATTTCTCTCAGTGGCTGACAGGCCAGGGAAAGGCCAAAGACTGCTGGCTATGCTTGTGAGGTCACAGCAGCCTCAGAGCTGGCTAGGCCAGTGGCAGGACTAAGGCTGCTGGCTGTGCTTGTGAGGTCACAGCATCATTAGTGCCTGATAGTGCAGTGTCAGGCCCTTGGCTGCTGGCTATGCTTGTGAGGTCACAGCAGTCCCAGTGCCTTATAGGCCAGCAGCAGACCCATGACTGCTGGCTGTGCATGTGAGATCACAGCAGACGCAGTGCCTCATAGGCCAGTGGCAGTCCCATGGATGGACGCTGTGCTTGTGAGGTCTCATTTCTCTCAGTGGCTGACAGGCCAGGGAAAGGCCAATGGCTGCTGGCTGTGCTTGCTTGTGAGGTCACAGCAGCCTCAGAGCCTGATACGCCAGTGGCAGGCCCCTGGCTGCTGGCTGTGCTTGTAAGGTCGCAACAGTCCCAGTGACTGATAGGCGAGGGCAGACCCACAGCTCCTGGCTGTGCTTGTGAGGTCACAGCAGCCTCAGAGCTTGATAGGGCAGTGGCAGGTCTAAGGCTGCTGGCTGTACTTGTGAGGTGACATTTGTCTCATTGCCTGATAGGCCAATGGCAGGCACATGGCTTCCAGCTGTGCTTCTGAGGTCACAGCAGTCTCCGTGCCTCATAGTCCAATGTCAGGCCCATGGCTACTCACTGTTGTTGTGAGGTCACAGCAGCCTCAGGGCCTGATTGGCCAGTGGAATGCCCATGGATGCTCGCTGTGCTTGTGAGGTCACTGCTATGGAAATGAGGCTCGCCGGGCACCATAACAGGGTCTGACCCTAGGTTCCTGCAAGAAAGTTCAGAGCCAAATCAAAGCAAATTAAATAATTAAATTTTAATGATGCACATGCAGTAATTACAGCTCGAGCTGGGTGCCTCCGAAGAGGGAGCCCAAACAAAGAAATCCCTGGGCAATTATAGCTTTTTCCAATTAAGTTTCCCACCCCTCACGCGGTAGTTAGACCAACAGTAATTTTTTTGGTCTGGGGTCTCCTGCTCCTTATTGGCTCTCATCGTTGCTCCTAGGCAGGCTGTTTTTCTCCCTTAGCTTTACTGTTGTGGTTTCTGCTGACGGTTGTACCTTCGTTTCTCCTTGCGTCTTACCATTGTCTCTCAAGGTCCTGAGAAGGAGGAGGTGATTCCAAATCATAACAATTAACACTGCCCCAGCAGTGAGCTAAGGCTTTGCCCCTCAAGGTCCTAATGCCCTGCGCTGATCTTATTTCAAAGCCTTGACATCCTCCCTTTCGGAGTGTGAGACACAGGAATGCAGACTGCTTGTACCTTCCTTATCTTCCCAGCTTGAACCAGCTCTGAGGCCCTTTTCTTACTGGACTAAGTAAAAGTTCATTATTTTATCTAAGTGCGGCCTAAGGCTTCAGCAAATTTACCTACTCATGCTAAGCAAGTTTTACAGAAGTTGTGCTAAGTGGCTACCTCGAGACAGTTTCAGTTCGCTATTCTTTAACAGTCCCCCCCTTTGTTTTTATGAAGCATCCCTGTTAATCTTTTAAACAGAGTTCTCAAAGCCTTTCGAGGCGTACTATCGCTTTCCATAATCTTATGTATAATATAATTGTAAGTAATAGGCACAACACAGTTAAACTGAACACAACTACTACCGGGTGCAACACGTGATTATAAATCCCTGTTGCAGTTGGTGACCATCCTAGAAGAGTTTCCCAGCCATGATGTTCTCCGTCCCTCTTTACCCTTTCCAAGACGTGGTGTATCTCTTCCGCATCACAATGAATGGTGATTAGAGTTTTTTGTCCATTCTTCCGGGTGCATTCTAGCAGTCAACGCAAATCATCGCATTGTAGTAGTTTCTTTACTAGCATAAGATTCATTCCAATGGGGATAGGGAGTAAATTTTGGCTCAATGTATAATTAGATTGTAACAGTTGCATCCCATAATTTGGGGTAAAGCTACAAATACAAATGTTTGAGTGATTACTTGTATCTACAACACTGCTCTGTGTAAGATTACAAAGTGTTCTTACACAGACACATCCTTTTTCAACATATACAAGTACAGTTCAACTTTCACAGCAAAAGAAGAACATAGTATGACAGTATATGGACTGTTCCATTCAGGTTTTAACTTGGATTTTTGTGGAAATACTTTAACTAACACTTCGTCCCCAGGCTGTATACCAGGCACTTGTATTTCAGGTGGTGCGGACTGATATCACTGAGCATTTTTTTTTTTTTAAGACTTTCAAACCTTTTTTTTTTTGGCATACTTAGAACATACTCTAGACAGTTTCAGTTCGCTATTCTTTAACAAGGGAAGCACGCTCTATCAGGCATAAGCTGACAGAAATCGCCTTCCCCCGAACATTGCCATTCACTCTGGCCGTGGCACAGCCCCTCTGTCCCCGCTGGGCCCCGCTTCGCTGCATCCCTTCCCCACTTTGGTGTGTCTGGCACCTCTGCTTTGGCTGCGATGGCCGCACGGGGCTGTGTTGTCAGCACCAGCTGCCTGTGAGTGGCCCTGCACCCCAACACACCCCGTCATTCTCCAGCTGGGCCTCCGCCGATTTCCCTTTACCTTAGGCAGTTGCTAGACATCACTAGTTCCCTTCAGCCTCGCTCCCGCCACCCAGGCCCAGGGAAGCGCTAGCAGCTTCTGAGCAGCCGTGCTGACACTTCACCTGCCCGAGCAACAGAGCGACTTGCTTGCCGCACTGCTGCCGGGCGCTCCTGCGGCGCCCCATTCGCGCCTTGGCTACTGCCAGGCCCCGTGTGCCAGCGCGATCTCTGCCGCCCGTCGGCATTACCGGCACCTGTTAGAAAAGGACGCCTAAGGGAAAAGGACTGGGAAAAAAGCATTTCTGCTTTTCATGGTGAAATTCCGCACAGAAATCTGAAGCACTGCCAAGGACTGGGTTTTGTTTTGACGGCAACTTTATTGCTCTGAGAACACTCTTCAAGCTCGGATTGGTTAGCATTGTTTGGAGAACGGCTCTCTGTTGGGTTGGATGGTAAGTGGTGGTGTAGATGGTAAGCTTAGTCAGTCTTGACGGCTCCCGTCCTCAAGCTCTGCAGCTGAACGACAAAAGGAAGCAGGCTCACTCCCTGTCATGACATTCAGCACAAACCCATCTGCTCAGCGGTTTGCTTTCTAAACAGCAAAGACCTGAGCCTGCCCGCAGCTTGACGTGCGCTGTGACTCCGGGACTGGAGCGACCTCGAGAGGGAGGCTTCCAAAAGCCTCCCAGGAAAAGCCACCGCCTGTCCGTTGCGTGCTAGGACGGGCGTACTGTGCAGAAGAGCAGGACACAGCTACCTGCTCTCCTGACCCACGGTAGACCTTAGGGACGTGACATTTGGTGGCAGTTTTGCCTTCTTTCCTAGTGACCATTCAAAACTGGAAACAAACACACACACGAGGAAAACTTGCGTCTTTTTCAATTGAGGCAGAATATTTGGAAGCCAGGGCATACTGCACAGCCTTCCTGACGCAAGCCCTTGAAGGCTGCCCGCCCCGTGGAGTTGTTTACTGCCATGGTTGCTGTATTGTTCCCATAAAGAGCCGTCTGGAGGATGGCCGTCTCCCTTCTCCTCCCGTGGGTACTTCTGGAAAGGAGGATCTGAGCATTCCAAGCAGCTTTCCAGCTTCTTGATGGGTCTGCTCTTTTTCTTCTTGCTCTTACGCTTGTGACTGTCCATGTGGAGTGCAGAGAAATCCAAATCATACTGTCGGAAGGAAAGGGGCAAGTTAAGAACAGAAAAAACAGATGTGGCACTCGATGCCTACATGGGACTGTATTTTATCAAGTCTACTGCAGGGGATGATTTGCAGCTGCTCTGCGGTAATTTCTGAACGTCTGCCTTACTAAGAAACGCACACCCTCAGAGGTCGAGCGGACATTAGGTCTTGGCTTGTACACACATCATTAATTGAGGCTAGTTCTGGAAGAGGTGCCAAAGAAAACAATCATTCTCGTAGCCTGATCCAGAACCGTGTGCACATGTGCCTCTAACTGTATGGTCCGGTTAGTGGGTAAATTGGTCTCGTTAGTGGGTAAATAAAAGTGGAATATTGGCGAGGAGACAGGAGCATGTTGACCGGCCAACTAGTGCAGCTGCCAAAACACTTGGTGTTCAGACTCCAAGGGGAACGGCAGGTCGCGACCCTTAGGTGCACCACACAGGCATCAACCTGGACTCACGTATTCCTAAAGAATTATTGCTTCCCTTGTTATCTGTACATCTAAAGAATTACCGCTCTCCTTGTTATCTGCAGCGCGTGCACACTACGCCACATTGTAGCCTATTCTTTCGCCTTCAACCCCCACCCCCCACCCCCCGAACGTCGCCAGGGGCCGATGCTCTATGGTGCCTGGGGCAGCCCGGTCACCTGCCTGCAAGGTTCCTGGGATTCCCCTTGTGGTTTGGGGATTTCAAGGTAATAAACATCTAATAGCTTTATTCCAGAGCGGTGTCTTCTACCCCTGCGTATTCCAAGCAGCAGTCAGCACCGTTAGCAGTCCCCTTCTGAAGTGCTAGCACAGCTCAGCAGTATCTTTCCTGCCTTCACTTGATCGACCTACCCACGTGATCTCCAGACAGACGCCGCACTATTGAGAGCTCTTTAAAGCCAACTGGGCGGACAGGAGAAACAGCCAGAGAAGAACAAGAGGAACTGCGGAAATCTCTTTTCTCGGTCTTTCTCCATTTCCCTTCTATTTTGTTGTCGCTCCCTCTGGCGTGGGGATGTCCTCTTTTTCTGTTTCTTTGCTTTTCAGTCTTCCGGGAAGAGCCCTCAAAACCGGAAGGAACTGACACAGCTGAAGGTGCTCGTCGTTGAGGAGAATAGTTTTCAGACTGCTGCTCCGGGACTGGACAGCGGCACGCGTCTGCTTGGTGGCTGCTGAAGTGATGCCCGCCTTCCCCTCTGGCGTGTGATGACAGGTGGAGCCACCTGCTTTTGCAAGAATGCTCGTGTGACCTCTCTTGCTCTGTTCGTCCTCTGCTTCGGGATCGGTAAGGAGGACATTTTCCGGAGCTTCTGCCCTTATCCGGGCAGTTTCTGTCACTATGGGAAGATGTGCGCCTGCTTCCAGGGCAATACTGCTGCAGGTGGCAGTTTCGCTTGTTTCTTTCCAGCCTGCGAGAGCACCTCCTCTTGTGGGAATCACCGCCCATTTCTGTGATGCCAATGGTACTGGGATCCTCTTTCAGGGCTCCATTTCTCTTTAAATGACTTGAGCTCTGTATTTCAAAAGAAGAGATCGTGAGATGGCTATGTGCAAACACACAGCTTGGAGAAGCCCCAAACACAAACCCCTCCTACCAGGGAGTCCCACAGATTGCCTCAGGAGATGAAGAGGAAAAAAACAACAACAAAAAATGCCCCACTCTGCTTTAATTCGAAGTGCAAGGCCAGCAAGTGTTGTTCATTCCTACTTTTGGTTTTTGGCCGACTGGAAGCAAATGAGCATCATTTTTGAAAGCCCATCCAAAGAGCTGAGCACGGATTAAGGATGGCCCCAAATCGCGCGCGCTCTCTCTCTCTCTCTCTCTCTGTCTCTAGCTATGTACCTGCGTCCATTTTTCCCCTTTCAACTTTCCCTGAAACCCCCAGCATACTTGTTCCAGTGCTCAGGAATAAGCCATTCTGGTTTTGCTGTCTCAGCTCAAGTGACAGCACTAAAAATAAACCAAGCAGTCTTTCCCTTTTTTTTCCCAGGATTTGAGCATGACTAGGCTCTACTTCCAATGTCTCGCTGTGCTTCAGGAAGCGGAGCTGCAAGTAAAGAAGCAGCAGGGCTGCACGCAATTCAGCAGCAGCCACTGTTTGAGTGATTCCGGCTGCAGCAGGAGAGCTGTGAAGAAAGCTGCAGGGTGGGAGGGAAAATACAATGCAGACGCTACCAAAAAAGGAAAAAAAAAAAAGAAAAAGGAAGAAAAAGACAATTCCCACTACCCATTTGGTGCCTCTCTCCTTCCCTCTCTTCCCCCCTCCCCGTTACCTTCAGCATATGAGGAGCAAGCTGCGGTCTCAGAAATCCAGCCCCCTTCTTATTAGCCCCCGGCTGACCAAGGCATGAAGGGGGATAAGATGGCACGGGCGCGTCAGAAGTGCATTCTCCAAGTGTCTCACCATCACACCTTGGGAAACAACAGTGATCTCAGTTGAGACATGCCCTGTCAGCCTCCTCTTGGGCTGAATCCCATCCTGCCATCATCTAGGAGCAGCTGATACGTCATACTGAGAACGTAACCAAGACTACAAGCTGAAAATTAGATGCTGCTCTTCCTACCACGGCCGTCCCTTGCAGAGCAAGAACTCATCCTTACACCACCTCTGGCCTGAATTTCTCCTCCTTTATGGCATTCGCCAGCTCCACAGAGCACGTACGTAGCAAGTTACGCAAGTGCAGCAGGTGAAGGCCAAGCAATGAAAGACACTGCGTGACATGGGGAATTCCAGACTGGACAGAACGCAATTCTACCAATAGTCCTTTCCGCCCAGGACAGAAGGAAAAACACGTCAGAGGAGCAGAAGAGAGGTTTCAGCAGCGCGAAAGGGAAAGGTACCCCAAACCCATCTGAATACTCGCTCTTACCTGATATAAAAAAGTAAATACGCCTGCTGACTGAGAACGGTTTGGAGGTCGCAAAGGACTACCGAGGCATCATTCATCTCATACCACAGTCCATTACTGGCCTGCAAAGAAAGGCAACGATGCCTTTAGAGCAACTCTAGAGCGTGCTCTCTACAGGAAAACCCAGACAGAACACTAGCAGACAAAGGAGACACCAAGACTAGTCAAAGGAGACATGTAACGAGCTCTTTCCCCTTCAAAACAATGGTTGTCAGTAACATGCTGGGACAAGTTTCTCTTCACCAGCACAGATTCTGCCCTGCAAGAAATGAAGCTGATGCTTACCTTGGTGAAGCAGAAATAGTGTCCTGCACGACCGCTGGCACCTCTGTGCACCAGGACTGCATATAAGGCGTAGAGGACTGGTTCTCCAACTGGCTGAGACATGTATGCTCGCAGGTCCAAATACTCTGGATATTCCACATCCTGAAGACAGAGCAAGAGGATTCAAAACTCATCTGGGAACACTTCGTGAAAGAGCCGGGGAAGAACACTGCTAAGAATGTGGGCTGGAAGCTTAGACAGACATGTTTTGCCTCCTCAGAAATCGGTCTTCCCAGAGACAACATTTAATCGCTTCCATTGCAGAGAACTGCTCAATGCAAAACCAGCTCTTTCAGAGCGGAGCATACGCTTATCGTCACACGGGAGCTTTGCTGTTACCGGAAGAGAAAGAGTAAGACCTACTTCTTGCGCTGATTTTGCCTAGACATCTTCTGTCGCTATGGTTACAGTCGGCCGACATTAACAACTTTGAACAGAGCGTTCCGCCTTGGGAAATCTCCCTTCCCAAGAAGGCATTACACTTGCATAGATACCTTGCTAATCTTTCCACCAGTGAAGTTGGCAAATCTTTTCAGGGCTATGGTGAGAACGTTGGAAGAGCGATGTATTGTAAACCTCTTGGACGCAGCAACCATCTTTTCACACCTTCAAAGCAAGCACAGGCAATTGTTTCAAGGCATCTTCCCCCCTCCCCCTCACGCCAAAAGTCAAGCAAGTTTCCATGTCTCTCTCACGCTCATCCTAGCTGAATGGTATTTCCTTGCCTAAGACGGGGCTTCTTTCCTTAAAGCCACACCCTGCATTTCAGCCTTGCTCCTGCAGAGAACCTGGCAGGATGTAGGAGGCCAGCTCGATAAGGAGCGGGAACGTTGTCTTTCGGTAGCCAAGCAAATGCCTGAGCACGTATCTTTGCTGGGCCCAAAAGTAAGGCTTGCCAACAACACGCAAGGCAGCAGGAACGTGACTCTCTCACCGGAGCGTGGTTCCGGAATGCGAGCTAGCGCCTGCGCTTCTTATCAAAGATTTCCAACTAGTTGAACAGAATGACACCGATTCCGCTCTAAGAAGCAAATGTACTCTTTTCCAAGCTTTGGGTGACTTCAGGGTTCATTAGCTGCACAACCCAAAGCCGCTCCGAGGCGGACAATGGGTTCGGCCACTATCTCCTAGTCCGATGGCATTAGGAAGACTACTTACTTGCTACATTTGTAGCAATTCTCACCATCCAGCAGCTCAGGTCTCACAAATTCTTCGAGCGCCCCGGGGACAGAGGAGGCTGCCTGGAGGAGGAAGAAAGGAGGGCACTGAGTTGCTGGAAACTCAAATGCCAACCCGCAACTCCTCTTTTGCCGCAGGGCCTCCCTCGTGCACACGTGGGAGACCTACTTGCGAAGCAGCGAACACCGCGAAGAAGGAGGCAGAAGCAGAGTATGCTGAACACTGACCTTGTTTGAAAAGGACTGTACTTTGGTACCAAGAGCTACCTGTCTGCGGTAGCGCACAATCAAGTTATCTGTGGTATGCCTTTGCGTAAATCACAAGAGCAAAAAAAGCCATCGCGTACCAATCAGAAGTGTATCGGGGTAGTCCAAAACTGGGAAGTATCATAGGACGAGCATGCGTGCGGAGATACGCTAATTGCTCTCTCTCTGGCTTAAACCCCCACACACACGGAGACCATTCACGGGGCTTCCAGAGGAGGACCAAGTCCAATCCACCTCCCAGCCTCCACCAAGCGTTTTTGCCGTGAACAGCATACATGCCTACGTGAACTCCGTCGAGTTTAGAAAGCCACAAAAAGAAAGAACAGCCCCCGAAAGCTCGGGGCCTTCGACGGCATCGTCAGCCACCGCTCCAAGACGTCTTACCTTTATCTCCAACGGGATATCGAGGAAGGCCTCATAGGACTCTGAAACTGCTTGGCAGCTCAAGCACGTTACTGGAAGCCAAACAGAAGCACTTCACAAAATGGGAAGGAGACTCACTTTGCCCGTTTACATTATTGAGAGCCGCTACTTCTTGGCACACCGCAAGCTCTTTGCGACAAACGGGCACAAAGGCACAGATCAGTTCCAAGGACAGTAGCAGTTTCCAAAAGTACCTCTGGATCTTAGGAATCCTCCAAATATTTGGTGAATGACCGTGGTGGCTTGCGACGACGTGTCCAAGCTGGAAACAAATTATCATCAGCGCTCAGAAGAGCCGAGGCGGAGAGGTAGCTCTTTCTTCAAAGAGCTTTTCTTTTCTACGAAAACCCTGGGCAAAGGTTTTCACGTAGGGTAGGAAAGGAAGGCGTCAAAAGTGCTAGAGAACACTTCAAGGTTAACTTGGTTCTGCTTACCTGGTGCTTCCATTCAAGCAAGCTGTCTGCATAGCAGCCACGGTGTAACATAAGAATTCGTGAGCATCTTCCTGTCTGCCAAAACAGAAATGCTCCCCTATTCCTAATAAACACAAAGGGCACAATGCTTATCTCTTCAAAAGGGACAGGAAACCTACTTTTCTAAAAGCTCTCTTTCCTACAACAATTAATCTCTCCAAGCCCTTTGCACCCGTGAAATAACCCTCTGAAAATTCAGACGTTTCTGCAAAGAACGCCATCTGAAATGACTTACGTCTAAGGTCACTGAAGACAGCCGTAGGCTCGACGGCGTTGTCAGAGCAGAACAGGACATGCTTAACGTGAGCTTCCATCGTACACAGCATGCAGAAGCCTTGCTCACGACCTGTCAAGAGTCAAGGAAGAAACCACCTCCGGCTAGTGCAAGATACCTACGTACCTGTGGAAAACCTTAAGCACCAACAATCTCCAAGTTGGAAGTGCGGTCTCTGCTCTCCGTTCCACGCTCTCTTCTCCAAAGGTGCCAACAGCCCAGTCTGTGCGCATAAGCATTAACCAGTAAGCCTGCACTAGCACGCATTTTCTGACGAAGCACCTGAAGGACTACTGCCAAGCCCTCTTCTGCAGGGAGGTGCACGGGAATAGCCCGACTAGCTCATATTGCTTTCACGGTGCTCTGTGGTAGTTTTCCTCTTCTTCCGGTTCAGCAGTGACCACATCAGGTCTCGCAGCGGTCGTGCATTAGGGAAACCCGGCTGGGAAGGAACACCGAGAACCTGTGATGCCCTCCTCCGAAAATTTATCATCTTTCGAGCAGCCGGAAAGCCACAGGCCAAATATTCATGAAGCGCCTTACTTCCCAATGCCCTTGATCATTCACAGGAGGGAAGAAAGAACCCTCCTTCGACGCCGGAGCACGGGGCATTAAAGGAAAGCAAGCACTCCCTCAGCTATCCTGAGCCTGCCGTGCATGCGCTCTTAAAAGGGAGCCCCTGCAGGGACACTAGGAAAACCCAGAGTCTGCTTCACAGAGTCACTGCTGTCCTTTCACCTGCAGAGCTGTCCAGCAGCTTGCAAGGAACGTGTTCACAAGTACTCACACGACTGGCTGTGTTCCCCAGAAAGCAGGTAATTGGCCAGAGGGGGCGTGTAGGTCAAACACTGTAGAACAGAGTTGAGGAAACACGTATTGCCCAGGTTGCGGAGTCCAGCTCCAACGCTTTGCCTTTGCCGCCAAGCCACAGAAATCTTCTCGGGTGGGAAATGCATCCTTTGTGGCGGAGCAATTCCGTCAGTAACGCCTGCAAGGAAATTAGATTCTAAGAGAGACTGCCGGCCTTTGTTTTAGGAACGGAGGTTTCAAAGGCAGCGTTCTGGAGAGCAGCCCCCACAAGAACCAGCTGCCCTGCAGAACACAAGCACGTAGTAGAGACAGCCCAGGAAGGCTGCCACTCACGTTGGCTGGTCAGCGCACAGTTGGGGAAGAAGAGTTTACTCATCTGTTTGACTTTTTCTCATGGGCAACCACGACTACTCGGCCTTCAGGAACTGTTGCCGAGTCCCTTCCATCCCCAGGCGCTCAGCTGATAGTCCAATTATGCTGGCCTTTTTCCTTAGCCACTGCCAGCGCCTTTGGGGAGTCACAAAATTCACCTTTACTCTTGAAGTCTTTACTCACAGGAGTAGCTCCTTTCTAGGCCAGCTCCTGCAGATGGGGCCTGACTGCAACTTGCAGAGCATGACTTCATTTCTGTCACACGCAATTCCAGTTGGAAAAGGAACGAGCCCAGTTATCCAGAAGGCTCGCTGAGCCCACGCTCGCTTCCGCCAGCGCGACCGCGAGCACCCGGGCAGAGAGCGCGCGAGGAGCTGCTGCGCCGCCGCCCTCTCTGCCGCAGAGTGACCCCAGCTCTGCGGGCCATTGTGACGGCGGGCAGCTCGGCCAATGAGGAGGCTCGTAGCAGCCGAGTGGGCCGGTCCTGATGCGGCGCAGCCAATCGGATCGCAGCGTGTCTGTGACGGGCAGGTACCGGGGTGGCGTGGCCCTGCCCCCCCTTTAGGACCCGGGGCCGTTGCAGAGACAGGGCTCTCCTGGCGCCAGGGACCCGACGGGCACCATCCGCAGCCTGCGGCCACTGCCCAGCCCTGCTCACGGCGGGGGCGGGGGCTGTGCTTCCGCCGGCACGGCTCACACCTCCTTCCCAGGCAGAATAAGCCTACTCAGAAAAACGGGCATGCTGCTGTCACCGTACCTGTTGTGCAGTTTGCGCTGGCATGTTCACGGTGGTGCGGGTTGTCTTTTCCCCTCTTGGGGACCCAAGTATCCAAATGGTACTCCACTTTGACCTTGCCTCTCCGAGCTGCTCTGAGGGAAGGGCTCGGATCTGCAAGTGCAAAGCAATGCTTTTGAAGCCAGCCAGCATTTCATTCCTAATAGGAGAAGAGGAAGAGGAAGAAAAGAGGAAGGAGGTCATTTAAAGCAAAGGCGCATTGTGTGACGTCTTACTATGAGCTGCTTAGACTATGGACAGATATCTAACTCTGACTCTGCCAGCTGAACATGTTAGCCCCCTCGAGTAAAGATCCCATAAAAGGCTACACTCCCTCTCGCTGGGGTTCATCGCTCATAGCAACACATTCTTCACATCCTGAACCACTCAGACCCCTTAATGTGTAAATGTAGTGTATGAGGAAGGAATATGTTCCATTATTCCATATCCCTAGATTTATCATTGAGACTGACAGGTGTTATTAAAAAATAACCAGTCAGTTTCCAGAGCAACTCTGGCAGGATCTAGAAGCACAAATTTTCTGAAAGCAAACATTTTCATGCTTCCTGTAACACCCTGGAAGTTTCAGATATTTCTGACTAAATTGTGAGAGAAGACTAAATGAAAGAAAGATAAATAACCCAGACGAGTAATAGCTGTTCATCCAGTCTTAACCCAGCTATCCACTGAACACCACGGCTTTCACATAGTCTAGATGACAATTCAGAAATCCATTACATTGTCAGTCTAATCCAGGCTAGAACAGGACTCAGTCCAATGCAGATACATTGCAGACTTCATGGCGTAGCCCAAACAGACTAGCTTCCCTCACTCATCATCTTACACATGGCACTGTATGGGCATTGTCCCAGGAGTTGCCCCTGCTCCACGACACGAGCAGCCACCGTAAGCACAGTCTAACTAAGGCTGCGTTGCCTGTGACATCTCTGCTGTCTAAGCTCCACTGATGACTTTCCCTGCTAGGGACGGTCAGAGCAGATCACTCTTCAGCTGAGTAACCCAATTCAGCTCTCTGCTCTGAAGGCCAACAGTTTGTCAAACAACCTCTAAGCCCTCTAAGTAGCACAAATAAGCTAGTTTTTCTGGCAGATAGAGATGTCCTTAAACTCATGCCAGAATCAGGGGAAGGGTCTTCATTCATATGTTTCACAGGCTCCAGGCCAGCTGCAGCATACTGGGAAAAGAATGAGATGTTGCTCCAAAGGCAGTACTGAATTGCGTAGTTCTGTGAACATCTAAGCAAATGACATTTATCTGGGGAGGTGGAGCAGGGAGGGGCTCTATTGCAAGTCTGAAGTCCTGAAGTTTTTCTATTTAGATAAATCTTCTGATTTGTTTTCAGTAAGATATCTTTGGAGTGAAGAAGGAAGCTATTCAGTATTATGAAGGTGCATTAAATGTTTGAAGCTTTCAAAATAAGAGTTTATTTCTGGGATCGATAGTGCACAAAATATCTCGCACCTTCATGCAAGGAAGGTAGGCCTATTTCCTCATTTAAGAGATAAAAAGATCATTCTCAATCTGCAGATAGAAGCATAGAATAATTTAAGTTGGGAAGGATTTCTGGAGGTCATCCAGTCCAACCTCCGCCTCAAAGCAGGTTCAGGCAGATCAGATTGCTCAGGCCCTATCCAGCTGAATTTTAAGTATCAGCACAGATGGAGAGTCTACAAATTTGCACCTAATCCAGTTTTTGATCACTCTCGTTGGGGCAGGAGACAGAAATTTCCTTCTTCAGTTTCCCAAGTAGTCCATGGCTAGTTGCTGTGTTATAGGGCAGAAAATGTTTGGTAGGTTGGAGATAAACAACAGCCAACTATTCAAAGATAACTCAGTGTCTAAAAGCAGTCTGGTCTTTTGTGTATCTAAGCAGGGTAAGCATTTTCCTTGTGTACCTAACCATTATAGGCTGTTTTTAATCCTGTTGTCTGTTTCTTGAAATGGGCAAGTACTTCTGAAGATCTGGCTCAAGGGGGGAATAAACTGGCTTGATATCTATGGTACCTACTCTTATCTTTCTAGATGAAACAGGTCAGTGAGAGAATAGTTTTGTACATATGCAATACCTTGAAGCCTATGCTAGAAACAGACCTCAGCAAGAACTGAAACCTCAGTTCAGTCACCCATATGAGAAGAACTCAGCTTTGAGAGCATCAGCCAGGTTACTGGTAACCTCCAATAGAATAACAATAATTTTTAACGGGAGGTGAAAATGGCAGAACCTTTACAGTGATGACTGATTCCCTTTTTGTTCATGATTCCTTCCCTTTCAGCATGAGATTTTTCACCCTCTAAAGGGAAAGTATTTTATTTGGTGAATCGTCCCAACTTATTCTTGAGCGGAAAATGGCCAATTTTCCTTCACAACAGGGATGCGAGCAAATGAGAAATCCTTTCTCAGCCAAACCTGGATGATCTGGTGGTATCTCCTCCTCTCCGGAAAGATGAAAAGCTGAGTTTTCCTGCTGCTGTTGCCATTAAGTGCTTGCCACCACTTCATTAAAGAGAGAAAACTCTCTTACTTTCTTCTGCCAGGATCTGGATTTATTATCTGTATGTTTACAGGTTGCAGTCACAAAGGTCAGGATGGTGGCAGGTCCATGGAGCTAGGCCAGGTCTTACCAAGTTGGCACAGCTGCAGCCTAACCATTATGTTCATATTTCAGCAAAGCTGAAATCAGGGCTACTCTGCCCTGTTAATGGACTTTGTAGCCCATACGGAGCTATAACTACACTGCTACCACCTTTCCAAGGCCTTGACCTTATGGCATAGCTGAGCTTTATAATTTATCAGAGCAGCAATCCAAGCATGATTGCATGCCAATCAATGTTGGAGCCACAATCCAGTTTAATTATCGGGATATTTTTCACAGCTTTGTTTAAAGACTGGATGAAGTTTCATACTTTGGCCGGTCCTCCAGTGCTTTACACTACAAAAACCTAAGGACTAGGTATCCCAGTAGAAATACGGGGATTGAATCTCTCTCCATACTGGAATATAACCTAAGTCCCAGCTGAACACTGACAGTTTTCCTAAAATTCTTAATAGTACTGTTCTTGATTCATTGAGTTTTCCTCACCTGCTTGCAACAGGGAAACCCCAAATGCCCCTAGGACCTCCTGACTCTAGGCAATGCTGTTCTACCACACATTGACTGACTTTAGCATTGCTGTCATGACAAGTCATTCGGCAGGAATTTTCCCAAATCTCCTACTGGAACTCAAATTTTTGGGAAGGAAAGAAGAAGAACAGGATTCTAGATGGTGGATCATAAGGCTTTCTTAGAAAAGCAAACTGTAGCTTTGAAGAGACATCAGATCTTTAACATTTTAAATTCCCTAATTTTGTCTGGGTTTCTCTAGGTGGAGACTAAGGGATAGATGAATGCAGGGCTTATGAAAATCTGTTCTTTTTGATGATATTTGTCAGAAAGCATATTTAGGTTTGAGATTTTGATTCTTGATTGAAACATGCTGCCAGTTCTGCTGAGGCTTAGCTCTAGATGGCTTTGAATATCTTAAACATCAGCACAGAGAGAGAAGGTGTGCAGATGTGACTCACTGCTGTGGAGGTAAGCTCTTTGATGACCAAAGGATGTCTATGATTTCTTTTCAAGCTATTTCCTTCCTTTGAGCTGGCAGTCCACTGAAAAAGACAGTTTTGGACAACTCAGAAATCTGGCTTAAAAAAAACCTCACATCTCTGTTCAAGATAAGGACAGTGCAACATTGATAAGTATAAAAACTGTGAACTTCACATATCTGATGAAACTTAATAATCAGAAACAAGAGATAAACCTTGAGCTTCAGCCTCTGCAGCAACAGAAGGATGACAAATAGCAGGACCAAAAGGTTACACTGTCACATTCTTTTTCCTACTTTTTAGGACTGTCAGGCCAGTGGGATAATAGTGCACATAGTCCAAATGTTTTTACTACCCTGTGCATATTCTAATTTTAGCATTCTTGAGATAAATGGCTTCTGAGATAGCAATGACCTTTAATCATCACTACTTGATCAAAATTCAGACTATAACATACTGAAGATAAGTTTTCTCCTTAGCCATGTGTCTTTGGGCAAAAACAATTATGTTTCTCAGTCACGTTACCTCTCAGTGTAAAATATGCTGGCAGCAGTTTGACAAAGAGAGACTTGTAAAATCCTTCTTTAGTGTGCCATAGATGATCATAGGGACACAAGCTTTGCTATCTCTATGCACAGCTTTAGGGAGAGGAAGTCGGGGAAATAAAAGCCCTAGCAGTCATGCAGTGGAATGCAAAGGGAATCTGCAAGACCTCTTTCCATCCCACTTTGACTGTAAGCCTCATTCATGCAGAAGCAGGGACCTCTCACCTGTCTGAGATTCATTCCATCACTTTCAGCTCAATAAAGATCTAAACTCCTTCTGCCAACTGAGGGACAATATTCATAAACTCAGCCAGAAGGGATGGAACATCTATTAGTGATAGAACACCTATCCCTAGAGCTAGCTTAGTTGAATCGATAAAAGGATGCCAAAGCCTTTCCCAACTTTCTCAACTGCCAGAAGTGATTTGGCATTTATTCTCAAAGCCACATTGACGACAGATGTGTAGTTGGTAAGTCACAATCTTATTTCAGTATTCTTTTTTTGGAGTGAAAGAACACTTCAGCTTGATTACATTTCAAATTATGTCCAATGTCCTTAAAATAACTACCAGTTCACTCAGTTGCCTCAAGTTAACTGATGATACGTAGAGGTGAAAAGCAGGAATAAGTTCCTGTTACTTTACAATAGTAGCAAAATTAGAAGTAAACCTTTCTTGAATTTCTGTGATTTTTTCATGTTTCCAGGCAGAATAGGAAAAAAGGTGGCAGTCATGACTGACGGAAGAGAGAGATTTGACAGAAGAGGGAGAGTTACTTTCCCTAGTGTTGGGGGGGGGGGGGGGGGTGAAAACACAGGTGTCCATTCTCTAAGACTTCCTTTCCAGAACTTCAGGTTCTTCGTGTTACACTGGAAGAGGCTACTCCTTTCATTTACTGAAGACGTAGCAGAAATGGCCATAAAATTCAAATCACATTTCTTTTCTCCTCTTGAATATCTTTGAAAGCTTTTTCTCGTCTCCATGGACTGGTGGTTTTCCTATAAGGGCGAACGTTCCTAATAGAACAGAGAACTGAAATGCTGTGCCACACGCTCCTCAGCCAGGAGTCCTGTTTGTGCTTGGAACTTGGAAGTTGAAAGCAAGGATTCCTCCAGGTTTCAGTAGCAGAGGAACACAATCTTTCAAGATAAAAATTGAAGATACAACCAGTTAAAAGTCTACCTAAAATCACTTCTAACAGTTAAGTACCTTTCCAAATCTCACCCTTAGAAGCTGATCAAGTCTTCCTTGGAAGTCCTACTCTTCGTATCAAGCTTTTGATAAATTTTCCCCAAAGTTCTCTTTCTAACAATTCTTCTGAATTTTCTCTACTATGACCTAAAACTCTCCTCAGAGCATCCTTCACCTCCTTATTCCTTAGGCTGTAGATTATAGGATTCAGCACCACAGTCTCCACTGAATAGAACAGAGAGGCCCATTTATCTCAGTCCAATGAGTAGCTGGACATTGGCCTAACATACATAAAAACGGTAGTCCCATAAAACAACAAGACAGCTCTCAGATGGGAAGCACAGGTGGAGAAGGCTTTGCATCTGCCCTTGGAGGAGTGGATCCTCAAGATGGTGGAGATGAGATAGATACAGGAGATTAGAATTGCCAGAGATGCGAAGATGCCATGAAATGTACCAAAAATATGAAGTACCATCTCGTTGCTATAGGTGTCAGAGCATGAAAGCTGGATCATAGGGGGAAAGTCACTGAAGTAATGACTGACAACACTGGAGTCACAGAAAGAGGGTGTGAAGGTGGAGATAGTTTGTGCAAGTGCATGGACAAAGCCAATGAAATAGGAGATGATTACCATCTGTGTATAGGCTTTTGAGGACATGACAGTTGCATAAAGTAGAAGGTTACAGACAGCCACACGCAGTCATATGCCATTACTGCCAGCAGGAGACACTTAGCACGAGCCCCGAGGAGAAAAGTGAATAGCTGTGCCACACAGGCACTGATTGAAATGGCTCTCCTCACTGCTGAAGAGTTCACCAGCAACCTTGGGGAGATAGCTGAGCAGTAACAGAAAGCCACAAAAGCCAAGCTACCGAGGAAAAGGTACGCTGTGTATGAAGCCGGGGGATCAACCTTGATCTGCGTGATCATTCCAAGATTCCCTATTAATGTGCTTAAAAAAAAGCAAGTCACCTTCACCTCTTGGCTTTGTTAGTCCAGAGAGGATAAACCTCAATGGCCTCATAGTGATTCCTCTCAGGCATGCTGGTAGCACACTCGTGTTATCTCCCAACAAGAAACTGATTCAACCCCTAGAAGTAATGGGAAACTGGCAACACACAATTTATTTTCTCAGTAGTCACAAGTATGGGGCATTTTCATCATAGCTTCTGACTAGACTTCTTTAATTACACATTGAAATGACCTGTGATACAAGGGAGTACTGTTCCTATTTTTCAGGTCAGATAAGAAAGCCCAGAAAGATGAGATAGCTTATTTAAAAGGCAACAACAGCACTCTGAAACACTAGTGCTTCTTTCTGTATTGCAGTTACCAATACATTTTTTGCCTACTAACTAACCCCCAACCCCACCCCAATCCCCCTCCCCCAACTGGCCCTAACCTAAGCCCAACCAGCCCTAACCACAACCCTAAATGGCAGACCCTAACCCTCTAACCCTAAACCCTTAATGGCCCTGACTCCAACCCTCTAAACCCCCTAACCCTAAAACCCTAACTCCAACCCCTAACAACTCTTAATCCCAACCCTAACCCCAAACCCAACCCCAACCCTAAATGGCTCTAACCCTAACCCTCCCACTCTGCCTTGATGGCTCTGAGCGTAACCCCAACCTCTGACCTGCTACCTTGAACTTGTAGTCACCCTTACTCCTTGCCCTGTCACCCCTAAACTGGCTATGTAACCTGCT
Organism: Dromaius novaehollandiae; assembly: GCF_036370855.1. NCBI lineage: Eukaryota > Metazoa > Chordata > Aves > Casuariiformes > Dromaiidae > Dromaius > Dromaius novaehollandiae. Next base: position 136,602 of record NW_026991493.1, read on the forward strand.
AAGGGTAGCTCTCTAAGCCTAAGGTGTATATGTGTATGACTGTATGTATGTATATATACAGTGCATACACATTTTATTATTTGTATATGTGTCTAAAAAGAAATAAGTATGGGAAGGCTTAATTTGCATATTTAATGAATTCATTAGCAAGAGTAGGATACTATCTGGGAGTAAATAATTTTTTTTATTTTAATTGTAGAGTAATAATTATTTACTCCCAGCTGGTATGCTAGAGAAAAAGAAGACAGAAGAAAACAGAGAGCAAAGCACAGATTAAAGAGCAAAGAAGAAAAGCAAAGAGCACAGCGGAGAGCAGAAAGAGCAAAGCACAAAGTGCAGACCACAGAGATTACAGACCACAGCGCACAGAGCAGAGAGCAGAGCAGAACACTCGTCGTTGCATCATCAGCAACTCTTGGGCTTCTATCCTCACAACACACAAAACGTAACAAACAAGCCCACACTCTACATCACCTGCACATACTCTTCAGCATCCATCTCTAATCTCACCAATACATCAGCCAGCACATACTCTACATTCCTGCAGAAACAGGCAAGTGCACCTCCAGGTTTTTGGACAGCTCCCAGTAACAGGGTGACCAAGCGCCTCCAAAAACCGCCCTGCCTAGAAAACACCCAGCTCCGAGCCGAAGCTCCACACCCACGCAGGCAATGATTGATCACCACCTCGCAGAGCATTGGGGACTCAGGGGGGAAAAGAAACCCAGCTGGGAGCAGAACCCCAGCTGTGTGGGTCTTTTGTTTGGTTGGTTGGGTTTTTTTGGTTTTTTGTCTGGTTTGTTTTTTTTTAAAAAAAAATCTAAGAAATTCTAACTAGAACCTGAAAAAAGAAAAGAACATGCATACAAGGTTAGACACACTAACAACCCCACCCAACAACCAAACAACTGCCCACTCACTCCCACCCCAGCCATTCATCACCCCTACTAACAGAACCATCTCCTTCCATCCTTTTTTAAAGGTAACACTGTACTGGCTTAAATAAGAATCCCCCCAAATGGCCACTCAATCAAAAAAGAGTTTAAAGAAAAGAATACTTTTACTTCTTACTGAAACCCCCCCAAGAAGTTTCATAGATACATTATTCTGCTCTGGTGACTGCCATTACTACACACCCCCCAACTTCCCCCCCCCCCCCCAAACACACACAAAAAATGGCAGTACAGAAGACACTGCCAGCCAGAAAGACCTATGACACCACAACCGTGCAGCTCTGATGCCCTGGACGAGCCCATGAAAGAGTCAGATGCCACCACCCGTGACGGAAAAGGGCCAGCAAAGCTGGGAAAAGCAATGCAGAAGAGGCCAGCAAGAAAGACCTGAGGCTGTGACAACACTGGGGAGAACACCCTGAAAGGGCGCCAGGAAGACACACAACAAGAGCAGGCTCAGAAGAGGTGTGGCCAGTGAGGCCTCGATGATGGCTGCAAAGATGACTGACTGCAAACGGCCACGATGTGGAGTCAGAGCAACAGACCACCCCCTTTTAGCTGCCTGCACAGAACAAGACACAATCCATTGGAGCAATGCTGACGAGTCAGGCCAGGCAAAAAGACAGTGGATGCCTGCCATGCTAGTGCTGCAGAGCACGGGCTGTGCTCCTTGAGCACAACGAGCAAGAGCAACATCAAGACCTGAGCAAAAGAGAGTACAGCTACAACACACACCACAGACTGCACAACAACACAGACACAGGCTGGAGCCGCTCTGCCTAGCACATCCTCACTTTCTGCCATGCACACCCCACTGCCTCATGCACACACACATCCCAAACCACCCTCCACTCTACACTGAACGTCAGCACACACCTGCGCGCGCGCACACACACACACAGTCAAGACACCCCAACACCCTTTGCCCATCAACTTAGCTCTTCCGGTGCTCTGCATCACCATCGGTCCTCAAGAGCCATCCTCAATGGCAGACCCATCCTCTCCGATCTTCCTTTGCTTGCCACATTTGCCTTCACCTGCCACACCAGAGCACAAGTAGTCACCCCCGTGCCAGTTGGCTCCAGCCTCACCTGCAAGAGCACTCTCCACCAAAGCACCATGGGTGCTCCGCTCACCTGAACTGCGCCAATTCCAAACACCAGCATCCTGGCTGGGGGGAAGCCCATGGCACCTGGAAAAAACAAAATAATGAAGCCACTCTTCTGGCAGGCAGCGCTCACCAGCCCTACAATGCCCAACACCAATCCGCTCACCTGAAATCCTCAGCCACGCTTGGGAAAGGCCCACACCATACCTGAAAAAGCACAGCAAAAGACATCACCAAGAGGCAACCCGGCATCACCCTACCACGCCATCAGATTCTGACCCAACAAGCTCCCCCTCTTACCTGCTCGGGCTCTTCTCAGCACTCTACTTCTCCTCTTCACAACTTCCTGCAAAACCTGAGACAACCACACCTTGAGGTGATGCCAAAACCACACCCCACCACAACAGTACCTCACTACAACACCTTTGCCTGCTCTGCTCACCCATCTTGACTGCTGGGCCATTGGCCGCCACGCCAAGGCCCACCAGGCACCTGTAAAACCAGAACAGCGCCAACGAGACAACAGCCCTACACTGGGCTCTGCGTCCTCTCTCAGACCAACACTCACCTTGCCCTGCTCCTCCCGGACGCAAGCAACTTGCTCTCCACAAGGCTCCACACCTACAAGCACAAAGCAAAAATTAACCAGGGAACCACTGACCACAACACTCCTTCCAACAAGGAATCTCTAGCTCACCTTCTTACGGCATTCCCCTTCCTTCCTCCATCTCCCTCAAGAGATCCAAACACTAATCCGCATCTGCAAAAATGCAATGTAAAATGGAACACACAGATGCTGACCAATCACTGTCCCAGCCCATCACTGCCACACTCCACGCACTATCATTCCTAACACCCACAGGCAAGGCAGCTCCAGCCCCGAACAGACACACAGACACAAACATGAAGAAAAGCCCTATGCAAAAAGAACTATTCCCATGCATAAGATGCTGCCAGCCAAAAAGCCCTACAATGCCACAACCACACAGCTCTGATGCTCCAGATGAGCCCACGGAAGAGTCAGACGCTACTGCCTGTGATGGAAAGGGGCCAGCAAAGCTGGGAAGAGTGATGCAGAAGAAGCCAGCAAGGCAGACCTGAGGCTCTGACGATGCAGGGAAGAAAATCCTGAAAGGATGCCAGGAAGGTGCAAAACAAGAGCGGCCTCAGAAGAGGAACGGCCAAGGAGGCCTCAATGATGGCTGCAAATGGCCACGATGCAAAACCAGAGTGACACGCCACCCCTTTTAGCTGCCTGCACAGAACAAGGTGCTATCCATTAGCACAATGCTGATGAGTCGGGCCAGGCAAAAGACAATGGATGCCTGCCGCGCTAGCGCTGCAGAGCATGGGCCACGCTCCTTGAGCGCAAACAAGAGCGACATCAAGACCTGAGCAAAAGATACCACAGCTACAACACACACCCCATAAACTACTCAACAACACAGACACAGGCTGGAGCTGCTCTGCCTACCACACCCTCACTTTCTGCCATGCACACCCCACTGCCTCTGCCTCACACACAGCACTCATCCAGAAGAGTTCTCCATACTACACTGTATGTCAGCACACACACCCAAGACACATCGACACTTTGCTCCTCACCTTAGCTTTTGCAGTGCTGTGCGTCACACCATTGGTCCTCAAGAGGCATCCTCAATGGCAGCCACATCCTCTCTGATCTTCCTTCGATCACCACATTCGCCTTCATTGCCTGCCAAACCAGAGCACGGGAGATCACCCCCATGCCAGCCAGCTCCAGCTGAAGAGCACCCTCCACCAAAGCGCCACCGATGTTGTGCTCACCTGTGCCGCACCAACTCCAGACTCCAACATCATTGCTGTGGGGACACCCATGGCACCTGGAAAACCAAGACAAAGTTACTATGCTGCCAGGTAGCGCTGACCAGCCCTACAACAACTGAAACACCATTCTGATCACCCATTCTACCTCACCTGAAATCCTCAGCCATGCCTGCAAAGGGCCGACATAGTACCTGAAGAAGCAAAGTAGGCAGCCCCAGAAGCCAGGGTAGGGGTCAGAAGCAGAGCCACAGAAGGGCAGGTGGCACTAGGTTCACAGGCATGGATATAAGAAAGGAGCTGCCAGGCAAGACTGCAAATTGGTTCCTGGTGGTTCCGAGAAGTACAACCGTTTCTTCTCTCTCAGCACTGAGGCTTAGGCAAGAGAGGTGAGTTCATTAGCTGAGGGGAGGTTGGTTTTTGAGCTCTTCAGGCACATGGGCTTACTCACAGTCCGCTTTGCTTTCCGACGAGGTGACTTCCTTTCTCATCCTACTGCAGTTACAGGAAGGGAGAAGGCTTCCTTCCCTCTTCATACAAAATCTGGACTCTTCTACAAGTCTGCATACTACAGAAAAACCCCACACAGTTTCTCCCTGAACAGGGCTGACAGTATTTCTGAGGAGCAGCAAAACATCCAGCGAGCCAGAAACCAGACTAGCTGATGAGAGCAATACCTCACACAGATCCACCTTACTGGAGATAAAACACACAACCACCACCTAGGGTGTAAGTGTAGAAGGAAATGTTTTCCCAGGACCCCTGCTCTCTTCTCTTGTCTGCAGTCCAGCAGAGGCACAAGCAACGCCTCAAGCATCAGCATGTTCAAAGAGCCCAGTGAGGAAGTTAGGCCCCTTCCACAGTAAACACACAAACACCAGAAAACAATACTGACAATTAACAGAGGATACAACTGCACACTCAGAAACCCTCGTCCACCCCTGAACACCCCACACCAAGATACCAACACAAAACCAAAACTGCCTGCTATAAGCAATTTTCTGGCATGCTCACAACTCCACCTTCAGCCATCTCATTGCTCTAACATTAAGGAATGGCCCTTGCTTCTCTAAATGCAGCAATAAGTCTTTCTGGATAGTTTCACTTCCACAAATGCTGTTATTTCCCAAGGCAGTTCCAGAGCACTACCCCCAAAGAGAGCAGAAACTGTGTGAACACCCTGGGTTTATGTAACCCTAGCCTCACCCACTGCCCTACCCACAAGCCCTTGGAAGGGGAGGGGCAAACCACTGGCAGCCATAAATACATAGGGCTAAGCAGAAGCAAGCCTTTTGCTTCCACTCAGTATCTGGATGGGAGAGCACAGAAAGGACAGACGGACCTCTTTGATAAAACAGACCATCTTCTTTATTACTGAAACCTTATATACTGAACCCATAATATCAGGAGGTATGTTATTAAGCTTTTTTACCCAAACTAGCACTAGCCTTTGCACTAAAAACTAAAAATCAGTTCTGCTTATGCTTAGAAAGAAAGCTACAAGATTCAACATAACCTGTTAAGGGAACACTACACCACAGTGCTCTAATTGGTTCAGACCTGCATATAATACAGCTGTTGTAGCAGGACAGCATTTCCTCTAGGGCAAACCAAGATATCAAAATAAACTCCTGGAACAAGGCTGCTTCTGTAATGTGAGTACTTCTGAAGAGGGGTACTTCCTGTATAGTACCTAGAGTGCTCAGAAAAAGGGGTCAGTAGGTGGAATGGGTAGTTCCCCAGGGGAGTACTAGCTCTGTATTTCTAAGTGGAGGACTGACACAAGGAGGGAAGAGGGATGCTAAGAGGGCTGGAGAACCTACGCAGGGCTCTGGGGGCACAACAAGGAAGGCTGACAGAGTAGTCCAGAGTGAAATAAAGGGGTTCCTCAGGGCTCTACAGGACCAGCAGAGGTCTATGCAGCACAACAAAGCTCTAAAGAGGAACCCAGAGCAGATTAGACATCTCTTACGGAGACTAGAGAGCAACTAAAAGAAGCCAGAAGAAAACAAGCAAAGCCTCTGAAAGGGTTCAGAGGAAAAGAGGGGTACTCAGGCAGCTGAACGATGAACAGAGCACTCCAGGGCATAAGACAGGGCTCAGGAAGAGTTCTGAGAACACTGCAGAAGTTCTAAAGGAGCTAGAGAGCCAAAAGACAGCTCTAGGGAACAAGGAAAGCCCAAAGAGTGGTCCAGAGTGCACTAGAGGGGTGCTGAGGGGCCTGCATGGCCAAGGAATGACTTTGGGGAACAAGGAAGAAATCTGGAGGGCTTCTGAGGAGACTAGAGGGTTCCAAAGGGGGCTGTGGAGCCAGAGGACAGCTCTGGGGCACAACAAGCACCCCAGGAGAGGTTCTGAGCAGACTAGAGGGCTCCTAAGGGGACTAAATGGCACAGGGAAAAAAAAAAATCAAAACTGGGTAACATGACCGACCTCAGGAGGTGCTCTGAGTGGACAGGAGGGCTCCTATGGGATGTGGATGGCCAAAAGAGGGCTCCGGGACACAAAGGCCTCCAGAGGGGTTCTGAGCACACTAGAGGGGTCCTAAGGGAACTTGAGACCCAAAAGACAGCTTTGGAGCATGGCAAAGGCCTCTAGAAGGGTGCTAAGGGTTCTAGAGGGCCAGGAGTGGTCTGTGGGGGGGAAATAAAAGGTCAAAAAATGAAGCCAAAGCAGAATAGAGGGCTGCTAAAGGGCCAAAAGAGGGCTCCAGGGCATGAAGAAGGGCTCCGGAGGGACTCTGAGGGCTCTACCAGGGTCCTAAAGGGGTCTAGACATCCAAAACACAGCTCTGGGGCATAAAAAAGGCTGAAAGAGTAGTCCACAGCACACTTAGAGGGCTGCTAAGGGGTCTACATGGCCAAAAAATGACTCTGGTGAACCAGGAAGAAAACTGGAAGAGTTCTGAGGAGACTAGATGTTCCCTAAGGGGGCTGGAGGGCCAGAAGACAGCTCTGGGGCCCAATTGTGGCCAAAAGAGTGGTCCAGAGTACACTAGAGGGGTCCTCAGGGGTCTAGAGTGCCCACAGAAGACTCCGGTCCCAATCTTGGCCAAAAGAGGGGTCGAGAGCACACTAGGGGTTTCCTGAGGGAACCAATGAACAAAGAAAAAGCCTCTGGGGCCCCATTTTGGCCAAAAAAAGGAGTGCAGAGCAGACGAGAGGGCTGCTGAGAAGGCTGGAGGGCCAAATGAGGGCTCTGGAGCACCACAAAGGCCTCTGGAGGGATTCTGAAGGGACTAGAGGGGTGCTAAAGGGGCCGGAGGGCCAGAAGACAGCTCTGGGACAGAAGGGAGACTGAAAGAGTAGTCCAAAGTGCACTAGAGGAGTCCTAAGTGGTCTACCTGGCTGAAAAAATATCACCTGGGGAGCAGGGATGAGCTCAGGAGGTGGTCTGAGAGGACGAGAGAGATTCGCTAGGGTCTGGAGAGCCCAAAGAGCTCTGGGGCCCAATTTTGGCCAAGAGAGTGTTTGAGAGTGCACTGGAGGGGTGCTAACAGGTCTACAAGGCCAAAAAAGACTCTGGGGAACAAGGACAGCCTCCAGAAAGGTTCTTAGGTGGAATTTGAGGGATCCAAAGGGGTCGTCAGGAGAGCCAGAAGACAGCCCTGGGGCACAACAAAGGCCTCCAGAGGGATTCAGAGGTGACTAGAGGGGTCCTCTTGGTTCTAGAGGGCCAAAAGAGGGCTGCAGGGCACAATTTTGGCCAAAAGAGGCACCTAGAGTAGACCGGGGGGTTGTAAAGGGACTAGAAGGAAGGAAAAAAATGCTATATGGAACAACGAAGGCAAAAGGAGGGGTCCTGGTGGGACTAGAGAGGTGCTTGGAGAGCTAGAAGGACAACGGAGGGCTCCTGCACAATGAAGGCCAAAAGAGGGATATTGAAGGAATTAGAGAAGTCCTACGAGAGCCAGTGGACCAAAAAAGGGCTCTGGGAGCACTACAAAGGCCTCAGGAGGGGTTCTGAGGGTACGAGAGGGGTCCTAAGGACTCTACACGCTCAACTGAGCCCCTGGTGCACAATGAAGTCCAATGGAGAGGTTCTGAGGGGATTGGAGCAGTCCTAAGGGGACTAGACATCAAACAGAGGCCTCTAGGGTGCAATGAAGACTTTGGGGGCAGTGTTTGGACCACTTCTCTGAGGCTTTTGGGGTGATTGACATAACCGCTTCGCTTCACGTTACTCACAGCTACCTTCATCTATTACTTAGGGCTAAACCTGTTCCTATTTGCAGAGGGGCTTGTTGCTTGTTTAAACTTGACATATAGTCCACAACCTGCTCTGCGTGCTCCCTAGTCCCTTCTGCTTTCGCAACACTTGTGGTAATTCAAGGAGGTAATTAAGAGTCCCCATTGTCCCATAGGCTGGAGCAAGACATTGCTGCTGCTCTGAGGAGATGCCTAAAAGCCATGCTGTTTTCTGTAGCATCACTGGGGCTTCCCAGAGCCCAACGGTGTTCTCTTTGGCTTTTCCCGAGCCTTTTAGGTTTTTTAGGCTATTCCTTAGCCCGCCATTTCATGGCAATGTTCTCCTTAAGCATTGTGCACAGCACGATTATCCCAGATCAGCCACATCGTGTACGTACAGAGGCTTCTGAGAGGCGGCTCAGAAGAAAAGAGAGAAAAATCTCTTTGTCATCAGCGCATCCACCTGCCAACACTCTTCACCAGGAAGCGCTGTAAACTCCCATTTCTCTAAAGCGGGACTGAGTCAAGGCAGAGACGCAGATCACACCCCATCTTTGTTAGAACGCCTCACTGCTGCGGGGACTGGGCCTGGCAGCAGTTTTAGGAATGTTTGGGGCTTTGGAGAGAGTTCAGGGGAAGGTCTGGAGTCAGTGACAACGTTGAGGCAGGGCTCGGAGATGTTTTGGGGCCTGTAGGGGTGTTGGGGCAGGATTTGTGGGTGGTTTAATGGCTTTGGGGGGGCTGGTTGCAGGAAGGGTGGGACTCTGCGGGGCCCTCAGGGCAGGGGTGCCATCCCAGATGTGTAGGGAGCACATAGGGGTGCCCCACGTTGCTGTCAGCTCGGCGGGAGGAGCCACTGGTCTCCCACCCCATCAGATAGGGTGGCGGGGGGGGAGGAGGAGGGATCTATGAGCTTGCACAGAACGCCAGAGAAGGCAGCAGGGAACTCACCAAGGGCCCCGCATCCCAGAAAAGCTGCAAAGGAACCCGCGTCCCAGACGAGAGGAGGCATCAGGCTGCTGTGCCGCTGCTGGACACATCCAGACCCCCGCGCAGACACCACCCCCCCGCCCCGCTCCTCCAGGCTGCGTCCACAGCGGTGAGTGCACGCCCTGGCCCGCGCTGGGGAGGAACTGGGGCCCTACAGGCGACACACGGAAAAGGCAGAGTCAGAGCCGCGCTCCGGCAGACGCGGCGCGGCGCGGCGCCAGGTCCGAACCCCCCGCCCCCCCGCCCCGCCGCCTCCACGAAGCGACAGCCCCGGCGGGCAGGACACAGCCCGACGCCCGCGGCCACCCGAAAGCACACGCTCGCCTCACCGGGATCCCCACGTGCTCGACTCCAGGCGGCCTCGGCCCTCGCCCGCAGCCCCCGAGCGAAAACACCCACCCTGCTCGCCGCCATCTTGCTCCCCGCCGCCGCGCATGCGCTGGCTACGGACAGCGCGGGAGGGGCGGGGGCGAGCGGGAGCGGGAGCGGGAGCGGGGGGGGGGGAGGCGAGACTGCAATGGCGCCCTCGTGTGGTCGTAGCGCGGCGCTGCAGCCGGCCGGCTCCCGCGGGCGACCCGCAGCCCGCCGCGCCAGCCCGGTGCTCAGGCCGAGCAGCGAGCGCCCCGAGGCTGCTCTGCCCGTGCCCGAGAGAGCGGCGGGGATCAGCGAGCAGGCGCTGGGGCTGCCCCGGTCGCGGAGCAGCTCTGAGACGGCACTGCCCATCCCCGCACCCCCAGGAAGCACCGGGAAGGAAAAGCCCTCTCGGGAAAAGCGCTCCCAGTCCGTGAGCACCAGGCAGGGGTGGACGAGCGCCTTCGCTTACCCGTCCCCGAGAGAGCGGAGAGTAGCGGTGAACACGGTGACCGGCAGCGCACACGTGTGCGCCGGCTGCCTGCACTGTTCTTCGTACGCAGCGGTGGCCGGCGGCGGCTGCAGTGCTGCCTTGTCGACACGCGAGGACAGCGGTGAGCGGGACGGAACGCAGTGCGCATGCGCTACGCCGATGAGTGTGCAGTGCCGCTTTTCAGACCCGCGATGGCAGCAGTGAGCGCGGCGGAACACAATGCGCATGCGTGCTCCCTTTCGGTGCAGTACCACCTTCTCCCCAGTATCAGGGTCCACTCAATAAACAAAATAGTATGATAAATGTTGTCATCTGCTCCAAGTGCTTTCGCAGAAGAGAACGACATCAAAATGAGGTATTATTGCATTTAGTCTCCACTACACGTGCTACCCCAGTGCCACGGACTTGCTTTAAAGGATCAGTGACGTACGCGTTCTGGCAGTAATATTCACGGAATGAATATGCACTCGATCAAGTAGGAGTGTTCATGAAAAGCTTTGCCAGTGCGTCACTAGGTAACAAACCTAGACAAGCAGCTATTTGCCCTGATCCTTCGGCTTACGTTTCTTCTGCCGGATGTAGTCTAACGTACCTGAACGCAATGGCCTTGCGAGGCAGTGACACGGTGTCCGTGGGGTGGCTGTTCCAGGGTCTCTCGGGCTGTTCCAGGGTCCTCGGACAGCAACGGTGCTGGTCGACTTTCCCTTGTGCTGCACAGCAGGACAGCTCCGCACCGTGCCCTCCCAGCACTGCCGCTCCTCCCAGCAGTTGCCTAACTGGCCCCAATCCTGAGCAAAGCTACGACTCCCAGGAGCCCGCAGCACCCCTCCTTCTCTCCCTGCCCTCCCCATTTCCAAGAGGGACAGCCCCAGCCCCTGGGGACAACCCTGCCCGGTCACACTGCTGTCCAAAAAGCGGATTCGTTGCCCCGTGTGCACTAAGCCAATAATTACACGCTCAGGAGAGACATTTGCTTATTTATTTCAGAGTTGCGCAAGCCTGGCTGCTCGGTGGTTTCCCACAAATCAAGCGCACCCCCACCCCCCCCGGCTTTCCAAGTAGCATTTACACAAACAAATTGCAAGGTTTGCAACTTTCCCTTTTACACCGGTTGGTTAGTGATTTACCTACAACTGTAATATTGCTTACACACCATTTTACTACTACACATGCTCAGGGGAGGGGTCTTCACCCGGGCGTGGGTCTTTCTGACCTATCAGCGTGATTTTCTTGTATTATAATGAGGACAGGTCAGTTAGGGGATACCTCGAATTCTTTTGCTAAATTGGCAATGTATGCATAGAAAACAAAGCATCTTGATTTACAGTTTCTTTAAGGCTTTAGCAGTTCTAGGACGGCCTTGATTAAAGAATTATTTCCTCCCAGGAAATAGAGAGGTTCTCCTCATCTGCCTAGTTTAAAGAGCATGAACACTCTTTCTGAGCTTCCAAGATTGTCTTGCAACACCACCAGAGATGGAAAATGCTTCCTGCCCTGTACCGGGGAAAAACAGGGGCATTCCACTGTCCCCCGTGACCTGTGGGGACTCAGGCGTGAGTGACACACGTCCAGTAAGGAACAGACCCAGCGGGCCACTGCTGCAGGGCTGAGAAGGCACCGGCACCTGGAACCACAGCTCCTGGCCTGCCACAGAGCACGATGCGGCTGGCTGGTGGGAACGCCGCTGGCAGAGACCTGCCCGCCCCCGCCACCTCGAGAGGCGCAGCATGGTCACCCAGTAGCCCCGTCTGAGAAGACTACACCTCCCAGCATACCGTGCACGTGAAAATGGCGGCCCGGAAGCCCAGTGCTGGAAGACTACTGCTCCTGGCATGCGGCGGTGAAAACTACGGCTCCCCGCATGCCAGGCTGCCAACTCCCGCCCCCCCCCCCCGCAGCGCTAGGGGAGGTTTGACCCTCGGGAGATGCCGTTCCTTTAGGTTTATAAGTAGCTGATGGGAGGGTGTTAGATTACAGCATGTGTAGAAGGTTTTTTAGAGAATGTCATCAACCAGAAAGACCCAGAACATATCTTGTATTTACACTCCTCTTACCAGCACCACTTTGCCTGTCTAGTTGCAGTGTCCTTAAATGATGGCAGCTATAAGCAACTTTTGCCCCCTGGTCTCCAGGACTGGCTCTTTAAACAGGTGTTGTTCTTTCTGATAGAGCCCCGAGTGACATACCACTGACTTCCTCAGTGTGTGGTGATGTACATATTTGTGGTACAATGCCAAAGTAGGCCTTGTTAGCAAGACTATTTGTATCATCAGAAGACAAATACAGTGCAGTCTCCATCCTTCAAGATATTCAAAATCCAACTGGACATGATCCTGGGCAACTTGCTCTAGTTGACCTTGCTCTGAGCTGGGTGGTGGAGAGGGGAAGGGTGTTGGACTAGATGATCTCCTGAGGTCCCTTCCAACCTCAGTAATTCTGTGAGAATTGTCTGAGATGAATCCCACACTTGGAGTTCTACTTGGTAGTTTTTCTATTTAAAGAAACAAGAAGAGAATATAGACGATTAACACTGCTTATGTGTGTGCACGTGATTTACATAGGTCCATATCCTTGTTGAAATTCCAGAGAACTCCATGCGTGAATACAGTACCACAGGAATGTTTCCTTATGCATCGTAATAGGAAGAGTTTTGTATTTTAAGATTCAGAAGTGCAAAGAGATGTTGTCAGCCGAAAATCCTCTTCTGTTCAGCAGGATTATTTAGCATAATGACATTACGTATTCAGCTTTGAATATCAAAAGGCAGTATTATGTTTCTTCTTTAATTCCTGTATTTTCATGGGCCAATGATTTTTTTGATCCCGTTGGTATTCTGTAATTACATATTAATTGCATTAAGTTCAGAAACATCATCAAAGAAGCACCACGCAATGGTAATCTTAAAAATGTTAGGATTCAGATTTCTCTCGTCTTCCATTCTACATTGTTATAACCACGGCTCTCATCTTTTAATCTTTTTTCCTTGGTATAGCCTTTATCACGAATAGAGATTCATAATATGCTCAGAATATGATGCCTCAAAATATTGTATAAATTGCAGCCATGTGTTGTCTTGCTTTGATGCTTGCACTGATTCTTTAGCTCAGTGCATTGTCCTTTGTCTTGACCTCGTTATTTATGGCTCCAATGAGCTGTGGAAAATGAGCAGCCAGGTCATCCTTTCCAAATTAAAACACTAGCAAGGTCAATGTAGGACAGGAAATAGAACATTTGGAATATTGCCACTTTTCTGCCTTATTTGCATATAAAAAGTGGGGACTGGAATGGTAGGAAATGGGTCCATTTTAATTTATTACAAAAAGTTATGATCTTACCCTTCCCTCTGCCCGGTTTATGCCTTAATATCAAGAGAGCACTCTTGCCCTTACTGTTTCAATCTTCCTAGTGTGACTGTATGGGAGAGGGGGGAAAGCGTGGCTATGTATGTGGAAAAGGAATGCTTTAAATAGCTGATCTTCTTCAGCATTGTCCTGTAAACACATTTGCTGCCGTCATTATTTCTGAAGCGCACGTTAAAAGTTGAATATTTACCATAGTCTTTACCAATGTTTCTGACAGAGCAATGGAGGAAGGGAAGGACGTCATCAGCCTTTCAATTCAAAAATGTTGTCCACAGTCTGCTGTGAACAGTTAACCTGCTATGTCACTCAGGGGCACTAGAGTCTTGATTACACACAAAACTATTTTCTAATCATTTTCTGTATTACCCTGGAAATTAGCTGTGTATCTTTGGTGTGACTTATAATGGCATCTAGTAGCTAATAACCTGTATCAATATACCTAGTTAACTTTTTGTTAGAATCAAATGTAAATACAGGGATTCTTCTTTTCTGCTTATTTCAGAGATGCTGCGTAGCAGGATAACGAAGTGTTTGCTTTCATGTCACCTGTTAACTGGTTAATGGCCTATGGAAATTTTATGTCTTCTCCTGTTCACTTTTGCCAAGAATATATCAATGATTCTTTTTTTTTCTTGGATATCTTTTTTTTTTAAATACCAAGTGGTTACCTTAGAAAAATATCGTATGGTGAGTAGACAGAGATCCTTTCTTATTGTAAAAATAGAAGAAGAAGATGGATTAATTAGGCTTTGGACCTAGGCAATATCATTCACTCTGTTTTATTTTTACGGCTTCTGTGTTAATGAATATCTTGTGCATCTCTTTGATCCCCTGAGAGAACATCCACACAATGTCCTCTATGTTTTATGTCCCAGGGTTGGCGTTACATATTACAGGCTATCTGGTCATCATTGCACCACTGCTATTTCGTCTTCTGACTGTGAATCTCCAAGTGTGGTGGTTGACATTGCCAGACTGGTGTTACCACCTGATGGGTACATGAACTTTTCCTGCTCCAACCTGTTTGCCTGTATGCATGTTTTCATTCTTTGTCAAGCATCTTTTTCAGCTATTATAAGGAGGATGTATTTGATGAAACATAGGTGTCTAGATCTGGTCTAGTCGTCTTAGGCTCCCTTTATATTCAGAAAAGAGCAAAAGGACTTTCGCTGGCTCAGTTCATCTTATCCCAAAGTAGAGGTTTAAAACAGGTCAGATAAGCAGCAACTTAAAATTACTTCAGTCTTTTACTGTGCATAAAAAGGGCATAATATGATTAGCTTGGATGTAGATATTTACTATTTTATATATATATGTATGATATATATATGATATGCATATATGATATACATATATGATATATATGATGTATATTTGATATATATATATATATATATGTATGATATATATGTGTGTCTGTGTATGAGATATATATATGCAGATATTTACTAGTGCCATTGCCTGAAAGGCCAGTGGCAGGGCCATGGCTGCTGGCTGTGCTTCTGAGGTCACAGCAGCCTCAGTGCCTCATAGGCTGGAGGGAGGCTCCTGGCTGCTGGCTGTGCTTGTGAGGTCACAGCAGCCTCAGTGCTTCACAGGTCAGTGGCAGGCCCACAGCTGCTGGCTGTGCTTGTGAGGTCACATTTGTCTCAGTGGTTCACAGGGCAGTGGGAGGCCCCTGGCTGCAAGTTGTGCTTGTGGGGTGGAAGAAGTACCAGTGCCTCATAGGCCAGTGGGAGGCCAATGACTGCTGGCTGTGCTTGTGAGGTCACATCGACCTCTGTGCCCTACAGGCCAGTGGCAGGCCCCTGGGTGCTGGCTGTGCTTGTGAAGTCACAGCAGCCTCACTGCTTCACAGGCCAATGGCAGGCGCCTGGCTGCTGGCTGTGCTTGTGAGGTCACAGCAGCCTCAGTGCCTGATAGGGCAGTGGCAGGCCAGTGACTGCTGGCTGTGCTTGTGAGGTCACAGCAGCCTCAGTGCCTCATAGGCCAGAGGGAGGCCCCTGGTTGCTGGCTGTGCTTCTGAGGTCACAGCAGCCTCAGTGCCTGATAGGGTAGTGGCAGGCCCACAGCTGCTGGCTGTGCTTGTGAGGTCACAGCACCCTCAGTGCTTCATAGGCCAGTGGCAGGCCCCTGGCTGCTGGCTGTGCTTGTGAGGTCACAGCACCCTCAGTGCTTCATAGGCCAGTGGCAGGCCCCTGGCTGCTGGCTGTACTCGTGAGGTCGCAACAGCCTCAGTGTCCTATAGGCCAGGGACAGGCCAGTGGCTGCTGGCTATGCTTCTGAGGCCACAAGAGCCTCAGAGCCTGATAGGCCAGCAGCAGACCCACAGCTCCAGGCTGTGCTTGTGAGGTCACAGCAGCCTGAGAGCTGGCTAGGCCAGTGGCAGGACTAAGGCTGCTGGCTGTGCTTGTGAGGTCACAGCAGTCCCAGTGCCTTATAGGCCAGCAGCAGACCCATGACTGCTGGCTGTGCATGTGAGATCACAGCAGACGCAGTGCCTGATTGGCCAGTGGCAGGCCCCTGGCTGCTGGCTGTGCTTGTGAGGTCACATTTCTCTCAGTGGCTGACAGGCCAGGGAAAGGCCAAAGACTGCTGGCTATGCTTGTGAGGTCACAGCAGCCTCAGAGCTGGCTAGGCCAGTGTCAGGCCCTTGGCTGCTGGCTGTTCTTGTGAGGTCGCAACAGCCTCAGAGCCTGATAGGCCAGCAGCAGACCCATGACTGCTGGCTGTGCATATGAGATCACAGCAGACACAGTGCCTGATTGGCCAGTGTCAGGCCCTTGGCTGCTGGCTGTTCTTGTGAGGTCACAGCAGTCCCAGTGCCTTATAGGCCAGCAGCAGACCCATGACTGCTGGCTGTGCATGTGAGATCACAGCAGACGCAGTGCCTCATAGGCCAGTGGCAGTCCCATGGATGGACGCTGTGCTTGTGAGGTCTCATTTCTCTCAGTGGCTGACAGGCTAGGGAAAGGCCAATGGCTGCTGGCTGTGCTTGCTTGTGAGGTCACAGCAGCCGCAGAGCCTGATACGCCAGTGGCAGGCCCCTGGCTGCTGGCTGTGCTTGTAAGGTCGCAACAGTCCCAGTGACTGATAGGCGAGGGCAGACCCACAGCTCCTGGCTGTGCTTGTGAGGTCACAGCAGCCTCAGAGCTTGATAGGGCAGTGGCAGGTCTAAGGCTGCTGGCTGTACTTGTGAGGTGACATTTGTCTCATTGCCTGATAGGCCAATGGCAGGCACATGGCTTCCAGCTGTGCTTCTGAGGTCACAGCAGTCTCCGTGCCTCATAGTCCAGTGTCAGGCCCATGGCTACTCACTGTTGTTGTGAGGTCACAGCAGCCTCAGGGCCTGATAGGGCAGTGGCAGGCCCCTGGCTGCTGGCTGTGCTTGTGAGGTCACAGCAGCCTCAGTGACTGATAGGGCAGTGGCAGGCCCATGGCTGCTGGCTGTGCTTGTGAGCTCACAGCAGCCTCCGTGCCTCATAGACCAGCAGCAGGGCATGGCTGCTGGTTGTGCATGCATGTGAGATCACAGCAGTCCCAATGCCTCATAGGCCAGGGACAGGCCCATGGCTGCTGCCTTGGCTTCCTTGTGAGGTCACAGCATCATCAGTGCCTGATAGGCCAGTGACAGGCACATGGCTTCCAGCTGTGCTTGCGAGGTCACAGCAGCCTCCTTGCCTCATAGGCCAGCATCAGGGCACGGCTGCTGGCTGTGCTTGCTTGTGAGGCCACAGCAGCCTCAGAGCCTGATAGGCCAGTGGCAGGCCTATGGCTGCTGGCTGTGCTTGTGAGATCACAGCATCATCGGTGCCTGATAGGCGAGTGGCAGGCACATGGCTTCCAGCTGTGCTTGTGACGTCACAGCAGCATCCGTGCCTCATGGGCTAGTGGTAGGCCCATGGCTGCTGGCTGTGCATATGAGGTCAGAGCAGTCCCTGTGCCTCATAGTCCAGTGTCAGGCCCATGGCTGCAGGCTGTGCTAGTGAGGTCACAGCAGCCTCAGGGCCTGATTGGCCAGTGGAATGCCCATGGATGCTCGCTGTGCTTGTGAGGTCACTGCTATGGAAATGAGGCTCGCCGGGCACCATAACAGGGTCTGACCCTAGGTTCCTGCAAGAAAGTTCAGAGCCAAATCAAAGCAAATTAAATAATTAAATTTTAATGATGCACATGCAGTAATTACAGCTCGAGCTGGGTGCCTCCGAAGAGGGAGCCCAAACAAAGAAATCCCTGGGCAATTATAGCTTTTTCCAATTAAGTTTCCCACCCCTCACGCGGTAGTTAGACCAACAGTAATTTTTTTGGTCTGGGGTCTCCTGCTCCTTATTGGCTCTCATCGTTGCTCCTAGGCAGGCTGTTTTTCTCCCTTAGCTTTACTGTTGTGGTTTCTGCTGACGGTTGTACCTTCGTTTCTCCTTGCGTCTTACCATTGTCTCTCAAGGTCCTGAGAAGGAGGAGGTGATTCCAAATCATAACAATTAACACTGCCCCAGCAGTGAGCTAAGGCTTTGCCCCTCAAGGTCCTAATGCCCTGCGCTGGTCTTATTTCAAAGCCTTGACATCCTCCCTTTCGGAGTGTGAGACACAGGAATGCAGACTGCTTGTACCTTCCTTATCTTCCCAGCTTGAACCAGCTCTGAGGCCCTTTTCTTACTGGACTAAGTAAAAGTTCATTATTTTATCTAAGTGCGGCCTAAGGCTTCAGCAAATTTACCTATTCATGCTAAGCAAGTTTTACAGAAGTTGTGCTAAGTGGCTACCTCGAGACAGTTTCAGTTCGCTATTCTTTAACAGTCCCCCCCTTTGTTTTTATGAAGCATCCCTGTTAATCTTTTAAACAGAGTTCTCAAAGCCTTTCGAGGCGTACTATCGCTTTCCATAATCTTATGTATAATATAATTGTAAGTAATAGGCACAACACAGTTAAACTGAACACAACTACTACCAGGTGCAACACGTGATTATAAATCCCTGTTGCAGTTGGTGACCATCCTAGAAGAGTTTCCCAGCCATGATGTTCTCCGTCCCTCTTTACCCTTTCCAAGACGTGGTGTATCTCTTCCGCATCACAATGAATGGTGATTAGAGTTTTTTGTCCATTGTTCCGGGTGCATTCTAGCAGTCAACGCAAATCATCGCATTGTAGTAGTTTCTTTACTAGCATAAGATTCATTCCAATGGGGATAGGGAGTAAATTTTGGCTCAATGTATAATTAGATTGTAACAGTTGCATCCCATAATTTGGGGTAAAGCTACAAATACAAATGTTTGAGTGATTACTTGTATCTACAACACTGCTCTCTGTAAGATTACAAAGTGTTCTTACACAGACACATCCTTTTTCAACATATACAAGTACAGTTCAACTTTCACAGCAAAAGAAGAACATAGTATGACAGTATATGGACTGTTCCATTCAGGTTTTAACTTGGATTTTTGTGGAAATACTTTAACTAACACTTCGTCCCCAGGCTGTATACCAGGCACTTGTATTTCAGGTGGTGCGGACTGATATCACTGAGCATTTTTTTTTTTTAAGACTTTCAAACCTTTTTTTTTTGGCATACTTAGAACATACTCTAGACAGTTTCAGTTCGCTATTCTTTAACAAGGGAAGCACGCTCTATCAGGCATAAGCTGACAGAAATCGCCTTCCCCCGAACATTGCCATTCACTCTGGCCGTGGCACAGCCCCTCTGTCCCCGCTGGGCCCCGCTTCGCTGCATCCCTTCCCCACTTTGGTGTGTCTGGCACCTCTGCTTTGGCTGCGATGGCCGCACGGGGCTGTGTTGTCAGCACCAGCTGCCTGTGAGTGGCCCTGCACCCCAACACACCCCGTCATTCTCCAGCTGGGCCTCCGCCGATTTCCCTTTACCTTAGGCAGTTGCTAGACATCACTAGTTCCCTTCAGCCTCGCTCCCGCCACCCAGGCCCAGGGAAGCACTAGCAGCTTCTGAGCAGCCGTGCTGACACTTCACCTGCCCGAGCAACAGAGCGACTTGCTTGCCGCACTGCTGCCGGGCGCTCCTGCGGCGCCCCATTCGCGCCTTGGCTACTGCCAGGCCCCGTGTGCCAGCGCGATCTCTGCCGCCCGTCGGCATTACCGGCACCTGTTAGAAAAGGACGCCTAAGGGAAAAGGACTGGGAAAAAAGCATTTCTGCTTTTCATGGTGAAATTCCGCACAGAAATCTGAAGCACTGCCAAGGACTGGGTTTTGTTTTGACGGCAACTTTATTGCTCTGAGAACACTCTTCAAGCTCGGATTGGTTAGCATTGTTTGGAGAACGGCTCTCTGTTGGGTTGGATGGTAAGTGGTGGTGTAGATGGTAAGCTTAGTCAGTCTTGACGGCTCCCGTCCTCAAGCTCTGCAGCTGAACGACAAAAGGAAGCAGGCTCACTCCCTGTCATGACATTCAGCACAAACCCATCTGCTCAGCGGTTTGCTTTCTAAACAGCAAAGACCTGAGCCTGCCCGCAGCTTGACGTGCGCTGTGACTCCGGGACTGGAGCGACCTCGAGAGGGAGGCTTCCAAAAGCCTCCCAGGAAAAGCCACCGCCTGTCCGTTGCGTGCTAGGACGGGCGTACTGTGCAGAAGAGCAGGACACAGCTACCTGCTCTCCTGACCCACGGTAGACCTTAGGGACGTGACATTTGGTGGCAGTTTTGCCTTCTTTCCTAGTGACCATTCAAAACTGGAAACAAACACACACACGAGGAAAACTTGCGTCTTTTTCAATTGAGGCAGAATATTTGGAAGCCAGGGCATACTGCACAGCCTTCCTGACGCAAGCCCTTGAAGGCTGCCCGCCCCGTGGAGTTGTTTACTGCCATGGTTGCTGTATTGTTCCCATAAAGAGCCGTCTGGAGGATGGCCGTCTCCCTTCTCCTCCCGTGGGTACTTCTGGAAAGGAGGATCTGAGCATTCCAAGCAGCTTTCCAGCTTCTTGATGGGTCTGCTCTTTTTCTTCTTGCTCTTACGCTTGTGACTGTCCATGTGGAGTGCAGAGAAATCCAAATCATACTGTCGGAAGGAAAGGGGCAAGTTAAGAACAGAAAAAACAGATGTGGCACTCGATGCCTACATGGGACTGTATTTTATCAAGTCTACTGCAGGGGATGATTTGCAGCTGCTCTGCGGTAATTTCTGAACGTCTGCCTTACTAAGAAACGCACACCCTCAGAGGTCGAGCGGACATTAGGTCTTGGCTTGTACACACATCATTAATTGAGGCTAGTTCTGGAAGAGGTGCCAAAGAAAACAATCATTCTCGTAGCCTGATCCAGAACCGTGTGCACATGTGCCTCTAACTGTATGGTCCGGTTAGTGGGTAAATTGGTCTCGTTAGTGGGTAAATAAAAGTGGAATATTGGCGAGGAGACAGGAGCATGTTGACCGGCCAACTAGTGCAGCTGCCAAAACACTTGGTGTTCAGACTCCAAGGGGAACGGCGGGTCGCGACCCTTAGGTGCACCACACAGGCATCAACCTGGACTCACGTATTCCTAAAGAATTATTGCTTCCCTTGTTATCTGTACATCTAAAGAATTACTGCTCTCCTTGTTATCTGCAGCGCGTGCACACTACGCCACATTGTAGCCTATTCTTTCGCCTTCAACCCCCACCCCCCACCCCCCGAACGTCGCCAGGGGCCGATGCTCTATGGTGCCTGAGGCAGCCTGGTCACCTGCCTGCAAGGTTCCTGGGATTCCCCTTGTGGTTTGGGGATTTCAAGGTAATAAACATCTAATAACTTTATTCCAGAGCGGTGTCTTCTACCCCTGCGTATTCCAAGCAGCAGTCAGCACCGTTAGCAGTCCCCTTCTGAAGTGCTAGCACAGCTCAGCAGTATCTTTCCTGCCTTCACTTGATCGACCTACCCACGTGATCTCCAGACAGACGCCGCACTATTGAGAGCTCTTTAAAGCCAACTGGGCGGACAGGAGAAACAGCCAGAGAAGAACAAGAGGAACTGCGGAAATCTCTTTTCTCGGTCTTTCTCCGTTTCCCTTCTATTTTGTTGTCGCTCCCTCTGGCGTGGGGATGTCCTCTTTTTCTGTTTCTTTGCTTTTCAGTCTTCCGGGAAGAGCCCTCAAAACCGGAAGGAACTGACACAGCTGAAGGTGCTCGTCGTTGAGGAGAATAGTTTTCAGACTGCTGCTCCGGGACTGGACAGCGGCACGCGTCTGCTTGGTGGCTGCTGAAGTGATGCCCGCCTTCCCCTCTGGCGTGTGATGACAGGTGGAGCCACCTGCTTTTGCAAGAATGCTCGTGTGACCTCTCTTGCTCTGTTCGTCCTCTGCTTCGGGATCGGTAAGGAGGACATTTTCCGGAGCTTCTGCCCTTATCCGGGCAGTTTCTGTCACTATGGGAAGATGTGCGCCTGCTTCCAGGGCAATACTGCTGCAGGTGGCAGTTTCGCTTGTTTCTTTCCAGCCTGCGAGAGCACCTCCTCTTGTGGGAATCACCGCCCATTTCTGTGATGCCAATGGTACTGGGATCCTCTTTCAGGGCTCCATTTCTCTTTAAATGACTTGAGCTCTGTATTTCAAAAGAAGAGATCGTGAGATGGCTATGTGCAAACACACAGCTTGGAGAAGCCCCAAACACAAACCCCTCCTACCAGGGAGTCCCACAGATTGCCTCAGGAGATGAAGAGGAAAAAAACAACAACAAAAAATGCCCCACTCTGCTTTAATTCGAAGTGCAAGGCCAGCAAGTGTTGTTCATTCCTACTTTTGGTTTTTGGCCGACTGGAAGCAAATGAGCATCATTTTTGAAAGCCCATCCAAAGAGCTGAGCACGGATTAAGGATGGCCCCAAATCGCGCTCTCTCTCTCTCTCTCTCTCTGTCTCTAGCTATGTACCTGCGTCCATTTTTCCCCTTTCAACTTTCCCTGAAACCCCCAGCATACTTGTTCCAGTGCTCAGGAATAAGCCATTCTGGTTTTGCTGTCTCAGCTCAAGTGACAGCACTAAAAATAAACCAAGCAGTCTTTCCCTTTTTTTTCCCAGGATTTGAGCATGACTAGGCTCTACTTCCAATGTCTCGCTGTGCTTCAGGAAGCGGAGCTGCAAGTAAAGAAGCAGCAGGGCTGCACGCAATTCAGCAGCAGCCACTGTTTGAGTGATTCCGGCTGCAGCAGGAGAGCTGTGAAGAAAGCTGCAGGGTGGGAGGGAAAATACAATGCAGACGCTACCAAAAAAGGAAAAAAAAAAAGAAAAAGGAAGAAAAAGACAATTCCCACTACCCATTTGGTGCCTCTCTCCTTCCCTCTCTTCCCCCCTCCCCGTTACCTTCAGCATATGAGGAGCAAGCTGCGGTCTCAGAAATCCAGCCCCCTTCTTATTAGCCCCCGGCTGACCAAGGCATGAAGGGGGATAAGATGGCACGGGCGCGTCAGAAGTGCATTCTCCAAGTGTCTCACCATCACACCTTGGGAAACAACAGTGATCTCAGTTGAGACATGCCCTGTCAGCCTCCTCTTGGGCTGAATCCCATCCTGCCATCATCTAGGAGCAGCTGATACGTCATACTGAGAACGTAACCAAGACTACAAGCTGAAAATTAGATGCTGCTCTTCCTACCACGGCCGTCCCTTGCAGAGCAAGAACTCATCCTTACACCACCTCTGGCCTGAATTTCTCCTCCTTTATGGCATTCGCCAGCTCCACAGAGCACGTACGTAGCAAGTTACGCAAGTGCAGCAGGTGAAGGCCAAGCAATGAAAGACACTGCGTGACATGGGGAATTCCAGACTGGACAGAACGCAATTCTACCAATAGTCCTTTCCGCCCAGGACAGAAGGAAAAACACGTCAGAGGAGCAGAAGAGAGGTTTCAGCAGCGCGAAAGGGAAAGGTACCCCAAACCCATCTGAATACTCGCTCTTACCTGATATAAAAAAGTAAATACGCCTGCTGACTGAGAACGGTTTGGAGGTCGCAAAGGACTACCGAGGCATCATTCATCTCATACCACAGTCCATTACTGGCCTGCAAAGAAAGGCAACGATGCCTTTAGAGCAACTCTAGAGCGTGCTCTCTACAGGAAAACCCAGACAGAACACTAGCAGACAAAGGAGACACCAAGACTAGTCAAAGGAGACATGTAACGAGCTCTTTCCCCTTCAAAACAATGGTTGTCAGTAACATGCTGGGACAAGTTTCTCTTCACCAGCACAGATTCTGCCCTGCAAGAAATGAAGCTGATGCTTACCTTGGTGAAGCAGAAATAGTGTCCTGCACGACCGCTGGCACCTCTGTGCACCAGGACTGCATATAAGGCGTAGAGGACTGGTTCTCCAACTGGCTGAGACATGTATGCTCGCAGGTCCAAATACTCTGGATATTCCACATCCTGAAGACAGAGCAAGAGGATTCAAAACTCATCTGGGAACACTTCGTGAAAGAGCCGGGGAAGAACACTGCTAAGAATGTGGGCTGGAAGCTTAGACAGACATGTTTTGCCTCCTCAGAAATCGGTCTTCCCAGAGACAACATTTAATCGCTTCCATTGCAGAGAACTGCTCAATGCAAAACCAGCTCTTTCAGAGCGGAGCATACGCTTATCGTCACACGGGAGCTTTGCTGTTACCGGAAGAGAAAGAGTAAGACCTACTTCTTGCGCTGATTTTGCCTAGACATCTTCTGTCGCTATGGTTACAGTCGGCCGACATTAACAACTTTGAACAGAGCGTTCCGCCTTGGGAAATCTCCCTTCCCAAGAAGGCATTACACTTGCATAGATACCTTGCTAATCTTTCCACCAGTGAAGTTGGCAAATCTTTTCAGGGCTATGGTGAGAACGTTGGAAGAGCGATGTATTGTAAACCTCTTGGACGCAGCAACCATCTTTTCACACCTTCAAAGCAAGCACAGGCAATTGTTTCAAGGCATCTTCCCCCCTCCCCCTCACGCCAAAAGTCAAGCAAGTTTCCACGTCTCTCTCACGCTC
This sequence comes from Dromaius novaehollandiae, assembly GCF_036370855.1. Classification (NCBI taxonomy): domain Eukaryota; kingdom Metazoa; phylum Chordata; class Aves; order Casuariiformes; family Dromaiidae; genus Dromaius; species Dromaius novaehollandiae. The sequence continues at coordinate 160,808 of NW_026991493.1, forward strand.
ATCCTAGCTGAATGGTATTTCCTTGCCTAAGACGGGGCTTCTTTCCTTAAAGCCACACCCTGCATTTCAGCCTTGCTCCTGCAGAGAACCTGGCAGGATGTAGGAGGCCAGCTCGATAAGGAGCGGGAACGTTGTCTTTCGGTAGCCAAGCAAATGCCTGAGCACGTATCTTTGCTGGGCCCAAAAGTAAGGCTTGCCAACAACACGCAAGGCAGCAGGAACGTGACTCTCTCACCGGAGCGTGGTTCCGGAATGCGAGCTAGCGCCTGCGCTTCTTATCAAAGATTTCCAACTAGTTGAACAGAATGACACCGATTCCGCTCTAAGAAGCAAATGTACTCTTTTCCAAGCTTTGGGTGACTTCAGGGTTCATTAGCTGCACAACCCAAAGCCGCTCCGAGGCGGACAATGGGTTCGGCCACTATCTCCTAGTCCGATGGCATTAGGAAGACTACTTACTTGCTACATTTGTAGCAATTCTCACCATCCAGCAGCTCAGGTCTCACAAATTCTTCGAGCGCCCCGGGGACAGAGGAGGCTGCCTGGAGGAGGAAGAAAGGAGGGCACTGAGTTGCTGGAAACTCAAATGCCAACCCGCAACTCCTCTTTTGCCGCAGGGCCTCCCTCGTGCACACGTGGGAGACCTACTTGCGAAGCAGCGAACACCGCGAAGAAGGAGGCAGAAGCAGAGTATGCTGAACACTGACCTTGTTTGAAAAGGACTGTACTTTGGTACCAAGAGCTACCTGTCTGCGGTAGCGCACAATCAAGTTATCTGTGGTATGCCTTTGCGTAAATCACAAGAGCAAAAAAAGCCATCGCGTACCAATCAGAAGTGTATCGGGGTAGTCCAAAACTGGGAAGTATCATAGGACGAGCATGCGTGCGGAGATACGCTAATTGCTCTCTCTCTGGCTTAAACCCCCCCACACACGGAGACCATTCACGGGGCTTCCAGAGGAGGACCAAGTCCAATCCACCTCCCAGCCTCCACCAAGCGTTTTTGCCGTGAACAGCATACATGCCTACGTGAACTCCGTCGAGTTTAGAAAGCCACAAAAAGAAAGAACAGCCCCCGAAAGCTCGGGGCCTTCGACGGCATCGTCAGCCACCGCTCCAAGACGTCTTACCTTTATCTCCAACGGGATATCGAGGAAGGCCTCATAGGACTCTGAAACTGCTTGGCAGCTCAAGCACGTTACTGGAAGCCAAACAGAAGCACTTCACAAAATGGGAAGGAGACTCACTTTGCCCGTTTACATTATTGAGAGCCGCTACTTCTTGGCACACCGCAAGCTCTTTGCGACAAACGGGCACAAAGGCACAGATCAGTTCCAAGGACAGTAGCAGTTTCCAAAAGTACCTCTGGATCTTAGGAATCCTCCAAATATTTGGTGAATGACCGTGGTGGCTTGCGACGACGTGTCCAAGCTGGAAACAAATTATCATCAGCGCTCAGAAGAGCCGAGGCGGAGAGGTAGCTCTTTCTTCAAAGAGCTTTTCTTTTCTACGAAAACCCTGGGCAAAGGTTTTCACGTAGGGTAGGAAAGGAAGGCGTCAAAAGTGCTAGAGAACACTTCAAGGTTAACTTGGTTCTGCTTACCTGGTGCTTCCATTCAAGCAAGCTGTCTGCATAGCAGCCACGGTGTAACATAAGAATTCGTGAGCATCTTCCTGTCTGCCAAAACAGAAATGCTCCCCTATTCCTAATAAACACAAAGGGCACAATGCTTATCTCTTCAAAAGGGACAGGAAACCTACTTTTCTAAAAGCTCTCTTTCCTACAACAATTAATCTCTCCAAGCCCTTTGCACCCGTGAAATAACCCTCTGAAAATTCAGACGTTTCTGCAAAGAACGCCATCTGAAATGACTTACGTCTAAGGTCACTGAAGACAGCCGTAGGCTCGACGGCGTTGTCAGAGCAGAACAGGACATGCTTAACGTGAGCTTCCATCGTACACAGCATGCAGAAGCCTTGCTCACGACCTGTCAAGAGTCAAGGAAGAAACCACCTCCGGCTAGTGCAAGATACCTACGTACCTGTGGAAAACCTTAAGCACCAACAATCTCCAAGTTGGAAGTGCGGTCTCTGCTCTCCGTTCCACGCTCTCTTCTCCAAAGGTGCCAACAGCCCAGTCTGTGCGCATAAGCATTAACCAGTAAGCCTGCACTAGCACGCATTTTCTGACGAAGCACCTGAAGGACTACTGCCAAGCCCTCTTCTGCAGGGAGGTGCACGGGAATAGCCCGACTAGCTCATATTGCTTTCACGGTGCTCTGTGGTAGTTTTCCTCTTCTTCCGGTTCAGCAGTGACCACATCAGGTCTCGCAGCGGTCGTGCATTAGGGAAACCCGGCTGGGAAGGAACACCGAGAACCTGTGATGCCCTCCTCCGAAAATTTATCATCTTTCGAGCAGCCGGAAAGCCACAGGCCAAATATTCATGAAGCGCCTTACTTCCCAATGCCCTTGATCATTCACAGGAGGGAAGAAAGAACCCTCCTTCGACGCCGGAGCACGGGGCATTAAAGGAAAGCAAGCACTCCCTCAGCTATCCTGAGCCTGCCGTGCATGCGCTCTTAAAAGGGAGCCCCTGCAGGGACACTAGGAAAACCCAGAGTCTGCTTCACAGAGTCACTGCTGTCCTTTCACCTGCAGAGCTGTCCAGCAGCTTGCAAGGAACGTGTTCACAAGTACTCACACGACTGGCTGTGTTCCCCAGAAAGCAGGTAATTGGCCAGAGGGGGCGTGTAGGTCAAACACTGTAGAACAGAGTTGAGGAAACACGTATTGCCCAGGTTGCGGAGTCCAGCTCCAACGCTTTGCCTTTGCCGCCAAGCCACAGAAATCTTCTCGGGTGGGAAATGCATCCTTTGTGGCGGAGCAATTCCGTCAGTAACGCCTGCAAGGAAATTAGATTCTAAGAGAGACTGCCGGCCTTTGTTTTAGGAACGGAGGTTTCAAAGGCAGCGTTCTGGAGAGCAGCCCCCACAAGAACCAGCTGCCCTGCAGAACACAAGCACGTAGTAGAGACAGCCCAGGAAGGCTGCCACTCACGTTGGCTGGTCAGCGCACAGTTGGGGAAGAAGAGTTTACTCATCTGTTTGACTTTTTCTCATGGGCAACCACGACTACTCGGCCTTCAGGAACTGTTGCCGAGTCCCTTCCATCCCCAGGCGCTCAGCTGATAGTCCAGTTATGCTGGCCTTTTTCCTTAGCCACTGCCAGCGCCTTTGGGGAGTCACAAAATTCACCTTTACTCTTGAAGTCTTTACTCACAGGAGTAGCTCCTTTCTAGGCCAGCTCCTGCAGATGGGGCCTGACTGCAACTTGCAGAGCATGACTTCATTTCTGTCACACGCAATTCCAGTTGGAAAAGGAACGAGCCCAGTTATCCAGAAGGCTCGCTGAGCCCACGCTCGCTTCCGCCAGCGCGACCGCGAGCACCCGGGCAGAGAGCGCGTGAGGAGCTGCTGCGCCGCCGCCCTCTCTGCCGCAGAGTGACCCCAGCTCTGCGGGCCATTGTGACGGCGGGCAGCTCGGCCAATGAGGAGGCTCGTAGCAGCCGAGTGGGCCGGTCCTGATGCGGCGCAGCCAATCGGATCGCAGCGTGTCTGTGACGGGCAGGTACCGGGGTGGCGTGGCCCTGCCCCCCTTTAGGACCCGGGGCCGTTGCAGAGACAGGGCTCTCCTGGCGCCAGGGACCCGACGGGCACCATCCGCAGCCTGCGGCCACTGCCCAGCCCTGCTCACGGCGGGGGCGGGGGCTGTGCTTCCGCCGGCACGGCTCACACCTCCTTCCCAGGCAGAATAAGCCTACTCAGAAAAACGGGCATGCTGCTGTCACCGTACCTGTTGTGCAGTTTGCGCTGGCATGTTCACGGTGGTGCGGGTTGTCTTTTCCCCTCTTGGGGACCCAAGTATCCAAATGGTACTCCACTTTGACCTTGCCTCTCCGAGCTGCTCTGAGGGAAGGGCTCGGATCTGCAAGTGCAAAGCAATGCTTTTGAAGCCAGCCAGCATTTCATTCCTAATAGGAGAAGAGGAAGAGGAAGAAAAGAGGAAGGAGGTCATTTAAAGCAAAGGCGCATTGTGTGACGTCTTACTATGAGCTGCTTAGACTATGGACAGATATCTAACTCTGACTCTGCCAGCTGAACATGTTAGCCCCCTCGAGTAAAGATCCCATAAAAGGCTACACTCCCTCTCGCTGGGGTTCATCGCTCATAGCAACACATTCTTCACATCCTGAACCACTCAGACCCCTTAATGTGTAAATGTAGTGTATGAGGAAGGAATATGTTCCATTATTCCATATCCCTAGATTTATCATTGAGACTGACAGGTGTTATTAAAAAATAACCAGTCAGTTTCCAGAGCAACTCTGGCAGGATCTAGAAGCACAAATTTTCTGAAAGCAAACATTTTCATGCTTCCTGTAACACCCTGGAAGTTTCAGATATTTCTGACTAAATTGTGAGAGAAGACTAAATGAAAGAAAGATAAATAACCCAGACGAGTAATAGCTGTTCATCCAGTCTTAACCCAGCTATCCACTGAACACCACGGCTTTCACATAGTCTAGATGACAATTCAGAAATCCATTACATTGTCAGTCTAATCCAGGCTAGAACAGGACTCAGTCCAATGCAGATACATTGCAGACTTCATGGCGTAGCCCAAACAGACTAGCTTCCCTCACTCATCATCTTACACATGGCACTGTATGGGCATTGTCCCAGGAGTTGCCCCTGCTCCACGACACGAGCAGCCACCGTAAGCACAGTCTAACTAAGGCTGCGTTGCCTGTGACATCTCTGCTGTCTAAGCTCCACTGATGACTTTCCCTGCTAGGGACGGTCAGAGCAGATCACTCTTCAGCTGAGTAACCCAATTCAGCTCTCTGCTCTGAAGGCCAACAGTTTGTCAAACAACCTCTAAGCCCTCTAAGTAGCACAAATAAGCTAGTTTTTCTGGCAGATAGAGATGTCCTTAAACTCATGCCAGAATCAGGGGAAGGGTCTTCATTCATATGTTTCACAGGCTCCAGGCCAGCTGCAGCATACTGGGAAAAGAATGAGATGTTGCTCCAAAGGCAGTACTGAATTGCGTAGTTCTGTGAACATCTAAGCAAATCACATTTATCTGGGGAGGTGGAGCAGGGAGGGGCTCTATTGCAAGTCTGAAGTCCTGAAGTTTTTCTATTTAGATAAATCTTCTGATTTGTTTTCAGTAAGATATCTTTGGAGTGAAGAAGGAAGCTATTCAGTATTATGAAGGTGCATTAAATGTTTGAAGCTTTCAAAATAAGAGTTTATTTCTGGGATCGATAGTGCACAAAATATCTCGCACCTTCATGCAAGGAAGGTAGGCCTATTTCCTCATTTAAGAGATAAAAAGATCATTTTCAATCTGCAGATAGAAGCATAGAATAATTTAAGTTGGGAAGGATTTCTGGAGGTCATCCAGTCCAACCTCCGCCTCAAAGCAGGTTCAGGCAGATCAGATTGCTCAGGCCCTATCCAGCTGAATTTTAAGTATCAGCACAGATGGAGAGTCTACAAATTTGCACCTAATCCAGTTTTTGATCACTCTCGTTGGGGCAGGAGACAGAAATTTCCTTCTTCAGTTTCCCAAGTAGTCCATGGCTAGTTGCTGTGTTATAGGGCAGAAAATGTTTGGTAGGTTGGAGATAAACAACAGCCAACTATTCAAAGATAACTCAGTGTCTAAAAGCAGTCTGGTCTTTTGTGTATCTAAGCAGGGTAAGCATTTTCCTTGTGTACCTAACCATTATAGGCTGTTTTTAATCCTGTTGTCTGTTTCTTGAAATGGGCAAGTACTTCTGAAGATCTGGCTCAAGGGGGGAATAAACTGGCTTGATATCTATGGTACCTACTCTTATCTTTCTAGATGAAACAGGTCAGTGAGAGAATAGTTTTGTACATATGCAATACCTTGAAGCCTATGCTAGAAACAGACCTCAGCAAGAACTGAAACCTCAGTTCAGTCACCCATATGAGAAGAACTCAGCTTTGAGAGCATCAGCCAGGTTACTGGTAACCTCCAATAGAATAACAATAATTTTTAACGGGAGGTGAAAATGGCAGAACCTTTACAGTGATGACTGATTCCCTTTTTGTTCATGATTCCTTCCCTTTCAGCATGAGATTTTTCACCCTCTAAAGGGAAAGTATTTTATTTGGTGAATCGTCCCAACTTATTCTTGAGCGGAAAATGGCCAATTTTCCTTCACAACAGGGATGCAAGCAAATGAGAAATCCTTTCTCAGCCAAACCTGGATGATCTGGTGGTATCTCCTCCTCTCCGGAAAGATGAAAAGCTGAGTTTTCCTGCTGCTGTTGCCATTAAGTGCTTGCCACCACTTCATTAAAGAGAGAAAACTCTCTTACTTTCTTCTGCCAGGATCTGGATTTGTTATTTGTATGTTTACAGGTTGCAGTCACAAAGGTCAGGATGGTGGCAGGTCCATGGAGCTAGGCCAGGTCTTACCAAGTTGGCACAGCTGCAGCCTAACCATTATGTTCATATTTCAGCAAAGCTGAAATCAGGGCTACTCTGCCCTGTTAATGGACTTTGTAGCCCATACGGAGCTATAACTACACTGCTACCACCTTTCCAAGGCCTTGACCTTATGGCATAGCTGAGCTTTATAATTTATCAGAGCAGCAATCCAAGCATGATTGCATGCCAATCAATGTTGGAGCCACAATCCAGTTTAATTATCGGGATATTTTTCACAGCTTTGTTTAAAGACTGGATGAAGTTTCATACTTTGGCCGGTCCTCCAGTGCTTTACACTACAAAAACCTAAGGACTAGGTATCCCAGTAGAAATACGGGGATTGAATCTCTCTCCATACTGGAATATAACCTAAGTCCCAGCTGAACACTGACAATTTTCCTAAAATTCTTAATAGTACTGTTCTTGATTCATTGAGTTTTCCTCACCTGCTTGCAACAGGGAAACCCCAAATGCCCCTAGGACCTCCTGACTCTAGGCAATGCTGTTCTACCACACATTGACTGACTTTAGCATTGCTGTCATGACAAGTCATTCGGCAGGAATTTTCCCAAATCTCCTACTGGAACTCAAATTTTTGGGAAGGAAAGAAGAAGAACAGGATTCTAGATGGTGGATCATAAGGCTTTCTTAGAAAAGCAAACTGTAGCTTTGAAGAGACATCAGATCTTTAACATTTTAAATTCCCTAATTTTGTCTGGGTTTCTCTAGGTGGAGACTAAGGGATAGATGAATGCAGGGCTTATGAAAATCTGTTCTTTTTGATGATATTTGTCAGAAAGCATATTTAGGTTTGAGATTTTGATTCTTGATTGAAACATGCTGCCAGTTCTGCTGAGGCTTAGCTCTAGATGGCTTTGAATATCTTAAACATCAGCACAGAGAGAGAAGGTGTGCAGATGTGACTCACTGCTGTGGAGGTAAGCTCTTTGATGACCAAAGGATGTCTATGATTTCTTTTCAAGCTATTTCCTTCCTTTGAGCTGGCAGTCCACTGAAAAAGACAGTTTTGGACAACTCAGAAATCTGGCTTAAAAAAAACCTCACATCTCTGTTCAAGATAAGGACAGTGCAACATTGATAAGTATAAAAACTGTGAACTTCACATATCTGATGAAACTTAATAATCAGAAACAAGAGATAAACCTTGAGCTTCAGCCTCTGCAGCAACAGAAGGATGACAAATAGCAGGACCAAAAGGTTACACTGTCACATTCTTTTTCCTACTTTTTAGGACTGTCAGGCCAGTGGGATAATAGTGCACATAGTCCAAATGTTTTTACTACCCTGTGCATATTCTAATTTTAGCATTCTTGAGATAAATGGCTTCTGAGATAGCAATGACCTTTAATCATCACTACTTGATCAAAATTCAGACTATAACATACTGAAGATAAGTTTTCTCCTTAGCCATGTGTCTTTGGGCAAAAACAATTATGTTTCTCAGTCACGTTACCTCTCAGTGTAAAATATGCTGGCAGCAGTTTGACAAAGAGAGACTTGTAAAATCCTTCTTTAGTGTGCCATAGATGATCATAGGGACACAAGCTTTGCTATCTCTATGCACAGCTTTAGGGAGAGGAAGTCGGGGAAATAAAAGCCCTAGCAGTCATGCAGTGGAATGCAAAGGGAATCTGCAAGACCTCTTTCCATCCCACTTTGACTGTAAGCCTCATTCATGCAGAAGCAGGGACCTCTCACCTGTCTGAGATTCATTCCATCACTTTCAGCTCAATAAAGATCTAAACTCCTTCTGCCAACTGAGGGACAATATTCATAAACTCAGCCAGAAGGGATGGAACATCTATTAGTGATAGAACACCTATCCCTAGAGCTAGCTTAGTTGAATCGATAAAAGGATGCCAAAGCCTTTCCCAACTTTCTCAACTGCCAGAAGTGATTTGGCATTTATTCTCAAAGCCACATTGACGACAGATGTGTAGTTGGTAAGTCACAATCTTATTTCAGTATTCTTTTTTTGGAGTGAAAGAACACTTCAGCTTGATTACATTTCAAATTATGTCCAATGTCCTTAAAATAACTACCAGTTCACTCAGTTGCCTCAAGTTAACTGATGATACGTAGAGGTGAAAAGCAGGAATAAGTTCCTGTTACTTTACAATAGTAGCAAAATTAGAAGTAAACCTTTCTTGAATTTCTGTGATTTTTTCATGTTTCCAGGCAGAATAGGAAAAAAGGTGGCAGTCATGACTGACGGAAGAGAGAGATTTGACAGAAGAGGGAGAGTTACTTTCCCTAGTGTTTGGGAGGGGGGGAGGGGGGTGAAAACACAGGTGTCCGTTCTCTAAGACTTCCTTTCCAGAACTTCAGGTTCTTCGTGTTACACTGGAAGAGGCTACTCCTTTCATTTACTGAAGACGTAGCAGAAATAGCCATAAAATTCAAATCACATTTCTTTTCTCCTCTTGAATATCTTTGAAAGCTTTTTCTCGTCTCCATGGACTGGTGGTTTTCCTATAAGGGCGAACGTTCCTAATAGAACAGAGAACTGAAATGCTGTGCCACACGCTCCTCAGCCAGGAGTCCTGTTTGTGCTTGGAACTTGGAAGTTGAAAGCAAGGATTCCTCCAGGTTTCAGTAGCAGAGGAACACAATCTTTCAAGATAAAAATTGAAGATACAACCAGTTAAAAGTCTACCTAAAATCACTTCTAACAGTTAAGTACCTTTCCAAATCTCACCCTTAGAAGCTGATCAAGTCTTCCTTGGAAGTCCTACTCTTCGTATCAAGCTTTTGATAAATTTTCCCCAAAGTTCTCTTTCTAACAATTCTTCTGAATTTTCTCTACTATGACCTAAAACTCTCCTCAGAGCACCCTTCACCTCCTTATTCCTTAGGCTGTAGATTATAGGATTCAGCACCGCAGTCTCCACTGAATAGAACAGAGAGGCCCATTTATCTCAGTCCAATGAGTAGCTGGACATTGGCCTAACATACATAAAAACGGTAGTCCCATAAAACAACAAGACAGCTCTCAGATGGGAAGCACAGGTGGAGAAGGCTTTGCATCTGCCCTTGGAGGAGTGGATCCTCAAGATGGTGGAGATGAGATAGATACAGGAGATTAGAATTGCCAGAGATGCGAAGATGCCATGAAATGTACCAAAAATATGAAGTACCATCTCGTTGCTATAGGTGTCAGAGCATGAAAGCTGGATCATAGGGGGAAAGTCACTGAAGTAATGACTGACAACACTGGAGTCACAGAAAGAGGGTGTGAAGGTGGAGATAGTTTGTGCAAGTGCATGGACAAAGCCAATGAAATAGGAGATGATTACCATCTGTGTATAGGCTTTTGAGGACATGACAGTTGCATAAAGTAGAAGGTTACAGACAGCCACACGCAGTCATATGCCATTACTGCCAGCAGGAGACACTTAGCACGAGCCCCGAGGAGAAAAGTGAATAGCTGTGCCACACAGGCACTGATTGAAATGGCTCTCCTCACTGCTGAAGAGTTCACCAGCAACCTTGGGGAGATAGCTGAGCAGTAACAGAAAGCCACAAAAGCCAAGCTATCGAGGAAAAGGTACGCTGTGTATGAAGCCGGGGGATCAACCTTGATCTGCGTGATCATTCCAAGATTCCCTATTAATGTGCTTAAAAAAAAGCAAGTCACCTTCACCTCTTGGCTTTGTTAGTCCAGAGAGGATAAACCTCAATGGCCTCATAGTGATTCCTCTCAGGCATGCTGGTAGCACACTCGTGTTATCTCCCAACAAGAAACTGATTCAACCCCTAGAAGTAATGGGAAACTGGCAACACACAATTTATTTTCTCAGTAGTCACAAGTATGGGGCATTTTCATCATAGCTTCTGACCAGACTTCTTTAATTACACATTGAAATGACCTGTGATACAAGGGAGTACTGTTCCTATTTTTCAGGTCAGATAAGAAAGCCCAGAAAGATGAGATAGCTTATTTAAAAGGCAACAACAGCACTCTGAAACACTAGTGCTTCTTTCTGTATTGCAGTTACCAATACATTTTTTGCCTACTAACTAACCCCCAACCCCACCCCAATCCCCCTCCCCCAACTGGCCCTCTAACCTAAGCCCAACCAGCCCTAACCACAACCCTAAATGGCAGACCCTAACCCTCTAACCCTAAACCCTTAATGGCCCTGACTCCAACCCTCTAAACCCCCTAACCCTAAAACCCTAACTCCAACCCCTAACAACTCTTAATCCCAACCCTAACCCCAAACCCAACCCCAACCCTAAATGGCTCTAACCCTAACCCTCCCACTCTGCCTTGATGGCTCTGAGCGTAACCCCAACCTCTGACCTGCTACCTTGAACTTGTAGTCACCCTTACTCCTTGCCCTGTCACCCCTAAACTGGCTATGTAACCTGCTAAGGGTAGCTCTCTAAGCCTAAGGTGTATATGTGTATGACTGTATGTATGTATATATACAGTGCATACACATTTTATTATTTGTATATGTGTCTAAAAAGAAATAAGTATGGGAAGGCTTAATTTGCATATTTAATGAATTCATTAGCAAGAGTAGGATACTATCTGGGAGTAAATAATTTTTTTTATTTTAATTGTAGAGTAATAATTATTTACTCCCAGCTGGTATGCTAGAGAAAAAGAAGACAGAAGAAAACAGAGAGCAAAGCACAGATTAAAGAGCAAAGAAGAAAAGCAAAGAGCACAGCGGAGAGCAGAAAGAGCAAAGCACAAAGTGCAGACCACAGAGATTACAGACCACAGCGCACAGAGCAGAGAGCAGAGCAGAACACTCGTCGTTGCATCATCAGCAACTCTTGGGCTTCTATCCTCACAACACACAAAACGTAACAAACAAGCCCACACTCTACATCACCTGCACATACTCTTCAGCATCCATCTCTAATCTCACCAATACATCAGCCAGCACATACTCTACATTCCTGCAGAAACAGGCAAGTGCACCTCCAGGTTTTTGGACAGCTCCCAGTAACAGGGTGACCAAGCGCCTCCAAAAACCGCCCTGCCTAGAAAACACCCAGCTCCGAGCCGAAGCTCCACACCCACGCAGGCAATGATTGATCACCACCTCGCAGAGCATTGGGGACTCAGGGGGGAAAAGAAACCCAGCTGGGAGCAGAACCCCAGCTGTGTGGGTCTTTTGTTTGGTTGGTTGGGTTTTTTTGTTTTTTTGTCTGGTTTGTTTTTTTTTAAAAAAAAATCTAAGAAATTCTAACTAGAACCTGAAAAAAGAAAAGAACATGCATACAAGGTTAGACACACTAACAACCCCACCCAACAACCAAACAACTGCCCACTCACTCCCACCCCAGCCATTCATCACCCCTACTAACAGAACCATCTCCTTCCATCCTTTTTTAAAGGTAACACTGTACTGGCTTAAATAAGAATCCCCCCAAATGGCCACTCAATCAAAAAAGAGTTTAAAGAAAAGAATACTTTTACTTCTTACTGAAACCCCCCCAAGAAGTTTCATAGATACATTATTCTGCTCTGGTGACTGCCATTACTACACACCCCCCAACTTCCCCCCCCCCCCCCAAACACACACAAAAAATGGCAGCACAGAAGACACTGCCAGCCAGAAAGACCTATGACACCACAACCGTGCAGCTCTGATGCCCTGGACGAGCCCATGAAAGAGTCAGATGCCACCACCCGTGACGGAAAAGGGCCAGCAAAGCTGGGAAAAGCAATGCAGAAGAGGCCAGCAAGAAAGACCTGAGGCTGTGACAACACTGGGGAGAAAACCCTGAAAGGGCGCCAGGAAGACACACAACAAGAACGGGCTCAGAAGAGGTGTGGCCAGTGAGGCCTCGATGATGGCTGCAAAGATGACTGACTGCAAACGGCCACGATGTGGAGTCAGAGCAACAGACCACCCCCTTTTAGCTGCCTGCACAGAACAAGACACGATCCATTGGAGCAATGCTGACGAGTCAGGCCAGGCAAAAAGACAGCGGATGCCTGCCATGCTAGTGCTGCAGAGCACGGGCTGTGCTCCTTGAGCACAACGAGCAAGTAGTCACCCCCGTGCCAGTTGGCTCCAGCCTCACCTGCAAGAGCACTCTCCACCAAAGCACCATGGGTGCTCCGCTCACCTGAACTGCGCCAATTCCAAACACCAGCATCCTGGCTGGGGGGAAGCCCATGGCACCTGGAAAAAACAAAATAATGAAGCCACTCTTCTGGCAGGCAGCGCTCACCAGCCCTACAATGCCCAACACCAATCCGCTCACCTGAAATCCTCAGCCACGCTTGGGAAAGGCCCACACCATACCTGAAAAAGCACAGCAAAAGACATCACCAAGAGGCAACCCGGCATCACCCTACCACGCCATCAGATTCTGACCCAACAAGCTCCCCCTCTTACCTGCTCGGGCTCTTCTCAGCACTCTACTTCTCCTCTTCACAACTTCCTGCAAAACCTGAGACAACCACACCTTGAGGTGATGCCAAAACCACACCCCACCACAACAGTACCTCACTACAACACCTTTGCCTGCTCTGCTCACCCATCTTGACTGCTGGGCCATTGGCCGCCACGCCAAGGCCCACCAGGCACCTGTAAAACCAGAACAGCGCCAACGAGACAACAGCCCTACACTGGGCTCTGCGTCCTCTCTCAGACCAACACTCACCTTGCCCTGCTCCTCCCGGACGCAAGCAACTTGCTCTCCACAAGGCTCCACACCTACAAGCACAAAGCAAAAATTAACCAGGGAACCACTGACCACAACACTCCTTCCAACAAGGAATCTCTAGCTCACCTTCTTACGGCATTCCCCTTCCTTCCTCCATCTCCCTCAAGAGATCCAAACACTAATCCGCATCTGCAAAAATGCAATGTAAAATGGAACACACAGATGCTGACCAATCACTGTTCCAGCCCATCACTGCCACACTCCACGCACTATCATTCCCAACACCCACAGGCAAGGCAGCTCCAGCCCCGAACAGACACACAGACACAAACATGAAGGAAAGCCCTATGCAAAAAGAACTATTCCCATGCATAAGATGCTGCCAGCCAAAAAGCCCTACAATGCCACAACCACACAGCTCTGATGCTCCAGATGAGCCCACGGAAGAGTCAGACGCTACTGCCTGTGATGGAAAGGGGCCAGCAAAGCTGGGAAGAGTGATGCAGAAGAAGCCAGCAAGGCAGACCTGAGGCTCTGACGATGCAGGGAAGAAAATCCTGAAAGGATGCCAGGAAGGTGCAAAACAAGAGCGGCCTCAGAAGAGGAACGGCCAAGGAGGCCTCAATGATGGCTGCAAATGGCCACGATGCAAAACCAGAGTGACACGCCACCCCTTTTAGCTGCCTGCACAGAACAAGGTGCTATCCATTAGCACAATGCTGATGAGTCGGGCCAGGCAAAAGACAATGGATGCCTGCCGCGCTAGCGCTGCAGAGCATGGGCCACGCTCCTTGAGCGCAAACAAGAGCGACATCAAGACCTGAGCAAAAGATACCACAGCTACAACACACACCCCATAAACTACTCAACAACACAGACACAGGCTGGAGCTGCTCTGCCTACCACACCCTCACTTTCTGCCATGCACACCCCACTGCCTCTGCCTCACACACAGCACTCATCCAGAAGAGTTCTCCATACTACACTGTATGTCAGCACACACACCCAAGACACATCGACACTTTGCTCCTCACCTTAGCTTTTGCAGTGCTGTGCGTCACACCATTGGTCCTCAAGAGGCATCCTCAATGGCAGCCACATCCTCTCTGATCTTCCTTCGGTCACCACATTCGCCTTCATTGCCTGCCAAACCAGAGCACGGGAGATCACCCCCATGCCAGCCAGCTCCAGCTGAAGAGCACCCTCCACCAAAGGGCCACTGATGTTGTGCTCACCTGTGCCGCACCAACTCCAGACTCCAACATCATTGCTGTGGGGACACCCATGGCACCTGGAAAACCAAGACAAAGTTACTATGCTGCCAGGTAGTGCTGACCAGCCCTACAACAACTGAAACACCATTCTGATCACCCATTCTACCTCACCTGAAATCCTCAGCCATGCCTGCAAAGGGCCGACATAGTACCTGAAGAAGCAAAGTAGGCAGCCCCAGAAGCCAGGGTAGGGGTCAGAAGCAGAGCCACAGAAGGGCAGGTGGCACTAGGTTCACAGGCATGGATATAAGAAAGGAGCTGCCAGGCAAGACTGCAAATTGGTTCCTGGTGGTTCCGAGAAGTACAACCGTTTCTTCTCTCTCAGCACTGAGGCTTAGGCAAGAAGAGAGGTGAGTTCATTAGCTGAGGGGAGGTTGGTTTTTGAGCTCTTCAGGCACATGGGCTTACTCACAGTCCGCTTTGCTTTCCGACGAGGTGACTTCCTTTCTCATCCTACTGCAGTTACAGGAAGGGAGAAGGCTTCCTTCCCTCTTCATACAAAATCTGGACTCTTCTACAAGTCTGCATACTACAGAAAAACCCCACACAGTTTCTCCCTGAACAGGGCTGACAGTATTTCTGAGGAGCAGCAAAACATCCAGCGAGCCAGAAACCAGACTAGCTGATGAGAGCAATACCTCACACAGATCCACCTTACTGGAGATAAAACACACAACCACCACCTAGGGTGTAAGTGTAGAAGGAAATGTTTTCCCAGGACCCCTGCTCTCTTCTCTTGTCTGCAGTCCAGCAGAGGCACAAGCAATGCCTCAAGCATCAGCATGTTCAAAGAGCCCAGTGAGGAAGTTAGGCCCCTTCCACAGTAAACACACAAACACCAGAAAACAATACGGACAATTAACAGAGGATACAACTGCACACTCAGAAACCCTCATCCACCCCTGAACACCCCACACCAAGATACCAACACAAAACCAAAACTGCCTGCTATAAGCAATTTTCTGGCATGCTCACAACTCCACCTTCAGCCATCTCATTGCTCTAACATTAAGGAATGGCCCTTGCTTCTCTAAATGCAGCAATAAGTCTTTCTGGATAGTTTCACTTCCACAAATGCTGTTATTTCCCAAGGCAGTTCCAGAGCACTACCCCCAAAGAAAGCAGAGACTGTGTGAACACCCTGGGTTTATGTAACCCTAGCCTCACCCACTGCCCTACCCACAAGCCCTTGGAAGGGGAGGGGCAAACCACTGGCAGCCATAAATACATAGGGCTAAGCAGAAGCAAGCCTTTTGCTTCCACTCAGTATCTGGATGGGAGAGCACAGAAAGGACAGACGGACCTCTTTGATAAAACAGACCATCTTCTTTATTACTGAAACCTTATATACTGAACCCATAATATCAGGAGGTATGTTATTAAGCTTTTTTACCCAAACTAGCACTAGCCTTTGCACTAAAAACTAAAAATCAGTTCTGCTTATGCTTAGAAAGAAAGCTACAAGATTCAACATAACCTGTTAAGGGAACACTACACCACAGTGCTCTAATTGGTTCAGACCTGCATATAATACAGCCGTTGTAGCAGGACAGCATTTCCTCTAGGGCAAACCAAGATATCAAAATAAACTCCTGGAACAAGGCTGCTTCTGTAATGTGAGTACTTCTGAAGAGGGGTACTTCCTGTATAGTACCTAGAGTGCTCAGAAAAAGGGGTCAGTAGGTGGAATGGGTAGTTCCCCAGGGGAGTACTAGCTCTGTATTTCTAAGTGGAGGACTGGCACAAGGAGGGAAGAGGGATGCTAAGAGGGCTGGAGAACCTACGCAGGGCTCTGGGGGCACAACAAGGAAGGCTGACAGAGTAGTCCAGAGTGAAATAAAGGGGTTCCTCAGGGCTCTACAGGACCAGCAGAGGTCTATGCAGCACAACAAAGCTCTAAAGAGGAACCCAGAGCAGATTAGACATCTCTTACGGAGACTAGAGAGCAACTAAAAGAAGCCAGAAGAGAACAAGCAAAGCCTCTGAAGGGGTTCAGAGGAAAAGAGGGGTACTCAGGCAGCTGAACGATGAACAGAGCACTCCAGGGCATAAGACAGGGCTCAGGAAGAGTTCTGAGAACACTGCAGAAGTTCTAAAGGAGCTAGAGAGCCAAAAGACAGCTCTAGGGAACAAGGAAAGCCCAAAGAGTGGTCCAGAGTGCACTAGAGGGGTGCTGAGGGGCCTGCATGGCCAAGGAATGACTTTGGGGAACAAGGAAGAAATCTGGAGGGCTTCTGAGGAGACTAGAGGGTTCCAAAGGGGGCTGTGGAGCCAGAGGACAGCTCTGGGGCACAACAAGCACCCCAGGAGAGGTTCTGAGCAGACTAGAGGGCTCCTAAGGGGACTAAATGGCACAGGGAAAAAAAAAATCAAAACTGGGTAACATGACCGACCTCAGGAGGTGCTCTGAGTGGACAGGAGGGCTCCTATGGGATGTGGATGGCCAAAAGAGGGCTCCGGGACACAAAGGCCTCCAGAGGGGTTCTGAGCACACTAGAGGGGTCCTAAGGGAACTTGAGACCCAAAAGACAGCTTTGGAGCATGGCAAAGGCCTCTAGAAGGGTGCTAAGGGTTCTAGAGGGCCAGGAGTGGTCTGTGGGGGGGAAATAAAAGGTCAAAAAATGAAGCCAAAGCAGAATAGAGGGCTGCTAAAGGGCCAAAAGAGGGCTCCAGGGCATGAAGAAGGGCTCCGGAGGGACTCTGAGGGCTCTACCAGGGTCCTAAAGGGGTCTAGACATCCAAAACACAGCTCTGGGGCATAAAAAAGGCTGAAAGAGTAGTCCACAGCACACTTAGAGGGCTGCTAAGGGGTCTACATGGCCAAAAAATGACTCTGGTGAACCAGGAAGAAAACTGGAAGAGTTCTGAGGAGACTAGATGTTCCCTAAGGGGGCTGGAGGGCCAGAAGACAGCTCTGGGGCCCAATTGTGGCCAAAAGAGTGGTCCAGAGTACACTAGAGGGGTCCTCAGGGGTCTAGAGTGCCCACAGAAGACTCCGGTCCCAATCTTGGCCAAAAGAGGGGTCGAGAGCACACTAGGGGTTTCCTGAGGGAACCAATGAACAAAGAAAAAGCCTCTGGGGCCCCATTTTGGCCAAAAAAAGGAGTGCAGAGCAGACGAGAGGGCTGCTGAGAAGGCTGGAGGGCCAAATGAGGGCTCTGGAGCACCACAAAGGCCTCTGGAGGGATTCTGAAGGGACTAGCGGGGTGCTAAAGGGGCCGGAGGGCCAGAAGACAGCTCTGGGACAGAAGGAAGACTGAAAGAGTAGTCCAAAGTGCACTAGAGGAGTCCTAAGTGGTCTACCTGGCTGAAAAAATATCAACTGGGGAGCAGGGATGAGCTCAGGAGGTGGTCTGAGAGGACGAGAGAGATTCGCTAGGGTCTGGAGAGCCCAAAGAGCTCTGGGGCGCAATTTTGGCCAAGAGAGTGTTTGAGAGTGCACTGGAGGGGTGCTAACAGGTCTACAAGGCCAAAAAAGACTCTGGGGAACAAGGACAGCCTCCAGAAAGGTTCTTAGGTGGAATTTGAGGGATCCAAAGGGGTCGTCAGGAGAGCCAGAAGACAGCCCTGGGGCACAACAAAGGCCTCCAGAGGGATTCAGAGGTGACTAGAGGGGTCCTCTTGGTTCTAGAGGGCCAAAAGAGGGCTGCAGGGCACAATTTTGGCCAAAAGAGGCACCTAGAGTAGACCGGGGGGTTGTAAAGGGACTAGAAGGAAGAAAAAAAATGCTATATGGAACAACGAAGGCAAAAGGAGGGGTCCTGGTGGGACTAGAGAGGTGCTTGGAGAGCTAGAAGGACAACGGAGGGCTCCTGCACAATGAAGGCCAAAAGAGGGATATTGAAGGAATTAGAGAAGTCCTACGAGAGCCAGTGGACCAAAAAAGGGCTCTGGGAGCACTACAAAGGCCTCAGGAGGGGTTCTGAGGGTACGAGAGGGGTCCTAAGGACTCTACACGCTCAACTGAGCCCCTGGTGCACAATGAAGTCCAATGGAGAGGTTCTGAGGGGATTGGAGCAGTCCTAAGGGGACTAGACATCAAACAGAGGCCTCTAGGGTGCAATGAAGACTTTGGGGGCAGTGTTTGGACCACTTCTCTGAGGCTTTTGGGGTGATTGACATAACCGCTTCGCTTCACGTTACTCACAGCTACCTTCATCTATTACTTAGGGCTAAACCTGTTCCTATTTGCAGAGGGGCTTGTTGCTTGTTTAAACTTGACATATAGTCCACAACCTGCTCTGCGTGCTCCCTAGTCCCTTCTGCTTTCGCAACACTTGTGGTAATTCAAGGAGGTAATTAAGAGTCCCCATTGTCCCATAGGCTGGAGCAAGACATTGCTGCTGCTCTGAGGAGATGCCTAAAAGCCATGCTGTTTTCTGTAGCATCACTGGGGCTTCCCAGAGCCCAACGGTGTTCTCTTTGGCTTTTCCCGAGCCTTTTAGGTTTTTTAGGCTATTCCTTAGCCCGCCATTTCATGGCAATGTTCTCCTTAAGCATTGTGCACAGCACGATTATCCCAGATCAGCCACATCGTGTACGTACAGAGGCTTCTGAGAGGCGGCTCAGAAGAAAAGAGAGAAAAATCTCTTTGTCATCAGCGCATCCACCCGCCAACACTCTTCACCAGGAAGCGCTGTAAACTCCCATTTCTCTAAAGCGGGACTGAGTCAAGGCAGAGACGCAGATCACACCCCATCTTTGTTAGAACGCCTCACTGCTGCGGGGCCTGGGCCTGGCAGCAGTTTTAGGAATGTTTGGGGCTTTGGAGAGAGTGCAGGGGAAGGTCTGGAGTCAGTGACAACATTGAGGCAGGGCTCGGAGATGTTTTGGGGCCTGTAGGGGTGTTGGGGCAGGATTTGTGGGTGGTTTAATGGCTTTGGGGGGGCTGGTTGCAGGAAGGGTGGGACTCTGCGGGGCCCTCAGGGCAGGGGTGCCATCCCAGATGTGTAGGGAGCACATAGGGGTGCCCCACGTTGCTGTCAGCTCGGCGGGAGGAGCCACTGGTCTCCCACCCCATCAGATAGGGTGGCGGGGGGGGAGGAGGAGGGATCTATGAGCTTGCACAGAACGCCAGAGAAGGCAGCAGGGAACTCACCAAGGGCCCCGCATCCCAGAAAAGCTGCAAAGGAACCCGCGTCCCAGACGAGAGGAGACATCAGGCTGCTGTGCCGCTGCTGGACACATCCAGACCCCCGCGCAGACACCCCCCCGCCCCGCTCCTCCAGGCTGCGTCCACAGCGGTGAGCGCACGCCCTGGCCCGTGCTGGGGAGGAACTGGGGCCCTACAGGCGACACACGGAAAAGGCAGAGTCAGAGCCGCGCTCCGGCAGACCCGGCGCGGCGCGGCGCCAGGTCCGAACCCCCCGCCCCCCCGCCCCGCCGCCTCCACGAAGCGACAGCCCCGGCGGGCAGGACACAGCCCGACGCCCGCGGCCACCCAAAAGCACACGCTTGCCTCACCGGGATCCCCACGTGCTCGACTCCAGGCGGCCTCGGCCCTCGCCCGCAGCCCCCGAGCGAAAACACCCACCCTGCTCGCCGCCATCTTGCTCCCCGCCGCCGCGCATGCGCTGGCTACGGACAGCGCGGGAGGGGCGGGGGCGAGCGGGAGCGGGAGCGGGAGCGGGGGGGGGGAGGCGAGACCGCAATGGCGCCCTCGTGTGGTCGTAGCGCGGCGCTGCAGCCGGCCTGCTCCCGCGGGCGACCCGCAGCCCGCCGCGCCAGCCCGGTGCTCAGGCCGAGCAGCGAGCGCCCCGAGGCTGCTCTGCCCGTGCCCGAGAGAGCGGCGGGGATCAGCGAGCAGGCGCTGGGGCTGCCCTGGTCGCGGAGCAGCTCTGAGACGGCACTGCCCATCCCTGCACCCCCAGGAAGCACCGGGAAGGAAAAGCCCTCTCGGGAAAAGCGCTCCCAGTCCGTGAGCACCAGGCAGGGGTGGACGAGCGCCTTCGCTTACCCGTCCCCGAGAGAGCGGAGAGTAGCGGTGAACACGGTGACCGGCAGCGCACACGTGTGCGCCGGCTGCCTGCACTGTTCTTCGTACGCAGCGGTGGCCGCCGGTGGCTGCAGTGCTGCCTTGTCGACACGCGAGGACAGCGGTGAGCGGGACGGAACGCAGTGCGCATGCGCTACGCCGATGAGTGTGCAGTGCCGCTTTTCAGACCCGCGATGGCAGCAGTGAGCGCGGCAGAACACAATGCGCATGCGTGCTCCCTTTCGGTGCAGTACCACCTTCTCCCCAGTATCAGGGTCCACTCAATAAACAAAATAGTATGATAAATGTTGTCATCTGCTCCAAGTGCTTTCGCAGAAGAGAACGACATCAAAATGAGGTATTATTGCATTTAGTCTCCACTACACGTGCTACCCCAGTGCCACGGACTTGCTTTAAAGGATCAGTGACGTACGCGTTCTGGCAGTAATATTCACGGAATGAATATGCACTCGATCAAGTAGGAGTGTTCATGAAAAGCTTTGCCAGTGCGTCACTAGGTAACAAACCTAGACAAGCAGCTATTTGCCCTGATCCTTCGGCTTACGTTTCTTCTGCCGGATGTAGTCTAACGTACCTGAACGCAATGGCCTTGCGAGGCAGTGACACGGTGTCCGTGGGGTGGCTGTTCCAGGGTCTCTCGGGCTGTTCCAGGGTCCTCGGACAGCAACGGTGCTGGTCGACTTTCCCTTGTGCTGCACAGCAGGACAGCTCCGCACCGTGCCCTCCCAGCACTGCCGCTCCTCCCAGCAGTTGCCTAACTGGCCCCAATCCTGAGCAAAGCTACGACTCCCAGGAGCCCGCAGCACCCCTCCTTCTCTCCCTGCCCTCCCCATTTCCAAGAGGGACAGCCCCAGCCCCTGGGGACAACCCTGCCCGGTCACACTGCTGTCCAAAAAGCGGATTCGTTGCCCCGTGTGCACTAAGCCAATAATTACACGCTCAGGAGAGACATTTGCTTATTTATTTCAGAGTTGCGCAAGCCTGGCTGCTCGGTGGTTTCCCACAAATCAAGCGCACCCCCACCCCCCCCGGCTTTCCAAGTAGCATTTACACAAACAAATTGCAAGGTTTGCAACTTTCCCTTTTACACCGGTTGGTTAGTGATTTACCTACAACTGTAATATTGCTTACACACCATTTTACTACTACACATGCTCAGGGGAGGGGTCTTCACCCGGGCGTGGGTCTTTCTGACCTATCAGCGTGATTTTCTTGTATTATAATGAGGACAGGTCAGTTAGGGGATACCTCGAATTCTTTTGCTAAATTGGCAATGTATGCATAGAAAACAAAGCATCTTGATTTACAGTTTCTTTAAGGCTTTAGCAGTTCTAGGACAGCCTTGATTAAAGAATTATTTCCTCCCAGGAAATAGAGAGGTTCTCCTCATCTGCCTAGTTTAAAGAGCATGAACACTCTTTCTGAGCTTCCAAGATTGTCTTGCAACACCACCAGAGATGGAAAATGCTTCCTGCCCTGTACCGGGGAAAAACAGGGGCATTCCACTGTCCCCCGTGACCTGTGGGGACTCAGGCGTGAGTGACACACGTCCAGTAAGGAACAGACCCAGCGGGCCACTGCTGCAGGGCTGAGAAGGCACCGGCACCTGGAACCACAGCTCCTGGCCTGCCACAGAGCACGATGCGGCTGGCTGGTGGGAACGCCGCTGGCAGAGACCTGCCCGCCCCCGCCACCTCGAGAGGCGCAGCATGGTCACCCAGTAGCCCCGTCTGAGAAGACTACACCTCCCAGCATACCGTGCACGTGAAAATGGCGGCCCGGAAGCCCAGTGCTGGAAGACTACTGCTCCCGGCATGCGGCGGTGAAAACTACGGCTCCCCGCATGCCAGGCCGCCAACTCCCGCCCCCCCCGCAGCGCTAGGGGAGGTTTGACCCTCGGGAGATGCCGTTCCTTTAGGTTTATAAGTAGCTGATGGGAGGGTGTTAGATTACAGCATGTGTAGAAGGTTTTTTAGAGAATGTCATCAACCAGAAAGACCCAGAACATATCTTGTATTTACACTCCTCTTACCAGCACCACTTTGTCTGCCTGTCTAGTTGCAGTGTCCTTAAATGATGGCAGCTATAAGCAACTTTTGCCCCCTGGTCTCCAGGACTGGCTCTTTAAACAGGTGTTGTTCTTTCTGATAGAGCCCCGAGTGACATACCACTGACTTCCTCAGTGTGTGGTGATGTACATATTTGTGGTACAATGCCAAAGTAGGCCTTGTTAGCAAGACTATTTGTATCATCAGAAGACAAATACAGTGCAGTCTCCATCCTTCAAGATATTCAAAATCCAACTGGACATGATCCTGGGCAACTTGCTCTAGTTGACCTTGCTCTGAGCTGGGTGGTGGAGAGGGGAAGGGTGTTGGACTAGATGATCTCCTGAGGTCCCTTCCAACCTCAGTAATTCTGTGAGAATTGTCTGAGATGAATCCCACACTTGGAGTTCTACTTGGTAGTTTTTCTATTTAAAGAAACAAGAAGAGAATATAGATGATTAACACTGCTTATGTGTGTGCACGTGATTTACATAGGTCCATATCCTTGTTGAAATTCCAGAGAACTCCATGCGTGAATACAGTACCACAGGAATGTTTCCTTATGCATCGTAATAGGAAGAGTTTTGTATTTTAAGATTCAGAAGTGCAAAGAGATGTTGTCAGCCGAAAATCCTCTTCTGTTCAGCAGGATTATTTAGCATAACGACATTACGTATTCAGCTTTGAATATCAAAAGGCAGTATTATGTTTCTTAATTCCTGTATTTTCATGGGCCAATGATTTTTTTGATCCCGTTGGTATTCTGTAATTACATATTAATTGCATTAAGTTCAGAAACATCATCAAAGAAGCACCACGCAATGGTAATCTTAAAAATGTTAGGATTCAGATTTCTCTCATCTTCCATTCTACATTGTTATAACCACGGCTCTCATCTTTTAATCTTTTTTCCTTGGTATAGCCTTTATCACGAATAGAGATTCATAATATGCTCAGAATATGATGCCTCAAAATATTGTATAAATTGCAGCCATGTGTTGTCTTGCTTTGATGCTTGCACTGATTCTTTAGCTCAGTGCATTGTCCTTTGTCTTGACCTCGTTATTTATGGCTCCAATGAGCTGTGGAAAATGAGCAGCCAGGTCATCCTTTCCAAATTAAAACACTAGCAAGGTCAATGTAGGACAGGAAATAGAACATTTGGAATATTGCCACTTTTCTGCCTTATTTGCATATAAAAAGTGGGGACTGGAATGGTAGGAAATGGGTCCATTTTAATTTATTACAAAAAGTTATGATCTTACCCTTCCCTCTGCCCGGTTTATGCCTTAATATCAAGAGAGCACTCTTGCCCTTACTGTTTCAATCTTCCTAGTGTGACTGTATGGGAGAGGGGGGAAAGCGTGGCTATGTATGTGGAAAAGGAATGCTTTAAATAGCTGATCTTCTTCAGCATTGTCCTGTAAACACATTTGCTGCCGTCATTATTTCTGAAGCGCACGTTAAAAGTTGAATATTTACCATAGTCTTTACCAATGTTTCTGACAGAGCAATGGAGGAAGGGAAGGACGTCATCAGCCTTTCAATTCAAAAATGTTGTCCACAGTCTGCTGTGAACAGTTAACCTGCTATGTCACTCAGGGGCACTAGAGTCTTGATTACACACAAAACTATTTTCTAATCATTTTCTGTATTACCCTGGAAATTAGCTGTGTATCTTTGGTGTGACTTATAATGGCATCTAGTAGCTAATAACCTGTATCAATATACCTAGTTAACTTTTTGTTAGAATCAAATGTAAATACAGGGATTCTTCTTTTCTGCTTATTTCAGAGATGCTGCGTAGCAGGATAACGAAGTGTTTGCTTTCATGTCACCTGTTAACTGGTTAATGGCCTATGGAAATTTTATGTCTTCTCCTGTTCACTTTTGCCAAGAATATATCAATGATTCTTTTTTTTTCTTGGATATCTTTTTTTTTTAAATACCAAGTGGTTACCTTAGAAAAATATCGTATGGTGAGTAGACAGAGATCCTTTCTTATTGTAAAAATAGAAGAAGAAGATGGATTAATTAGGCTTTGGACCTAGGCAATATCATTCACTCTGTTTTATTTTTACGGCTTCTGTGTTAATGAATATCTTGTGCATCTCTTTGATCCCCTGAGAGAACATCCACACAATGTCCTCTATGTTTTATGTCCCAGGGTTGGCGTTACATATTACAGGCTATCTGGTCATCATTGCACCACTGCTATTTCGTCTTCTGACTGTGAATATCCAAGTGTGGTGGTTGACATTGCCAGACTGGTGTTGCCACCTGATGGGTACATGAACTTTTCCTGCTCCAACCTGTTTGCCTATATGCATGTTTTCATTCTTTGTCAAGCATCTTTTTCAGCTATTATAAGGAGGATGTATTTGATGAAACATAGGTGTCTAGATCTGGTCTAGTCGTCTTAGGCTCCCTTTATATTCAGAAAAGAGCAAAAGGACTTTCGCTGGCTCAGTTCATCTTATCCCAAAGTAGAGGTTTAAAACAGGTCAGATAAGCAGCAACTTAAAATTACTTCAGTCTTTTACTGTGCATAAAAAGGGCATAATATGATTAGCTTGGATGTAGATATTTACTATTTTATATATATATGTATGATATATATATGATATGCATATATGATATACATATATGATATATATGATGTATATTTGATATATATATATATATATATGTATGATATATATGTGTGTCTGTGTATGAGATATATATATGCAGATATTTACTAGTGCCATTGCCTGAAAGGCCAGTGGCAGGGCCATGGCTGCTGGCTGTGCTTCTGAGGTCACAGCAGCCTCAGTGCCTGATAGGGTAGTGGCAGGCCCCTGGCTGCTGGCTGTGCTTGTGAGGTCACAGCACCCTCAGTGCTTCATAGGCCAGTGGCAGGCCCCTGGCTGCTGGCTGTACTCGTGAGGTCGCAACAGCCTCAGTGTCCTATAGGCCAGGGACAGGCCTATGGCTGCTGGCTATGCTTCTGAGGCCACAAGAGCCTCAGAGCCTGATAGGCCAGCAGCAGACCCACAGCTCCAGGCTGTGCTTGTGAGGTCACAGCAGCCTGAGAGCTGGCTAGGCCAGTGGCAGGACTAAGGCTGCTGGCTGTGCTTGTGAGGTCACAGCAGTCCCAGTGCCTTATAGGCCAGCAGCAGACCCATGACTGCTGGCTGTGCATGTGAGATCACAGCAGACGCAGTGCCTCATAGGCCAGTGGCAGTCCCATGGATGGACGCTGTGCTTGTGAGGTCTCATTTCTCTCAGTGGCTGACAGGCCAGGGAAAGGCCAATGGCTGCTGGCTGTGCTTGCTTGTGAGGTCACAGCAGCCTCAGAGCCTGATACGCCAGTGGCAGGCCCCTGGCTGCTGGCTGTGCTTGTAAGGTCGCAACAGTCCCAGTGACTGATAGGCGAGGGCAGACCCACAGCTCCTGGCTGTGCTTGTGAGGTCACAGCAGCCTCAGAGCTTGATAGGGCAGTGGCAGGTCTAAGGCTGCTGGCTGTACTTGTGAGGTGACATTTGTCTCATTGCCTGATAGGCCAATGGCAGGCACATGGCTTCCAGCTGTGCTTCTGAGGTCACAGCAGTCTCCGTGCCTCATAGTCCAATGTCAGGCCCATGGCTACTCACTGTTGTTGTGAGGTCACAGCAGCCTCAGGGCCTGATTGGCCAGTGGAATGCCCATGGATGCTCGCTGTGCTTGTGAGGTCACTGCTATGGAAATGAGGCTCGCCGGGCACCATAACAGGGTCTGACCCTAGGTTCCTGCAAGAAAGTTCAGAGCCAAATCAAAGCAAATTAAATAATTAAATTTTAATGATGCACATGCAGTAATTACAGCTCGAGCTGGGTGCCTCCGAAGAGGGAGCCCAAACAAAGAAATCCCTGGGCAATTATAGCTTTTTCCAATTAAGTTTCCCACCCCTCACGCGGTAGTTAGACCAACAGTAATTTTTTTGGTCTGGGGTCTCCTGCTCCTTATTGGCTCTCATCGTTGCTCCTAGGCAGGCTGTTTTTCTCCCTTAGCTTTACTGTTGTGGTTTCTGCTGACGGTTGTACCTTCGTTTCTCCTTGCGTCTTACCATTGTCTCTCAAGGTCCTGAGAAGGAGGAGGTGATTCCAAATCATAACAATTAACACTGCCCCAGCAGTGAGCTAAGGCTTTGCCCCTCAAGGTCCTAATGCCCTGCGCTGATCTTATTTCAAAGCCTTGACATCCTCCCTTTCGGAGTGTGAGACACAGGAATGCAGACTGCTTGTACCTTCCTTATCTTCCCAGCTTGAACCAGCTCTGAGGCCCTTTTCTTACTGGACTAAGTAAAAGTTCATTATTTTATCTAAGTGCGGCCTAAGGCTTCAGCAAATTTACCTACTCATGCTAAGCAAGTTTTACAGAAGTTGTGCTAAGTGGCTACCTCGAGACAGTTTCAGTTCGCTATTCTTTAACAGTCCCCCCCTTTGTTTTTATGAAGCATCCCTGTTAATCTTTTAAACAGAGTTCTCAAAGCCTTTCGAGGCGTACTATCGCTTTCCATAATCTTATGTATAATATAATTGTAAGTAATAGGCACAACACAGTTAAACTGAACACAACTACTACCGGGTGCAACACGTGATTATAAATCCCTGTTGCAGTTGGTGACCATCCTAGAAGAGTTTCCCAGCCATGATGTTCTCCGTCCCTCTTTACCCTTTCCAAGACGTGGTGTATCTCTTCCGCATCACAATGAATGGTGATTAGAGTTTTTTGTCCATTCTTCCGGGTGCATTCTAGCAGTCAACGCAAATCATCGCATTGTAGTAGTTTCTTTACTAGCATAAGATTCATTCCAATGGGGATAGGGAGTAAATTTTGGCTCAATGTATAATTAGATTGTAACAGTTGCATCCCATAATTTGGGGTAAAGCTACAAATACAAATGTTTGAGTGATTACTTGTATCTACAACACTGCTCTCTGTAAGATTACAAAGTGTTCTTACACAGACACATCCTTTTTCAACATATACAAGTACAGTTCAACTTTCACAGCAAAAGAAGAACATAGTATGACAGTATATGGACTGTTCCATTCAGGTTTTAACTTGGATTTTTGTGGAAATACTTTAACTAACACTTCGTCCCCAGGCTGTATACCAGGCACTTGTATTTCAGGTGGTGCGGACTGATATCACTGAGCATTTTTTTTTTTTTAAGACTTTCAAACCTTTTTTTTTTTGGCATACTTAGAACATACTCTAGACAGTTTCAGTTCGCTATTCTTTAACAAGGGAAGCACGCTCTATCAGGCATAAGCTGACAGAAATCGCCTTCCCCCGAACATTGCCATTCACTCTGGCCGTGGCACAGCCCCTCTGTCCCCGCTGGGCCCCGCTTCGCTGCATCCCTTCCCCACTTTGGTGTGTCTGGCACCTCTGCTTTGGCTGCGATGGCCACACGGGGCTGTGTTGTCAGCACCAGCTGCCTGTGAGTGGCCCTGCACCCCAACACACCCCGTCATTCTCCAGCTGGGCCTCCGCCGATTTCCCTTTACCTTAGGCAGTTGCTAGACATCACTAGTTCCCTTCAGCCTCGCTCCCGCCACCCAGGCCCAGGGAAGCGCTAGCAGCTTCTGAGCAGCCGTGCTGACACTTCACCTGCCCGAGCAACAGAGCGACTTGCTTGCCGCACTGCTGCCGGGCGCTCCTGCGGCGCCCCATTCGCGCCTTGGCTACTGCCAGGCCCCGTGTGCCAGCGCGATCTCTGCCGCCCGTCGGCATTACCGGCACCTGTTAGAAAAGGACGCCTAAGGGAAAAGGACTGGGAAAAAAGCATTTCTGCTTTTCATGGTGAAATTCCGCACAGAAATCTGAAGCACTGCCAAGGACTGGGTTTTGTTTTGACGGCAACTTTATTGCTCTGAGAACACTCTTCAAGCTCGGATTGGTTAGCATTGTTTGGAGAACGGCTCTCTGTTGGGTTGGATGGTAAGTGGTGGTGTAGATGGTAAGCTTAGTCAGTCTTGACGGCTCCCGTCCTCAAGCTCTGCAGCTGAACGACAAAAGGAAGCAGGCTCACTCCCTGTCATGACATTCAGCACAAACCCATCTGCTCAGCGGTTTGCTTTCTAAACAGCAAAGACCTGAGCCTGCCCGCAGCTTGACGTGCGCTGTGACTCCGGGACTGGAGCGACCTCGAGAGGGAGGCTTCCAAAAGCCTCCCAGGAAAAGCCACCGCCTGTCCGTTGCGTGCTAGGACGGGCGTACTGTGCAGAAGAGCAGGACACAGCTACCTGCTCTCCTGACCCACGGTAGACCTTAGGGACGTGACATTTGGTGGCAGTTTTGCCTTCTTTCCTAGTGACCATTCAAAACTGGAAACAAACACACACACGAGGAAAACTTGCGTCTTTTTCAATTGAGGCAGAATATTTGGAAGCCAGGGCATACTGGACAGCCTTCCTGACGCAAGCCCTTGAAGGCTGCCCGCCCCGTGGAGTTGTTTACTGCCATGGTTGCTGTATTGTTCCCATAAAGAGCCGTCTGGAGGATGGCCGTCTCCCTTCTCCTCCCGTGGGTACTTCTGGAAAGGAGGATCTGAGCATTCCAAGCAGCTTTCCAGCTTCTTGATGGGTCTGCTCTTTTTCTTCTTGCTCTTACGCTTGTGACTGTCCATGTGGAGTGCAGAGAAATCCAAATCATACTGTCGGAAGGAAAGGGGCAAGTTAAGAACAGAAAAAACAGATGTGGCACTCGATGCCTACATGGGACTGTATTTTATCAAGTCTACTGCAGGGGATGATTTGCAGCTGCTCTGCGGTAATTTCTGAACGTCTGCCTTACTAAGAAACGCACACCCTCAGAGGTCGAGCGGACATTAGGTCTTGGCTTGTACACACATCATTAATTGAGGCTAGTTCTGGAAGAGGTGCCAAAGAAAACAATCATTCTCGTAGCCTGATCCAGAACCGTGTGCACATGTGCCTCTAACTGTATGGTCCGGTTAGTGGGTAAATTGGTCTCGTTAGTGGGTAAATAAAAGTGGAATATTGGCGAGGAGACAGGAGCATGTTGACCGGCCAACTAGTGCAGCTGCCAAAACACTTGGTGTTCAGACTCCAAGGGGAACGGCAGGTCGCGACCCTTAGGTGCACCACACAGGCATCAACCTGGACTCACGTATTCCTAAAGAATTATTGCTTCCCTTGTTATCTGTACATCTAAAGAATTACCGCTCTCCTTGTTATCTGCAGCGCGTGCACACTACGCCACATTGTAGCCTATTCTTTCGCCTTCAACCCCCACCCCCCACCCCCCGAACGTCGCCAGGGGCCGATGCTCTATGGTGCCTGGGGCAGCCCGGTCACCTGCCTGCAAGGTTCCTGGGATTCCCCTTGTGGTTTGGGGATTTCAAGGTAATAAACATCTAATAACTTTATTCCAGAGCGGTGTCTTCTACCCCTGCGTATTCCAAGCAGCAGTCAGCACCGTTAGCAGTCCCCTTCTGAAGTGCTAGCACAGCTCAGCAGTATCTTTCCTGCCTTCACTTGATCGACCTACCCACGTGATCTCCAGACAGACGCCGCACTATTGAGAGCTCTTTAAAGCCAACTGGGCGGACAGGAGAAACAGCCAGAGAAGAACAAGAGGAACTGCGGAAATCTCTTTTCTCGGTCTTTCTCCGTTTCCCTTCTATTTTGTTGTCGCTCCCTCTGGCGTGGGGATGTCCTCTTTTTCTGTTTCTTTGCTTTTCAGTCTTCCGGGAAGAGCCCTCAAAACCGGAAGGAACTGACACAGCTGAAGGTGCTCGTCGTTGAGGAGAATAGTTTTCAGACTGCTGCTCCGGGACTGGACAGCGGCACGCGTCTGCTTGGTGGCTGCTGAAGTGATGCCCGCCTTCCCCTCTGGCGTGTGATGACAGGTGGAGCCACCTGCTTTTGCAAGAATGCTCGTGTGACCTCTCTTGCTCTGTTCGTCCTCTGCTTCGGGATCGGTAAGGAGGACATTTTCCGGAGCTTCTGCCCTTATCCGGGCAGTTTCTGTCACTATGGGAAGATGTGCGCCTGCTTCCAGGGCAATACTGCTGCAGGTGGCAGTTTCGCTTGTTTCTTTCCAGCCTGCGAGAGCACCTCCTCTTGTGGGAATCACCGCCCATTTCTGTGATGCCAATGGTACTGGGATCCTCTTTCAGGGCTCCATTTCTCTTTAAATGACTTGAGCTCTGTATTTCAAAAGAAGAGATCGTGAGATGGCTATGTGCAAACACACAGCTTGGAGAAGCCCCAAACACAAACCCCTCCTACCAGGGAGTCCCACAGATTGCCTCAGGAGATGAAGAGGAAAAAAACAACAACAAAAAATGCCCCACTCTGCTTTAATTCGAAGTGCAAGGCCAGCAAGTGTTGTTCATTCCTACTTTTGGTTTTTGGCCGACTGGAAGCAAATGAGCATCATTTTTGAAAGCCCATCCAAAGAGCTGAGCACGGATTAAGGATGGCCCCAAATCGCGCTCTCTCTCTCTCTCTCTCTCTCTGTCTCTAGCTATGTACCTGCGTCCATTTTTCCCCTTTCAACTTTCCCTGAAACCCCCAGCATACTTGTTCCAGTGCTCAGGAATAAGCCATTCTGGTTTTGCTGTCTCAGCTCAAGTGACAGCACTAAAAATAAACCAAGCAGTCTTTCCCTTTTTTTTCCCAGGATTTGAGCATGACTAGGCTCTACTTCCAATGTCTCGCTGTGCTTCAGGAAGCGGAGCTGCAAGTAAAGAAGCAGCAGGGCTGCACGCAATTCAGCAGCAGCCACTGTTTGAGTGATTCCGGCTGCAGCAGGAGAGCTGTGAAGAAAGCTGCAGGGTGGGAGGGAAAATACAATGCAGACGCTACCAAAAAAGGAAAAAAAAAAAAGAAAAAGGAAGAAAAAGACAATTCCCACTACCCATTTGGTGCCTCTCTCCTTCCCTCTCTTCCCCCCTCCCCGTTACCTTCAGCATATGAGGAGCAAGCTGCGGTCTCAGAAATCCAGCCCCCTTCTTATTAGCCCCCGGCTGACCAAGGCATGAAGGGGGATAAGATGGCACGGGCGCGTCAGAAGTGCATTCTCCAAGTGTCTCACCATCACACCTTGGGAAACAACAGTGATCTCAGTTGAGACATGCCCTGTCAGCCTCCTCTTGGGCTGAATCCCATCCTGCCATCATCTAGGAGCAGCTGATACGTCATACTGAGAACGTAACCAAGACTACAAGCTGAAAATTAGATGCTGCTCTTCCTACCACGGCCGTCCCTTGCAGAGCAAGAACTCATCCTTACACCACCTCTGGCCTGAATTTCTCCTCCTTTATGGCATTCGCCAGCTCCACAGAGCACGTACGTAGCAAGTTACGCAAGTGCAGCAGGTGAAGGCCAAGCAATGAAAGACACTGCGTGACATGGGGAATTCCAGACTGGACAGAACGCAATTCTACCAATAGTCCTTTCCGCCCAGGACAGAAGGAAAAACACGTCAGAGGAGCAGAAGAGAGGTTTCAGCAGCGCGAAAGGGAAAGGTACCCCAAACCCATCTGAATACTCGCTCTTACCTGATATAAAAAAGTAAATACGCCTGCTGACTGAGAACGGTTTGGAGGTCGCAAAGGACTACCGAGGCATCATTCATCTCATACCACAGTCCATTACTGGCCTGCAAAGAAAGGCAACGATGCCTTTAGAGCAACTCTAGAGCGTGCTCTCTACAGGAAAACCCAGACAGAACACTAGCAGACAAAGGAGACACCAAGACTAGTCAAAGGAGACATGTAACGAGCTCTTTCCCCTTCAAAACAATGGTTGTCAGTAACATGCTGGGACAAGTTTCTCTTCACCAGCACAGATTCTGCCCTGCAAGAAATGAAGCTGATGCTTACCTTGGTGAAGCAGAAATAGTGTCCTGCACGACCGCTGGCACCTCTGTGCACCAGGACTGCATATAAGGCGTAGAGGACTGGTTCTCCAACTGGCTGAGACATGTATGCTCGCAGGTCCAAATACTCTGGATATTCCACATCCTGAAGACAGAGCAAGAGGATTCAAAACTCATCTGGGAACACTTCGTGAAAGAGCC
The DNA here is from genome assembly GCF_036370855.1 of Dromaius novaehollandiae. Classification (NCBI taxonomy): domain Eukaryota; kingdom Metazoa; phylum Chordata; class Aves; order Casuariiformes; family Dromaiidae; genus Dromaius; species Dromaius novaehollandiae. The sequence continues at coordinate 193,392 of NW_026991493.1, forward strand.
GGGGAAGAACACTGCTAAGAATGTGGGCTGGAAGCTTAGACAGACATGTTTTGCCTCCTCAGAAATCGGTCTTCCCAGAGACAACATTTAATCGCTTCCATTGCAGAGAACTGCTCAATGCAAAACCAGCTCTTTCAGAGCGGAGCATACGCTTATCGTCACACGGGAGCTTTGCTGTTACCGGAAGAGAAAGAGTAAGACCTACTTCTTGCGCTGATTTTGCCTAGACATCTTCTGTCGCTATGGTTACAGTCGGCCGACATTAACAACTTTGAACAGAGCGTTCCGCCTTGGGAAATCTCCCTTCCCAAGAAGGCATTACACTTGCATAGATACCTTGCTAATCTTTCCACCAGTGAAGTTGGCAAATCTTTTCAGGGCTATGGTGAGAACGTTGGAAGAGCGATGTATTGTAAACCTCTTGGACGCAGCAACCATCTTTTCACACCTTCAAAGCAAGCACAGGCAATTGTTTCAAGGCATCTTCCCCCCTCCCCCTCACGCCAAAAGTCAAGCAAGTTTCCATGTCTCTCTCACGCTCATCCTAGCTGAATGGTATTTCCTTGCCTAAGACGGGGCTTCTTTCCTTAAAGCCACACCCTGCATTTCAGCCTTGCTCCTGCAGAGAACCTGGCAGGATGTAGGAGGCCAGCTCGATAAGGAGCGGGAACGTTGTCTTTCGGTAGCCAAGCAAATGCCTGAGCACGTATCTTTGCTGGGCCCAAAAGTAAGGCTTGCCAACAACACGCAAGGCAGCAGGAACGTGACTCTCTCACCGGAGCGTGGTTCCGGAATGCGAGCTAGCGCCTGCGCTTCTTATCAAAGATTTCCAACTAGTTGAACAGAATGACACCGATTCCGCTCTAAGAAGCAAATGTACTCTTTTCCAAGCTTTGGGTGACTTCAGGGTTCATTAGCTGCACAACCCAAAGCCGCTCCGAGGCGGACAATGGGTTCGGCCACTATCTCCTAGTCCGATGGCATTAGGAAGACTACTTACTTGCTACATTTGTAGCAATTCTCACCATCCAGCAGCTCAGGTCTCACAAATTCTTCGAGCGCCCCGGGGACAGAGGAGGCTGCCTGGAGGAGGAAGAAAGGAGGGCACTGAGTTGCTGGAAACTCAAATGCCAACCCGCAACTCCTCTTTTGCCGCAGGGCCTCCCTCGTGCACACGTGGGAGACCTACTTGCGAAGCAGCGAACACCGCGAAGAAGGAGGCAGAAGCAGAGTATGCTGAACACTGACCTTGTTTGAAAAGGACTGTACTTTGGTACCAAGAGCTACCTGTCTGCGGTAGCGCACAATCAAGTTATCTGTGGTATGCCTTTGCGTAAATCACAAGAGCAAAAAAAGCCATCGCGTACCAATCAGAAGTGTATCGGGGTAGTCCAAAACTGGGAAGTATCATAGGACGAGCATGCGTGCGGAGATACGCTAATTGCTCTCTCTCTGGCTTAAACCCCCCCACACACGGAGACCATTCACGGGGCTTCCAGAGGAGGACCAAGTCCAATCCACCTCCCAGCCTCCACCAAGCGTTTTTGCCGTGAACAGCATACATGCCTACGTGAACTCCGTCGAGTTTAGAAAGCCACAAAAAGAAAGAACAGCCCCCGAAAGCTCGGGGCCTTCGACGGCATCGTCAGCCACCGCTCCAAGACGTCTTACCTTTATCTCCAACGGGATATCGAGGAAGGCCTCATAGGACTCTGAAACTGCTTGGCAGCTCAAGCACGTTACTGGAAGCCAAACAGAAGCACTTCACAAAATGGGAAGGAGACTCACTTTGCCCGTTTACATTATTGAGAGCCGCTACTTCTTGGCACACCGCAAGCTCTTTGCGACAAACGGGCACAAAGGCACAGATCAGTTCCAAGGACAGTAGCAGTTTCCAAAAGTACCTCTGGATCTTAGGAATCCTCCAAATATTTGGTGAATGACCGTGGTGGCTTGCGACGACGTGTCCAAGCTGGAAACAAATTATCATCAGCGCTCAGAAGAGCCGAGGCGGAGAGGTAGCTCTTTCTTCAAAGAGCTTTTCTTTTCTACGAAAACCCTGGGCAAAGGTTTTCACGTAGGGTAGGAAAGGAAGGCGTCAAAAGTGCTAGAGAACACTTCAAGGTTAACTTGGTTCTGCTTACCTGGTGCTTCCATTCAAGCAAGCTGTCTGCATAGCAGCCACGGTGTAACATAAGAATTCGTGAGCATCTTCCTGTCTGCCAAAACAGAAATGCTCCCCTATTCCTAATAAACACAAAGGGCACAATGCTTATCTCTTCAAAAGGGACAGGAAACCTACTTTTCTAAAAGCTCTCTTTCCTACAACAATTAATCTCTCCAAGCCCTTTGCACCCGTGAAATAACCCTCTGAAAATTCAGACGTTTCTGCAAAGAACGCCATCTGAAATGACTTACGTCTAAGGTCACTGAAGACAGCCGTAGGCTCGACGGCGTTGTCAGAGCAGAACAGGACATGCTTAACGTGAGCTTCCATCGTACACAGCATGCAGAAGCCTTGCTCACGACCTGTCAAGAGTCAAGGAAGAAACCACCTCCGGCTAGTGCAAGATACCTACGTACCTGTGGAAAACCTTAAGCACCAACAATCTCCAAGTTGGAAGTGCGGTCTCTGCTCTCCGTTCCACGCTCTCTTCTCCAAAGGTGCCAACAGCCCAGTCTGTGCGCATAAGCATTAACCAGTAAGCCTGCACTAGCACGCATTTTCTGACGAAGCACCTGAAGGACTACTGCCAAGCCCTCTTCTGCAGGGAGGTGCACGGGAATAGCCCGACTAGCTCATATTGCTTTCACGGTGCTCTGTGGTAGTTTTCCTCTTCTTCCGGTTCAGCAGTGACCACATCAGGTCTCGCAGCGGTCGTGCATTAGGGAAACCCGGCTGGGAAGGAACACCGAGAACCTGTGATGCCCTCCTCCGAAAATTTATCATCTTTCGAGCAGCCGGAAAGCCACAGGCCAAATATTCATGAAGCGCCTTACTTCCCAATGCCCTTGATCATTCACAGGAGGGAAGAAAGAACCCTCCTTCGACGCCGGAGCACGGGGCATTAAAGGAAAGCAAGCACTCCCTCAGCTATCCTGAGCCTGCCGTGCATGCGCTCTTAAAAGGGAGCCCCTGCAGGGACACTAGGAAAACCCAGAGTCTGCTTCACAGAGTCACTGCTGTCCTTTCACCTGCAGAGCTGTCCAGCAGCTTGCAAGGAACGTGTTCACAAGTACTCACACGACTGGCTGTGTTCCCCAGAAAGCAGGTAATTGGCCAGAGGGGGCGTGTAGGTCAAACACTGTAGAACAGAGTTGAGGAAACACGTATTGCCCAGGTTGCGGAGTCCAGCTCCAACGCTTTGCCTTTGCCGCCAAGCCACAGAAATCTTCTCGGGTGGGAAATGCATCCTTTGTGGCGGAGCAATTCCGTCAGTAACGCCTGCAAGGAAATTAGATTCTAAGAGAGACTGCCGGCCTTTGTTTTAGGAACGGAGGTTTCAAAGGCAGCGTTCTGGAGAGCAGCCCCCACAAGAACCAGCTGCCCTGCAGAACACAAGCACGTAGTAGAGACAGCCCAGGAAGGCTGCCACTCACGTTGGCTGGTCAGCGCACAGTTGGGGAAGAAGAGTTTACTCATCTGTTTGACTTTTTCTCATGGGCAACCACGACTACTCGGCCTTCAGGAACTGTTGCCGAGTCCCTTCCATCCCCAGGCGCTCAGCTGATAGTCCAGTTATGCTGGCCTTTTTCCTTAGCCACTGCCAGCGCCTTTGGGGAGTCACAAAATTCACCTTTACTCTTGAAGTCTTTACTCACAGGAGTAGCTCCTTTCTAGGCCAGCTCCTGCAGATGGGGCCTGACTGCAACTTGCAGAGCATGACTTCATTTCTGTCACACGCAATTCCAGTTGGAAAAGGAACGAGCCCAGTTATCCAGAAGGCTCGCTGAGCCCACGCTCGCTTCCGCCAGCGCGACCGTGAGCACCCGGGCAGAGAGCGCGTGAGGAGCTGCTGCGCCGCCGCCCTCTCTGCCGCAGAGTGACCCCAGCTCTGCGGGCCATTGTGACGGCGGGCAGCTCGGCCAATGAGGAGGCTCGTAGCAGCCGAGTGGGCCGGTCCTGATGCGGCGCAGCCAATCGGATCGCAGCGTGTCTGTGACGGGCAGGTACCGGGGTGGCGTGGCCCTGCCCCCCTTTAGGACCCGGGGCCGTTGCAGAGACAGGGCTCTCCTGGCGCCAGGGACCCGACGGGCACCATCCGCAGCCTGCGGCCACTGCCCAGCCCTGCTCACGGCGGGGGCGGGGGCTGTGCTTCCGCCGGCACGGCTCACACCTCCTTCCCAGGCAGAATAAGCCTACTCAGAAAAACGGGCATGCTGCTGTCACCGTACCTGTTGTGCAGTTTGCGCTGGCATGTTCACGGTGGTGCGGGTTGTCTTTTCCCCTCTTGGGGACCCAAGTATCCAAATGGTACTCCACTTTGACCTTGCCTCTCCGAGCTGCTCTGAGGGAAGGGCTCGGATCTGCAAGTGCAAAGCAATGCTTTTGAAGCCAGCCAGCATTTCATTCCTAATAGGAGAAGAGGAAGAGGAAGAAAAGAGGAAGGAGGTCATTTAAAGCAAAGGCGCATTGTGTGACGTCTTACTATGAGCTGCTTAGACTATGGACAGATATCTAACTCTGACTCTGCCAGCTGAACATGTTAGCCCCCTCGAGTAAAGATCCCATAAAAGGCTACACTCCCTCTCGCTGGGGTTCATCGCTCATAGCAACACATTCTTCACATCCTGAACCACTCAGACCCCTTAATGTGTAAATGTAGTGTATGAGGAAGGAATATGTTCCATTATTCCATATCCCTAGATTTATCATTGAGACTGACAGGTGTTATTAAAAAATAACCAGTCAGTTTCCAGAGCAACTCTGGCAGGATCTAGAAGCACAAATTTTCTGAAAGCAAACATTTTCATGCTTCCTGTAACACCCTGGAAGTTTCAGATATTTCTGACTAAATTGTGAGAGAAGACTAAATGAAAGAAAGATAAATAACCCAGACGAGTAATAGCTGTTCATCCAGTCTTAACCCAGCTATCCACTGAACACCACGGCTTTCACATAGTCTAGATGACAATTCAGAAATCCATTACATTGTCAGTCTAATCCAGGCTAGAACAGGACTCAGTCCAATGCAGATACATTGCAGACTTCATGGCGTAGCCCAAACAGACTAGCTTCCCTCACTCATCATCTTACACATGGCACTGTATGGGCATTGTCCCAGGAGTTGCCCCTGCTCCACGACACGAGCAGCCACCGTAAGCACAGTCTAACTAAGGCTGCGTTGCCTGTGACATCTCTGCTGTCTAAGCTCCACTGATGACTTTCCCTGCTAGGGACGGTCAGAGCAGATCACTCTTCAGCTGAGTAACCCAATTCAGCTCTCTGCTCTGAAGGCCAACAGTTTGTCAAACAACCTCTAAGCCCTCTAAGTAGCACAAATAAGCTAGTTTTTCTGGCAGATAGAGATGTCCTTAAACTCATGCCAGAATCAGGGGAAGGGTCTTCATTCATATGTTTCACAGGCTCCAGGCCAGCTGCAGCATACTGGGAAAAGAATGAGATGTTGCTCCAAAGGCAGTACTGAATTGCGTAGTTCTGTGAACATCTAAGCAAATCACATTTATCTGGGGAGGTGGAGCAGGGAGGGGCTCTATTGCAAGTCTGAAGTCCTGAAGTTTTTCTATTTAGATAAATCTTCTGATTTGTTTTCAGTAAGATATCTTTGGAGTGAAGAAGGAAGCTATTCAGTATTATGAAGGTGCATTAAATGTTTGAAGCTTTCAAAATAAGAGTTTATTTCTGGGATCGATAGTGCACAAAATATCTCGCACCTTCATGCAAGGAAGGTAGGCCTATTTCCTCATTTAAGAGATAAAAAGATCATTCTCAATCTGCAGATAGAAGCATAGAATAATTTAAGTTGGGAAGGATTTCTGGAGGTCATCCAGTCCAACCTCCGCCTCAAAGCAGGTTCAGGCAGATCAGATTGCTCAGGCCCTATCCAGCTGAATTTTAAGTATCAGCACAGATGGAGAGTCTACAAATTTGCACCTAATCCAGTTTTTGATCACTCTCGTTGGGGCAGGAGACAGAAATTTCCTTCTTCAGTTTCCCAAGTAGTCCATGGCTAGTTGCTGTGTTATAGGGCAGAAAATGTTTGGTAGGTTGGAGATAAACAACAGCCAACTATTCAAAGATAACTCAGTGTCTAAAAGCAGTCTGGTCTTTTGTGTATCTAAGCAGGGTAAGCATTTTCCTTGTGTACCTAACCATTATAGGCTGTTTTTAATCCTGTTGTCTGTTTCTTGAAATGGGCAAGTACTTCTGAAGATCTGGCTCAAGGGGGGAATAAACTGGCTTGATATCTATGGTACCTACTCTTATCTTTCTAGATGAAACAGGTCAGTGAGAGAATAGTTTTGTACATATGCAATACCTTGAAGCCTATGCTAGAAACAGACCTCAGCAAGAACTGAAACCTCAGTTCAGTCACCCATATGAGAAGAACTCAGCTTTGAGAGCATCAGCCAGGTTACTGGTAACCTCCAATAGAATAACAATAATTTTTAACGGGAGGTGAAAATGGCAGAACCTTTACAGTGATGACTGATTCCCTTTTTGTTCATGATTCCTTCCCTTTCAGCATGAGATTTTTCACCCTCTAAAGGGAAAGTATTTTATTTGGTGAATCGTCCCAACTTATTCTTGAGCGGAAAATGGCCAATTTTCCTTCACAACAGGGATGCAAGCAAATGAGAAATCCTTTCTCAGCCAAACCTGGATGATCTGGTGGTATCTCCTCCTCTCCGGAAAGATGAAAAGCTGAGTTTTCCTGCTGCTGTTGCCATTAAGTGCTTGCCACCACTTCATTAAAGAGAGAAAACTCTCTTACTTTCTTCTGCCAGGATCTGGATTTGTTATTTGTATGTTTACAGGTTGCAGTCACAAAGGTCAGGATGGTGGCAGGTCCATGGAGCTAGGCCAGGTCTTACCAAGTTGGCACAGCTGCAGCCTAACCATTATGTTCATATTTCAGCAAAGCTGAAATCAGGGCTACTCTGCCCTGTTAATGGACTTTGTAGCCCATACGGAGCTATAACTACACTGCTACCACCTTTCCAAGGCCTTGACCTTATGGCATAGCTGAGCTTTATAATTTATCAGAGCAGCAATCCAAGCATGATTGCATGCCAATCAATGTTGGAGCCACAATCCAGTTTAATTATCGGGATATTTTTCACAGCTTTGTTTAAAGACTGGATGAAGTTTCATACTTTGGCCGGTCCTCCAGTGCTTTACACTACAAAAACCTAAGGACTAGGTATCCCAGTAGAAATACGGGGATTGAATCTCTCTCCATACTGGAATATAACCTAAGTCCCAGCTGAACACTGACAATTTTCCTAAAATTCTTAATAGTACTGTTCTTGATTCATTGAGTTTTCCTCACCTGCTTGCAACAGGGAAACCCCAAATGCCCCTAGGACCTCCTGACTCTAGGCAATGCTGTTCTACCACACATTGACTGACTTTAGCATTGCTGTCATGACAAGTCATTCGGCAGGAATTTTCCCAAATCTCCTACTGGAACTCAAATTTTTGGGAAGGAAAGAAGAAGAACAGGATTCTAGATGGTGGATCATAAGGCTTTCTTAGAAAAGCAAACTGTAGCTTTGAAGAGACATCAGATCTTTAACATTTTAAATTCCCTAATTTTGTCTGGGTTTCTCTAGGTGGAGACTAAGGGATAGATGAATGCAGGGCTTATGAAAATCTGTTCTTTTTGATGATATTTGTCAGAAAGCATATTTAGGTTTGAGATTTTGATTCTTGATTGAAACATGCTGCCAGTTCTGCTGAGGCTTAGCTCTAGATGGCTTTGAATATCTTAAACATCAGCACAGAGAGAGAAGGTGTGCAGATGTGACTCACTGCTGTGGAGGTAAGCTCTTTGATGACCAAAGGATGTCTATGATTTCTTTTCAAGCTATTTCCTTCCTTTGAGCTGGCAGTCCACTGAAAAAGACAGTTTTGGACAACTCAGAAATCTGGCTTAAAAAAAACCTCACATCTCTGTTCAAGATAAGGACAGTGCAACATTGATAAGTATAAAAACTGTGAACTTCACATATCTGATGAAACTTAATAATCAGAAACAAGAGATAAACCTTGAGCTTCAGCCTCTGCAGCAACAGAAGGATGACAAATAGCAGGACCAAAAGGTTACACTGTCACATTCTTTTTCCTACTTTTTAGGACTGTCAGGCCAGTGGGATAATAGTGCACATAGTCCAAATGTTTTTACTACCCTGTGCATATTCTAATTTTAGCATTCTTGAGATAAATGGCTTCTGAGATAGCAATGACCTTTAATCATCACTACTTGATCAAAATTCAGACTATAACATACTGAAGATAAGTTTTCTCCTTAGCCATGTGTCTTTGGGCAAAAACAATTATGTTTCTCAGTCACGTTACCTCTCAGTGTAAAATATGCTGGCAGCAGTTTGACAAAGAGAGACTTGTAAAATCCTTCTTTAGTGTGCCATAGATGATCATAGGGACACAAGCTTTGCTATCTCTATGCACAGCTTTAGGGAGAGGAAGTCGGGGAAATAAAAGCCCTAGCAGTCATGCAGTGGAATGCAAAGGGAATCTGCAAGACCTCTTTCCATCCCACTTTGACTGTAAGCCTCATTCATGCAGAAGCAGGGACCTCTCACCTGTCTGAGATTCATTCCATCACTTTCAGCTCAATAAAGATCTAAACTCCTTCTGCCAACTGAGGGACAATATTCATAAACTCAGCCAGAAGGGATGGAACATCTATTAGTGATAGAACACCTATCCCTAGAGCTAGCTTAGTTGAATCGATAAAAGGATGCCAAAGCCTTTCCCAACTTTCTCAACTGCCAGAAGTGATTTGGCATTTATTCTCAAAGCCACATTGACGACAGATGTGTAGTTGGTAAGTCACAATCTTATTTCAGTATTCTTTTTTTGGAGTGAAAGAACACTTCAGCTTGATTACATTTCAAATTATGTCCAATGTCCTTAAAATAACTACCAGTTCACTCAGTTGCCTCAAGTTAACTGATGATACGTAGAGGTGAAAAGCAGGAATAAGTTCCTGTTACTTTACAATAGTAGCAAAATTAGAAGTAAACCTTTCTTGAATTTCTGTGATTTTTTCATGTTTCCAGGCAGAATAGGAAAAAAGGTGGCAGTCATGACTGACGGAAGAGAGAGATTTGACAGAAGAGGGAGAGTTACTTTCCCTAGTGTTTGGGAGGGGGGGAGGGGGGTGAAAACACAGGTGTCCGTTCTCTAAGACTTCCTTTCCAGAACTTCAGGTTCTTCGTGTTACACTGGAAGAGGCTACTCCTTTCATTTACTGAAGACGTAGCAGAAATAGCCATAAAATTCAAATCACATTTCTTTTCTCCTCTTGAATATCTTTGAAAGCTTTTTCTCGTCTCCATGGACTGGTGGTTTTCCTATAAGGGCGAACGTTCCTAATAGAACAGAGAACTGAAATGCTGTGCCACACGCTCCTCAGCCAGGAGTCCTGTTTGTGCTTGGAACTTGGAAGTTGAAAGCAAGGATTCCTCCAGGTTTCAGTAGCAGAGGAACACAATCTTTCAAGATAAAAATTGAAGATACAACCAGTTAAAAGTCTACCTAAAATCACTTCTAACAGTTAAGTACCTTTCCAAATCTCACCCTTAGAAGCTGATCAAGTCTTCCTTGGAAGTCCTACTCTTCGTATCAAGCTTTTGATAAATTTTCCCCAAAGTTCTCTTTCTAACAATTCTTCTGAATTTTCTCTACTATGACCTAAAACTCTCCTCAGAGCACCCTTCACCTCCTTATTCCTTAGGCTGTAGATTATAGGATTCAGCACCGCAGTCTCCACTGAATAGAACAGAGAGGCCCATTTATCTCAGTCCAATGAGTAGCTGGACATTGGCCTAACATACATAAAAACGGTAGTCCCATAAAACAACAAGACAGCTCTCAGATGGGAAGCACAGGTGGAGAAGGCTTTGCATCTGCCCTTGGAGGAGTGGATCCTCAAGATGGTGGAGATGAGATAGATACAGGAGATTAGAATTGCCAGAGATGCGAAGATGCCATGAAATGTACCAAAAATATGAAGTACCATCTCGTTGCTATAGGTGTCAGAGCATGAAAGCTGGATCATAGGGGGAAAGTCACTGAAGTAATGACTGACAACACTGGAGTCACAGAAAGAGGGTGTGAAGGTGGAGATAGTTTGTGCAAGTGCATGGACAAAGCCAATGAAATAGGAGATGATTACCATCTGTGTATAGGCTTTTGAGGACATGACAGTTGCATAAAGTAGAAGGTTACAGACAGCCACACGCAGTCATATGCCATTACTGCCAGCAGGAGACACTTAGCACGAGCCCCGAGGAGAAAAGTGAATAGCTGTGCCACACAGGCACTGATTGAAATGGCTCTCCTCACTGCTGAAGAGTTCACCAGCAACCTTGGGGAGATAGCTGAGCAGTAACAGAAAGCCACAAAAGCCAAGCTATCGAGGAAAAGGTACGCTGTGTATGAAGCCGGGGGATCAACCTTGATCTGCGTGATCATTCCAAGATTCCCTATTAATGTGCTTAAAAAAAAGCAAGTCACCTTCACCTCTTGGCTTTGTTAGTCCAGAGAGGATAAACCTCAATGGCCTCATAGTGATTCCTCTCAGGCATGCTGGTAGCACACTCGTGTTATCTCCCAACAAGAAACTGATTCAACCCCTAGAAGTAATGGGAAACTGGCAACACACAATTTATTTTCTCAGTAGTCACAAGTATGGGGCATTTTCATCATAGCTTCTGACCAGACTTCTTTAATTACACATTGAAATGACCTGTGATACAAGGGAGTACTGTTCCTATTTTTCAGGTCAGATAAGAAAGCCCAGAAAGATGAGATAGCTTATTTAAAAGGCAACAACAGCACTCTGAAACACTAGTGCTTCTTTCTGTATTGCAGTTACCAATACATTTTTTGCCTACTAACTAACCCCCAACCCCACCCCAATCCCCCTCCCCCAACTGGCCCTCTAACCTAAGCCCAACCAGCCCTAACCACAACCCTAAATGGCAGACCCTAACCCTCTAACCCTAAACCCTTAATGGCCCTGACTCCAACCCTCTAAACCCCCTAACCCTAAAACCCTAACTCCAACCCCTAACAACTCTTAATCCCAACCCTAACCCCAAACCCAACCCCAACCCTAAATGGCTCTAACCCTAACCCTCCCACTCTGCCTTGATGGCTCTGAGCGTAACCCCAACCTCTGACCTGCTACCTTGAACTTGTAGTCACCCTTACTCCTTGCCCTGTCACCCCTAAACTGGCTATGTAACCTGCTAAGGGTAGCTCTCTAAGCCTAAGGTGTATATGTGTATGACTGTATGTATGTATATATACAGTGCATACACATTTTATTATTTGTATATGTGTCTAAAAAGAAATAAGTATGGGAAGGCTTAATTTGCATATTTAATGAATTCATTAGCAAGAGTAGGATACTATCTGGGAGTAAATAATTTTTTTTATTTTAATTGTAGAGTAATAATTATTTACTCCCAGCTGGTATGCTAGAGAAAAAGAAGACAGAAGAAAACAGAGAGCAAAGCACAGATTAAAGAGCAAAGAAGAAAAGCAAAGAGCACAGCGGAGAGCAGAAAGAGCAAAGCACAAAGTGCAGACCACAGAGATTACAGACCACAGCGCACAGAGCAGAGAGCAGAGCAGAACACTCGTCGTTGCATCATCAGCAACTCTTGGGCTTCTATCCTCACAACACACAAAACGTAACAAACAAGCCCACACTCTACATCACCTGCACATACTCTTCAGCATCCATCTCTAATCTCACCAATACATCAGCCAGCACATACTCTACATTCCTGCAGAAACAGGCAAGTGCACCTCCAGGTTTTTGGACAGCTCCCAGTAACAGGGTGACCAAGCGCCTCCAAAAACCGCCCTGCCTAGAAAACACCCAGCTCCGAGCCGAAGCTCCACACCCACGCAGGCAATGATTGATCACCACCTCGCAGAGCATTGGGGACTCAGGGGGGAAAAGAAACCCAGCTGGGAGCAGAACCCCAGCTGTGTGGGTCTTTTGTTTGGTTGGTTGGGTTTTTTTGGTTTTTTGTCTGGTTTGTTTTTTTTAAAAAAAAAATCTAAGAAATTCTAACTAGAACCTGAAAAAAGAAAAGAACATGCATACAAGGTTAGACACACTAACAACCCCACCCAACAACCAAACAACTGCCCACTCACTCCCACCCCAGCCATTCATCACCCCTACTAACAGAACCATCTCCTTCCATCCTTTTTTAAAGGTAACACTGTACTGGCTTAAATAAGAATCCCCCCAAATGGCCACTCAATCAAAAAAGAGTTTAAAGAAAAGAATACTTTTACTTCTTACTGAAACCCCCCCAAGAAGTTTCATAGATACATTATTCTGCTCTGGTGACTGCCATTACTACACACCCCCCAACTTCCCCCCCCCCCCCCAAACACACACAAAAAATGGCAGCACAGAAGACACTGCCAGCCAGAAAGACCTATGACACCACAACCGTGCAGCTCTGATGCCCTGGACGAGCCCATGAAAGAGTCAGATGCCACCACCCGTGACGGAAAAGGGCCAGCAAAGCTGGGAAAAGCAATGCAGAAGAGGCCAGCAAGAAAGACCTGAGGCTGTGACAACACTGGGGAGAAAACCCTGAAAGGGCGCCAGGAAGACACACAACAAGAACGGGCTCAGAAGAGGTGTGGCCAGTGAGGCCTCGATGATGGCTGCAAAGATGACTGACTGCAAACGGCCACGATGTGGAGTCAGAGCAACAGACCACCCCCTTTTAGCTGCCTGCACAGAACAAGACACGATCCATTGGAGCAATGCTGACGAGTCAGGCCAGGCAAAAAGACAGCGGATGCCTGCCATGCTAGTGCTGCAGAGCACGGGCTGTGCTCCTTGAGCACAACGAGCAAGTAGTCACCCCCGTGCCAGTTGGCTCCAGCCTCACCTGCAAGAGCACTCTCCACCAAAGCACCATGGGTGCTCCGCTCACCTGAACTGCGCCAATTCCAAACACCAGCATCCTGGCTGGGGGGAAGCCCATGGCACCTGGAAAAAACAAAATAATGAAGCCACTCTTCTGGCAGGCAGCGCTCACCAGCCCTACAATGCCCAACACCAATCCGCTCACCTGAAATCCTCAGCCACGCTTGGGAAAGGCCCACACCATACCTGAAAAAGCACAGCAAAAGACATCACCAAGAGGCAACCCGGCATCACCCTACCACGCCATCAGATTCTGACCCAACAAGCTCCCCCTCTTACCTGCTCGGGCTCTTCTCAGCACTCTACTTCTCCTCTTCACAACTTCCTGCAAAACCTGAGACAACCACACCTTGAGGTGATGCCAAAACCACACCCCACCACAACAGTACCTCACTACAACACCTTTGCCTGCTCTGCTCACCCATCTTGACTGCTGGGCCATTGGCCGCCACGCCAAGGCCCACCAGGCACCTGTAAAACCAGAACAGCGCCAACGAGACAACAGCCCTACACTGGGCTCTGCGTCCTCTCTCAGACCAACACTCACCTTGCCCTGCTCCTCCCGGACGCAAGCAACTTGCTCTCCACAAGGCTCCACACCTACAAGCACAAAGCAAAAATTAACCAGGGAACCACTGACCACAACACTCCTTCCAACAAGGAATCTCTAGCTCACCTTCTTACGGCATTCCCCTTCCTTCCTCCATCTCCCTCAAGAGATCCAAACACTAATCCGCATCTGCAAAAATGCAATGTAAAATGGAACACACAGATGCTGACCAATCACTGTTCCAGCCCATCACTGCCACACTCCACGCACTATCATTCCCAACACCCACAGGCAAGGCAGCTCCAGCCCCGAACAGACACACAGACACAAACATGAAGGAAAGCCCTATGCAAAAAGAACTATTCCCATGCATAAGATGCTGCCAGCCAAAAAGCCCTACAATGCCACAACCACACAGCTCTGATGCTCCAGATGAGCCCACGGAAGAGTCAGACGCTACTGCCTGTGATGGAAAGGGGCCAGCAAAGCTGGGAAGAGTGATGCAGAAGAAGCCAGCAAGGAAGACCTGAGGCTCTGACGATGCAGGGAAGAAAATCCTGAAAGGATGCCAGGAAGGTGCAAAACAAGAGCGGCCTCAGAAGAGGAACGGCCAAGGAGGCCTCAATGATGGCTGCAAATGGCCACGATGCAAAACCAGAGTGACACGCCACCCCTTTTAGCTGCCTGCACAGAACAAGGTGCTATCCATTAGCACAATGCTGATGAGTCGGGCCAGGCAAAAGACAATGGATGCCTGCCGCGCTAGCGCTGCAGAGCATGGGCCACGCTCCTTGAGCGCAAACAAGAGCGACATCAAGACCTGAGCAAAAGATACCACAGCTACAACACACACCCCATAAACTACTCAACAACACAGACACAGGCTGGAGCTGCTCTGCCTACCACACCCTCACTTTCTGCCATGCACACCCCACTGCCTCTGCCTCACACACAGCACTCATCCAGAAGAGTTCTCCATACTACACTGTATGTCAGCACACACACCCAAGACACATCGACACTTTGCTCCTCACCTTAGCTTTTGCAGTGCTGTGCGTCACACCATTGGTCCTCAAGAGGCATCCTCAATGGCAGCCACATCCTCTCTGATCTTCCTTCGGTCACCACATTCGCCTTCATTGCCTGCCAAACCAGAGCACGGGAGATCACCCCCATGCCAGCCAGCTCCAGCTGAAGAGCACCCTCCACCAAAGGGCCACTGATGTTGTGCTCACCTGTGCCGCACCAACTCCAGACTCCAACATCATTGCTGTGGGGACACCCATGGCACCTGGAAAACCAAGACAAAGTTACTATGCTGCCAGGTAGTGCTGACCAGCCCTACAACAACTGAAACACCATTCTGATCACCCATTCTACCTCACCTGAAATCCTCAGCCATGCCTGCAAAGGGCCGACATAGTACCTGAAGAAGCAAAGTAGGCAGCCCCAGAAGCCAGGGTAGGGGTCAGAAGCAGAGCCACAGAAGGGCAGGTGGCACTAGGTTCACAGGCATGGATATAAGAAAGGAGCTGCCAGGCAAGACTGCAAATTGGTTCCTGGTGGTTCCGAGAAGTACAACCGTTTCTTCTCTCTCAGCACTGAGGCTTAGGCAAGAAGAGAGGTGAGTTCATTAGCTGAGGGGAGGTTGGTTTTTGAGCTCTTCAGGCACATGGGCTTACTCACAGTCCGCTTTGCTTTCCGACGAGGTGACTTCCTTTCTCATCCTACTGCAGTTACAGGAAGGGAGAAGGCTTCCTTCCCTCTTCATACAAAATCTGGACTCTTCTACAAGTCTGCATACTACAGAAAAACCCCACACAGTTTCTCCCTGAACAGGGCTGACAGTATTTCTGAGGAGCAGCAAAACATCCAGCGAGCCAGAAACCAGACTAGCTGATGAGAGCAATACCTCACACAGATCCACCTTACTGGAGATAAAACACACAACCACCACCTAGGGTGTAAGTGTAGAAGGAAATGTTTTCCCAGGACCCCTGCTCTCTTCTCTTGTCTGCAGTCCAGCAGAGGCACAAGCAATGCCTCAAGCATCAGCATGTTCAAAGAGCCCAGTGAGGAAGTTAGGCCCCTTCCACAGTAAACACACAAACACCAGAAAACAATACGGACAATTAACAGAGGATACAACTGCACACTCAGAAACCCTCATCCACCCCTGAACACCCCACACCAAGATACCAACACAAAACCAAAACTGCCTGCTATAAGCAATTTTCTGGCATGCTCACAACTCCACCTTCAGCCATCTCATTGCTCTAACATTAAGGAATGGCCCTTGCTTCTCTAAATGCAGCAATAAGTCTTTCTGGATAGTTTCACTTCCACAAATGCTATTATTTCCCAAGGCAGTTCCAGAGCACTACCCCCAAAGAAAGCAGAGACTGTGTGAACACCCTGGGTTTATGTAACCCTAGCCTCACCCACTGCCCTACCCACAAGCCCTTGGAAGGGGAGGGGCAAACCACTGGCAGCCATAAATACATAGGGCTAAGCAGAAGCAAGCCTTTTGCTTCCACTCAGTATCTGGATGGGAGAGCACAGAAAGGACAGACGGACCTCTTTGATAAAACAGACCATCTTCTTTATTACTGAAACCTTATATACTGAACCCATAATATCAGGAGGTATGTTATTAAGCTTTTTTACCCAAACTAGCACTAGCCTTTGCACTAAAAACTAAAAATCAGTTCTGCTTATGCTTAGAAAGAAAGCTACAAGATTCAACATAACCTGTTAAGGGAACACTACACCACAGTGCTCTAATTGGTTCAGACCTGCATATAATACAGCCGTTGTAGCAGGACAGCATTTCCTCTAGGGCAAACCAAGATATCAAAATAAACTCCTGGAACAAGGCTGCTTCTGTAATGTGAGTACTTCTGAAGAGGGGTACTTCCTGTATAGTACCTAGAGTGCTCAGAAAAAGGGGTCAGTAGGTGGAATGGGTAGTTCCCCAGGGGAGTACTAGCTCTGTATTTCTAAGTGGAGGACTGGCACAAGGAGGGAAGAGGGATGCTAAGAGGGCTGGAGAACCTACGCAGGGCTCTGGGGGCACAACAAGGAAGGCTGACAGAGTAGTCCAGAGTGAAATAAAGGGGTTCCTCAGGGCTCTACAGGACCAGCAGAGGTCTATGCAGCACAACAAAGCTCTAAAGAGGAACCCAGAGCAGATTAGACATCTCTTACGGAGACTAGAGAGCAACTAAAAGAAGCCAGAAGAGAACAAGCAAAGCCTCTGAAGGGGTTCAGAGGAAAAGAGGGGTACTCAGGCAGCTGAACGATGAACAGAGCACTCCAGGGCATAAGACAGGGCTCAGGAAGAGTTCTGAGAACACTGCAGAAGTTCTAAAGGAGCTAGAGAGCCAAAAGACAGCTCTAGGGAACAAGGAAAGCCCAAAGAGTGGTCCAGAGTGCACTAGAGGGGTGCTGAGGGGCCTGCATGGCCAAGGAATGACTTTGGGGAACAAGGAAGAAATCTGGAGGGCTTCTGAGGAGACTAGAGGGTTCCAAAGGGGGCTGTGGAGCCAGAGGACAGCTCTGGGGCACAACAAGCACCCCAGGAGAGGTTCTGAGCAGACTAGAGGGCTCCTAAGGGGACTAAATGGCACAGGGAAAAAAAAAATCAAAACTGGGTAACATGACCGACCTCAGGAGGTGCTCTGAGTGGACAGGAGGGCTCCTATGGGATGTGGATGGCCAAAAGAGGGCTCCGGGACACAAAGGCCTCCAGAGGGGTTCTGAGCACACTAGAGGGGTCCTAAGGGAACTTGAGACCCAAAAGACAGCTTTGGAGCATGGCAAAGGCCTCTAGAAGGGTGCTAAGGGTTCTAGAGGGCCAGGAGTGGTCTGTGGGGGGGAAATAAAAGGTCAAAAAATGAAGCCAAAGCAGAATAGAGGGCTGCTAAAGGGCCAAAAGAGGGCTCCAGGGCATGAAGAAGGGCTCCGGAGGGACTCTGAGGGCTCTACCAGGGTCCTAAAGGGGTCTAGACATCCAAAACACAGCTCTGGGGCATAAAAAAGGCTGAAAGAGTAGTCCACAGCACACTTAGAGGGCTGCTAAGGGGTCTACATGGCCAAAAAATGACTCTGGTGAACCAGGAAGAAAACTGGAAGAGTTCTGAGGAGACTAGATGTTCCCTAAGGGGGCTGGAGGGCCAGAAGACAGCTCTGGGGCCCAATTGTGGCCAAAAGAGTGGTCCAGAGTACACTAGAGGGGTCCTCAGGGGTCTAGAGTGCCCACAGAAGACTCCGGTCCCAATCTTGGCCAAAAGAGGGGTCGAGAGCACACTAGGGGTTTCCTGAGGGAACCAATGAACAAAGAAAAAGCCTCTGGGGCCCCATTTTGGCCAAAAAAAGGAGTGCAGAGCAGACGAGAGGGCTGCTGAGAAGGCTGGAGGGCCAAATGAGGGCTCTGGAGCACCACAAAGGCCTCTGGAGGGATTCTGAAGGGACTAGCGGGGTGCTAAAGGGGCCGGAGGGCCAGAAGACAGCTCTGGGACAGAAGGAAGACTGAAAGAGTAGTCCAAAGTGCACTAGAGGAGTCCTAAGTGGTCTACCTGGCTGAAAAAATATCAACTGGGGAGCAGGGATGAGCTCAGGAGGTGGTCTGAGAGGACGAGAGAGATTCGCTAGGGTCTGGAGAGCCCAAAGAGCTCTGGGGCGCAATTTTGGCCAAGAGAGTGTTTGAGAGTGCACTGGAGGGGTGCTAACAGGTCTACAAGGCCAAAAAAGACTCTGGGGAACAAGGACAGCCTCCAGAAAGGTTCTTAGGTGGAATTTGAGGGATCCAAAGGGGTCGTCAGGAGAGCCAGAAGACAGCCCTGGGGCACAACAAAGGCCTCCAGAGGGATTCAGAGGTGACTAGAGGGGTCCTCTTGGTTCTAGAGGGCCAAAAGAGGGCTGCAGGGCACAATTTTGGCCAAAAGAGGCACCTAGAGTAGACCGGGGGGTTGTAAAGGGACTAGAAGGAAGAAAAAAAATGCTATATGGAACAACGAAGGCAAAAGGAGGGGTCCTGGTGGGACTAGAGAGGTGCTTGGAGAGCTAGAAGGACAACGGAGGGCTCCTGCACAATGAAGGCCAAAAGAGGGATATTGAAGGAATTAGAGAAGTCCTACGAGAGCCAGTGGACCAAAAAAGGGCTCTGGGAGCACTACAAAGGCCTCAGGAGGGGTTCTGAGGGTACGAGAGGGGTCCTAAGGACTCTACACGCTCAACTGAGCCCCTGGTGCACAATGAAGTCCAATGGAGAGGTTCTGAGGGGATTGGAGCAGTCCTAAGGGGACTAGACATCAAACAGAGGCCTCTAGGGTGCAATGAAGACTTTGGGGGCAGTGTTTGGACCACTTCTCTGAGGCTTTTGGGGTGATTGACATAACCGCTTCGCTTCACGTTACTCACAGCTACCTTCATCTATTACTTAGGGCTAAACCTGTTCCTATTTGCAGAGGGGCTTGTTGCTTGTTTAAACTTGACATATAGTCCACAACCTGCTCTGCGTGCTCCCTAGTCCCTTCTGCTTTCGCAACACTTGTGGTAATTCAAGGAGGTAATTAAGAGTCCCCATTGTCCCATAGGCTGGAGCAAGACATTGCTGCTGCTCTGAGGAGATGCCTAAAAGCCATGCTGTTTTCTGTAGCATCACTGGGGCTTCCCAGAGCCCAACGGTGTTCTCTTTGGCTTTTCCCGAGCCTTTTAGGTTTTTTAGGCTATTCCTTAGCCCGCCATTTCATGGCAATGTTCTCCTTAAGCATTGTGCACAGCACGATTATCCCAGATCAGCCACATCGTGTACGTACAGAGGCTTCTGAGAGGCGGCTCAGAAGAAAAGAGAGAAAAATCTCTTTGTCATCAGCGCATCCACCCGCCAACACTCTTCACCAGGAAGCGCTGTAAACTCCCATTTCTCTAAAGCGGGACTGAGTCAAGGCAGAGACGCAGATCACACCCCATCTTTGTTAGAACGCCTCACTGCTGCGGGGCCTGGGCCTGGCAGCAGTTTTAGGAATGTTTGGGGCTTTGGAGAGAGTGCAGGGGAAGGTCTGGAGTCAGTGACAACATTGAGGCAGGGCTCGGAGATGTTTTGGGGCCTGTAGGGGTGTTGGGGCAGGATTTGTGGGTGGTTTAATGGCTTTGGGGGGGCTGGTTGCAGGAAGGGTGGGACTCTGCGGGGCCCTCAGGGCAGGGGTGCCATCCCAGATGTGTAGGGAGCACATAGGGGTGCCCCACGTTGCTGTCAGCTCGGCGGGAGGAGCCACTGGTCTCCCACCCCATCAGATAGGGTGGCGGGGGGGGAGGAGGAGGGATCTATGAGCTTGCACAGAACGCCAGAGAAGGCAGCAGGGAACTCACCAAGGGCCCCGCATCCCAGAAAAGCTGCAAAGGAACCCGCGTCCCAGACGAGAGGAGACATCAGGCTGCTGTGCCGCTGCTGGACACATCCAGACCCCCGCGCAGACACCCCCCCGCCCCGCTCCTCCAGGCTGCGTCCACAGCGGTGAGCGCACGCCCTGGCCCGTGCTGGGGAGGAACTGGGGCCCTACAGGCGACACACGGAAAAGGCAGAGTCAGAGCCGCGCTCCGGCAGACCCGGCGCGGCGCGGCGCCAGGTCCGAACCCCCCGCCCCCCCGCCCCGCCGCCTCCACGAAGCGACAGCCCCGGCGGGCAGGACACAGCCCGACGCCCGCGGCCACCCAAAAGCACACGCTTGCCTCACCGGGATCCCCACGTGCTCGACTCCAGGCGGCCTCGGCCCTCGCCCGCAGCCCCCGAGCGAAAACACCCACCCTGCTCGCCGCCATCTTGCTCCCCGCCGCCGCGCATGCGCTGGCTACGGACAGCGCGGGAGGGGCGGGGGCGAGCGGGAGCGGGAGCGGGAGCGGGGGGGGGGAGGCGAGACCGCAATGGCGCCCTCGTGTGGTCGTAGCGCGGCGCTGCAGCCGGCCTGCTCCCGCGGGCGACCCGCAGCCCGCCGCGCCAGCCCGGTGCTCAGGCCGAGCAGCGAGCGCCCCGAGGCTGCTCTGCCCGTGCCCGAGAGAGCGGCGGGGATCAGCGAGCAGGCGCTGGGGCTGCCCTGGTCGCGGAGCAGCTCTGAGACGGCACTGCCCATCCCTGCACCCCCAGGAAGCACCGGGAAGGAAAAGCCCTCTCGGGAAAAGCGCTCCCAGTCCGTGAGCACCAGGCAGGGGTGGACGAGCGCCTTCGCTTACCCGTCCCCGAGAGAGCGGAGAGTAGCGGTGAACACGGTGACCGGCAGCGCACACGTGTGCGCCGGCTGCCTGCACTGTTCTTCGTACGCAGCGGTGGCCGCCGGTGGCTGCAGTGCTGCCTTGTCGACACGCGAGGACAGCGGTGAGCGGGACGGAACGCAGTGCGCATGCGCTACGCCGATGAGTGTGCAGTGCCGCTTTTCAGACCCGCGATGGCAGCAGTGAGCGCGGCAGAACACAATGCGCATGCGTGCTCCCTTTCGGTGCAGTACCACCTTCTCCCCAGTATCAGGGTCCACTCAATAAACAAAATAGTATGATAAATGTTGTCATCTGCTCCAAGTGCTTTCGCAGAAGAGAACGACATCAAAATGAGGTATTATTGCATTTAGTCTCCACTACACGTGCTACCCCAGTGCCACGGACTTGCTTTAAAGGATCAGTGACGTACGCGTTCTGGCAGTAATATTCACGGAATGAATATGCACTCGATCAAGTAGGAGTGTTCATGAAAAGCTTTGCCAGTGCGTCACTAGGTAACAAACCTAGACAAGCAGCTATTTGCCCTGATCCTTCGGCTTACGTTTCTTCTGCCGGATGTAGTCTAACGTACCTGAACGCAATGGCCTTGCGAGGCAGTGACACGGTGTCCGTGGGGTGGCTGTTCCAGGGTCTCTCGGGCTGTTCCAGGGTCCTCGGACAGCAACGGTGCTGGTCGACTTTCCCTTGTGCTGCACAGCAGGACAGCTCCGCACCGTGCCCTCCCAGCACTGCCGCTCCTCCCAGCAGTTGCCTAACTGGCCCCAATCCTGAGCAAAGCTACGACTCCCAGGAGCCCGCAGCACCCCTCCTTCTCTCCCTGCCCTCCCCATTTCCAAGAGGGACAGCCCCAGCCCCTGGGGACAACCCTGCCCGGTCACACTGCTGTCCAAAAAGCGGATTCGTTGCCCCGTGTGCACTAAGCCAATAATTACACGCTCAGGAGAGACATTTGCTTATTTATTTCAGAGTTGCGCAAGCCTGGCTGCTCGGTGGTTTCCCACAAATCAAGCGCACCCCCACCCCCCCCGGCTTTCCAAGTAGCATTTACACAAACAAATTGCAAGGTTTGCAACTTTCCCTTTTACACCGGTTGGTTAGTGATTTACCTACAACTGTAATATTGCTTACACACCATTTTACTACTACACATGCTCAGGGGAGGGGTCTTCACCCGGGCGTGGGTCTTTCTGACCTATCAGCGTGATTTTCTTGTATTATAATGAGGACAGGTCAGTTAGGGGATACCTCGAATTCTTTTGCTAAATTGGCAATGTATGCATAGAAAACAAAGCATCTTGATTTACAGTTTCTTTAAGGCTTTAGCAGTTCTAGGACAGCCTTGATTAAAGAATTATTTCCTCCCAGGAAATAGAGAGGTTCTCCTCATCTGCCTAGTTTAAAGAGCATGAACACTCTTTCTGAGCTTCCAAGATTGTCTTGCAACACCACCAGAGATGGAAAATGCTTCCTGCCCTGTACCGGGGAAAAACAGGGGCATTCCACTGTCCCCCGTGACCTGTGGGGACTCAGGCGTGAGTGACACACGTCCAGTAAGGAACAGACCCAGCGGGCCACTGCTGCAGGGCTGAGAAGGCACCGGCACCTGGAACCACAGCTCCTGGCCTGCCACAGAGCACGATGCGGCTGGCTGGTGGGAACGCCGCTGGCAGAGACCTGCCCGCCCCCGCCACCTCGAGAGGCGCAGCATGGTCACCCAGTAGCCCCGTCTGAGAAGACTACACCTCCCAGCATACCGTGCACGTGAAAATGGCGGCCCGGAAGCCCAGTGCTGGAAGACTACTGCTCCCGGCATGCGGCGGTGAAAACTACGGCTCCCCGCATGCCAGGCCGCCAACTCCCGCCCCCCCCGCAGCGCTAGGGGAGGTTTGACCCTCGGGAGATGCCGTTCCTTTAGGTTTATAAGTAGCTGATGGGAGGGTGTTAGATTACAGCATGTGTAGAAGGTTTTTTAGAGAATGTCATCAACCAGAAAGACCCAGAACATATCTTGTATTTACACTCCTCTTACCAGCACCACTTTGTCTGCCTGTCTAGTTGCAGTGTCCTTAAATGATGGCAGCTATAAGCAACTTTTGCCCCCTGGTCTCCAGGACTGGCTCTTTAAACAGGTGTTGTTCTTTCTGATAGAGCCCCGAGTGACATACCACTGACTTCCTCAGTGTGTGGTGATGTACATATTTGTGGTACAATGCCAAAGTAGGCCTTGTTAGCAAGACTATTTGTATCATCAGAAGACAAATACAGTGCAGTCTCCATCCTTCAAGATATTCAAAATCCAACTGGACATGATCCTGGGCAACTTGCTCTAGTTGACCTTGCTCTGAGCTGGGTGGTGGAGAGGGGAAGGGTGTTGGACTAGATGATCTCCTGAGGTCCCTTCCAACCTCAGTAATTCTGTGAGAATTGTCTGAGATGAATCCCACACTTGGAGTTCTACTTGGTAGTTTTTCTATTTAAAGAAACAAGAAGAGAATATAGATGATTAACACTGCTTATGTGTGTGCACGTGATTTACATAGGTCCATATCCTTGTTGAAATTCCAGAGAACTCCATGCGTGAATACAGTACCACAGGAATGTTTCCTTATGCATCGTAATAGGAAGAGTTTTGTATTTTAAGATTCAGAAGTGCAAAGAGATGTTGTCAGCCGAAAATCCTCTTCTGTTCAGCAGGATTATTTAGCATAACGACATTACGTATTCAGCTTTGAATATCAAAAGGCAGTATTATGTTTCTTAATTCCTGTATTTTCATGGGCCAATGATTTTTTTGATCCCGTTGGTATTCTGTAATTACATATTAATTGCATTAAGTTCAGAAACATCATCAAAGAAGCACCACGCAATGGTAATCTTAAAAATGTTAGGATTCAGATTTCTCTCATCTTCCATTCTACATTGTTATAACCACGGCTCTCATCTTTTAATCTTTTTTCCTTGGTATAGCCTTTATCACGAATAGAGATTCATAATATGCTCAGAATATGATGCCTCAAAATATTGTATAAATTGCAGCCATGTGTTGTCTTGCTTTGATGCTTGCACTGATTCTTTAGCTCAGTGCATTGTCCTTTGTCTTGACCTCGTTATTTATGGCTCCAATGAGCTGTGGAAAATGAGCAGCCAGGTCATCCTTTCCAAATTAAAACACTAGCAAGGTCAATGTAGGACAGGAAATAGAACATTTGGAATATTGCCACTTTTCTGCCTTATTTGCATATAAAAAGTGGGGACTGGAATGGTAGGAAATGGGTCCATTTTAATTTATTACAAAAAGTTATGATCTTACCCTTCCCTCTGCCCGGTTTATGCCTTAATATCAAGAGAGCACTCTTGCCCTTACTGTTTCAATCTTCCTAGTGTGACTGTATGGGAGAGGGGGGAAAGCGTGGCTATGTATGTGGAAAAGGAATGCTTTAAATAGCTGATCTTCTTCAGCATTGTCCTGTAAACACATTTGCTGCCGTCATTATTTCTGAAGCGCACGTTAAAAGTTGAATATTTACCATAGTCTTTACCAATGTTTCTGACAGAGCAATGGAGGAAGGGAAGGACGTCATCAGCCTTTCAATTCAAAAATGTTGTCCACAGTCTGCTGTGAACAGTTAACCTGCTATGTCACTCAGGGGCACTAGAGTCTTGATTACACACAAAACTATTTTCTAATCATTTTCTGTATTACCCTGGAAATTAGCTGTGTATCTTTGGTGTGACTTATAATGGCATCTAGTAGCTAATAACCTGTATCAATATACCTAGTTAACTTTTTGTTAGAATCAAATGTAAATACAGGGATTCTTCTTTTCTGCTTATTTCAGAGATGCTGCGTAGCAGGATAACGAAGTGTTTGCTTTCATGTCACCTGTTAACTGGTTAATGGCCTATGGAAATTTTATGTCTTCTCCTGTTCACTTTTGCCAAGAATATATCAATGATTCTTTTTTTTTCTTGGATATCTTTTTTTTTTAAATACCAAGTGGTTACCTTAGAAAAATATCGTATGGTGAGTAGACAGAGATCCTTTCTTATTGTAAAAATAGAAGAAGAAGATGGATTAATTAGGCTTTGGACCTAGGCAATATCATTCACTCTGTTTTATTTTTACGGCTTCTGTGTTAATGAATATCTTGTGCATCTCTTTGATCCCCTGAGAGAACATCCACACAATGTCCTCTATGTTTTATGTCCCAGGGTTGGCGTTACATATTACAGGCTATCTGGTCATCATTGCACCACTGCTATTTCGTCTTCTGACTGTGAATATCCAAGTGTGGTGGTTGACATTGCCAGACTGGTGTTGCCACCTGATGGGTACATGAACTTTTCCTGCTCCAACCTGTTTGCCTATATGCATGTTTTCATTCTTTGTCAAGCATCTTTTTCAGCTATTATAAGGAGGATGTATTTGATGAAACATAGGTGTCTAGATCTGGTCTAGTCGTCTTAGGCTCCCTTTATATTCAGAAAAGAGCAAAAGGACTTTCGCTGGCTCAGTTCATCTTATCCCAAAGTAGAGGTTTAAAACAGGTCAGATAAGCAGCAACTTAAAATTACTTCAGTCTTTTACTGTGCATAAAAAGGGCATAATATGATTAGCTTGGATGTAGATATTTACTATTTTATATATATATGTATGATATATATATGATATGCATATATGATATACATATATGATATATATGATGTATATTTGATATATATATATATATATATGTATGATATATATGTGTGTCTGTGTATGAGATATATATATGCAGATATTTACTAGTGCCATTGCCTGAAAGGCCAGTGGCAGGGCCATGGCTGCTGGCTGTGCTTCTGAGGTCACAGCAGCCTCAGTGCCTGATAGGGTAGTGGCAGGCCCCTGGCTGCTGGCTGTGCTTGTGAGGTCACAGCACCCTCAGTGCTTCATAGGCCAGTGGCAGGCCCCTGGCTGCTGGCTGTACTCGTGAGGTCGCAACAGCCTCAGTGTCCTATAGGCCAGGGACAGGCCTATGGCTGCTGGCTATGCTTCTGAGGCCACAAGAGCCTCAGAGCCTGATAGGCCAGCAGCAGACCCACAGCTCCAGGCTGTGCTTGTGAGGTCACAGCAGCCTGAGAGCTGGCTAGGCCAGTGGCAGGACTAAGGCTGCTGGCTGTGCTTGTGAGGTCACAGCAGTCCCAGTGCCTTATAGGCCAGCAGCAGACCCATGACTGCTGGCTGTGCATGTGAGATCACAGCAGACGCAGTGCCTGATTGGCCAGTGGCAGGCCCCTGGCTGCTGGCTGTGCTTGTGAGGTCACATTTCTCTCAGTGGCTGACAGGCCAGGGAAAGGCCAAAGACTGCTGGCTATGCTTGTGAGGTCACAGCAGCCTCAGAGCTGGCTAGGCCAGTGGCAGGACTAAGGCTGCTGGCTGTGCTTGTGAGGTCACAGCATCATTAGTGCCTGATAGTGCAGTGTCAGGCCCTTGGCTGCTGGCTATGCTTGTGAGGTCACAGCAGTCCCAGTGCCTTATAGGCCAGCAGCAGACCCATGACTGCTGGCTGTGCATGTGAGATCACAGCAGACGCAGTGCCTCATAGGCCAGTGGCAGTCCCATGGATGGACGCTGTGCTTGTGAGGTCTCATTTCTCTCAGTGGCTGACAGGCCAGGGAAAGGCCAATGGCTGCTGGCTGTGCTTGCTTGTGAGGTCACAGCAGCCTCAGAGCCTGATACGCCAGTGGCAGGCCCCTGGCTGCTGGCTGTGCTTGTAAGGTCGCAACAGTCCCAGTGACTGATAGGCGAGGGCAGACCCACAGCTCCTGGCTGTGCTTGTGAGGTCACAGCAGCCTCAGAGCTTGATAGGGCAGTGGCAGGTCTAAGGCTGCTGGCTGTACTTGTGAGGTGACATTTGTCTCATTGCCTGATAGGCCAATGGCAGGCACATGGCTTCCAGCTGTGCTTCTGAGGTCACAGCAGTCTCCGTGCCTCATAGTCCAATGTCAGGCCCATGGCTACTCACTGTTGTTGTGAGGTCACAGCAGCCTCAGGGCCTGATTGGCCAGTGGAATGCCCATGGATGCTCGCTGTGCTTGTGAGGTCACTGCTATGGAAATGAGGCTCGCCGGGCACCATAACAGGGTCTGACCCTAGGTTCCTGCAAGAAAGTTCAGAGCCAAATCAAAGCAAATTAAATAATTAAATTTTAATGATGCACATGCAGTAATTACAGCTCGAGCTGGGTGCCTCCGAAGAGGGAGCCCAAACAAAGAAATCCCTGGGCAATTATAGCTTTTTCCAATTAAGTTTCCCACCCCTCACGCGGTAGTTAGACCAACAGTAATTTTTTTGGTCTGGGGTCTCCTGCTCCTTATTGGCTCTCATCGTTGCTCCTAGGCAGGCTGTTTTTCTCCCTTAGCTTTACTGTTGTGGTTTCTGCTGACGGTTGTACCTTCGTTTCTCCTTGCGTCTTACCATTGTCTCTCAAGGTCCTGAGAAGGAGGAGGTGATTCCAAATCATAACAATTAACACTGCCCCAGCAGTGAGCTAAGGCTTTGCCCCTCAAGGTCCTAATGCCCTGCGCTGATCTTATTTCAAAGCCTTGACATCCTCCCTTTCGGAGTGTGAGACACAGGAATGCAGACTGCTTGTACCTTCCTTATCTTCCCAGCTTGAACCAGCTCTGAGGCCCTTTTCTTACTGGACTAAGTAAAAGTTCATTATTTTATCTAAGTGCGGCCTAAGGCTTCAGCAAATTTACCTACTCATGCTAAGCAAGTTTTACAGAAGTTGTGCTAAGTGGCTACCTCGAGACAGTTTCAGTTCGCTATTCTTTAACAGTCCCCCCCTTTGTTTTTATGAAGCATCCCTGTTAATCTTTTAAACAGAGTTCTCAAAGCCTTTCGAGGCGTACTATCGCTTTCCATAATCTTATGTATAATATAATTGTAAGTAATAGGCACAACACAGTTAAACTGAACACAACTACTACCGGGTGCAACACGTGATTATAAATCCCTGTTGCAGTTGGTGACCATCCTAGAAGAGTTTCCCAGCCATGATGTTCTCCGTCCCTCTTTACCCTTTCCAAGACGTGGTGTATCTCTTCCGCATCACAATGAATGGTGATTAGAGTTTTTTGTCCATTCTTCCGGGTGCATTCTAGCAGTCAACGCAAATCATCGCATTGTAGTAGTTTCTTTACTAGCATAAGATTCATTCCAATGGGGATAGGGAGTAAATTTTGGCTCAATGTATAATTAGATTGTAACAGTTGCATCCCATAATTTGGGGTAAAGCTACAAATACAAATGTTTGAGTGATTACTTGTATCTACAACACTGCTCTCTGTAAGATTACAAAGTGTTCTTACACAGACACATCCTTTTTCAACATATACAAGTACAGTTCAACTTTCACAGCAAAAGAAGAACATAGTATGACAGTATATGGACTGTTCCATTCAGGTTTTAACTTGGATTTTTGTGGAAATACTTTAACTAACACTTCGTCCCCAGGCTGTATACCAGGCACTTGTATTTCAGGTGGTGCGGACTGATATCACTGAGCATTTTTTTTTTTTTTAAGACTTTCAAACCTTTTTTTTTTTGGCATACTTAGAACATACTCTAGACAGTTTCAGTTCGCTATTCTTTAACAAGGGAAGCACGCTCTATCAGGCATAAGCTGACAGAAATCGCCTTCCCCCGAACATTGCCATTCACTCTGGCCGTGGCACAGCCCCTCTGTCCCCGCTGGGCCCCGCTTCGCTGCATCCCTTCCCCACTTTGGTGTGTCTGGCACCTCTGCTTTGGCTGCGATGGCCGCACGGGGCTGTGTTGTCAGCACCAGCTGCCTGTGAGTGGCCCTGCACCCCAACACACCCCGTCATTCTCCAGCTGGGCCTCCGCCGATTTCCCTTTACCTTAGGCAGTTGCTAGACATCACTAGTTCCCTTCAGCCTCGCTCCCGCCACCCAGGCCCAGGGAAGCGCTAGCAGCTTCTGAGCAGCCGTGCTGACACTTCACCTGCCCGAGCAACAGAGCGACTTGCTTGCCGCACTGCTGCCGGGCGCTCCTGCGGCGCCCCATTCGCGCCTTGGCTACTGCCAGGCCCCGTGTGCCAGCGCGATCTCTGCCGCCCGTCGGCATTACCGGCACCTGTTAGAAAAGGACGCCTAAGGGAAAAGGACTGGGAAAAAAGCATTTCTGCTTTTCATGGTGAAATTCCGCACAGAAATCTGAAGCACTGCCAAGGACTGGGTTTTGTTTTGACGGCAACTTTATTGCTCTGAGAACACTCTTCAAGCTCGGATTGGTTAGCATTGTTTGGAGAACGGCTCTCTGTTGGGTTGGATGGTAAGTGGTGGTGTAGATGGTAAGCTTAGTCAGTCTTGACGGCTCCCGTCCTCAAGCTCTGCAGCTGAACGACAAAAGGAAGCAGGCTCACTCCCTGTCATGACATTCAGCACAAACCCATCTGCTCAGCGGTTTGCTTTCTAAACAGCAAAGACCTGAGCCTGCCCGCAGCTTGACGTGCGCTGTGACTCCGGGACTGGAGCGACCTCGAGAGGGAGGCTTCCAAAAGCCTCCCAGGAAAAGCCACCGCCTGTCCGTTGCGTGCTAGGACGGGCGTACTGTGCAGAAGAGCAGGACACAGCTACCTGCTCTCCTGACCCACGGTAGACCTTAGGGACGTGACATTTGGTGGCAGTTTTGCCTTCTTTCCTAGTGACCATTCAAAACTGGAAACAAACACACACACGAGGAAAACTTGCGTCTTTTTCAATTGAGGCAGAATATTTGGAAGCCAGGGCATACTGGACAGCCTTCCTGACGCAAGCCCTTGAAGGCTGCCCGCCCCGTGGAGTTGTTTACTGCCATGGTTGCTGTATTGTTCCCATAAAGAGCCGTCTGGAGGATGGCCGTCTCCCTTCTCCTCCCGTGGGTACTTCTGGAAAGGAGGATCTGAGCATTCCAAGCAGCTTTCCAGCTTCTTGATGGGTCTGCTCTTTTTCTTCTTGCTCTTACGCTTGTGACTGTCCATGTGGAGTGCAGAGAAATCCAAATCATACTGTCGGAAGGAAAGGGGCAAGTTAAGAACAGAAAAAACAGATGTGGCACTCGATGCCTACATGGGACTGTATTTTATCAAGTCTACTGCAGGGGATGATTTGCAGCTGCTCTGCGGTAATTTCTGAACGTCTGCCTTACTAAGAAACGCACACCCTCAGAGGTCGAGCGGACATTAGGTCTTGGCTTGTACACACATCATTAATTGAGGCTAGTTCTGGAAGAGGTGCCAAAGAAAACAATCATTCTCGTAGCCTGATCCAGAACCGTGTGCACATGTGCCTCTAACTGTATGGTCCGGTTAGTGGGTAAATTGGTCTCGTTAGTGGGTAAATAAAAGTGGAATATTGGCGAGGAGACAGGAGCATGTTGACCGGCCAACTAGTGCAGCTGCCAAAACACTTGGTGTTCAGACTCCAAGGGGAACGGCAGGTCGCGACCCTTAGGTGCACCACACAGGCATCAACCTGGACTCACGTATTCCTAAAGAATTATTGCTTCCCTTGTTATCTGTACATCTAAAGAATTACCGCTCTCCTTGTTATCTGCAGCGCGTGCACACTACGCCACATTGTAGCCTATTCTTTCGCCTTCAACCCCCACCCCCCACCCCCCGAACGTCGCCAGGGGCCGATGCTCTATGGTGCCTGGGGCAGCCCGGTCACCTGCCTGCAAGGTTCCTGGGATTCCCCTTGTGGTTTGGGGATTTCAAGGTAATAAACATCTAATAACTTTATTCCAGAGCGGTGTCTTCTACCCCTGCGTATTCCAAGCAGCAGTCAGCACCGTTAGCAGTCCCCTTCTGAAGTGCTAGCACAGCTCAGCAGTATCTTTCCTGCCTTCACTTGATCGACCTACCCACGTGATCTCCAGACAGACGCCGCACTATTGAGAGCTCTTTAAAGCCAACTGGGCGGACAGGAGAAACAGCCAGAGAAGAACAAGAGGAACTGCGGAAATCTCTTTTCTCGGTCTTTCTCCGTTTCCCTTCTATTTTGTTGTCGCTCCCTCTGGCGTGGGGATGTCCTCTTTTTCTGTTTCTTTGCTTTTCAGTCTTCCGGGAAGAGCCCTCAAAACCGGAAGGAACTGACACAGCTGAAGGTGCTCGTCGTTGAGGAGAATAGTTTTCAGACTGCTGCTCCGGGACTGGACAGCGGCACGCGTCTGCTTGGTGGCTGCTGAAGTGATGCCCGCCTTCCCCTCTGGCGTGTGATGACAGGTGGAGCCACCTGCTTTTGCAAGAATGCTCGTGTGACCTCTCTTGCTCTGTTCGTCCTCTGCTTCGGGATCGGTAAGGAGGACATTTTCCGGAGCTTCTGCCCTTATCCGGGCAGTTTCTGTCACTATGGGAAGATGTGCGCCTGCTTCCAGGGCAATACTGCTGCAGGTGGCAGTTTCGCTTGTTTCTTTCCAGCCTGCGAGAGCACCTCCTCTTGTGGGAATCACCGCCCATTTCTGTGATGCCAATGGTACTGGGATCCTCTTTCAGGGCTCCATTTCTCTTTAAATGACTTGAGCTCTGTATTTCAAAAGAAGAGATCGTGAGATGGCTATGTGCAAACACACAGCTTGGAGAAGCCCCAAACACAAACCCCTCCTACCAGGGAGTCCCACAGATTGCCTCAGGAGATGAAGAGGAAAAAAACAACAACAAAAAATGCCCCACTCTGCTTTAATTCGAAGTGCAAGGCCAGCAAGTGTTGTTCATTCCTACTTTTGGTTTTTGGCCGACTGGAAGCAAATGAGCATCATTTTTGAAAGCCCATCCAAAGAGCTGAGCACGGATTAAGGATGGCCCCAAATCGCGCTCGCTCTCTCTCTCTCTCTCTCTGTCTCTAGCTATGTACCTGCGTCCATTTTTCCCCTTTCAACTTTCCCTGAAACCCCCAGCATACTTGTTCCAGTGCTCAGGAATAAGCCATTCTGGTTTTGCTGTCTCAGCTCAAGTGACAGCACTAAAAATAAACCAAGCAGTCTTTCCCTTTTTTTTCCCAGGATTTGAGCATGACTAGGCTCTACTTCCAATGTCTCGCTGTGCTTCAGGAAGCGGAGCTGCAAGTAAAGAAGCAGCAGGGCTGCACGCAATTCAGCAGCAGCCACTGTTTGAGTGATTCCGGCTGCAGCAGGAGAGCTGTGAAGAAAGCTGCAGGGTGGGAGGGAAAATACAATGCAGACGCTACCAAAAAAGGAAAAAAAAAAAAGAAAAAGGAAGAAAAAGACAATTCCCACTACCCATTTGGTGCCTCTCTCCTTCCCTCTCTTCCCCCCTCCCCGTTACCTTCAGCATATGAGGAGCAAGCTGCGGTCTCAGAAATCCAGCCCCCTTCTTATTAGCCCCCGGCTGACCAAGGCATGAAGGGGGATAAGATGGCACGGGCGCGTCAGAAGTGCATTCTCCAAGTGTCTCACCATCACACCTTGGGAAACAACAGTGATCTCAGTTGAGACATGCCCTGTCAGCCTCCTCTTGGGCTGAATCCCATCCTGCCATCATCTAGGAGCAGCTGATACGTCATACTGAGAACGTAACCAAGACTACAAGCTGAAAATTAGATGCTGCTCTTCCTACCACGGCCGTCCCTTGCAGAGCAAGAACTCATCCTTACACCACCTCTGGCCTGAATTTCTCCTCCTTTATGGCATTCGCCAGCTCCACAGAGCACGTACGTAGCAAGTTACGCAAGTGCAGCAGGTGAAGGCCAAGCAATGAAAGACACTGCGTGACATGGGGAATTCCAGACTGGACAGAACGCAATTCTACCAATAGTCCTTTCCGCCCAGGACAGAAGGAAAAACACGTCAGAGGAGCAGAAGAGAGGTTTCAGCAGCGCGAAAGGGAAAGGTACCCCAAACCCATCTGAATACTCGCTCTTACCTGATATAAAAAAGTAAATACGCCTGCTGACTGAGAACGGTTTGGAGGTCGCAAAGGACTACCGAGGCATCATTCATCTCATACCACAGTCCATTACTGGCCTGCAAAGAAAGGCAACGATGCCTTTAGAGCAACTCTAGAGCGTGCTCTCTACAGGAAAACCCAGACAGAACACTAGCAGACAAAGGAGACACCAAGACTAGTCAAAGGAGACATGTAACGAGCTCTTTCCCCTTCAAAACAATGGTTGTCAGTAACATGCTGGGACAAGTTTCTCTTCACCAGCACAGATTCTGCCCTGCAAGAAATGAAGCTGATGCTTACCTTGGTGAAGCAGAAATAGTGTCCTGCACGACCGCTGGCACCTCTGTGCACCAGGACTGCATATAAGGCGTAGAGGACTGGTTCTCCAACTGGCTGAGACATGTATGCTCGCAGGTCCAAATACTCTGGATATTCCACATCCTGAAGACAGAGCAAGAGGATTCAAAACTCATCTGGGAACACTTCGTGAAAGAGCCGGGGAAGAACACTGCTAAGAATGTGGGCTGGAAGCTTAGACAGACATGTTTTGCCTCCTCAGAAATCGGTCTTCCCAGAGACAACATTTAATCGCTTCCATTGCAGAGAACTGCTCAATGCAAAACCAGCTCTTTCAGAGCGGAGCATACGCTTATCGTCACACGGGAGCTTTGCTGTTACCGGAAGAGAAAGAGTAAGACCTACTTCTTGCGCTGATTTTGCCTAGACATCTTCTGTCGCTATGGTTACAGTCGGCCGACATTAACAACTTTGAACAGAGCGTTCCGCCTTGGGAAATCTCCCTTCCCAAGAAGGCATTACACTTGCATAGATACCTTGCTAATCTTTCCACCAGTGAAGTTGGCAAATCTTTTCAGGGCTATGGTGAGAACGTTGGAAGAGCGATGTATTGTAAACCTCTTGGACGCAGCAACCATCTTTTCACACCTTCAAAGCAAGCACAGGCAATTGTTTCAAGGCATCTTCCCCCCTCCCCCTCACGCCAAAAGTCAAGCAAGTTTCCATGTCTCTCTCACGCTCATCCTAGCTGAATGGTATTTCCTTGCCTAAGACGGGGCTTCTTTCCTTAAAGCCACACCCTGCATTTCAGCCTTGCTCCTGCAGAGAACCTGGCAGGATGTAGGAGGCCAGCTCGATAAGGAGCGGGAACGTTGTCTTTCGGTAGCCAAGCAAATGCCTGAGCACGTATCTTTGCTGGGCCCAAAAGTAAGGCTTGCCAACAACACGCAAGGCAGCAGGAACGTGACTCTCTCACCGGAGCGTGGTTCCGGAATGCGAGCTAGCGCCTGCGCTTCTTATCAAAGATTTCCAACTAGTTGAACAGAATGACACCGATTCCGCTCTAAGAAGCAAATGTACTCTTTTCCAAGCTTTGGGTGACTTCAGGGTTCATTAGCTGCACAACCCAAAGCCGCTCCGAGGCGGACAATGGGTTCGGCCACTATCTCCTAGTCCGATGGCATTAGGAAGACTACTTACTTGCTACATTTGTAGCAATTCTCACCATCCAGCAGCTCAGGTCTCACAAATTCTTCGAGCGCCCCGGGGACAGAGGAGGCTGCCTGGAGGAGGAAGAAAGGAGGGCACTGAGTTGCTGGAAACTCAAATGCCAACCCGCAACTCCTCTTTTGCCGCAGGGCCTCCCTCGTGCACACGTGGGAGACCTACTTGCGAAGCAGCGAACACCGCGAAGAAGGAGGCAGAAGCAGAGTATGCTGAACACTGACCTTGTTTGAAAAGGACTGTACTTTGGTACCAAGAGCTACCTGTCTGCGGTAGCGCACAATCAAGTTATCTGTGGTATGCCTTTGCGTAAATCACAAGAGCAAAAAAAGCCATCGCGTACCAATCAGAAGTGTATCGGGGTAGTCCAAAACTGGGAAGTATCATAGGACGAGCATGCGTGCGGAGATACGCTAATTGCTCTCTCTCTGGCTTAAACCCCCACACACACGGAGACCATTCACGGGGCTTCCAGAGGAGGACCAAGTCCAATCCACCTCCCAGCCTCCACCAAGCGTTTTTGCCGTGAACAGCATACATGCCTACGTGAACTCCGTCGAGTTTAGAAAGCCACAAAAAGAAAGAACAGCCCCCGAAAGCTCGGGGCCTTCGACGGCATCGTCAGCCACCGCTCCAAGACGTCTTACCTTTATCTCCAACGGGATATCGAGGAAGGCCTCATAGGACTCTGAAACTGCTTGGCAGCTCAAGCACGTTACTGGAAGCCAAACAGAAGCACTTCACAAAATGGGAAGGAGACTCACTTTGCCCGTTTACATTATTGAGAGCCGCTACTTCTTGGCACACCGCAAGCTCTTTGCGACAAACGGGCACAAAGGCACAGATCAGTTCCAAGGACAGTAGCAGTTTCCAAAAGTACCTCTGGATCTTAGGAATCCTCCAAATATTTGGTGAATGACCGTGGTGGCTTGCGACGACGTGTCCAAGCTGGAAACAAATTATCATCAGCGCTCAGAAGAGCCGAGGCGGAGAGGTAGCTCTTTCTTCAAAGAGCTTTTCTTTTCTACGAAAACCCTGGGCAAAGGTTTTCACGTAGGGTAGGAAAGGAAGGCGTCAAAAGTGCTAGAGAACACTTCAAGGTTAACTTGGTTCTGCTTACCTGGTGCTTCCATTCAAGCAAGCTGTCTGCATAGCAGCCACGGTGTAACATAAGAATTCGTGAGCATCTTCCTGTCTGCCAAAACAGAAATGCTCCCCTATTCCTAATAAACACAAAGGGCACAATGCTTATCTCTTCAAAAGGGACAGGAAACCTACTTTTCTAAAAGCTCTCTTTCCTACAACAATTAATCTCTCCAAGCCCTTTGCACCCGTGAAATAACCCTCTGAAAATTCAGACGTTTCTGCAAAGAACGCCATCTGAAATGACTTACGTCTAAGGTCACTGAAGACAGCCGTAGGCTCGACGGCGTTGTCAGAGCAGAACAGGACATGCTTAACGTGAGCTTCCATCGTACACAGCATGCAGAAGCCTTGCTCACGACCTGTCAAGAGTCAAGGAAGAAACCACCTCCGGCTAGTGCAAGATACCTACGTACCTGTGGAAAACCTTAAGCACCAACAATCTCCAAGTTGGAAGTGCGGTCTCTGCTCTCCGTTCCACGCTCTCTTCTCCAAAGGTGCCAACAGCCCAGTCTGTGCGCATAAGCATTAACCAGTAAGCCTGCACTAGCACGCATTTTCTGACGAAGCACCTGAAGGACTACTGCCAAGCCCTCTTCTGCAGGGAGGTGCACGGGAATAGCCCGACTAGCTCATATTGCTTTCACGGTGCTCTGTGGTAGTTTTCCTCTTCTTCCGGTTCAGCAGTGACCACATCAGGTCTCGCAGCGGTCGTGCATTAGGGAAACCCGGCTGGGAAGGAACACCGAGAACCTGTGATGCCCTCCTCCGAAAATTTATCATCTTTCGAGCAGCCGGAAAGCCACAGGCCAAATATTCATGAAGCGCCTTACTTCCCAATGCCCTTGATCATTCACAGGAGGGAAGAAAGAACCCTCCTTCGACGCCGGAGCACGGGGCATTAAAGGAAAGCAAGCACTCCCTCAGCTATCCTGAGCCTGCCGTGCATGCGCTCTTAAAAGGGAGCCCCTGCAGGGACACTAGGAAAACCCAGAGTCTGCTTCACAGAGTCACTGCTGTCCTTTCACCTGCAGAGCTGTCCAGCAGCTTGCAAGGAACGTGTTCACAAGTACTCACACGACTGGCTGTGTTCCCCAGAAAGCAGGTAATTGGCCAGAGGGGGCGTGTAGGTCAAACACTGTAGAACAGAGTTGAGGAAACACGTATTGCCCAGGTTGCGGAGTCCAGCTCCAACGCTTTGCCTTTGCCGCCAAGCCACAGAAATCTTCTCGGGTGGGAAATGCATCCTTTGTGGCGGAGCAATTCCGTCAGTAACGCCTGCAAGGAAATTAGATTCTAAGAGAGACTGCCGGCCTTTGTTTTAGGAACGGAGGTTTCAAAGGCAGCGTTCTGGAGAGCAGCCCCCACAAGAACCAGCTGCCCTGCAGAACACAAGCACGTAGTAGAGACAGCCCAGGAAGGCTGCCACTCACGTTGGCTGGTCAGCGCACAGTTGGGGAAGAAGAGTTTACTCATCTGTTTGACTTTTTCTCATGGGCAACCACGACTACTCGGCCTTCAGGAACTGTTGCCGAGTCCCTTCCATCCCCAGGCGCTCAGCTGATAGTCCAATTATGCTGGCCTTTTTCCTTAGCCACTGCCAGCGCCTTTGGGGAGTCACAAAATTCACCTTTACTCTTGAAGTCTTTACTCACAGGAGTAGCTCCTTTCTAGGCCAGCTCCTGCAGATGGGGCCTGACTGCAACTTGCAGAGCATGACTTCATTTCTGTCACACGCAATTCCAGTTGGAAAAGGAACGAGCCCAGTTATCCAGAAGGCTCGCTGAGCCCACGCTCGCTTCCGCCAGCGCGACCGCGAGCACCCGGGCAGAGAGCGCGCGAGGAGCTGCTGCGCCGCCGCCCTCTCTGCCGCAGAGTGACCCCAGCTCTGCGGGCCATTGTGACGGCGGGCAGCTCGGCCAATGAGGAGGCTCGTAGCAGCCGAGTGGGCCGGTCCTGATGCGGCGCAGCCAATCGGATCGCAGCGTGTCTGTGACGGGCAGGTACCGGGGTGGCGTGGCCCTGCCCCCCCTTTAGGACCCGGGGCCGTTGCAGAGACAGGGCTCTCCTGGCGCCAGGGACCCGACGGGCACCATCCGCAGCCTGCGGCCACTGCCCAGCCCTGCTCACGGCGGGGGCGGGGGCTGTGCTTCCGCCGGCACGGCTCACACCTCCTTCCCAGGCAGAATAAGCCTACTCAGAAAAACGGGCATGCTGCTGTCACCGTACCTGTTGTGCAGTTTGCGCTGGCATGTTCACGGTGGTGCGGGTTGTCTTTTCCCCTCTTGGGGACCCAAGTATCCAAATGGTACTCCACTTTGACCTTGCCTCTCCGAGCTGCTCTGAGGGAAGGGCTCGGATCTGCAAGTGCAAAGCAATGCTTTTGAAGCCAGCCAGCATTTCATTCCTAATAGGAGAAGAGGAAGAGGAAGAAAAGAGGAAGGAGGTCATTTAAAGCAAAGGCGCATTGTGTGACGTCTTACTATGAGCTGCTTAGACTATGGACAGATATCTAACTCTGACTCTGCCAGCTGAACATGTTAGCCCCCTCGAGTAAAGATCCCATAAAAGGCTACACTCCCTCTCGCTGGGGTTCATCGCTCATAGCAACACATTCTTCACATCCTGAACCACTCAGACCCCTTAATGTGTAAATGTAGTGTATGAGGAAGGAATATGTTCCATTATTCCATATCCCTAGATTTATCATTGAGACTGACAGGTGTTATTAAAAAATAACCAGTCAGTTTCCAGAGCAACTCTGGCAGGATCTAGAAGCACAAGTTTTCTGAAAGCAAACATTTTCATGCTTCCTGTAACACCCTGGAAGTTTCAGATATTTCTGACTAAATTATGAGAGAAGACTAAATGAAAGAAAGATAAATAACCCAGACGAGTAATAGCTGTTCATCCAGTCTTAACCCAG
Organism: Dromaius novaehollandiae; assembly: GCF_036370855.1. Taxonomy (NCBI): domain Eukaryota; kingdom Metazoa; phylum Chordata; class Aves; order Casuariiformes; family Dromaiidae; genus Dromaius; species Dromaius novaehollandiae. Next base: position 231,936 of record NW_026991493.1, read on the forward strand.
CTATCCACTGAACACCACGGCTTTCACATAGTCTAGATGACAATTCAGAAATCCATTACATTGTCAGTCTAATCCAGGCTAGAACAGGACTCAGTCCAATGCAGATACATTGCAGACTTCATGGCGTAGCCCAAACAGACTAGCTTCCCTCACTCATCATCTTACACATGGCACTGTATGGGCATTGTCCCAGGAGTTGCCCCTGCTCCACGACACGAGCAGCCACCGTAAGCACAGTCTAACTAAGGCTGCGTTGCCTGTGACATCTCTGCTGTCTAAGCTCCACTGATGACTTTCCCTGCTAGGGACGGTCAGAGCAGATCACTCTTCAGCTGAGTAACCCAATTCAGCTCTCTGCTCTGAAGGCCAACAGTTTGTCAAACAACCTCTAAGCCCTCTAAGTAGCACAAATAAGCTAGTTTTTCTGGCAGATAGAGATGTCCTTAAACTCATGCCAGAATCAGGGGAAGGGTCTTCATTCATATGTTTCACAGGCTCCAGGCCAGCTGCAGCATACTGGGAAAAGAATGAGATGTTGCTCCAAAGGCAGTACTGAATTGCGTAGTTCTGTGAACATCTAAGCAAATGACATTTATCTGGGGAGGTGGAGCAGGGAGGGGCTCTATTGCAAGTCTGAAGTCCTGAAGTTTTTCTATTTAGATAAATCTTCTGATTTGTTTTCAGTAAGATATCTTTGGAGTGAAGAAGGAAGCTATTCAGTATTATGAAGGTGCATTAAATGTTTGAAGCTTTCAAAATAAGAGTTTATTTCTGGGATCGATAGTGCACAAAATATCTCGCACCTTCATGCAAGGAAGGTAGGCCTATTTCCTCATTTAAGAGATAAAAAGATCATTCTCAATCTGCAGATAGAAGCATAGAATAATTTAAGTTGGGAAGGATTTCTGGAGGTCATCCAGTCCAACCTCCGCCTCAAAGCAGGTTCAGGCAGATCAGATTGCTCAGGCCCTATCCAGCTGAATTTTAAGTATCAGCACAGATGGAGAGTCTACAAATTTGCACCTAATCCAGTTTTTGATCACTCTCGTTGGGGCAGGAGACAGAAATTTCCTTCTTCAGTTTCCCAAGTAGTCCATGGCTAGTTGCTGTGTTATAGGGCAGAAAATGTTTGGTAGGTTGGAGATAAACAACAGCCAACTATTCAAAGATAACTCAGTGTCTAAAAGCAGTCTGGTCTTTTGTGTATCTAAGCAGGGTAAGCATTTTCCTTGTGTACCTAACCATTATAGGCTGTTTTTAATCCTGTTGTCTGTTTCTTGAAATGGGCAAGTACTTCTGAAGATCTGGCTCAAGGGGGGAATAAACTGGCTTGATATCTATGGTACCTACTCTTATCTTTCTAGATGAAACAGGTCAGTGAGAGAATAGTTTTGTACATATGCAATACCTTGAAGCCTATGCTAGAAACAGACCTCAGCAAGAACTGAAACCTCAGTTCAGTCACCCATATGAGAAGAACTCAGCTTTGAGAGCATCAGCCAGGTTACTGGTAACCTCCAATAGAATAACAATAATTTTTAACGGGAGGTGAAAATGGCAGAACCTTTACAGTGATGACTGATTCCCTTTTTGTTCATGATTCCTTCCCTTTCAGCATGAGATTTTTCACCCTCTAAAGGGAAAGTATTTTATTTGGTGAATCGTCCCAACTTATTCTTGAGCGGAAAATGGCCAATTTTCCTTCACAACAGGGATGCGAGCAAATGAGAAATCCTTTCTCAGCCAAACCTGGATGATCTGGTGGTATCTCCTCCTCTCCGGAAAGATGAAAAGCTGAGTTTTCCTGCTGCTGTTGCCATTAAGTGCTTGCCACCACTTCATTAAAGAGAGAAAACTCTCTTACTTTCTTCTGCCAGGATCTGGATTTGTTATCTGTATGTTTACAGGTTGCAGTCACAAAGGTCAGGATGGTGGCAGGTCCATGGAGCTAGGCCAGGTCTTACCAAGTTGGCACAGCTGCAGCCTAACCATTATGTTCATATTTCAGCAAAGCTGAAATCAGGGCTACTCTGCCCTGTTAATGGACTTTGTAGCCCATACGGAGCTATAACTACACTGCTACCACCTTTCCAAGGCCTTGACCTTATGGCATAGCTGAGCTTTATAATTTATCAGAGCAGCAATCCAAGCATGATTGCATGCCAATCAATGTTGGAGCCACAATCCAGTTTAATTATCGGGATATTTTTCACAGCTTTGTTTAAAGACTGGATGAAGTTTCATACTTTGGCCGGTCCTCCAGTGCTTTACACTACAAAAACCTAAGGACTAGGTATCCCAGTAGAAATACGGGGATTGAATCTCTCTCCATACTGGAATATAACCTAAGTCCCAGCTGAACACTGACAGTTTTCCTAAAATTCTTAATAGTACTGTTCTTGATTCATTGAGTTTTCCTCACCTGCTTGCAACAGGGAAACCCCAAATGCCCCTAGGACCTCCTGACTCTAGGCAATGCTGTTCTACCACACATTGACTGACTTTAGCATTGCTGTCATGACAAGTCATTCGGCAGGAATTTTCCCAAATCTCCTACTGGAACTCAAATTTTTGGGAAGGAAAGAAGAAGAACAGGATTCTAGATGGTGGATCATAAGGCTTTCTTAGAAAAGCAAACTGTAGCTTTGAAGAGACATCAGATCTTTAACATTTTAAATTCCCTAATTTTGTCTGGGTTTCTCTAGGTGGAGACTAAGGGATAGATGAATGCAGGGCTTATGAAAATCTGTTCTTTTTGATGATATTTGTCAGAAAGCATATTTAGGTTTGAGATTTTGATTCTTGATTGAAACATGCTGCCAGTTCTGCTGAGGCTTAGCTCTAGATGGCTTTGAATATCTTAAACATCAGCACAGAGAGAGAAGGTGTGCAGATGTGACTCACTGCTGTGGAGGTAAGCTCTTTGATGACCAAAGGATGTCTATGATTTCTTTTCAAGCTATTTCCTTCCTTTGAGCTGGCAGTCCACTGAAAAAGACAGTTTTGGACAACTCAGAAATCTGGCTTAAAAAAAACCTCACATCTCTGTTCAAGATAAGGACAGTGCAACATTGATAAGTATAAAAACTGTGAACTTCACATATCTGATGAAACTTAATAATCAGAAACAAGAGATAAACCTTGAGCTTCAGCCTCTGCAGCAACAGAAGGATGACAAATAGCAGGACCAAAAGGTTACACTGTCACATTCTTTTTCCTACTTTTTAGGACTGTCAGGCCAGTGGGATAATAGTGCACATAGTCCAAATGTTTTTACTACCCTGTGCATATTCTAATTTTAGCATTCTTGAGATAAATGGCTTCTGAGATAGCAATGACCTTTAATCATCACTACTTGATCAAAATTCAGACTATAACATACTGAAGATAAGTTTTCTCCTTAGCCATGTGTCTTTGGGCAAAAACAATTATGTTTCTCAGTCACGTTACCTCTCAGTGTAAAATATGCTGGCAGCAGTTTGACAAAGAGAGACTTGTAAAATCCTTCTTTAGTGTGCCATAGATGATCATAGGGACACAAGCTTTGCTATCTCTATGCACAGCTTTAGGGAGAGGAAGTCGGGGAAATAAAAGCCCTAGCAGTCATGCAGTGGAATGCAAAGGGAATCTGCAAGACCTCTTTCCATCCCACTTTGACTGTAAGCCTCATTCATGCAGAAGCAGGGACCTCTCACCTGTCTGAGATTCATTCCATCACTTTCAGCTCAATAAAGATCTAAACTCCTTCTGCCAACTGAGGGACAATATTCATAAACTCAGCCAGAAGGGATGGAACATCTATTAGTGATAGAACACCTATCCCTAGAGCTAGCTTAGTTGAATCGATAAAAGGATGCCAAAGCCTTTCCCAACTTTCTCAACTGCCAGAAGTGATTTGGCATTTATTCTCAAAGCCACATTGACGACAGATGTGTAGTTGGTAAGTCACAATCTTATTTCAGTATTCTTTTTTTGGAGTGAAAGAACACTTCAGCTTGATTACATTTCAAATTATGTCCAATGTCCTTAAAATAACTACCAGTTCACTCAGTTGCCTCAAGTTAACTGATGATACGTAGAGGTGAAAAGCAGGAATAAGTTCCTGTTACTTTACAATAGTAGCAAAATTAGAAGTAAACCTTTCTTGAATTTCTGTGATTTTTTCATGTTTCCAGGCAGAATAGGAAAAAAGGTGGCAGTCATGACTGACGGAAGAGAGAGATTTGACAGAAGAGGGAGAGTTACTTTCCCTAGTGTTTGGGGGGGGGGGAGGGGGGTGAAAACACTGGTGTCCGTTCTCTAAGACTTCCTTTCCAGAACTTCAGGTTCTTTGTGTTACACTGGAAGAGGCTACTCCTTTCATTTACTGAAGACGTAGCAGAAATGGCCATAAAATTCAAATCACATTTCTTTTCTCCTCTTGAATATCTTTGAAAGCTTTTTCTCGTCTCCATGGACTGGTGGTTTTCCTATAAGGGCGAACGTTCCTAATAGAACAGAGAACTGAAATGCTGTGCCACACGCTCCTCAGCCAGGAGTCCTGTTTGTGCTTGGAACTTGGAAGTTGAAAGCAAGGATTCCTCCAGGTTTCAGTAGCAGAGGAACACAATCTTTCAAGATAAAAATTGAAGATACAACCAGTTAAAAGTCTACCTAAAATCACTTCTAACAGTTAAGTACCTTTCCAAATCTCACCCTTAGAAGCTGATCAAGTCTTCCTTGGAAGTCCTACTCTTCGTATCAAGCTTTTGATAAATTTTCCCCAAAGTTCTCTTTCTAACAATTCTTCTGAATTTTCTCTACTATGACCTAAAACTCTCCTCAGAGAATCCTTCACCTCCTTATTCCTTAGGCTGTAGATTATAGGATTCAGCACCGCAGTCTCCACTGAATAGAACAGAGAGGCCCATTTATCTCAGTCCAATGAGTAGCTGGACATTGGCCTAACATACATAAAAACGGTAGTCCCATAAAACAACAAGACAGCTCTCAGATGGGAAGCACAGGTGGAGAAGGCTTTGCATCTGCCCTTGGAGGAGTGGATCCTCAAGATGGTGGAGATGAGATAGATACAGGAGATTAGAATTGCCAGAGACGCAAAGATGCCATGAAATGTACCAAAAATATGAAGTACCATCTCGTTGCTATAGGTGTCAGAGCATGAAAGCTGGATCATAGGGGGAAAGTCACTGAAGTAATGACTGACAACACTGGAGTCACAGAAAGAGGGTGTGAAGGTGGAGATAGTTTGTGCAAGTGCATGGACAAAGCCAATGAAATAGGAGATGATTACCATCTGTGTATAGGCTTTTGAGGACATGACAGTTGCATAAAGTAGAAGGTTACAGACAGCCACACGCAGTCATATGCCATTACTGCCAGCAGGAGACACTTAGCACGAGCCCCGAGGAGAAAAGTGAATAGCTGTGCCACACAGGCACTGATTGAAATGGCTCTCCTCACTGCTGAAGAGTTCACCAGCAACCTTGGGGAGATAGCTGAGCAGTAACAGAAAGCCACAAAAGCCAAGCTACCGAGGAAAAGGTACGCTGTGTATGAAGCCGGGGGATCAACCTTGATCTGCGTGATCATTCCAAGATTCCCTATTAATGTGCTTAAAAAAAAGCAAGTCACCTTCACCTCTTGGCTTTGTTAGTCCAGAGAGGATAAACCTCAATGGCCTCATAGTGATTCCTCTCAGGCATGCTGGTAGCACACTCGTGTTATCTCCCAACAAGAAACTGATTCAACCCCTAGAAGTAATGGGAAACTGGCAACACACAATTTATTTTCTCAGTAGTCACAAGTATGGGGCATTTTCATCATAGCTTCTGACCAGACTTCTTTAATTACACATTGAAATGACCTGTGATACAAGGGAGTACTGTTCCTATTTTTCAGGTCAGATAAGAAAGCCCAGAAAGATGAGATAGCTTATTTAAAAGGCAACAACAGCACTCTGAAACACTAGTGCTTCTTTCTGTATTGCAGTTACCAATACATTTTTTGCCTACTAACTAACCCCCAACCCCACCCCAATCCCCCTCCCCCAACTGGCCCTAACCTAAGCCCAACCAGCCCTAACCACAACCCTAAATGGCAGACCCTAACCCTCTAACCCTAAACCCTTAATGGCCCTGACTCCAACCCTCTAAACCCCCTAACCCTAAAACCCTAACTCCAACCCCTAACAACTCTTAATCCCAACCCTAACCCCAAACCCAACCCCAACCCTAAATGGCTCTAACCCTAACCCTCCCACTCTGCCTTGATGGCTCTGAGCGTAACCCCAACCTCTGACCTGCTACCTTGAACTTGTAGTCACCCTTACTCCTTGCCCTGTCACCCCTAAACTGGCTATGTAACCTGCTAAGGGTAGCTCTCTAAGCCTAAGGTGTATATGTGTATGACTGTATGTATGTATATATACAGTGCATACACATTTTATTATTTGTATATGTGTCTAAAAAGAAATAAGTATGGGAAGGCTTAATTTGCATATTTAATGAATTCATTAGCAAGAGTAGGATACTATCTGGGAGTAAATAATTTTTTTTATTTTAATTGTAGAGTAATAATTATTTACTCCCAGCTGGTATGCTAGAGAAAAAGAAGACAGAAGAAAACAGAGAGCAAAGCACAGATTAAAGAGCAAAGAAGAAAAGCAAAGAGCACAGCGGAGAGCAGAAAGAGCAAAGCACAAAGTGCAGACCACAGAGATTACAGACCACAGCGCACAGAGCAGAGAGCAGAGCAGAACACTCGTCGTTGCATCATCAGCAACTCTTGGGCTTCTATCCTCACAACACACAAAACGTAACAAACAAGCCCACACTCTACATCACCTGCACATACTCTTCAGCATCCATCTCTAATCTCACCAATACATCAGCCAGCACATACTCTACATTCCTGCAGAAACAGGCAAGTGCACCTCCAGGTTTTTGGACAGCTCCCAGTAACAGGGTGACCAAGCGCCTCCAAAAACCGCCCTGCCTAGAAAACACCCAGCTCCGAGCCGAAGCTCCACACCCACGCAGGCAATGATTGATCACCACCTCGCAGAGCATTGGGGACTCAGGGGGGAAAAGAAACCCAGCTGGGAGCAGAACCCCAGCTGTGTGGGTCTTTTGTTTGGTTGGTTGGGTTTTTTTGGTTTTTTGTCTGGTTTGTTTTTTTTTAAAAAAAAATCTAAGAAATTCTAACTAGAACCTGAAAAAAGAAAAGAACATGCATACAAGGTTAGACACACTAACAACCCCACCCAACAACCAAACAACTGCCCACTCACTCCCACCCCAGCCATTCATCACCCCTACTAACAGAACCATCTCCTTCCATCCTTTTTTAAAGGTAACACTGTACTGGCTTAAATAAGAATCCCCCCAAATGGCCACTCAATCAAAAAAGAGTTTAAAGAAAAGAATACTTTTACTTCTTACTGAAACCCCCCCAAGAAGTTTCATAGATACATTATTCTGCTCTGGTGACTGCCATTACTACACACCCCCCAACTTCCCCCCCCCCCCACAAACACACACAAAAAATGGCAGTACAGAAGACACTGCCAGCCAGAAAGACCTATGACACCACAACCGTGCAGCTCTGATGCCCTGGACGAGCCCATGAAAGAGTCAGATGCCACCACCCGTGACGGAAAAGGGCCAGCAAAGCTGGGAAAAGCAATGCAGAAGAGGCCAGCAAGAAAGACCTGAGGCTGTGACAACACTGGGGAGAACACCCTGAAAGGGCGCCAGGAAGACACACAACAAGAGCAGGCTCAGAAGAGGTGTGGCCAGTGAGGCCTCGATGATGGCTGCAAAGATGACTGACTGCAAACGGCCACGATGTGGAGTCAGAGCAACAGACCACCCCCTTTTAGCTGCCTGCACAGAACAAGACACAATCCATTGGAGCAATGCTGACGAGTCAGGCCAGGCAAAAAGACAGTGGATGCCTGCCATGCTAGTGCTGCAGAGCACGGGCTGTGCTCCTTGAGCACAACGAGCAAGAGCAACATCAAGACCTGAGCAAAAGAGAGTACAGCTACAACACACACCACAGACTGCACAACAACACAGACACAGGCTGGAGCCGCTCTGCCTAGCACATCCTCACTTTCTGCCATGCACACCCCACTGCCTCATGCACACACACATCCCAAACCACCCTCCACTCTACACTGAACGTCAGCACACACCTGCGCGCGCGCACACACACACACACACACAGTCAAGACACCCCAACACCCTTTGCCCATCAACTTAGCTCTTCCGGTGCTCTGCATCACCATCGGTCCTCAAGAGCCATCCTCAATGGCAGACCCATCCTCTCCGATCTTCCTTTGCTTGCCACATTTGCCTTCACCTGCCACACCAGAGCACAAGTAGTCACCCCCGTGCCAGTTGGCTCCAGCCTCACCTGCAAGAGCACTCTCCACCAAAGCACCATGGGTGCTCCGCTCACCTGAACTGCGCCAATTCCAAACACCAGCATCCTGGCTGGGGGGAAGCCCATGGCACCTGGAAAAAACAAAATAATGAAGCCACTCTTCTGGCAGGCAGCGCTCACCAGCCCTACAATGCCCAACACCAATCCGCTCACCTGAAATCCTCAGCCACGCTTGGGAAAGGCCCACACCATACCTGAAAAAGCACAGCAAAAGACATCACCAAGAGGCAACCCGGCATCACCCTACCACGCCATCAGATTCTGACCCAACAAGCTCCCCCTCTTACCTGCTCGGGCTCTTCTCAGCACTCTACTTCTCCTCTTCACAACTTCCTGCAAAACCTGAGACAACCACACCTTGAGGTGATGCCAAAACCACACCCCACCACAACAGTACCTCACTACAACACCTTTGCCTGCTCTGCTCACCCATCTTGACTGCTGGGCCATTGGCCGCCACGCCAAGGCCCACCAGGCACCTGTAAAACCAGAACAGCGCCAACGAGACAACAGCCCTACACTGGGCTCTGCGTCCTCTCTCAGACCAACACTCACCTTGCCCTGCTCCTCCCGGACGCAAGCAACTTGCTCTCCACAAGGCTCCACACCTACAAGCACAAAGCAAAAATTAACCAGGGAACCACTGACCACAACACTCCTTCCAACAAGGAATCTCTAGCTCACCTTCTTACGGCATTCCCCTTCCTTCCTCCATCTCCCTCAAGAGATCCAAACACTAATCCGCATCTGCAAAAATGCAATGTAAAATGGAACACACAGATGCTGACCAATCACTGTCCCAGCCCATCACTGCCACACTCCACGCACTATCATTCCTAACACCCACAGGCAAGGCAGCTCCAGCCCCGAACAGACACACAGACACAAACATGAAGGAAAGCCCTATGCAAAAAGAACTATTCCCATGCATAAGATGCTGCCAGCCAAAAAGCCCTACAATGCCACAACCACACAGCTCTGATGCTCCAGATGAGCCCACGGAAGAGTCAGACGCTACTGCCTGTGATGGAAAGGGGCCAGCAAAGCTGGGAAGAGTGATGCAGAAGAAGCCAGCAAGGCAGACCTGAGGCTCTGACGATGCAGGGAAGAAAATCCTGAAAGGATGCCAGGAAGGTGCAAAACAAGAGCGGCCTCAGAAGAGGAACGGCCAAGGAGGCCTCAATGATGGCTGCAAATGGCCACGATGCAAAACCAGAGTGACACGCCACCCCTTTTAGCTGCCTGCACAGAACAAGGTGCTATCCATTAGCACAATGCTGATGAGTCGGGCCAGGCAAAAGACAATGGATGCCTGCCGCGCTAGCGCTGCAGAGCATGGGCCACGCTCCTTGAGCGCAAACAAGAGCGACATCAAGACCTGAGCAAAAGATACCACAGCTACAACACACACCCCATAAACTACTCAACAACACAGACACAGGCTGGAGCTGCTCTGCCTACCACACCCTCACTTTCTGCCATGCACACCCCACTGCCTCTGCCTCACACACAGCACTCATCCAGAAGAGTTCTCCATACTACACTGTATGTCAGCACACACACCCAAGACACATCGACACTTTGCTCCTCACCTTAGCTTTTGCAGTGCTGTGCGTCACACCATTGGTCCTCAAGAGGCATCCTCAATGGCAGCCACATCCTCTCTGATCTTCCTTCGGTCACCACATTCGCCTTCATTGCCTGCCAAACCAGAGCACGGGAGATCACCCCCATGCCAGCCAGCTCCAGCTGAAGAGCACCCTCCACCAAAGCGCCACCGATGTTGTGCTCACCTGTGCCGCACCAACTCCAGACTCCAACATCATTGCTGTGGGGACACCCATGGCACCTGGAAAACCAAGACAAAGTTACTATGCTGCCAGGTAGCGCTGACCAGCCCTACAACAACTGAAACACCATTCTGATCACCCATTCTACCTCACCTGAAATCCTCAGCCATGCCTGCAAAGGGCCGACATAGTACCTGAAGAAGCAAAGTAGGCAGCCCCAGAAGCCAGGGTAGGGGTCAGAAGCAGAGCCACAGAAGGGCAGGTGGCACTAGGTTCACAGGCATGGATATAAGAAAGGAGCTGCCAGGCAAGACTGCAAATTGGTTCCTGGTGGTTCCGAGAAGTACAACCGTTTCTTCTCTCTCAGCACTGAGGCTTAGGCAAGAAGAGAGGTGAGTTCATTAGCTGAGGGGAGGTTGGTTTTTGAGCTCTTCAGGCACATGGGCTTACTCACAGTCCGCTTTGCTTTCCGACGAGGTGACTTCCTTTCTCATCCTACTGCAGTTACAGGAAGGGAGAAGGCTTCCTTCCCTCTTCATACAAAATCTGGACTCTTCTACAAGTCTGCATACTACAGAAAAACCCCACACAGTTTCTCCCTGAACAGGGCTGACAGTATTTCTGAGGAGCAGCAAAACATCCAGCGAGCCAGAAACCAGACTAGCTGATGAGAGCAATACCTCACACAGATCCACCTTACTGGAGATAAAACACACAACCACCACCTAGGGTGTAAGTGTAGAAGGAAATGTTTTCCCAGGACCCCTGCTCTCTTCTCTTGTCTGCAGTCCAGCAGAGGCACAAGCAACGCCTCAAGCATCAGCATGTTCAAAGAGCCCAGTGAGGAAGTTAGGCCCCTTCCACAGTAAACACACAAACACCAGAAAACAATACTGACAATTAACAGAGGATACAACTGCACACTCAGAAACCCTCGTCCACCCCTGAACACCCCACACCAAGATACCAACACAAAACCAAAACTGCCTGCTATAAGCAATTTTCTGGCATGCTCACAACTCCACCTTCAGCCATCTCATTGCTCTAACATTAAGGAATGGCCCTTGCTTCTCTAAATGCAGCAATAAGTCTTTCTGGATAGTTTCACTTCCACAAATGCTGTTATTTCCCAAGGCAGTTCCAGAGCACTACCCCCAAAGAGAGCAGAGACTGTGTGAACACCCTGGGTTTATGTAACCCTAGCCTCACCCACTGCCCTACCCACAAGCCCTTGGAAGGGGAGGGGCAAACCACTGGCAGCCATAAATACATAGGGCTAAGCAGAAGCAAGCCTTTTGCTTCCACTCAGTATCTGGATGGGAGAGCACAGAAAGGACAGACGGACCTCTTTGATAAAACAGACCATCTTCTTTATTACTGAAACCTTATATACTGAACCCATAATATCAGGAGGTATGTTATTAAGCTTTTTTACCCAAACTAGCACTAGCCTTTGCACTAAAAACTAAAAATCAGTTCTGCTTATGCTTAGAAAGAAAGCTACAAGATTCAACATAACCTGTTAAGGGAACACTACACCACAGTGCTCTAATTGGTTCAGACCTGCATATAATACAGCTGTTGTAGCAGGACAGCATTTCCTCTAGGGCAAACCAAGATATCAAAATAAACTCCTGGAACAAGGCTGCTTCTGTAATGTGAGTACTTCTGAAGAGGGGTACTTCCTGTATAGTACCTAGAGTGCTCAGAAAAAGGGGTCAGTAGGTGGAATGGGTAGTTCCCCAGGGGAGTACTAGCTCTGTATTTCTAAGTGGAGGACTGGCACAAGGAGGGAAGAGGGATGCTAAGAGGGCTGGAGAACCTACGCAGGGCTCTGGGGGCACAACAAGGAAGGCTGACAGAGTAGTCCAGAGTGAAATAAAGGGGTTCCTCAGGGCTCTACAGGACCAGCAGAGGTCTATGCAGCACAACAAAGCTCTAAAGAGGAACCCAGAGCAGATTAGACATCTCTTACGGAGACTAGAGAGCAACTAAAAGAAGCCAGAAGAGAACAAGCAAAGCCTCTGAAAGTGTTCAGAGGAAAAGAGGGGTACTCAGGCAGCTGAACGATGAACAGAGCACTCCAGGGCATAAGACAGGGCTCAGGAAGAGTTCTGAGAACACTGCAGAAGTTCTAAAGGAGCTAGAGAGCCAAAAGACAGCTCTAGGGAACAAGGAAAGCCCAAAGAGTGGTCCAGAGTGCACTAGAGGGGTGCTGAGGGGCCTGCATGGCCAAGGAATGACTTTGGGGAACAAGGAAGAAATCTGGAGGGCTTCTGAGGAGACTAGAGGGTTCCAAAGGGGGCTGTGGAGCCAGAGGACAGCTCTGGGGCACAACAAGCACCCCAGGAGAGGTTCTGAGCAGACTAGAGGGCTCCTAAGGGGACTAAATGGCACAGGGAAAAAAAAAAAATCAAAACTGGGTAACATGACCGACCTCAGGAGGTGCTCTGAGTGGACAGGAGGGCTCCTATGGGATGTGGATGGCCAAAAGAGGGCTCCGGGACACAAAGGCCTCCAGAGGGGTTCTGAGCACACTAGAGGGGTCCTAAGGGAACTTGAGACCCAAAAGACAGCTTTGGAGCATGGCAAAGGCCTCTAGAAGGGTGCTAAGGGTTCTAGAGGGCCAGGAGTGGTCTGTGGGGGGGAAATAAAAGGTCAAAAAATGAAGCCAAAGCAGAATAGAGGGCTGCTAAAGGGCCAAAAGAGGGCTCCAGGGCATGAAGAAGGGCTCCGGAGGGACTCTGAGGGCTCTACCAGGGTCCTAAAGGGGTCTAGACATCCAAAACACAGCTCTGGGGCATAAAAAAGGCTGAAAGAGTAGTCCACAGCACACTTAGAGGGCTGCTAAGGGGTCTACATGGCCAAAAAATGACTCTGGTGAACCAGGAAGAAAACTGGAAGAGTTCTGAGGAGACTAGATGTTCCCTAAGGGGGCTGGAGGGCCAGAAGACAGCTCTGGGGCCCAATTGTGGCCAAAAGAGTGGTCCAGAGTACACTAGAGGGGTCCTCAGGGGTCTAGAGTGCCCACAGAAGACTCCGGTCCCAATCTTGGCCAAAAGAGGGGTCGAGAGCACACTAGGGGTTTCCTGAGGGAACCAATGAACAAAGAAAAAGCCTCTGGGGCCCCATTTTGGCCAAAAAAAGGAGTGCAGAGCAGACGAGAGGGCTGCTGAGAAGGCTGGAGGGCCAAATGAGGGCTCTGGAGCACCACAAAGGCCTCTGGAGGGATTCTGAAGGGACTAGAGGGGTGCTAAAGGGGCCGGAGGGCCAGAAGACAGCTCTGGGACAGAAGGGAGACTGAAAGAGTAGTCCAAAGTGCACTAGAGGAGTCCTAAGTGGTCTACCTGGCTGAAAAAATATCACCTGGGGAGCAGGGATGAGCTCAGGAGGTGGTCTGAGAGGACGAGAGAGATTCGCTAGGGTCTGGAGAGCCCAAAGAGCTCTGGGGCCCAATTTTGGCCAAGAGAGTGTTTGAGAGTGCACTGGAGGGGTGCTAACAGGTCTACAAGGCCAAAAAAGACTCTGGGGAACAAGGACAGCCTCCAGAAAGGTTCTTAGGTGGAATTTGAGGGATCCAAAGGGGTCGTCAGGAGAGCCAGAAGACAGCCCTGGGGCACAACAAAGGCCTCCAGAGGGATTCAGAGGTGACTAGAGGGGTCCTCTTGGTTCTAGAGGGCCAAAAGAGGGCTGCAGGGCACAATTTTGGCCAAAAGAGGCACCTAGAGTAGACCGGGGGGTTGTAAAGGGACTAGAAGGAAGGAAAAAAATGCTATATGGAACAACGAAGGCAAAAGGAGGGGTCCTGGTGGGACTAGAGAGGTGCTTGGAGAGCTAGAAGGACAACGGAGGGCTCCTGCACAATGAAGGCCAAAAGAGGGATATTGAAGGAATTAGAGAAGTCCTACGAGAGCCAGTGGACCAAAAAAGGGCTCTGGGAGCACTACAAAGGCCTCAGGAGGGGTTCTGAGGGTACGAGAGGGGTCCTAAGGACTCTACACGCTCAACTGAGCCCCTGGTGCACAATGAAGTCCAATGGAGAGGTTCTGAGGGGATTGGAGCAGTCCTAAGGGGACTAGACATCAAACAGAGGCCTCTAGGGTGCAATGAAGACTTTGGGGGCAGTGTTTGGACCACTTCTCTGAGGCTTTTGGGGTGATTGACATAACCGCTTCGCTTCACGTTACTCACAGCTACCTTCATCTATTACTTAGGGCTAAACCTGTTCCTATTTGCAGAGGGGCTTGTTGCTTGTTTAAACTTGACATATAGTCCACAACCTGCTCTGCGTGCTCCCTAGTCCCTTCTGCTTTCGCAACACTTGTGGTAATTCAAGGAGGTAATTAAGAGTCCCCATTGTCCCATAGGCTGGAGCAAGACATTGCTGCTGCTCTGAGGAGATGCCTAAAAGCCATGCTGTTTTCTGTAGCATCACTGGGGCTTCCCAGAGCCCAACGGTGTTCTCTTTGGCTTTTCCCGAGCCTTTTAGGTTTTTTAGGCTATTCCTTAGCCCGCCATTTCATGGCAATGTTCTCCTTAAGCATTGTGCACAGCACGATTATCCCAGATCAGCCACATCGTGTACGTACAGAGGCTTCTGAGAGGCGGCTCAGAAGAAAAGAGAGAAAAATCTCTTTGTCATCAGCGCATCCACCCGCCAACACTCTTCACCAGGAAGCGCTGTAAACTCCCATTTCTCTAAAGCGGGACTGAGTCAAGGCAGAGACGCAGATCACACCCCATCTTTGTTAGAACGCCTCACTGCTGCGGGGACTGGGCCTGGCAGCAGTTTTAGGAATGTTTGGGGCTTTGGAGAGAGTTCAGGGGAAGGTCTGGAGTCAGTGACAATGTTGAGGCAGGGCTCGGAGATGTTTTGGGGCCTGTAGGGGTGTTGGGGCAGGATTTGTGGGTGGTTTAATGGCTTTGGGGGGGCTGGTTGCAGGAAGGGTGGGACTCTGCGGGGCCCTCAGGGCAGGGGTGCCATCCCAGATGTGTAGGGAGCACATAGGGGTGCCCCACGTTGCTGTCAGCTCGGCGGGAGGAGCCACTGGTCTCCCACCCCATCAGATAGGGTGGCGGGGGGGGAGGAGGAGGGATCTATGAGCTTGCACAGAACGCCAGAGAAGGCAGCAGAGAACTCACCAAGGGCCCCGCATCCCAGAAAAGCTGCAAAGGAACCCGCGTCCCAGACGAGAGGAGACATCAGGCTGCTGTGCCGCTGCTGGACACATCCAGACCCCCGCGCAGACACCCCCCCGCCCCGCTCCTCCAGGCTGCGTCCACAGCGGTGAGCGCACGCCCTGGCCCGCGCTGGGGAGGAACTGGGGCCCTACAGGCGACACACGGAAAAGGCAGAGTCAGAGCCGCGCTCCGGCAGACGCGGCGCGGCGCGGCGCCAGGTCCGAACCCCCCGCCCCCCCGCCCCGCCGCCTCCACGAAGCGACAGCCCCGGCGGGCAGGACACAGCCCGACGCCCGCGGCCACCCGAAAGCACACGCTCGCCTCACCGGGATCCCCACGTGCTCGACTCCAGGCGGCCTCGGCCCTCGCCCGCAGCCCCCGAGCGAAAACACCCACCCTGCTCGCCGCCATCTTGCTCCCCGCCGCCGCGCATGCGCTGGCTACGGACAGCGCGGGAGGGGCGGGGGCGAGCGGGAGCGGGAGCGGGAGCGGGGGGGGGGGGGGAGGCGAGACCGCAATGGCGCCCTCGTGTGGTCGTAGCGCGGCGCTGCAGCCGGCCGGCTCCCGCGGGCGACCCGCAGCCCGCCGCGCCAGCCCGGTGCTCAGGCCGAGCAGCGAGCGCCCCGAGGCTGCTCTGCCCGTGCCCGAGAGAGCGGCGGGGATCAGCGAGCAGGCGCTGGGGCTGCCCCGGTCGCGGAGCAGCTCTGAGACGGCACTGCCCATCCCCGCACCCCCAGGAAGCACCGGGAAGGAAAAGCCCTCTCGGGAAAAGCGCTCCCAGTCCGTGAGCACCAGGCAGGGGTGGACGAGCGCCTTCGCTTACCCGTCCCCGAGAGAGCGGAGAGTAGCGGTGAACACGGTGACCGGCAGCGCACACGTGTGCGCCGGCTGCCTGCACTGTTCTTCGTACGCAGCGGTGGCCGGCGGCGGCTGCAGTGCTGCCTTGTCGACACGCGAGGACAGCGGTGAGCGGGACGGAACGCAGTGCGCATGCGCTACGCCGATGAGTGTGCAGTGCCGCTTTTCAGACCCGCGATGGCAGCAGTGAGCGCGGCGGAACGCAATGCGCATGCGTGCTCCCTTTCGGTGCAGTACCACCTTCTCCCCAGTATCAGGGTCCACTCAATAAACAAAATAGTATGATAAATGTTGTCATCTGCTCCAAGTGCTTTCGCAGAAGAGAACGACATCAAAATGAGGTATTATTGCATTTAGTCTCCACTACACGTGCTACCCCAGTGCCACGGACTTGCTTTAAAGGATCAGTGACGTACGCGTTCTGGCAGTAATATTCACGGAATGAATATGCACTCGATCAAGTAGGAGTGTTCATGAAAAGCTTTGCCAGTGCGTCGCTAGGTAACAAACCTAGACAAGCAGCTATTTGCCCTGATCCTTCGGCTTACGTTTCTTCTGCCGGATGTAGTCTAACGTACCTGAACGCAATGGCCTTGCGAGGCAGTGACACGGTGTCCGTGGGGTGGCTGTTCCAGGGTCTCTCGGGCTGTTCCAGGGTCCTCGGACAGCAACGGTGCTGGTCGACTTTCCCTTGTGCTGCACAGCAGGACAGCTCCGCACCGTGCCCTCCCAGCACTGCCGCTCCTCCCAGCAGTTGCCTAACTGGCCCCAATCCTGAGCAAAGCTACGACTCCCAGGAGCCCGCAGCACCCCTCCTTCTCTCCCTGCCCTCCCCATTTCCAAGAGGGACAGCCCCAGCCCCTGGGGACAACCCTGCCCGGTCACACTGCTGTCCAAAAAGCGGATTCGTTGCCCCATGTGCACTAAGCCAATAATTACACGCTCAGGAGAGACATTTGCTTATTTATTTCAGAGTTGCGCAAGCCTGGCTGCTCGGTGGTTTCCCACAAATCAAGCGCACCCCCACCCCCCCCGGCTTTCCAAGTAGCATTTACACAAACAAATTGCAAGGTTTGCAACTTTCCCTTTTACACCGGTTGGTTAGTGATTTACCTACAACTGTAATATTGCTTACACACCATTTTACTACTACACATGCTCAGGGGAGGGGTCTTCACCCGGGCGTGGGTCTTTCTGACCTATCAGCGTGATTTTCTTGTATTATAATGAGGACAGGTCAGTTAGGGGATACCTCGAATTCTTTTGCTAAATTGGCAATGTATGCATAGAAAACAAAGCATCTTGATTTACAGTTTCTTTAAGGCTTTAGCAGTTCTAGGACGGCCTTGATTAAAGAATTATTTCCTCCCAGGAAATAGAGAGGTTCTCCTCATCTGCCTAGTTTAAAGAGCATGAACACTCTTTCTGAGCTTCCAAGATTGTCTTGCAACACCACCAGAGATGGAAAATGCTTCCTGCCCTGTACCGGGGAAAAACAGGGGCATTCCACTGTCCCCTGTGACCTGTGGGGACTCAGGCGTGAGTGACACACGTCCAGTAAGGAACAGACCCAGCGGGCCACTGCTGCAGGGCTGAGAAGGCACCGGCACCTGGAACCACAGCTCCTGGCCTGCCACAGAGCACGATGCGGCTGGCTGGTGGGAACGCCGCTGGCAGAGACCTGCCCGCCCCCGCCACCTCGAGAGGCGCAGCATGGTCACCCAGTAGCCCCGTCTGAGAAGACTACACCTCCCAGCATACCGTGCACGTGAAAATGGCGGCCCGGAAGCCCAGTGCTGGAAGACTACTGCTCCCGGCATGCGGCGGTGAAAACTACGGCTCCCCGCATGCCAGGCTGCCAACTCCCGCCCCCCCCCCCGCAGCGCTAGGGGAGGTTTGACCCTCGGGAGATGCCGTTCCTTTAGGTTTATAAGTAGCTGATGGGAGGGTGTTAGATTACAGCATGTGTAGAAGGTTTTTTAGAGAATGTCATCAACCAGAAAGACCCAGAACATATCTTGTATTTACACTCCTCTTACCAGCACCACTTTGCCTGTCTAGTTGCAGTGTCCTTAAATGATGGCAGCTATAAGCAACTTTTGCCCCCTGGTCTCCAGGACTGGCTCTTTAAACAGGTGTTGTTCTTTCTGATAGAGCCCCGAGTGACATACCACTGACTTCCTCAGTGTGTGGTGATGTACATATTTGTGGTACAATGCCAAAGTAGGCCTTGTTAGCAAGACTATTTGTATCATCAGAAGACAAATACAGTGCAGTCTCCATCCTTCAAGATATTCAAAATCCAACTGGACATGATCCTGGGCAACTTGCTCTAGTTGACCTTGCTCTGAGCTGGGTGGTGGAGAGGGGAAGGGTGTTGGACTAGATGATCTCCTGAGGTCCCTTCCAACCTCAGTAATTCTGTGAGAATTGTCTGAGATGAATCCCACACTTGGAGTTCTACTTGGTAGTTTTTCTATTTAAAGAAACAAGAAGAGAATATAGACGATTAACACTGCTTATGTGTGTGCACGTGATTTACATAGGTCCATATCCTTGTTGAAATTCCAGAGAACTCCATGCGTGAATACAGTACCACAGGAATGTTTCCTTATGCATCGTAATAGGAAGAGTTTTGTATTTTAAGATTCAGAAGTGCAAAGAGATGTTGTCAGCCGAAAATCCTCTTCTGTTCAGCAGGATTATTTAGCATAATGACATTACGTATTCAGCTTTGAATATCAAAAGGCAGTATTATGTTTCTTCTTTAATTCCTGTATTTTCATGGGCCAATGATTTTTTTGATCCCGTTGGTATTCTGTAATTACATATTAATTGCATTAAGTTCAGAAACATCATCAAAGAAGCACCACGCAATGGTAATCTTAAAAATGTTAGGATTCAGATTTCTCTCGTCTTCCATTCTACATTGTTATAACCACGGCTCTCATCTTTTAATCTTTTTTCCTTGGTATAGCCTTTATCACGAATAGAGATTCATAATATGCTCAGAATATGATGCCTCAAAATATTGTATAAATTGCAGCCATGTGTTGTCTTGCTTTGATGCTTGCACTGATTCTTTAGCTCAGTGCATTGTCCTTTGTCTTGACCTCGTTATTTATGGCTCCAATGAGCTGTGGAAAATGAGCAGCCAGGTCATCCTTTCCAAATTAAAACACTAGCAAGGTCAATGTAGGACAGGAAATAGAACATTTGGAATATTGCCACTTTTCTGCCTTATTTGCATATAAAAAGTGGGGACTGGAATGGTAGGAAATGGGTCCATTTTAATTTATTACAAAAAGTTATGATCTTACCCTTCCCTCTGCCCGGTTTATGCCTTAATATCAAGAGAGCACTCTTGCCCTTACTGTTTCAATCTTCCTAGTGTGACTGTATGGGAGAGGGGGGAAAGCGTGGCTATGTATGTGGAAAAGGAATGCTTTAAATAGCTGATCTTCTTCAGCATTGTCCTGTAAACACATTTGCTGCCGTCATTATTTCTGAAGCGCACGTTAAAAGTTGAATATTTACCATAGTCTTTACCAATGTTTCTGACAGAGCAATGGAGGAAGAGAAGGACGTCATCAGCCTTTCAATTCAAAAATGTTGTCCACAGTCTGCTGTGAACAGTTAACCTGCTATGTCACTCAGGGGCACTAGAGTCTTGATTACACACAAAACTATTTTCTAATCATTTTCTGTATTACCCTGGAAATTAGCTGTGTATCTTTGGTGTGACTTATAATGGCATCTAGTAGCTAATAACCTGTATCAATATACCTAGTTAACTTTTTGTTAGAATCAAATGTAAATACAGGGATTCTTCTTTTCTGCTTATTTCAGAGATGCTGCGTAGCAGAATAACGAAGTGTTTGCTTTCATGTCACCTGTTAACTGGTTAATGGCCTATGGAAATTTTATGTCTTCTCCTGTTCACTTTTGCCAAGAATATATCAATGATTCTTTTTTTTTCTTGGATATCTTTTTTTTTTAAATACCAAGTGGTTACCTTAGAAAAATATCGTATGGTGAGTAGACAGAGATCCTTTCTTATTGTAAAAATAGAAGAAGAAGATGGATTAATTAGGCTTTGGACCTAGGCAATATCATTCACTCTGTTTTATTTTTACGGCTTCTGTGTTAATGAATATCTTGTGCATCTCTTTGATCCCCTGAGAGAACATCCACACAATGTCCTCTATGTTTTATGTCCCAGGGTTGGCGTTACATATTACAGGCTATCTGGTCATCATTGCACCACTGCTATTTCGTCTTCTGACTGTGAATATCCAAGTGTGGTGGTTGACATTGCCAGACTGGTGTTGCCACCTGATGGGTACATGAACTTTTCCTGCTCCAACCTGTTTGCCTATATGCATGTTTTCATTCTTTGTCAAGCATCTTTTTCAGCTATTATAAGGAGGATGTATTTGATGAAACATAGGTGTCTAGATCTGGTCTAGTCGTCTTAGGCTCCCTTTATATTCAGAAAAGAGCAAAAGGACTTTCGCTGGCTCAGTTCATCTTATCCCAAAGTAGAGGTTTAAAACAGGTCAGATAAGCAGCAACTTAAAATTACTTCAGTCTTTTATTGTGCATAAAAAGGGCATAATATGATTAGCTTGGATGTAGATATTTACTATTTTATATATATATGTATGATATATATATGATATGCATATATGATATACATATATGATATATAGATGTATATTTGATATATATATATATATATATATGTATGATATATATGTGTGTCTGTGTATGAGATATATATATGCAGATATTTACTAGTGCCATTGCCTGAAAGGCCAGTGGCAGGGCCATGGCTGCTGGCTGTGCTTGTGAGGTCACAGCAGCCTCAGTGCCTCATAGGCTGGAGGGAGGCTCCTGGCTGCTGGCTGTGCTTGTGAGGTCACAGCAGCCTCAGTGCTTCACAGGTCAGTGGCAGGCCCACAGCTGCTGGCTGTGCTTGTGAGGTCACATTTGTCTCAGTGGTTCACAGGGCAGTGGGAGGCCCCTGGCTGCAAGTTGTGCTTGTGGGGTGGAAGAAGTACCAGTGCCTCATAGGCCAGTGGGAGGCCAATGACTGCTGGCTGTGCTTGTGAGGTCACATCGACCTCTGTGCCCTACAGGCCAGTGGCAGGCCCCTGGGTGCTGGCTGTGCTTGTGAAGTCACAGCAGCCTCACTGCTTCACAGGCCAATGGCAGGCGCCTGGCTGCTGGCTGTGCTTGTGAGGTCACAGCAGCCTCAGTGCCTGATAGGGCAGTGGCAGGCCAGTGACTGCTGGCTGTGCTTGTGAGGTCACAGCAGCCTCAGTGCCTCATAGGCCAGAGGGAGGCCCCTGGTTGCTGGCTGTGCTTGTGAGGTCACAGCACCCTCAGTGCTTCATAGGCCAGTGGCAGGCCCCTGGCTGCTGGCTGTACTCGTGAGGTCGCAACAGCCTCAGTGTCCTATAGGCCAGGGACAGGCCTATGGCTGCTGGCTATGCTTCTGAGGCCACAAGAGCCTCAGAGCCTGATAGGCCAGCAGCAGACCCACAGCTCCAGGCTGTGCTTGTGAGGTCACAGCAGCCTGAGAGCTGGCTAGGCCAGTGGCAGGACTAAGGCTGCTGGCTGTGCTTGTGAGGTCACAGCAGTCCCAGTGCCTTATAGGCCAGCAGCAGACCCATGACTGCTGGCTGTGCATGTGAGATCACAGCAGACGCAGTGCCTGATTGGCCAGTGGCAGGCCCCTGGCTGCTGGCTGTGCTTGTGAGGTCACATTTCTCTCAGTGGCTGACAGGCCAGGGAAAGGCCAAAGACTGCTGGCTATGCTTGTGAGGTCACAGCAGCCTCAGAGCTGGCTAGGCCAGTGGCAGGACTAAGGCTGCTGGCTGTGCTTGTGAGGTCACAGCATCATTAGTGCCTGATAGTGCAGTGTCAGGCCCT
Organism: Dromaius novaehollandiae; assembly: GCF_036370855.1. Classification (NCBI taxonomy): domain Eukaryota; kingdom Metazoa; phylum Chordata; class Aves; order Casuariiformes; family Dromaiidae; genus Dromaius; species Dromaius novaehollandiae. The sequence continues at coordinate 254,153 of NW_026991493.1, forward strand.
TGGCTGCTGGCTGTTCTTGTGAGGTCGCAACAGCCTCAGAGCCTGATAGGCCAGCAGCAGACCCATGACTGCTGGCTGTGCATATGAGATCACAGCAGACACAGTGCCTGATTGGCCAGTGTCAGGCCCTTGGCTGCTGGCTGTTCTTGTGAGGTCACAGCAGTCCCAGTGCCTTATAGGCCAGCAGCAGACCCATGACTGCTGGCTGTGCATGTGAGATCACAGCAGACGCAGTGCCTCATAGGCCAGTGGCAGTCCCATGGATGGACGCTGTGCTTGTGAGGTCTCATTTCTCTCAGTGGCTGACAGGCCAGGGAAAGGCCAATGGCTGCTGGCTGTGCTTGCTTGTGAGGTCACAGCAGCCTCAGAGCCTGATACGCCAGTGGCAGGCCCCTGGCTGCTGGCTGTGCTTGTAAGGTCGCAACAGTCCCAGTGACTGATAGGCGAGGGCAGACCCACAGCTCCTGGCTGTGCTTGTGAGGTCACAGCAGCCTCAGAGCTTGATAGGGCAGTGGCAGGTCTAAGGCTGCTGGCTGTACTTGTGAGGTGACATTTGTCTCATTGCCTGATAGGCCAATGGCAGGCACATGGCTTCCAGCTGTGCTTCTGAGGTCACAGCAGTCTCCGTGCCTCATAGTCCAGTGTCAGGCCCATGGCTACTCACTGTTGTTGTGAGGTCACAGCAGCCTCAGGGCCTGATAGGGCAGTGGCAGGCCCCTGGCTGCTGGCTGTGCTTGTGAGGTCACAGCAGCCTCAGTGACTGATAGGGCAGTGGCAGGCCCATGGCTGCTGGCTGTGCTTGTGAGCTCACAGCAGCCTCCGTGCCTCATAGACCAGCAGCAGGGCATGACTGCTGGTTGTGCATGCATGTGAGATCACAGCAGTCCCAATGCCTCATAGGCCAGGGACAGGCCCATGGCTGCTGCCTTGGCTTCCTTGTGAGGTCACAGCATCATCAGTGCCTGATAGGCCAGTGACAGGCACATGGCTTCCAGCTGTGCTTGCGAGGTCACAGCAGCCTCCTTGCCTCATAGGCCAGCATCAGGGCACGGCTGCTGGCTGTGCTTGCTTGTGAGGCCACAGCAGCCTCAGAGCCTGATAGGCCAGTGGCAGGCCTATGGCTGCTGGCTGTGCTTGTGAGATCACAGCATCATCGGTGCCTGATAGGCGAGTGGCAGGCACATGGCTTCCAGCTGTGCTTGTGACGTCACAGCAGCATCCGTGCCTCATGGGCTAGTGGTAGGCCCATGGCTGCTGGCTGTGCATATGAGGTCAGAGCAGTCCCTGTGCCTCATAGTCCAGTGTCAGGCCCATGGCTGCAGGCTGTGCTAGTGAGGTCACAGCAGCCTCAGGGCCTGATTGGCCAGTGGAATGCCCATGGATGCTCGCTGTGCTTGTGAGGTCACTGCTATGGAAATGAGGCTCGCCGGGCACCATAACAGGGTCTGACCCTAGGTTCCTGCAAGAAAGTTCAGAGCCAAATCAAAGCAAATTAAATAATTAAATTTTAATGATGCACATGCAGTAATTACAGCTCGAGCTGGGTGCCTCCGAAGAGGGAGCCCAAACAAAGAAATCCCTGGGCAATTATAGCTTTTTCCAATTAAGTTTCCCACCCCTCACGCGGTAGTTAGACCAACAGTAATTTTTTTGGTCTGGGGTCTCCTGCTCCTTATTGGCTCTCATCGTTGCTCCTAGGCAGGCTGTTTTTCTCCCTTAGCTTTACTGTTGTGGTTTCTGCTGACGGTTGTACCTTCGTTTCTCCTTGCGTCTTACCATTGTCTCTCAAGGTCCTGAGAAGGAGGAGGTGATTCCAAATCATAACAATTAACACTGCCCCAGCAGTGAGCTAAGGCTTTGCCCCTCAAGGTCCTAATGCCCTGCGCTGGTCTTATTTCAAAGCCTTGACATCCTCCCTTTCGGAGTGTGAGACACAGGAATGCAGACTGCTTGTACCTTCCTTATCTTCCCAGCTTGAACCAGCTCTGAGGCCCTTTTCTTACTGGACTAAGTAAAAGTTCATTATTTTATCTAAGTGCGGCCTAAGGCTTCAGCAAATTTACCTACTCATGCTAAGCAAGTTTTACAGAAGTTGTGCTAAGTGGCTACCTCGAGACAGTTTCAGTTCGCTATTCTTTAACAGTCCCCCCCTTTGTTTTTATGAAGCATCCGTTAATCTTTTAAACAGAGTTCTCAAAGCCTTTCGAGGCGTACTATCGCTTTCCATAATCTTATGTATAATATAATTGTAAGTAATAGGCATAACACAGTTAAACTGAACACAACTACTACCGGGTGCAACACGTGATTATAAATCCCTGTTGCAGTCGGTGACCATCCTAGAAGAGTTTCCCAGCCATGATGTTCTCCGTCCCTCTTTACCCTTTCCAAGACGTGGTGTATCTCTTCCGCATCACAATGAATGGTGATTAGAGTTTTTTGTCCATTCTTCCGGGTGCATTCTAGCAGTCAACGCAAATCATCGCATTGTAGTAGTTTCTTTACTAGCATAAGATTCATTCCAATGGGGATAGGGAGTAAATTTTGGCTCAATGTATAATTAGATTGTAACAGTTGCATCCCATAATTTGGGGTAAAGCTACAAATACAAATGTTTGAGTGATTACTTGTATCTACAACACTGCTCTCTGTAAGATTACAAAGTGTTCTTACACAGACACATCCTTTTTCAACATATACAAGTACAGTTCAACTTTCACAGCAAAAGAAGAACATAGTATGACAGTATATGGACTGTTCCATTCAGGTTTTAACTTGGATTTTTGTGGAAATACTTTAACTAACACTTCGTCCCCAGGCTGTATACCAGGCACTTGTATTTCAGGTGGTGCGGACTGATATCACTGAGCATTTTTTTTTTTTTTTTAAGACTTTCAAACCTTTTTTTTTTGGCATACTTAGAACATACTCTAGACAGTTTCAGTTCGCTATTCTTTAACAAGGGAAGCACGCTCTATCAGGCATAAGCTGACAGAAATCGCCTTCCCCCGAACATTGCCATTCACTCTGGCCGTGGCACAGCCCCTCTGTCCCCGCTGGGCCCCGCTTCTTTGCATCCCTTCCCCACTTTGGTGTGTCTGGCACCTCTGCTTTGGCTGCGATGGCCGCACGGGGCTGTGTTGTCAGCACCAGCTGCCTGTGAGTGGCCCTGCACCCCAACACACCCTGTCATTCTCCAGCTGGGCCTCCGCCGATTTCCCTTTACCTTAGGCAGTTGCTAGACATCACTAGTTCCCTTCAGCCTCGCTCCCGCCACCCAGGCCCAGGGAAGCGCTAGCAGCTTCTGAGCAGCCGTGCTGACACTTCACCTGCCCGAGCAACAGAGCGACTTGCTTGCCGCACTGCTGCCGGGCGCTCCTGCGGCGCCCCATTCGCGCCTTGGCTACTGCCAGGCCCCGTGTGCCAGCGCGATCTCTGCCGCCCGTCGGCATTACCGGCACCTGTTAGAAAAGGACGCCTAAGGGAAAAGGACTGGGAAAAAAGCATTTCTGCTTTTCATGGTGAAATTCCGCACAGAAATCTGAAGCACTGCCAAGGACTGGGTTTTGTTTTGACGGCAACTTTATTGCTCTGAGAACACTCTTCAAGCTCGGATTGGTTAGCATTGTTTGGAGAACGGCTCTCTGTTGGGTTGGATGGTAAGTGGTGGTGTAGATGGTAAGCTTAGTCAGTCTTGACGGCTCCCGTCCTCAAGCTCTGCAGCTGAACGACAAAAGGAAGCAGGCTCACTCCCTGTCATGACATTCAGCACAAACCCATCTGCTCAGCGGTTTGCTTTCTAAACAGCAAAGACCTGAGCCTGCCCGCAGCTTGACGTGCGCTGTGACTCCGGGACTGGAGCGACCTCGAGAGGGAGGCTTCCAAAAGCCTCCCAGGAAAAGCCACCGCCTGTCCGTTGCGTGCTAGGACGGGCGTACTGTGCAGAAGAGCAGGACACAGCTACCTGCTCTCCTGACCCACGGTAGACCTTAGGGACGTGACATTTGGTGGCAGTTTTGCCTTCTTTCCTAGTGACCATTCAAAACTGGAAACCAACACACACACGAGGAAAACTTGCGTCTTTTTCAATTGAGGCAGAATATTTGGAAGCCAGGGCATACTGCACAGCCTTCCTGACGCAAGCCCTTGAAGGCTGCCCGCCCCGTGGAGTTGTTTACTGCCATGGTTGCTGTATTGTTCCCATAAAGAGCCGTCTGGAGGATGGCCGTCTCCCTTCTCCTCCCGTGGGTACTTCTGGAAAGGAGGATCTGAGCATTCCAAGCAGCTTTCCAGCTTCTTGATGGGTCTGCTCTTTTTCTTCTTGCTCTTACGCTTGTGACTGTCCATGTGGAGTGCAGAGAAATCCAAATCATACTGTCGGAAGGAAAGGGGCAAGTTAAGAACAGAAAAAACAGATGTGGCACTCGATGCCTACATGGGACTGTATTTTATCAAGTCTACTGCAGGGGATGATTTGCAGCTGCTCTGCGGTAATTTCTGAACGTCTGCCTTACTAAGAAACGCACACCCTCAGAGGTCGAGCGGACATTAGGTCTTGGCTTGTACACACATCATTAATTGAGGCTAGTTCTGGAAGAGGTGCCAAAGAAAACAATCATTCTCGTAGCCTGATCCAGAACCGTGTGCACATGTGCCTCTAACTGTATGGTCCGGTTAGTGGGTAAATTGGTCTCGTTAGTGGGTAAATAAAAGTGGAATATTGGCGAGGAGACAGAAGCATGTTGACCGGCCAACTAGTGCAGCTGCCAAAACACTTGGTGTTCAGACTCCAAGGGGAACGGCAGGTCGCGACCCTTAGGTGCACCACACAGGCATCAACCTGGACTCACGTATTCCTAAAGAATTATTGCTTCCCTTGTTATCTGTACATCTAAAGAATTACCGCTCTCCTTGTTATCTGCAGCGCGTGCACACTACGCCACATTGTAGCCTATTCTTTCGCCTTCAACCCCCACCCCCCACCCCCCGAACGTCGCCAGGGGCCGATGCTCTATGGTGCCTGGGGCAGCCCAGTCACCTGCCTGCAAGGTTCCTGGGATTCCCCTTGTGGTTTGGGGATTTCAAGGTAATAAACATCTAATAACTTTATTCCAGAGCGGTGTCTTCTACCCCTGCGTATTCCAAGCAGCAGTCAGCACCGTTAGCAGTCCCCTTCTGAAGTGCTAGCACAGCTCAGCAGTATCTTTCCTGCCTTCACTTGATCGACCTACCCACGTGATCTCCAGACAGACGCCGCACTATTGAGAGCTCTTTAAAGCCAACTGGGCGGACAGGAGAAACAGCCAGAGAAGAACAAGAGGAACTGCGGAAATCTCTTTTCTCGGTCTTTCTCCGTTTCCCTTCTATTTTGTTGTCGCTCCCTCTGGCGTGGGGATGTCCTCTTTTTCTGTTTCTTTGCTTTTCAGTCTTCCGGGAAGAGCCCTCAAAACCGGAAGGAACTGACACAGCTGAAGGTGCTCGTCGTTGAGGAGAATAGTTTTCAGACTGCTGCTCTGGGACTGGACAGCGGCACGCGTCTGCTTGGTGGCTGCTGAAGTGATGCCCGCCTTCCCCTCTGGCGTGTGATGACAGGTGGAGCCACCTGCTTTTGCAAGAATGCTCGTGTGACCTCTCTTGCTCTGTTCGTCCTCTGCTTCGGGATCGGTAAGGAGGACATTTTCCGGAGCTTCTGCCCTTATCCGGGCAGTTTCTGTCACTATGGGAAGATGTGCGCCTGCTTCCAGGGCAATACTGCTGCAGGTGGCAGTTTCGCTTGTTTCTTTCCAGCCTGCGAGAGCACCTCCTCTTGTGGGAATCACCGCCCATTTCTGTGATGCCAATGGTACTGGGATCCTCTTTCAGGGCTCCATTTCTCTTTAAATGACTTGAGCTCTGTATTTCAAAAGAAGAGATCGTGAGATGGCTATGTGCAAACACACAGCTTGGAGAAGCCCCAAACACAAACCCCTCCTACCAGGGAGTCCCACAGATTGCCTCAGGAGATGAAGAGGAAAAAAACAACAACAAAAAATGCCCCACTCTGCTTTAATTCGAAGTGCAAGGCCAGCAAGTGTTGTTCATTCCTACTTTTGGTTTTTGGCCGACTGGAAGCAAATGAGCATCATTTTTGAAAGCCCATCCAAAGAGCTGAGCACGGATTAAGGATGGCCCCAAATCGCGCGCGCTCTCTCTCTCTCTCTCTCTCTGTCTCTAGCTATGTACCTGCGTCCATTTTTCCCCTTTCAACTTTCCCTGAAACCCCCAGCATACTTGTTCCAGTGCTCAGGAATAAGCCATTCTGGTTTTGCTGTCTCAGCTCAAGTGACAGCACTAAAAATAAACCAAGCAGTCTTTCCCTTTTTTTTCCCAGGATTTGAGCATGACTAGGCTCTACTTCCAATGTCTCGCTGTGCTTCAGGAAGCGGAGCTGCAAGTAAAGAAGCAGCAGGGCTGCACGCAATTCAGCAGCAGCCACTGTTTGAGTGATTCCGGCTGCAGCAGGAGAGCTGTGAAGAAAGCTGCAGGGTGGGAGGGAAAATACAATGCAGACGCTACCAAAAAAGGAAAAAAAAAAAAGAAAAAGGAAGAAAAAGACAATTCCCACTACCCATTTGGTGCCTCTCTCCTTCCCTCTCTTCCCCCCTCCCCGTTACCTTCAGCATATGAGGAGCAAGCTGCGGTCTCAGAAATCCAGCCCCCTTCTTATTAGCCCCCGGCTGACCAAGGCATGAAGGGGGATAAGATGGCACGGGCGCGTCAGAAGTGCATTCTCCAAGTGTCTCACCATCACACCTTGGGAAACAACAGTGATCTCAGTTGAGACATGCCCTGTCAGCCTCCTCTTGGGCTGAATCCCATCCTGCCATCATCTAGGAGCAGCTGATACGTCATACTGAGAACGTAACCAAGACTACAAGCTGAAAATTAGATGCTGCTCTTCCTACCACGGCCGTCCCTTGCAGAGCAAGAACTCATCCTTACACCACCTCTGGCCTGAATTTCTCCTCCTTTATGGCATTCGCCAGCTCCACAGAGCACGTACGTAGCAAGTTACGCAAGTGCAGCAGGTGAAGGCCAAGCAATGAAAGACACTGCGTGACATGGGGAATTCCAGACTGGACAGAACGCAATTCTACCAATAGTCCTTTCCGCCCAGGACAGAAGGAAAAACACGTCAGAGGAGCAGAAGAGAGGTTTCAGCAGCGCGAAAGGGAAAGGTACCCCAAACCCATCTGAATACTCGCTCTTACCTGATATAAAAAAGTAAATACGCCTGCTGACTGAGAACGGTTTGGAGGTCGCAAAGGACTACCGAGGCATCATTCATCTCATACCACAGTCCATTACTGGCCTGCAAAGAAAGGCAACGATGCCTTTAGAGCAACTCTAGAGCGTGCTCTCTACAGGAAAACCCAGACAGAACACTAGCAGACAAAGGAGACACCAAGACTAGTCAAAGGAGACATGTAACGAGCTCTTTCCCCTTCAAAACAATGGTTGTCAGTAACATGCTGGGACAAGTTTCTCTTCACCAGCACAGATTCTGCCCTGCAAGAAATGAAGCTGATGCTTACCTTGGTGAAGCAGAAATAGTGTCCTGCACGACCGCTGGCACCTCTGTGCACCAGGACTGCATATAAGGCGTAGAGGACTGGTTCTCCAACTGGCTGAGACATGTATGCTCGCAGGTCCAAATACTCTGGATATTCCACATCCTGAAGACAGAGCAAGAGGATTCAAAACTCATCTGGGAACACTTCGTGAAAGAGCCGGGGAAGAACACTGCTAAGAATGTGGGCTGGAAGCTTAGACAGACATGTTTTGCCTCCTCAGAAATCGGTCTTCCCAGAGACAACATTTAATCGCTTCCATTGCAGAGAACTGCTCAATGCAAAACCAGCTCTTTCAGAGCGGAGCATACGCTTATCGTCACACGGGAGCTTTGCTGTTACCGGAAGAGAAAGAGTAAGACCTACTTCTTGCGCTGATTTTGCCTAGACATCTTCTGTCGCTATGGTTACAGTCGGCCGACATTAACAACTTTGAACAGAGCGTTCCGCCTTGGGAAATCTCCCTTCCCAAGAAGGCATTACACTTGCATAGATACCTTGCTAATCTTTCCACCAGTGAAGTTGGCAAATCTTTTCAGGGCTATGGTGAGAACGTTGGAAGAGCGATGTATTGTAAACCTCTTGGACGCAGCAACCATCTTTTCACACCTTCAAAGCAAGCACAGGCAATTGTTTCAAGGCATCTTCCCCCCTCCCCCTCACGCCAAAAGTCAAGCAAGTTTCCATGTCTCTCTCACGCTCATCCTAGCTGAATGGTATTTCCTTGCCTAAGACGGGGCTTCTTTCCTTAAAGCCACACCCTGCATTTCAGCCTTGCTCCTGCAGAGAACCTGGCAGGATGTAGGAGGCCAGCTCGATAAGGAGCGGGAACGTTGTCTTTCGGTAGCCAAGCAAATGCCTGAGCACGTATCTTTGCTGGGCCCAAAAGTAAGGCTTGCCAACAACACGCAAGGCAGCAGGAACGTGACTCTCTCACCGGAGCGTGGTTCCGGAATGCGAGCTAGCGCCTGCGCTTCTTATCAAAGATTTCCAACTAGTTGAACAGAATGACACCGATTCCGCTCTAAGAAGCAAATGTACTCTTTTCCAAGCTTTGGGTGACTTCAGGGTTCATTAGCTGCACAACCCAAAGCCGCTCCGAGGCGGACAATGGGTTCGGCCACTATCTCCTAGTCCGATGGCATTAGGAAGACTACTTACTTGCTACATTTGTAGCAATTCTCACCATCCAGCAGCTCAGGTCTCACAAATTCTTCGAGCGCCCCGGGGACAGAGGAGGCTGCCTGGAGGAGGAAGAAAGGAGGGCACTGAGTTGCTGGAAACTCAAATGCCAACCCGCAACTCCTCTTTTGCCGCAGGGCCTCCCTCGTGCACACGTGGGAGACCTACTTGCGAAGCAGCGAACACCGCGAAGAAGGAGGCAGAAGCAGAGTATGCTGAACACTGACCTTGTTTGAAAAGGACTGTACTTTGGTACCAAGAGCTACCTGTCTGCGGTAGCGCACAATCAAGTTATCTGTGGTATGCCTTTGCGTAAATCACAAGAGCAAAAAAAGCCATCGCGTACCAATCAGAAGTGTATCGGGGTAGTCCAAAACTGGGAAGTATCATAGGACGAGCATGCGCGCGGAGATACGCTAATTGCTCTCTCTCTGGCTTAAACCCCCCCACACACGGAGACCATTCACGGGGCTTCCAGAGGAGGACCAAGTCCAATCCACCTCCCAGCCTCCACCAAGCGTTTTTGCCGTGAACAGCATACATGCCTACGTGAACTCCGTCGAGTTTAGAAAGCCACAAAAAGAAAGAACAGCCCCCGAAAGCTCGGGGCCTTCGACGGCATCGTCAGCCACCGCTCCAAGACGTCTTACCTTTATCTCCAACGGGATATCGAGGAAGGCCTCATAGGACTCTGAAACTGCTTGGCAGCTCAAGCACGTTACTGGAAGCCAAACAGAAGCACTTCACAAAATGGGAAGGAGACTCACTTTGCCCGTTTACATTATTGAGAGCCGCTACTTCTTGGCACACCGCAAGCTCTTTGCGACAAACGGGCACAAAGGCACAGATCAGTTCCAAGGACAGTAGCAGTTTCCAAAAGTACCTCTGGATCTTAGGAATCCTCCAAATATTTGGTGAATGACCGTGGTGGCTTGCGACGACGTGTCCAAGCTGGAAACAAATTATCATCAGCGCTCAGAAGAGCCGAGGCGGAGAGGTAGCTCTTTCTTCAAAGAGCTTTTCTTTTCTACGAAAACCCTGGGCAAAGGTTTTCACGTAGGGTAGGAAAGGAAGGCGTCAAAAGTGCTAGAGAACACTTCAAGGTTAACTTGGTTCTGCTTACCTGGTGCTTCCATTCAAGCAAGCTGTCTGCATAGCAGCCACGGTGTAACATAAGAATTCGTGAGCATCTTCCTGTCTGCCAAAACAGAAATGCTCCCCTATTCCTAATAAACACAAAGGGCACAATGCTTATCTCTTCAAAAGGGACAGGAAACCTACTTTTCTAAAAGCTCTCTTTCCTACAACAATTAATCTCTCCAAGCCCTTTGCACCCGTGAAATAACCCTCTGAAAATTCAGACGTTTCTGCAAAGAACGCCATCTGAAATGACTTACGTCTAAGGTCACTGAAGACAGCCGTAGGCTCGACGGCGTTGTCAGAGCAGAACAGGACATGCTTAACGTGAGCTTCCATCGTACACAGCATGCAGAAGCCTTGCTCACGACCTGTCAAGAGTCAAGGAAGAAACCACCTCCGGCTAGTGCAAGATACCTACGTACCTGTGGAAAACCTTAAGCACCAACAATCTCCAAGTTGGAAGTGCGGTCTCTGCTCTCCGTTCCACGCTCTCTTCTCCAAAGGTGCCAACAGCCCAGTCTGTGCGCATAAGCATTAACCAGTAAGCCTGCACTAGCACGCATTTTCTGACGAAGCACCTGAAGGACTACTGCCAAGCCCTCTTCTGCAGGGAGGTGCACGGGAATAGCCCGACTAGCTCATATTGCTTTCACGGTGCTCTGTGGTAGTTTTCCTCTTCTTCCGGTTCAGCAGTGACCACATCAGGTCTCGCAGCGGTCGTGCATTAGGGAAACCCGGCTGGGAAGGAACACCGAGAACCTGTGATGCCCTCCTCCGAAAATTTATCATCTTTCGAGCAGCCGGAAAGCCACAGGCCAAATATTCATGAAGCGCCTTACTTCCCAATGCCCTTGATCATTCACAGGAGGGAAGAAAGAACCCTCCTTCGACGCCGGAGCACGGGGCATTAAAGGAAAGCAAGCACTCCCTCAGCTATCCTGAGCCTGCCGTGCATGCGCTCTTAAAAGGGAGCCCCTGCAGGGACACTAGGAAAACCCAGAGTCTGCTTCACAGAGTCACTGCTGTCCTTTCACCTGCAGAGCTGTCCAGCAGCTTGCAAGGAACGTGTTCACAAGTACTCACACGACTGGCTGTGTTCCCCAGAAAGCAGGTAATTGGCCAGAGGGGGCGTGTAGGTCAAACACTGTAGAACAGAGTTGAGGAAACACGTATTGCCCAGGTTGCGGAGTCCAGCTCCAACGCTTTGCCTTTGCCGCCAAGCCACAGAAATCTTCTCGGGTGGGAAATGCATCCTTTGTGGCGGAGCAATTCCGTCAGTAACGCCTGCAAGGAAATTAGATTCTAAGAGAGACTGCCGGCCTTTGTTTTAGGAACGGAGGTTTCAAAGGCAGCGTTCTGGAGAGCAGCCCCCACAAGAACCAGCTGCCCTGCAGAACACAAGCACGTAGTAGAGACAGCCCAGGAAGGCTGCCACTCACGTTGGCTGGTCAGCGCACAGTTGGGGAAGAAGAGTTTACTCATCTGTTTGACTTTTTCTCATGGGCAACCACGACTACTCGGCCTTCAGGAACTGTTGCCGAGTCCCTTCCATCCCCAGGCGCTCAGCTGATAGTCCAATTATGCTGGCCTTTTTCCTTAGCCACTGCCAGCGCCTTTGGGGAGTCACAAAATTCACCTTTACTCTTGAAGTCTTTACTCACAGGAGTAGCTCCTTTCTAGGCCAGCTCCTGCAGATGGGGCCTGACTGCAACTTGCAGAGCATGACTTCATTTCTGTCACACACAATTCCAGTTGGAAAAGGAACGAGCCCAGTTATCCAGAAGGCTCGCTGAGCCCACGCTCGCTTCCGCCAGCGCGACCGCGAGCACCCGGGCAGAGAGCGCGTGAGGAGCTGCTGCGCCGCCGCCCTCTCTGCCGCAGAGTGACCCCAGCTCTGCGGGCCATTGTGACGGCGGGCAGCTCGGCCAATGAGGAGGCTCGTAGCAGCCGAGTGGGCCGGTCCTGATGCGGCGCAGCCAATCGGATCGCAGCGTGTCTGTGACGGGCAGGTACCGGGGTGGCGTGGCCCTGCCCCCCTTTAGGACCCGGGGCCGTTGCAGAGACAGGGCTCTCCTGGCGCCAGGGACCCGACGGGCACCATCCGCAGCCTGCGGCCACTGCCCAGCCCTGCTCACGGCGGGGGCGGGGGCTGTGCTTCCGCCGGCACGGCTCACACCTCCTTCCCAGGCAGAATAAGCCTACTCAGAAAAACGGGCATGCTGCTGTCACCGTACCTGTTGTGCAGTTTGCGCTGGCATGTTCACGGTGGTGCGGGTTGTCTTTTCCCCTCTTGGGGACCCAAGTATCCAAATGGTACTCCACTTTGACCTTGCCTCTCCGAGCTGCTCTGAGGGAAGGGCTCGGATCTGCAAGTGCAAAGCAATGCTTTTGAAGCCAGCCAGCATTTCATTCCTAATAGGAGAAGAGGAAGAGGAAGAAAAGAGGAAGGAGGTCATTTAAAGCAAAGGCGCATTGTGTGACGTCTTACTATGAGCTGCTTAGACTATGGACAGATATCTAACTCTGACTCTGCCAGCTGAACATGTTAGCCCCCTCGAGTAAAGATCCCATAAAAGGCTACACTCCCTCTCGCTGGGGTTCATCGCTCATAGCAACACATTCTTCACATCCTGAACCACTCAGACCCCTTAATGTGTAAATGTAGTGTATGAGGAAGGAATATGTTCCATTATTCCATATCCCTAGATTTATCATTGAGACTGACAGGTGTTATTAAAAAATAACCAGTCAGTTTCCAGAGCAACTCTGGCAGGATCTAGAAGCACAAATTTTCTGAAAGCAAACATTTTCATGCTTCCTGTAACACCCTGGAAGTTTCAGATATTTCTGACTAAATTGTGAGAGAAGACTAAATGAAAGAAAGATAAATAACCCAGACGAGTAATAGCTGTTCATCCAGTCTTAACCCAGCTATCCACTGAACACCACGGCTTTCACATAGTCTAGATGACAATTCAGAAATCCATTACATTGTCAGTCTAATCCAGGCTAGAACAGGACTCAGTCCAATGCAGATACATTGCAGACTTCATGGCGTAGCCCAAACAGACTAGCTTCCCTCACTCATCATCTTACACATGGCACTGTATGGGCATTGTCCCAGGAGTTGCCCCTGCTCCACGACACGAGCAGCCACCGTAAGCACAGTCTAACTAAAGCTGCGTTGCCTGTGACATCTCTGCTGTCTAAGCTCCACTGATGACTTTCCCTGCTAGGGACGGTCAGAGCAGATCACTCTTCAGCTGAGTAACCCAATTCAGCTCTCTGCTCTGAAGGCCAACAGTTTGTCAAACAACCTCTAAGCCCTCTAAGTAGCACAAATAAGCTAGTTTTTCTGGCAGATAGAGATGTCCTTAAACTCATGCCAGAATCAGGGGAAGGGTCTTCATTCATATGTTTCACAGGCTCCAGGCCAGCTGCAGCATACTGGGAAAAGAATGAGATGTTGCTCCAAAGGCAGTACTGAATTGCGTAGTTCTGTGAACATCTAAGCAAATGACATTTATCTGGGGAGGTGGAGCAGGGAGGGGCTCTATTGCAAGTCTGAAGTCCTGAAGTTTTTCTATTTAGATAAATCTTCTGATTTGTTTTCAGTAAGATATCTTTGGAGTGAAGAAGGAAGCTATTCAGTATTATGAAGGTGCATTAAATGTTTGAAGCTTTCAAAATAAGAGTTTATTTCTGGGATCGATAGTGCACAAAATATCTCGCACCTTCATGCAAGGAAGGTAGGCCTATTTCCTCATTTAAGAGATAAAAAGATCATTCTCAATCTGCAGATAGAAGCATAGAATAATTTAAGTTGGGAAGGATTTCTGGAGGTCATCCAGTCCAACCTCCGCCTCAAAGCAGGTTCAGGCAGATCAGATTGCTCAGGCCCTATCCAGCTGAATTTTAAGTATCAGCACAGATGGAGAGTCTACAAATTTGCACCTAATCCAGTTTTTGATCACTCTCGTTGGGGCAGGAGACAGAAATTTCCTTCTTCAGTTTCCCAAGTAGTCCATGGCTAGTTGCTGTGTTATAGGGCAGAAAATGTTTGGTAGGTTGGAGATAAACAACAGCCAACTATTCAAAGATAACTCAGTGTCTAAAAGCAGTCTGGTCTTTTGTGTATCTAAGCAGGGTAAGCATTTTCCTTGTGTACCTAACCATTATAGGCTGTTTTTAATCCTGTTGTCTGTTTCTTGAAATGGGCAAGTACTTCTGAAGATCTGGCTCAAGGGGGGAATAAACTGGCTTGATATCTATGGTACCTACTCTTATCTTTCTAGATGAAACAGGTCAGTGAGAGAATAGTTTTGTACATATGCAATACCTTGAAGCCTATGCTAGAAACAGACCTCAGCAAGAACTGAAACCTCAGTTCAGTCACCCATATGAGAAGAACTCAGCTTTGAGCGCATCAGCCAGGTTACTGGTAACCTCCAATAGAATAACAATAATTTTTAACGGGAGGTGAAAATGGCAGAACCTTTACAGTGATGACTGATTCCCTTTTTGTTCATGATTCCTTCCCTTTCAGCATGAGATTTTTCACCCTCTAAAGGGAAAGTATTTTATTTGGTGAATCGTCCCAACTTATTCTTGAGCGGAAAATGGCCAATTTTCCTTCACAACAGGGATGCGAGCAAATGAGAAATCCTTTCTCAGCCAAACCTGGATGATCTGGTGGTATCTCCTCCTCTCCGGAAAGATGAAAAGCTGAGTTTTCCTGCTGCTGTTGCCATTAAGTGCTTGCCACCACTTCATTAAAGAGAGAAAACTCTCTTACTTTCTTCTGCCAGGATCTGGATTTGTTATTTGTATGTTTACAGGTTGCAGTCACAAAGGTCAGGATGGTGGTAGGTCCATGGAGCTAGGCCAGGTCTTACCAAGTTGGCACAGCTGCAGCCTAACCATTATGTTCATATTTCAGCAAAGCTGAAATCAGGGCTACTCTGCCCTGTTAATGGACTTTGTAGCCCATACGGAGCTATAACTACACTGCTACCACCTTTCCAAGGCCTTGACCTTATGGCATAGCTGAGCTTTATAATTTATCAGAGCAGCAATCCAAGCATGATTGCATGCCAATCAATGTTGGAGCCACAATCCAGTTTAATTATCGGGATATTTTTCACAGCTTTGTTTAAAGACTGGATGAAGTTTCATACTTTGGCCGGTCCTCCAGTGCTTTACACTACAAAAACCTAAGGACTAGGTATCCCAGTAGAAATACGGGGATTGAATCTCTCTCCATACTGGAATATAACCTAAGTCCCAGCTGAACACTGACAGTTTTCCTAAAATTCTTAATAGTACTGTTCTTGATTCATTGAGTTTTCCTCACCTGCTTGCAACAGGGAAACCCCAAATGCCCCTAGGACCTCCTGACTCTAGGCAATGCTGTTCTACCACACATTGACTGACTTTAGCATTGCTGTCATGACAAGTCATTCGGCAGGAATTTTCCCAAATCTCCTACTGGAACTCAAATTTTTGGGAAGGAAAGAAGAAGAACAGGATTCTAGATGGTGGATCATAAGGCTTTCTTAGAAAAGCAAACTGTAGCTTTGAAGAGACATCAGATCTTTAACATTTTAAATTCCCTAATTTTGTCTGGGTTTCTCTAGGTGGAGACTAAGGGATAGATGAATGCAGGGCTTATGAAAATCTGTTCTTTTTGATGATATTTGTCAGAAAGCATATTTAGGTTTGAGATTTTGATTCTTGATTGAAACATGCTGCCAGTTCTGCTGAGGCTTAGCTCTAGATGGCTTTGAATATCTTAAACACCAGCACAGAGAGAGAAGGTGTGCAGATGTGACTCACTGCTGTGGAGGTAAGCTCTTTGATGACCAAAGGATGTCTATGATTTCTTTTCAAGCTATTTCCTTCCTTTGAGCTGGCAGTCCACTGAAAAAGACAGTTTTGGACAACTCAGAAATCTGGCTTAAAAAAAACCTCACATCTCTGTTCAAGATAAGGACAGTGCAACATTGATAAGTATAAAAACTGTGAACTTCACATATCTGATGAAACTTAATAATCAGAAACAAGAGATAAACCTTGAGCTTCAGCCTCTGCAGCAACAGAAGGATGACAAATAGCAGGACCAAAAGGTTACACTGTCACATTCTTTTTCCTACTTTTTAGGACTGTCAGGCCAGTGGGATAATAGTGCACATAGTCCAAATGTTTTTACTACCCTGTGCATATTCTAATTTTAGCATTCTTGAGATAAATGGCTTCTGAGATAGCAATGACCTTTAATCATCACTACTTGATCAAAATTCAGACTATAACATACTGAAGATAAGTTTTCTCCTTAGCCATGTGTCTTTGGGCAAAAACAATTATGTTTCTCAGTCACGTTACCTCTCAGTGTAAAATATGCTGGCAGCAGTTTGACAAAGAGAGACTTGTAAAATCCTTCTTTAGTGTGCCATAGATGATCATAGGGACACAAGCTTTGCTATCTCTATGCACAGCTTTAGGGAGAGGAAGTCGGGGAAATAAAAGCCCTAGCAGTCATGCAGTGGAATGCAAAGGGAATCTGCAAGACCTCTTTCCATCCCACTTTGACTGTAAGCCTCATTCATGCAGAAGCAGGGACCTCTCACCTGTCTGAGATTCATTCCATCACTTTCAGCTCAATAAAGATCTAAACTCCTTCTGCCAACTGAGGGACAATATTCATAAACTCAGCCAGAAGGGATGGAACATCTATTAGTGATAGAACACCTATCCCTAGAGCTAGCTTAGTTGAATCGATAAAAGGATGCCAAAGCCTTTCCCAACTTTCTCAACTGCCAGAAGTGATTTGGCATTTATTCTCAAAGCCACATTGACGACAGATGTGTAGTTGGTAAGTCACAATCTTATTTCAGTATTCTTTTTTTGGAGTGAAAGAACACTTCAGCTTGATTACATTTCAAATTATGTCCAATGTCCTTAAAATAACTACCAGTTCACTCAGTTGCCTCAAGTTAACTGATGATACGTAGAGGTGAAAAGCAGGAATAAGTTCCTGTTACTTTACAATAGTAGCAAAATTAGAAGTAAACCTTTCTTGAATTTCTGTGATTTTTTCATGTTTCCAGGCAGAATAGGAAAAAAGGTGGCAGTCATGACTGACGGAAGAGAGAGATTTGACAGAAGAGGGAGAGTTACTTTCCCTAGTGTTTGGGGGGGGGGGAGGGGGGTGAAAACACTGGTGTCCGTTCTCTAAGACTTCCTTTCCAGAACTTCAGGTTCTTCGTGTTACACTGGAAGAGGCTACTCCTTTCATTTACTGAAGACGTAGCAGAAATGGCCATAAAATTCAAATCACATTTCTTTTCTCCTCTTGAATATCTTTGAAAGCTTTTTCTCGTCTCCATGGACTGGTGGTTTTCCTATAAGGGCGAACGTTCCTAATAGAACAGAGAACTGAAATGCTGTGCCACACGCTCCTCAGCCAGGAGTCCTGTTTGTGCTTGGAACTTGGAAGTTGAAAGCAAGGATTCCTCCAGGTTTCAGTAGCAGAGGAACACAATCTTTCAAGATAAAAATTGAAGATACAACCAGTTAAAAGTCTACCTAAAATCACTTCTAACAGTTAAGTACCTTTCCAAATCTCACCCTTAGAAGCTGATCAAGTCTTCCTTGGAAGTCCTACTCTTCGTATCAAGCTTTTGATAAATTTTCCCCAAAGTTCTCTTTCTAACAATTCTTCTGAATTTTCTCTACTATGACCTAAAACTCTCCTCAGAGCACCCTTCACCTCCTTATTCCTTAGGCTGTAGATTATAGGATTCAGCACCGCAGTCTCCACTGAATAGAACAGAGAGGCCCATTTATCTCAGTCCAATGAGTAGCTGGACATTGGCCTAACATACATAAAAACGGTAGTCCCATAAAACAACAAGACAGCTCTCAGATGGGAAGCACAGGTGGAGAAGGCTTTGCATCTGCCCTTGGAGGAGTGGATCCTCAAGATGGTGGAGATGAGATAGATACAGGAGATTAGAATTGCCAGAGATGCGAAGATGCCATGAAATGTACCAAAAATATGAAGTACCATCTCGTTGCTATAGGTGTCAGAGCATGAAAGCTGGATCATAGGGGGAAAGTCACTGAAGTAATGACTGACAACACTGGAGTCACAGAAAGAGGGTGTGAAGGTGGAGATAGTTTGTGCAAGTGCATGGACAAAGCCAATGAAATAGGAGATGATTACCATCTGTGTATAGGCTTTTGAGGACATGACAGTTGCATAAAGTAGAAGGTTACAGACAGCCACACGCAGTCATATGCCATTACTGCCAGCAGGAGACACTTAGCACGAGCCCCGAGGAGAAAAGTGAATAGCTGTGCCACACAGGCACTGATTGAAATGGCTCTCCTCACTGCTGAAGAGTTCACCAGCAACCTTGGGGAGATAGCTGAGCAGTAACAGAAAGCCACAAAAGCCAAGCTACCGAGGAAAAGGTACGCTGTGTATGAAGCCGGGGGATCAACCTTGATCTGCGTGATCATTCCAAGATTCCCTATTAATGTGCTTAAAAAAAAAGCAAGTCACCTTCACCTCTTGGCTTTGTTAGTCCAGAGAGGATAAACCTCAATGGCCTCATAGTGATTCCTCTCAGGCATGCTGGTAGCACACTCGTGTTATCTCCCAACAAGAAACTGATTCAACCCCTAGAAGTAATGGGAAACTGGCAACACACAATTTATTTTCTCAGTAGTCACAAGTATGGGGCATTTTCATCATAGCTTCTGACCAGACTTCTTTAATTACACATTGAAATGACCTGTGATACAAGGGAGTACTGTTCCTATTTTTCAGGTCAGATAAGAAAGCCCAGAAAGATGAGATAGCTTATTTAAAAGGCAACAACAGCACTCTGAAACACTAGTGCTTCTTTCTGTATTGCAGTTACCAATACATTTTTTGCCTACTAACTAACCCCCAACCCCACCCCAATCCCCCTCCCCCAACTGGCCCTAACCTAAGCCCAACCAGCCCTAACCACAACCCTAAATGGCAGACCCTAACCCTCTAACCCTAAACCCTTAATGGCCCTGACTCCAACCCTCTAAACCCCCTAACCCTAAAACCCTAACTCCAACCCCTAACAACTCTTAATCCCAACCCTAACCCCAAACCCAACCCCAACCCTAAATGGCTCTAACCCTAACCCTCCCACTCTGCCTTGATGGCTCTGAGCGTAACCCCAACCTCTGACCTGCTACCTTGAACTTGTAGTCACCCTTACTCCTTGCCCTGTCACCCCTAAACTGGCTATGTAACCTGCTAAGGGTAGCTCTCTAAGCCTAAGGTGTATATGTGTATGACTGTATGTATGTATATATACAGTGCATACACATTTTATTATTTGTATATGTGTCTAAAAAGAAATAAGTATGGGAAGGCTTAATTTGCATATTTAATGAATTCATTAGCAAGAGTAGGATACTATCTGGGAGTAAATAATTTTTTTTATTTTAATTGTAGAGTAATAATTATTTACTCCCAGCTGGTATGCTAGAGAAAAAGAAGACAGAAGAAAACAGAGAGCAAAGCACAGATTAAAGAGCAAAGAAGAAAAGCAAAGAGCACAGCGGAGAGCAGAAAGAGCAAAGCACAAAGTGCAGACCACAGAGATTACAGACCACAGCGCACAGAGCAGAGAGCAGAGCAGAACACTCGTCGTTGCATCATCAGCAACTCTTGGGCTTCTATCCTCACAACACACAAAACGTAACAAACAAGCCCACACTCTACATCACCTGCACATACTCTTCAGCATCCATCTCTAATCTCACCAATACATCAGCCAGCACATACTCTACATTCCTGCAGAAACAGGCAAGTGCACCTCCAGGTTTTTGGACAGCTCCCAGTAACAGGGTGACCAAGCGCCTCCAAAAACCGCCCTGCCTAGAAAACACCCAGCTCCGAGCCGAAGCTCCACACCCACGCAGGCAATGATTGATCACCACCTCGCAGAGCATTGGGGACTCAGGGGGGAAAAGAAACCCAGCTGGGAGCAGAACCCCAGCTGTGTGGGTCTTTTGTTTGGTTGGTTGGGTTTTTTTGGTTTTTTGTCTGGTTTGTTTTTTTTAAAAAAAAAATCTAAGAAATTCTAACTAGAACCTGAAAAAAGAAAAGAACATGCATACAAGGTTAGACACACTAACAACCCCACCCAACAACCAAACAACTGCCCACTCACTCCCACCCCAGCCATTCATCACCCCTACTAACAGAACCATCTCCTTCCATCCTTTTTTAAAGGTAACACTGTACTGGCTTAAATAAGAATCCCCCCAAATGGCCACTCAATCAAAAAAGAGTTTAAAGAAAAGAATACTTTTACTTCTTACTGAAACCCCCCCAAGAAGTTTCATAGATACATTATTCTGCTCTGGTGACTGCCATTACTACACACCCCCCAACTTCCCCCCCCCACACAAACACACACAAAAAATGGCAGCACAGAAGACACTGCCAGCCAGAAAGACCTATGACACCACAACCGTGCAGCTCTGATGCCCTGGACGAGCCCATGAAAGAGTCAGATGCCACCACCCGTGACGGAAAAGGGCCAGCAAAGCTGGGAAAAGCAATGCAGAAGAGGCCAGCAAGAAAGACCTGAGGCTGTGACAACACTGGGGAGAACACCCTGAAAGGGCGCCAGGAAGACACACAACAAGAACGGGCTCAGAAGAGGTGTGGCCAGTGAGGCCTCGATGATGGCTGCAAAGATGACTGACTGCAAACGGCCACGATGTGGAGTCAGAGCAACAGACCACCCCCTTTTAGCTGCCTGCACAGAACAAGACACAATCCATTGGAGCAATGCTGACGAGTCAGGCCAGGCAAAAAGACAGTGGATGCCTGCCATGCTAGTGCTGCAGAGCACGGGCTGTGCTCCTTGAGCACAACGAGCAAGAGCAACATCAAGACCTGAGCAAAAGAGAGTACAGCTACAACACACACCACAGACTGCACAACAACACAGACACAGGCTGGAGCCGCTCTGCCTAGCGCATCCTCACTTTCTGCCATGCACACCCCACTGCCTCATGCACACACACATCCCAAACCACCCTCCACTCTACACTGAACGTCAGCACACACCTGCGCGCGCACACACACACACACACACACACACACACACAGTCAAGACACCCCAACACCCTTTGCCCATCAACTTAGCTCTTCCGGTGCTCTGCATCACCATCGGTCCTCAAGAGCCATCCTCAATGGCAGACCCATCCTCTCCGATCTTCCTTTGCTTGCCACATTTGCCTTCACCTGCCACACCAGAGCACAAGTAGTCACCCCCGTGCCAGTTGGCTCCAGCCTCACCTGCAAGAGCACTCTCCACCAAAGCACCATGGGTGCTCCGCTCACCTGAACTGCGCCAATTCCAAACACCAGCATCCTGGCTGGGGGGAAGCCCATGGCACCTGGAAAAAACAAAATAATGAAGCCACTCTTCTGGCAGGCAGCGCTCACCAGCCCTACAATGCCCAACACCAATCCGCTCACCTGAAATCCTCAGCCACGCTTGGGAAAGGCCCACACCATACCTGAAAAAGCACAGCAAAAGACATCACCAAGAGGCAACCCGGCATCACCCTACCACGCCATCAGATTCTGACCCAACAAGCTCCCCCTCTTACCTGCTCGGGCTCTTCTCAGCACTCTACTTCTCCTCTTCACAACTTCCTGCAAAACCTGAGACAACCACACCTTGAGGTGATGCCAAAACCACACCCCACCACAACAGTACCTCACTACAACACCTTTGCCTGCTCTGCTCACCCATCTTGACTGCTGGGCCATTGGCCGCCACGCCAAGGCCCACCAGGCACCTGTAAAACCAGAACAGCGCCAACGAGACAACAGCCCTACACTGGGCTCTGCGTCCTCTCTCAGACCAACACTCACCTTGCCCTGCTCCTCCCGGACGCAAGCAACTTGCTCTCCACAAGGCTCCACACCTACAAGCACAAAGCAAAAATTAACCAGGGAACCACTGACCACAACACTCCTTCCAACAAGGAATCTCTAGCTCACCTTCTTACGGCATTCCCCTTCCTTCCTCCATCTCCCTCAAGAGATCCAAACACTAATCCGCATCTGCAAAAATGCAATGTAAAATGGAATACACAGATGCTGACCAATCACTGTCCCAGCCCATCACTGCCACACTCCACGCACTATCATTCCTAACACCCACAGGCAAGGCAGCTCCAGCCCCGAACAGACACACAGACACAAACATGAAGGAAAGCCCTATGCAAAAAGAACTATTCCCATGCATAAGATGCTGCCAGCCAAAAAGCCCTACAATGCCACAACCACACAGCTCTGATGCTCCGGATGAGCCCACGGAAGAGTCAGACGCTACTGCCTGTGATGGAAAGGGGCCAGCAAAGCTGGGAAGAGTGATGCAGAAGAAGCCAGCAAGGCAGACCTGAGGCTCTGACGATGCAGGGAAGAAAATCCTGAAAGGATGCCAGGAAGGTGCAAAACAAGAGCGGCCTCAGAAGAGGAACGGCCAAGGAGGCCTCAATGATGGCTGCAAATGGCCACGATGCAAAACCAGAGTGACACGCCACCCCTTTTAGCTGCCTGCACAGAACAAGGTGCTATCCATTAGCACAATGCTGATGAGTCGGGCCAGGCAAAAGACAATGGATGCCTGCCGCGCTAGCGCTGCAGAGCATGGGCCACGCTCCTTGAGCGCAAACAAGAGCGACATCAAGACCTGAGCAAAAGATACCACAGCTACAACACACACCCCATAAACTACTCAACAACACAGACACAGGCTGGAGCTGCTCTGCCTACCACACCCTCACTTTCTGCCATGCACACCCCACTGCCTCTGCCTCACACACAGCACTCATCCAGAAGAGTTCTCCATACTACACTGTATGTCAGCACACACACCCAAGACACATCGACACTTTGCTCCTCACCTTAGCTTTTGCAGTGCTGTGCGTCACACCATTGGTCCTCAAGAGGCATCCTCAATGGCAGCCACATCCTCTCTGATCTTCCTTCGGTCACCACATTCGCCTTCATTGCCTGCCAAACCAGAGCACGGGAGATCACCCCCATGCCAGCCAGCTCCAGCTGAAGAGCACCCTCCACCAAAGCGCCACCGATGTTGTGCTCACCTGTGCCGCACCAACTCCAGACTCCAACATCATTGCTGTGGGGACACCCATGGCACCTGGAAAACCAAGACAAAGTTACTATGCTGCCAGGTAGCGCTGACCAGCCCTACAACAACTGAAACACCATTCTGATCACCCATTCTACCTCACCTGAAATCCTCAGCCATGCCTGCAAAGGGCCGACATAGTACCTGAAGAAGCAAAGTAGGCAGCCCCAGAAGCCAGGGTAGGGGTCAGAAGCAGAGCCACAGAAGGGCAGGTGGCACTAGGTTCACAGGCATGGATATAAGAAAGGAGCTGCCAGGCAAGACTGCAAATTGGTTCCTGGTGGTTCCGAGAAGTACAACCGTTTCTTCTCTCTCAGCACTGAGGCTTAGGCAAGAAGAGAGGTGAGTTCATTAGCTGAGGGGAGGTTGGTTTTTGAGCTCTTCAGGCACATGGGCTTACTCACAGTCCGCTTTGCTTTCCGACGAGGTGACTTCCTTTCTCATCCTACTGCAGTTACAGGAAGGGAGAAGGCTTCCTTCCCTCTTCATACAAAATCTGGACTCTTCTACAAGTCTGCATACTACAGAAAAACCCCACACAGTTTCTCCCTGAACAGGGCTGACAGTATTTCTGAGGAGCAGCAAAACATCCAGCGAGCCAGAAACCAGACTAGCTGATGAGAGCAATACCTCACACAGATCCACCTTACTGGAGATAAAACACACAACCACCACCTAGGGTGTAAGTGTAGAAGGAAATGTTTTCCCAGGACCCCTGCTCTCTTCTCTTGTCTGCAGTCCAGCAGAGGCACAAGCAACGCCTCAAGCATCAGCATGTTCAAAGAGCCCAGTGAGGAAGTTAGGCCCCTTCCACAGTAAACACACAAACACCAGAAAACAATACTGACAATTAACAGAGGATACAACTGCACACTCAGAAACCCTCGTCCACCCCTGAACACCCCACACCAAGATACCAACACAAAACCAAAACTGCCTGCTATAAGCAATTTTCTGGCATGCTCACAACTCCACCTTCAGCCATCTCATTGCTCTAACATTAAGGAATGGCCCTTGCTTCTCTAAATGCAGCAATAAGTCTTTCTGGATAGTTTCACTTCCACAAATGCTATTATTTCCCAAGGCAGTTCCAGAGCACTACCCCCAAAGAGAGCAGAAACTGTGTGAACACCCTGGGTTTATGTAACCCTAGCCTCACCCACTGCCCTACCCACAAGCCCTTGGAAGGGGAGGGGCAAACCACTGGCAGCCATAAATACATAGGGCTAAGCAGAAGCAAGCCTTTTGCTTCCACTCAGTATCTGGATGGGAGAGCACAGAAAGGACAGACGGACCTCTTTGATAAAACAGACCATCTTCTTTATTACTGAAACCTTATATACTGAACCCATAATATCAGGAGGTATGTTATTAAGCTTTTTTACCCAAACTAGCACTAGCCTTTGCACTAAAAACTAAAAATCAGTTCTGCTTATGCTTAGAAAGAAAGCTACAAGATTCAACATAACCTGTTAAGGGAACACTACACCACAGTGCTCTAATTGGTTCAGACCTGCATATAATACAGCTGTTGTAGCAGGACAGCATTTCCTCTAGGGCAAACCAAGATATCAAAATAAACTCCTGGAACAAGGCTGCTTCTGTAATGTGAGTACTTCTGAAGAGGGGTACTTCCTGTATAGTACCTAGAGTGCTCAGAAAAAGGGGTCAGTAGGTGGAATGGGTAGTTCCCCAGGGGAGTACTAGCTCTGTATTTCTAAGTGGAGGACTGGCACAAGGAGGGAAGAGGGATGCTAAGAGGGCTGGAGAACCTACGCAGGGCTCTGGGGGCACAACAAGGAAGGCTGACAGAGTAGTCCAGAGTGAAATAAAGGGGTTCCTCAGGGCTCTACAGGACCAGCAGAGGTCTATGCAGCACAACAAAGCTCTAAAGAGGAACCCAGAGCAGATTAGACATCTCTTACGGAGACTAGAGAGCAACTAAAAGAAGCCAGAAGAGAACAAGCAAAGCCTCTGAAGGGGTTCAGAGGAAAAGAGGGGTACTCAGGCAGCTGAACGATGAACAGAGCACTCCAGGGCATAAGACAGGGCTCAGGAAGAGTTCTGAGAACACTGCAGAAGTTCTAAAGGAGCTAGAGAGCCAAAAGACAGCTCTAGGGAACAAGGAAAGCCCAAAGAGTGGTCCAGAGTGCACTAGAGGGGTGCTGAGGGGCCTGCATGGCCAAGGAATGACTTTGGGGAACAAGGAAGAAATCTGGAGGGCTTCTGAGGAGACTAGAGGGTTCCAAAGGGGGCTGTGGAGCCAGAGGACAGCTCTGGGGCACAACAAGCACCCCAGGAGAGGTTCTGAGCAGACTAGAGGGCTCCTAAGGGGACTAAATGGCACAGGGAAAAAAAAAAAATCAAAACTGGGTAACATGACCGACCTCAGGAGGTGCTCTGAGTGGACAGGAGGGCTCCTATGGGATGTGGATGGCCAAAAGAGGGCTCCGGGACACAAAGGCCTCCAGAGGGGTTCTGAGCACACTAGAGGGGTCCTAAGGGAACTTGAGACCCAAAAGACAGCTTTGGAGCATGGCAAAGGCCTCTAGAAGGGTGCTAAGGGTTCTAGAGGGCCAGGAGTGGTCTGTGGGGGGGAAATAAAAGGTCAAAAAATGAAGCCAAAGCAGAATAGAGGGCTGCTAAAGGGCCAAAAGAGGGCTCCAGGGCATGAAGAAGGGCTCCGGAGGGACTCTGAGGGCTCTACCAGGGTCCTAAAGGGGTCTAGACATCCAAAACACAGCTCTGGGGCATAAAAAAGGCTGAAAGAGTAGTCCACAGCACACTTAGAGGGCTGCTAAGGGGTCTACATGGCCAAAAAATGACTCTGGTGAACCAGGAAGAAAACTGGAAGAGTTCTGAGGAGACTAGATGTTCCCTAAGGGGGCTGGAGGGCCAGAAGACAGCTCTGGGGCCCAATTGTGGCCAAAAGAGTGGTCCAGAGTACACTAGAGGGGTCCTCAGGGGTCTAGAGTGCCCACAGAAGACTCCGGTCCCAATCTTGGCCAAAAGAGGGGTCGAGAGCACACTAGGGGTTTCCTGAGGGAACCAATGAACAAAGAAAAAGCCTCTGGGTCCCATTTTGGCCAAAAAAAGGAGTGCAGAGCAGATGAGAGGGCTGCTGAGAAGGCTGGAGGGCCAAATGAGGGCTCTGGAGCACCACAAAGGCCTCTGGAGGGATTCTGAAGGGACTAGAGGGGTGCTAAAGGGGCCGGAGGGCCAGAAGACAGCTCTGGGACAGAAGGGAGACTGAAAGAGTAGTCCAAAGTGCACTAGAGGAGTCCTAAGTGGTCTACCTGGCTGAAAAAATATCAACTGGGAAGCAGGGATGAGCTCAGGAGGTGGTCTGAGAGGACGAGAGAGATTCGCTAGGGTCTGGAGAGCCCAAAGAGCTCTGGGGCCCAATTTTGGCCAAGAGAGTGTTTGAGAGTGCACTGGAGGGGTGCTAACAGGTCTACAAGGCCAAAAAAGACTCTGGGGAACAAGGACAGCCTCCAGAAAGGTTCTTAGGTGGAATTTGAGGGATCCAAAGGGGTCGTCAGGAGAGCCAGAAGACAGCCCTGGGGCACAACAAAGGCCTCCAGAGGGATTCAGAGGTGACTAGAGGGGTCCTCTTGGTTCTAGAGGGCCAAAAGAGGGCTGCAGGGCACAATTTTGGCCAAAAGAGGCACCTAGAGTAGACCGGGGGGTTGTAAAGGGACTAGAAGGAAGGAAAAAAATGCTATATGGAACAACGAAGGCAAAAGGAGGGGTCCTGGTGGGACTAGAGAGGTGCTTGGAGAGCTAGAAGGACAACGGAGGGCTCCTGCACAATGAAGGCCAAAAGAGGGATATTGAAGGAATTAGAGAAGTCCTACGAGAGCCGGTGGACCAAAAAAGGGCTCTGGGAGCACTACAAAGGCCTCAGGAGGGGTTCTGAGGGTACGAGAGGGGTCCTAAGGACTCTACACGCTCAACTGAGCCCCTGGTGCACAATGAAGTCCAATGGAGAGGTTCTGAGGGGATTGGAGCAGTCCTAAGGGGACTAGACATCAAACAGAGGCCTCTAGGGTGCAATGAAGACTTTGGGGGCAGTGTTTGGACCACTTCTCTGAGGCTTTTGGGGTGATTGACATAACCGCTTCGCTTCACGTTACTCACAGCTACCTTCATCTATTACTTAGGGCTAAACCTGTTCCTATTTGCAGAGGGGCTTGTTGCTTGTTTAAACTTGACATATAGTCCACAACCTGCTCTGTGTGCTCCCTAGTCCCTTCTGCTTTCGCAACACTTGTGGTAATTCAAGGAGGTAATTAAGAGTCCCCATTGTCCCATAGGCTGGAGCAAGACATTGCTGCTGCTCTGAGGAGATGCCTAAAAGCCATGCTGTTTTCTGTAGCATCACTGGGGCTTCCCAGAGCCCAACGGTGTTCTCTTTGGCTTTTCCCGAGCCTTTTAGGTTTTTTAGGCTATTCCTTAGCCCGCCATTTCATGGCAATGTTCTCCTTAAGCATTGTGCACAGCACGATTATCCCAGATCAGCCACATCGTGTACGTACAGAGGCTTCTGAGAGGCGGCTCAGAAGAAAAGAGAGAAAAATCTCTTTGTCATCAGCGCATCCACCTGCCAACACTCTTCACCAGGAAGCGCTGTAAACTCCCATTTCTCTAAAGCGGGACTGAGTCAAGGCAGAGACGCAGATCACACCCCATCTTTGTTAGAACGCCTCACTGCTGCGGGGACTGGGCCTGGCAGCAGTTTTAGGAATGTTTGGGGCTTTGGAGAGAGTTCAGGGGAAGGTCTGGAGTCAGTGACAACGTTGAGGCAGGGCTCGGAGATGTTTTGGGGCCTGTAGGGGTGTTGGGGCAGGATTTGTGGGTGGTTTAATGGCTTTGGGGGGGCTGGTTGCAGGAAGGGTGGGACTCTGCGGGGCCCTCAGGGCAGGTGTGCCATCCCAGATGTGTAGGGAGCACATAGGGGTGCCCCACGTTGCTGTCAGCTCGGCGGGAGGAGCCACTGGTCTCCCACCCCATCAGATAGGGTGGCGGGGGGGGAGGAGGAGGGATCTATGAGCTTGCACAGAACGCCAGAGAAGGCAGCAGGGAACTCACCAAGGGCCCCGCATCCCAGAAAAGCTGCAAAGGAACCCGCGTCCCAGACGAGAGGAGGCATCAGGCTGCTGTGCCGCTGCTGGACACATCCAGACCCCCGCGCAGACACCACCCCCCCGCCCCGCTCCTCCAGGCTGCGTCCACAGCGGTGAGTGCACGCCCTGGCCCGCGCTGGGGAGGAACTGGGGCCCTACAGGCGACACACGGAAAAGGCAGAGTCAGAGCCGCGCTCCGGCAGACACGGCGCGGCGCGGCGCCAGGTCCGAACCCCCCGCCCCCCCGCCCCGCCGCCTCCACGAAGCGACAGCCCCGGCGGGCAGGACACAGCCCGACGCCCGCGGCCACCCGAAAGCACACGCTCGCCTCACCGGGATCCCCACGTGCTCGACTCCAGGCGGCCTCGGCCTTCGCCCGCAGCCCCCGAGCGAAAACACCCACCCTGCTCGCCGCCATCTTGCTCCCCGCCGCCGCGCATGCGCTGGCTACGGACAGCGCGGGAGGGGCGGGGGCGAGCGGGAGCGGGAGCGGGAGCGGGGGGGGGGGGGGGGGGGAGGCGAGACCGCAATGGCGCCCTCGTGTGGTCGTAGCGCGGCGCTGCAGCCGGCCGGCTCCCGCGGGCGACCCGCAGCCCGCCGCGCCAGCCCGGTGCTCAGGCCGAGCAGCGAGCGCCCCGAGGCTGCTCTGCCCGTGCCCGAGAGAGCGGCGGGGATCAGCGAGCAGGCGCTGGGGCTGCCCCGGTCGCGGAGCAGCTCTGAGACGGCACTGCCCATCCCCGCACCCCCAGGAAGCACCGGGAAGGAAAAGCCCTCTCGGGAAAAGCGCTCCCAGTCCGTGAGCACCAGGCAGGGGTGGACGAGCGCCTTCGCTTACCCGTCCCCGAGAGAGCGGAGAGTAGCGGTGAACACGGTGACCGGCAGCGCACACGTGTGCGCCGGCTGCCTGCACTGTTCTTCGTACGCAGCGGTGGCCGGCGGCGGCTGCAGTGCTGCCTTGTCGACACGCGAGGACAGCGGTGAGCGGGACGGAACGCAGTGCGCATGCGCTACGCCGATGAGTGTGCAGTGCTGCTTTTCAGACCCGCGATGGCAGCAGTGAGCGCGGCAGAACACAATGCGCATGCGTGCTCCCTTTCGGTGCAGTACCACCTTCTCCCCAGTATCAGGGTCCACTCAATAAACAAAATAGTATGATAAATGTTGTCATCTGCTCCAAGTGCTTTCGCAGAAGAGAACGACATCAAAATGAGGTATTATTGCATTTAGTCTCCACTACACGTGCTACCCCAGTGCCACGGACTTGCTTTAAAGGATCAGTGACGTACGCGTTCTGGCAGTAATATTCACGGAATGAATATGCACTCGATCAAGTAGGAGTGTTCATGAAAAGCTTTGCCAGTGCGTCGCTAGGTAACAAACCTAGACAAGCAGCTATTTGCCCTGATCCTTCGGCTTACGTTTCTTCTGCCCGATGTAGTCTAACGTACCTGAACGCAATGGCCTTGCGAGGCAGTGACACGGTGTCCGTGGGGTGGCTGTTCCAGGGTCTCTCGGGCTGTTCCAGGGTCCTCGGACAGCAACGGTGCTGGTCGACTTTCCCTTGTGCTGCACAGCAGGACAGCTCCGCACCGTGCCCTCCCAGCACTGCCGCTCCTCCCAGCAGTTGCCTAACTGGCCCCAATCCTGAGCAAAGCTACGACTCCCAGGAGCCCGCAGCACCCCTCCTTCTCTCCCTGCCCTCCCCATTTCCAAGAGGGACAGCCCCAGCCCCTGGGGACAACCCTGCCCGGTCACACTGCTGTCCAAAAAGCGGATTCGTTGCCCCGTGTGCACTAAGCCAATAATTACACGCTCAGGAGAGACATTTGCTTATTTATTTCAGAGTTGCGCAAGCCTGGCTGCTCGGTGGTTTCCCACAAATCAAGCGCACCCCCACCCCCCCCGGCTTTCCAAGTAGCATTTACACAAACAAATTGCAAGGTTTGCAACTTTCCCTTTTACACCGGTTGGTTAGTGATTTACCTACAACTGTAATATTGCTTACACACCATTTTACTACTACACATGCTCAGGGGAGGGGTCTTCACCCGGGCGTGGGTCTTTCTGACCTATCAGCGTGATTTTCTTGTATTATAATGAGGACAGGTCAGTTAGGGGATACCTCGAATTCTTTTGCTAAATTGGCAATGTATGCATAGAAAACAAAGCATCTTGATTTACAGTTTCTTTAAGGCTTTAGCAGTTCTAGGACGGCCTTGATTAAAGAATTATTTCCTCCCAGGAAATAGAGAGGTTCTCCTCATCTGCCTAGTTTAAAGAGCATGAACACTCTTTCTGAGCTTCCAAGATTGTCTTGCAACACCACCAGAGATGGAAAATGCTTCCTGCCCTGTACCGGGGAAAAACAGGGGCATTCCACTGTCCCCCGTGACCTGTGGGGACTCAGGCGTGAGTGACACACGTCCAGTAAGGAACAGACCCAGCGGGCCACTGCTGCAGGGCTGAGAAGGCACCGGCACCTGGAACCACAGCTCCTGGCCTGCCACAGAGCACGATGCGGCTGGCTGGTGGGAACGCCGCTGGCAGAGACCTGCCCGCCCCCGCCACCTCGAGAGGCGCAGCATGGTCACCCAGTAGCCCCGTCTGAGAAGACTACACCTCCCAGCATACCGTGCACGTGAAAATGGCGGCCCGGAAGCCCAGTGCTGGAAGACTACTGCTCCCGGCATGCGGCGGTGAAAACTACGGCTCCCCGCATGCCAGGCTGCCAACTCCTGCCCCCCCCCCCCCGCAGCGCTAGGGGAGGTTTGACCCTCGGGAGATGCCGTTCCTTTAGGTTTATAAGTAGCTGATGGGAGGGTGTTAGATTACAGCATGTGTAGAAGGTTTTTTAGAGAATGTCATCAACCAGAAAGACCCAGAACATATCTTGTATTTACACTCCTCTTACCAGCACCACTTTGCCTGTCTAGTTGCAGTGTCCTTAAATGATGGCAGCTATAAGCAACTTTTGCCCCCTGGTCTCCAGGACTGGCTCTTTAAACAGGTGTTGTTCTTTCTGATAGAGCCCCGAGTGACATACCACTGACTTCCTCAGTGTGTGGTGATGTACATATTTGTGGTACAATGCCAAAGTAGGCCTTGTTAGCAAGACTATTTGTATCATCAGAAGACAAATACAGTGCAGTCTCCATCCTTCAAGATATTCAAAATCCAACTGGACATGATCCTGGGCAACTTGCTCTAGTTGACCTTGCTCTGAGCTGGGTGGTGGAGAGGGGAAGGGTGTTGGACTAGATGATCTCCTGAGGTCCCTTCCAACCTCAGTAATTCTGTGAGAATTGTCTGAGATGAATCCCACACTTGGAGTTCTACTTGGTAGTTTTTCTATTTAAAGAAACAAGAAGAGAATATAGATGATTAACACTGCTTATGTGTGTGCACGTGATTTACATAGGTCCATATCCTTGTTGAAATTCCAGAGAACTCCATGCGTGAATACAGTACCACAGGAATGTTTCCTTATGCATCGTAATAGGAAGAGTTTTGTATTTTAAGATTCAGAAGTGCAAAGAGATGTTGTCAGCCGAAAATCCTCTTCTGTTCAGCAGGATTATTTAGCATAACGACATTACGTATTCAGCTTTGAATATCAAAAGGCAGTATTATGTTTCTTCTTTAATTCCTGTATTTTCATGGGCCAATGATTTTTTTGATCCCGTTGGTATTCTGTAATTACATATTAATTGCATTAAGTTCAGAAACATCATCAAAGAAGCACCACGCAATGGTAATCTTAAAAATGTTAGGATTCAGATTTCTCTCGTCTTCCATTCTACATTGTTATAACCACGGCTCTCATCTTTTAATCTTTTTTCCTTGGTATAGCCTTTATCACGAATAGAGATTCATAATATGCTCAGAATATGATGCCTCAAAATATTGTATAAATTGCAGCCATGTGTTGTCTTGCTTTGATGCTTGCACTGATTCTTTAGCTCAGTGCATTGTCCTTTGTCTTGAC
The DNA here is from genome assembly GCF_036370855.1 of Dromaius novaehollandiae. NCBI lineage: Eukaryota > Metazoa > Chordata > Aves > Casuariiformes > Dromaiidae > Dromaius > Dromaius novaehollandiae. The sequence continues at coordinate 286,428 of NW_026991493.1, forward strand.
CTCGTTATTTATGGCTCCAATGAGCTGTGGAAAATGAGCAGCCAGGTCATCCTTTCCAAATTAAAACACTAGCAAGGTCAATGTAGGACAGGAAATAGAACATTTGGAATATTGCCACTTTTCTGCCTTATTTGCATATAAAAAGTGGGGACTGGAATGGTAGGAAATGGGTCCATTTTAATTTATTACAAAAAGTTATGATCTTACCCTTCCCTCTGCCCGGTTTATGCCTTAATATCAAGAGAGCACTCTTGCCCTTACTGTTTCAATCTTCCTAGTGTGACTGTATGGGAGAGGGGGGAAAGCGTGGCTATGTATGTGGAAAAGGAATGCTTTAAATAGCTGATCTTCTTCAGCATTGTCCTGTAAACACATTTGCTGCCGTCATTATTTCTGAAGCGCACGTTAAAAGTTGAATATTTACCATAGTCTTTACCAATGTTTCTGACAGAGCAATGGAGGAAGGGAAGGACGTCATCAGCCTTTCAATTCAAAAATGTTGTCCACAGTCTGCTGTGAACAGTTAACCTGCTATGTCACTCAGGGGCACTAGAGTCTTGATTACACACAAAACTATTTTCTAATCATTTTCTGTATTACCCTGGAAATTAGCTGTGTATCTTTGGTGTGACTTATAATGGCATCTAGTAGCTAATAACCTGTATCAATATACCTAGTTAACTTTTTGTTAGAATCAAATGTAAATACAGGGATTCTTCTTTTCTGCTTATTTCAGAGATGCTGCGTAGCAGGATAACGAAGTGTTTGCTTTCATGTCACCTGTTAACTGGTTAATGGCCTATGGAAATTTTATGTCTTCTCCTGTTCACTTTTGCCAAGAATATATCAATGATTCTTTTTTTTTCTTGGATATCTTTTTTTTTTAAATACCAAGTGGTTACCTTAGAAAAATATCGTATGGTGAGTAGACAGAGATCCTTTCTTATTGTAAAAATAGAAGAAGAAGATGGATTAATTAGGCTTTGGACCTAGGCAATATCATTCACTCTGTTTTATTTTTACGGCTTCTGTGTTAATGAATATCTTGTGCATCTCTTTGATCCCCTGAGAGAACATCCACACAATGTCCTCTATGTTTTATGTCCCAGGGTTGGCGTTACATATTACAGGCTATCTGGTCATCATTGCACCACTGCTATTTCGTCTTCTGACTGTGAATATCCAAGTGTGGTGGTTGACATTGCCAGACTGGTGTTGCCACCTGATGGGTACATGAACTTTTCCTGCTCCAACCTGTTTGCCTATATGCATGTTTTCATTCTTTGTCAAGCATCTTTTTCAGCTATTATAAGGAGGATGTATTTGATGAAACATAGGTGTCTAGATCTGGTCTAGTCGTCTTAGGCTCCCTTTATATTCAGAAAAGAGCAAAAGGACTTTCGCTGGCTCAGTTCATCTTATCCCAAAGTAGAGGTTTAAAACAGGTCAGATAAGCAGCAACTTAAAATTACTTCAGTCTTTTACTGTGCATAAAAAGGGCATAATATGATTAGCTTGGATGTAGATATTTACTATTTTATATATATATGTATGATATATATATGCTATGCATATATGATATACATATATGATATATATGATGTATATTTGATATATATATATATATGTATGATATATATGTGTGTCTGTGTATGAGATATATATATGCAGATATTTACTAGTGCCATTGCCTGAAAGGCCAGTGGCAGGGCCATGGCTGCTGGCTGTGCTTCTGAGGTCACAGCAGCCTCAGTGCCTCATAGGCTGGAGGGAGGCTCCTGGCTGCTGGCTGTGCTTGTGAGGTCACAGCAGCCTCAGTGCTTCACAGGCCAGTGGCAGGCCCACAGCTGCTGGCTGTGCTTGTGAGGTCACATTTGTCTCAGTGGTTCACAGGGCAGTGGGAGGCCCCTGGCTGCAAGTTGTGCTTGTGGGGTGGAAGAAGTACCAGTGCCTCATAGGCCAGTGGGAGGCCAATGACTGCTGGCTGTGCTTGTGAGGTCACATCGACCTCTGTGCCCTACAGGCCAGTGGCAGGCCCCTGGGTGCTGGCTGTGCTTGTGAAGTCACAGCAGCCTCACTGCTTCACAGGCCAATGGCAGGCGCCTGGCTGCTGGCTGTGCTTGTGAGGTCACAGCAGCCTCAGTGCCTGATAGGGCAGTGGCAGGCCAGTGACTGCTGGCTGTGCTTGTGAGGTCACAGCAGCCTCAGTGCCTCATAGGCCAGAGGGAGGCCCCTGGTTGCTGGCTGTGCTTCTGAGGTCACAGCAGCCTCAGTGCCTGATAGGGTAGTGGCAGGCCCACAGCTGCTGGCTGTGCTTGTGAGGTCACAGCACCCTCAGTGCTTCATAGGCCAGTGGCAGGCCCCTGGCTGCTGGCTGTGCTTGTGAGGTCACAGCACCCTCAGTGCTTCATAGGCCAGTGGCAGGCCCCTGGCTGCTGGCTGTACTCGTGAGGTCGCAACAGCCTCAGTGTCCTATAGGCCAGGGACAGGCCAGTGGCTGCTGGCTATGCTTCTGAGGCCACAAGAGCCTCAGAGCCTGATAGGCCAGTGGCAGACCCACAGCTCCAGGCTGTGCTTGTGAGGTCACAGCAGCCTGAGAGCTGGCTAGGCCAGTGGCAGGACTAAGGCTGCTGGCTGTGCTTGTGAGGTCACAGCAGTCCCAGTGCCTTATAGGCCAGCAGCAGACCCATGACTGCTGGCTGTGCATGTGAGATCACAGCAGACGCAGTGCCTGATTGGCCAGTGGCAGGACTAAGGCTGCTGGCTGTGCTTGTGAGGTCACATTTCTCTCAGTGGCTGACAGGCCAGGGAAAGGCCAAAGACTGCTGGCTATGCTTGTGAGGTCACAGCAGCCTCAGAGCTGGCTAGGCCAGTGGCAGGACTAAGGCTGCTGGCTGTGCTTGTGAGGTCACAGCATCATTAGTGCCTGATAGTGCAGTGTCAGGCCCTTGGCTGCTGGCTGTTCTTGTGAGGTCGCAACAGCCTCAGAGCCTGATAGGCCAGCAGCAGACCCATGACTGCTGGCTGTGCATATGAGATCACAGCAGACACAGTGCCTGATTGGCCAGTGTCAGGCCCTTGGCTGCTGGCTGTTCTTGTGAGGTCACAGCAGTCCCAGTGCCTTATAGGCCAGCAGCAGACCCATGACTGCTGGCTGTGCATGTGAGATCACAGCAGACGCAGTGCCTCATAGGCCAGTGGCAGTCCCATGGATGGACGCTGTGCTTGTGAGGTCTCATTTCTCTCAGTGGCTGACAGGCCAGGGAAAGGCCAATGGCTGCTGGCTGTGCTTGCTTGTGAGGTCACAGCAGCCTCAGAGCCTGATACGCCAGTGGCAGGCCCCTGGCTGCTGGCTGTGCTTGTAAGGTCGCAACAGTCCCAGTGACTGATAGGCGAGGGCAGACCCACAGCTCCTGGCTGTGCTTGTGAGGTCACAGCAGCCTCAGAGCTTGATAGGGCAGTGGCAGGTCTAAGGCTGCTGGCTGTACTTGTGAGGTGACATTTGTCTCATTGCCTGATAGGCCAATGGCAGGCACATGGCTTCCAGCTGTGCTTCTGAGGTCACAGCAGTCTCCGTGCCTCATAGTCCAGTGTCAGGCCCATGGCTACTCACTGTTGTTGTGAGGTCACAGCAGCCTCAGGGCCTGATACGCCAGTGGCAGGCCCCTGGCTGCTGGCTGTGCTTGTGAGGTCACAGCAGCCTCAGTGACTGATAGGGCAGTGGCAGGCCCATGGCTGCTGGCTGTGCTTGTGAGCTCACAGCAGCCTCCGTGCCTCATAGACCAGCAGCAGGGCATGGCTGCTGGTTGTGCATGCATGTGAGATCACAGCAGTCCCAATGCCTCATAGGCCAGGGACAGGCCCATGGCTGCTGCCTTGGCTTCCTTGTGAGGTCACAGCATCATCAGTGCCTGATAGGCCAGTGACAGGCACATGGCTTCCAGCTGTGCTTGCGAGGTCACAGCAGCCTCCTTGCCTCATAGGCCAGCATCAGGGCACGGCTGCTGGCTGTGCTTGCTTGTGAGGCCACAGCAGCCTCAGAGCCTCATAGGCCAGTGGCAGGCCTATGGCTGCTGGCTGTGCTTGTGAGATCACAGCATCATCGGTGCCTGATAGGCGAGTGGCAGGCACATGGCTTCCAGCTGTGCTTGTGACGTCACAGCAGCATCCGTGCCTCATGGGCTAGTGGTAGGCCCATGGCTGCTGGCTGTGCATATGAGGTCAGAGCAGTCCCTGTGCCTCATAGTCCAGTGTCAGGCCCATGGCTGCAGGCTGTGCTAGTGAGGTCACAGCAGCCTCAGGGCCTGATTGGCCAGTGGAATGCCCATGGATGCTCGCTGTGCTTGTGAGGTCACTGCTATGGAAATGAGGCTCGCCGGGCACCATAACAGGGTCTGACCCTAGGTTCCTGCAAGAAAGTTCAGAGCCAAATCAAAGCAAATTAAATAATTAAATTTTAATGATGCACACGCAGTAATTACAGCTCGAGCTGGGTGCCTCCGAAGAGGGAGCCCAAACAAAGAAATCCCTGGGCAATTATAGCTTTTTCCAATGAAGTTTCCCACCCCTCACGCGGTAGTTAGACCAACAGTAATTTTTTTGGTCTGGGGTCTCCTGCTCCTTATTGGCTCTCATCGTTGCTCCTAGGCAGGCTGTTTTTCTCCCTTAGCTTTACTGTTGTGGTTTCTGCTGACGGTTGTACCTTTGTTTCTCCTTGCGTCTTACCATTGTCTCTCAAGGTCCTGAGAAGGAGGAGGTGATTCCAAATCATAACAATTAACACTGCCCCAGCAGTGAGCTAAGGCTTTGCCCCTCAAGGTCCTAATGCCCTGCGCTGGTCTTATTTCAAAGCCTTGACATCCTCCCTTTCGGAGTGTGAGACACAGGAATGCAGACTGCTTGTACCTTCCTTATCTTCCCAGCTTGAACCAGCTCTGAGGCCCTTTTCTTACTGGACTAAGTAAAAGTTCATTATTTTATCTAAGTGCGGCCTAAGGCTTCAGCAAATTTACCTACTCATGCTAAGCAAGTTTTACAGAAGTTGTGCTAAGTGGCTACCTCGAGACAGTTTCAGTTCGCTATTCTTTAACAGTCCCCCCCTTTGTTTTTATGAAGCATCCCTGTTAATCTTTTAAACAGAGTTCTCAAAGCCTTTCGAGGCGTACTATCGCTTTCCATAATCTTATGTATAATATAATTGTAAGTAATAGGCACAACACAGTTAAACTGAACACAACTACTACCGGGTGCAACACGTGATTATAAATCCCTGTTGCAGTTGGTGACCATCCTAGAAGAGTTTCCCAGCCATGATGTTCTCCGTCCCTCTTTACCCTTTCCAAGACGTGGTGTATCTCTTCCGCATCACAATGAATGGTGATTAGAGTTTTTTGTCCATTGTTCCGGGTGCATTCTAGCAGTCAACGCAAATCATCGCATTGTAGTAGTTTCTTTACTAGCATAAGATTCATTCCAATGGGGATAGGGAGTAAATTTTGGCTCAATGTATAATTAGATTGTAACAGTTGCATCCCATAATTTGGGGTAAAGCTACAAATACAAATGTTTGAGTGATTACTTGTATCTACAACACTGCTCTCTGTAAGATTACAAAGTGTTCTTACACAGACACATCCTTTTTCAACATATACAAGTACAGTTCAACTTTCACAGCAAAAGAAGAACATAGTATGACAGTATATGGACTGTTCCATTCAGGTTTTAACTTGGATTTTTGTGGAAATACTTTAACTAACACTTCGTCCCCAGGCTGTATACCAGGCACTTGTATTTCAGGTGGTGCGGACTGATATCACTGAGCATTTTTTTTTTTTTAAGACTTTCAAACCTTTTTTTTTTTGGCATACTTAGAACATACTCTAGACAGTTTCAGTTCGCTATTCTTTAACAAGGGAAGCACGCTCTATCAGGCATAAGCTGACAGAAATCACCTTCCCCCGAACATTGCCATTCACTCTGGCCGTGGCACAGCCCCTCTGTCCCCGCTGGGCCCCGCTTCGCTGCATCCCTTCCCCACTTTGGTGTGTCTGGCACCTCTGCTTTGGCTGCGATGGCCGCACGGGGCTGTGTTGTCAGCACCAGCTGCCTGTGAGTGGCCCTGCACCCCAACACACCCCGTCATTCTCCAGCTGGGCCTCCGCCGATTTCCCTTTACCTTAGGCAGTTGCTAGACATCACTAGTTCCCTTCAGCCTCGCTCCCGCCACCCAGGCCCAGGGAAGCGCTAGCAGCTTCTGAGCAGCCGTGCTGACACTTCACCTGCCCGAGCAACAGAGCGACTTGCTTGCCGCACTGCTGCCGGGCGCTCCTGCGGCGCCCCATTCGCGCCTTGGCTACTGCCAGGCCCCGTGTGCCAGCGCGATCTCTGCCGCCCGTCGGCATTACCGGCACCTGTTAGAAAAGGACGCCTAAGGGAAAAGGACTGGGAAAAAAGCATTTCTGCTTTTCATGGTGAAATTCCGCACAGAAATCTGAAGCACTGCCAAGGACTGGGTTTTGTTTTGACGGCAACTTTATTGCTCTGAGAACACTCTTCAAGCTCGGATTGGTTAGCATTGTTTGGAGAACGGCTCTCTGTTGGGTTGGATGGTAAGTGGTGGTGTAGATGGTAAGCTTAGTCAGTCTTGACGGCTCCCGTCCTCAAGCTCTGCAGCTGAACGACAAAAGGAAGCAGGCTCACTCCCTGTCATGACATTCAGCACAAACCCATCTGCTCAGCGGTTTGCTTTCTAAACAGCAAAGACCTGAGCCTGCCCGCAGCTTGACGTGCGCTGTGACTCCGGGACTGGAGCAACCTCGAGAGGGAGGCTTCCAAAAGCCTCCCAGGAAAAGCCACCGCCTGTCCGTTGCGTGCTAGGACGGGCGTACTGTGCAGAAGAGCAGGACACAGCTACCTGCTCTCCTGACCCACGGTAGACCTTAGGGACGTGACATTTGGTGGCAGTTTTGCCTTCTTTCCTAGTGACCATTCAAAACTGGAAACCAACACACACACGAGGAAAACTTGCGTCTTTTTCAATTGAGGCAGAATATTTGGAAGCCAGGGCATACTGCACAGCCTTCCTGACGCAAGCCCTTGAAGGCTGCCCGCCCCGTGGAGTTGTTTACTGCCATGGTTGCTGTATTGTTCCCATAAAGAGCCGTCTGGAGGATGGCCGTCTCCCTTCTCCTCCCGTGGGTACTTCTGGAAAGGAGGATCTGAGCATTCCAAGCAGCTTTCCAGCTTCTTGATGGGTCTGCTCTTTTTCTTCTTGCTCTTACGCTTGTGACTGTCCATGTGGAGTGCAGAGAAATCCAAATCATACTGTCGGAAGGAAAGGGGCAAGTTAAGAACAGAAAAAACAGATGTGGCACTCGATGCCTACATGGGACTGTATTTTATCAAGTCTACTGCAGGGGATGATTTGCAGCTGCTCTGCGGTAATTTCTGAACGTCTGCCTTACTAAGAAACGCACACCCTCAGAGGTCGAGCGGACATTAGGTCTTGGCTTGTACACACATCATTAATTGAGGCTAGTTCTGGAAGAGGTGCCAAAGAAAACAATCATTCTCGTAGCCTGATCCAGAACCGTGTGCACATGTGCCTCTAACTGTATGGTCCGGTTAGTGGGTAAATTGGTCTCGTTAGTGGGTAAATAAAAGTGGAATATTGGCGAGGAGACAGGAGCATGTTGACCGGCCAACTAGTGCAGCTGCCAAAACACTTGGTGTTCAGACTCCAAGGGGAACGGCAGGTCGCGACCCTTAGGTGCACCACACAGGCATCAACCTGGACTCACGTATTCCTAAAGAATTATTGCTTCCCTTGTTATCTGTACATCTAAAGAATTACCGCTCTCCTTGTTATCTGCAGCGCGTGCACACTACGCCACATTGTAGCCTATTCTTTCGCCTTCAACCCCCACCCCCCACCCCCCGAACGTCGCCAGGGGCCGATGCTCTATGGTGCCTGGGGCAGCCCGGTCACCTGCCTGCAAGGTTCCTGGGATTCCCCTTGTGGTTTGGGGATTTCAAGGTAATAAACATCTAATAGCTTTATTCCAGAGCGGTGTCTTCTACCCCTGCGTATTCCAAGCAGCAGTCAGCACCGTTAGCAGTCCCCTTCTGAAGTGCTAGCACAGCTCAGCAGTATCTTTCCTGCCTTCACTTGATCGACCTACCCACGTGATCTCCAGACAGACGCCGCACTATTGAGAGCTCTTTAAAGCCAACTGGGCGGACAGGAGAAACAGCCAGAGAAGAACAAGAGGAACTGCGGAAATCTCTTTTCTCGGTCTTTCTCCGTTTCCCTTCTATTTTGTTGTCGCTCCCTCTGGCGTGGGGATGTCCTCTTTTTCTGTTTCTTTGCTTTTCAGTCTTCCGGGAAGAGCCCTCAAAACCGGAAGGAACTGACACAGCTGAAGGTGCTCGTCGTTGAGGAGAATAGTTTTCAGACTGCTGCTCCGGGACTGGACAGCGGCACGCGTCTGCTTGGTGGCTGCTGAAGTGATGCCCGCCTTCCCCTCTGGCGTGTGATGACAGGTGGAGCCACCTGCTTTTGCAAGAATGCTCGTGTGACCTCTCTTGCTCTGTTCGTCCTCTGCTTCGGGATCGGTAAGGAGGACATTTTCCGGAGCTTCTGCCCTTATCCGGGCAGTTTCTGTCACTATGGGAAGATGTGCGCCTGCTTCCAGGGCAATACTGCTGCAGGTGGCAGTTTCGCTTGTTTCTTTCCAGCCTGCGAGAGCACCTCCTCTTGTGGGAATCACCGCCCATTTCTGTGATGCCAATGGTACTGGGATCCTCTTTCAGGGCTCCATTTCTCTTTAAATGACTTGAGCTCTGTATTTCAAAAGAAGAGATCGTGAGATGGCTATGTGCAAACACACAGCTTGGAGAAGCCCCAAACACAAACCCCTCCTACCAGGGAGTCCCACAGATTGCCTCAGGAGATGAAGAGGAAAAAAACAACAACAAAAAATGCCCCACTCTGCTTTAATTCGAAGTGCAAGGCCAGCAAGTGTTGTTCATTCCTATTTTTGGTTTTTGGCCGACTGGAAGCAAATGAGCATCATTTTTGAAAGCCCATCCAAAGAGCTGAGCACGGATTAAGGATGGCCCCAAATCGCGCTCTCTCTCTCTCTCTCTCTCTCTCTCTCTCTGTCTCTAGCTATGTACCTGCGTCCATTTTTCCCCTTTCAACTTTCCCTGAAACCCCCAGCATACTTGTTCCAGTGCTCAGGAATAAGCCATTCTGGTTTTGCTGTCTCAGCTCAAGTGACAGCACTAAAAATAAACCAAGCAGTCTTTCCCTTTTTTTTCCCAGGATTTGAGCATGACTAGGCTCTACTTCCAATGTCTCGCTGTGCTTCAGGAAGCGGAGCTGCAAGTAAAGAAGCAGCAGGGCTGCACGCAATTCAGCAGCAGCCACTGTTTGAGTGATTCCGGCTGCAGCAGGAGAGCTGTGAAGAAAGCTGCAGGGTGGGAGGGAAAATACAATGCAGACGCTACCAAAAAAGGAAAAAAAAAAAAGAAAAAGGAAGAAAAAGACAATTCCCACTACCCATTTGGTGCCTCTCTCCTTCCCTCTCTTCCCCCCTCCCCGTTACCTTCAGCATATGAGGAGCAAGCTGCGGTCTCAGAAATCCAGCCCCCTTCTTATTAGCCCCCGGCTGACCAAGGCATGAAGGGGGATAAGATGGCACGGGCGCGTCAGAAGTGCATTCTCCAAGTGTCTCACCATCACACCTTGGGAAACAACAGTGATCTCAGTTGAGACATGCCCTGTCAGCCTCCTCTTGGGCTGAATCCCATCCTGCCATCATCTAGGAGCAGCTGATACGTCATACTGAGAACGTAACCAAGACTACAAGCTGAAAATTAGATGCTGCTCTTCCTACCACGGCCGTCCCTTGCAGAGCAAGAACTCATCCTTACACCACCTCTGGCCTGAATTTCTCCTCCTTTATGGCATTCGCCAGCTCCACAGAGCACGTACGTAGCAAGTTACGCAAGTGCAGCAGGTGAAGGCCAAGCAATGAAAGACACTGCGTGACATGGGGAATTCCAGACTGGACAGAACGCAATTCTACCAATAGTCCTTTCCGCCCAGGACAGAAGGAAAAACACGTCAGAGGAGCAGAAGAGAGGTTTCAGCAGCGCGAAAGGGAAAGGTACCCCAAACCCATCTGAATACTCGCTCTTACCTGATATAAAAAAGTAAATACGCCTGCTGACTGAGAACGGTTTGGAGGTCGCAAAGGACTACCGAGGCATCATTCATCTCATACCACAGTCCATTACTGGCCTGCAAAGAAAGGCAACGATGCCTTTAGAGCAACTCTAGAGCGTGCTCTCTACAGGAAAACCCAGACAGAACACTAGCAGACAAAGGAGACACCAAGACTAGTCAAAGGAGACATGTAACGAGCTCTTTCCCCTTCAAAACAATGGTTGTCAGTAACATGCTGGGACAAGTTTCTCTTCACCAGCACAGATTCTGCCCTGCAAGAAATGAAGCTGATGCTTACCTTGGTGAAGCAGAAATAGTGTCCTGCACGACCGCTGGCACCTCTGTGCACCAGGACTGCATATAAGGCGTAGAGGACTGGTTCTCCAACTGGCTGAGACATGTATGCTCGCAGGTCCAAATACTCTGGATATTCCACATCCTGAAGACAGAGCAAGAGGATTCAAAACTCATCTGGGAACACTTCGTGAAAGAGCCGGGGAAGAACACTGCTAAGAATGTGGGCTGGAAGCTTAGACAGACATGTTTTGCCTCCTCAGAAATCGGTCTTCCCAGAGACAACATTTAATCGCTTCCATTGCAGAGAACTGCTCAATGCAAAACCAGCTCTTTCAGAGCGGAGCATACGCTTATCGTCACACGGGAGCTTTGCTGTTACCGGAAGAGAAAGAGTAAGACCTACTTCTTGCGCTGATTTTGCCTAGACATCTTCTGTCGCTATGGTTACAGTCGGCCGACATTAACAACTTTGAACAGAGCGTTCCGCCTTGGGAAATCTCCCTTCCCAAGAAGGCATTACACTTGCATAGATACCTTGCTAATCTTTCCACCAGTGAAGTTGGCAAATCTTTTCAGGGCTATGGTGAGAACGTTGGAAGAGCGATGTATTGTAAACCTCTTGGACGCAGCAACCATCTTTTCACACCTTCAAAGCAAGCACAGGCAATTGTTTCAAGGCATCTTCCCCCCTCCCCCTCACGCCAAAAGTCAAGCAAGTTTCCACGTCTCTCTCACGCTCATCCTAGCTGAATGGTATTTCCTTGCCTAAGACGGGGCTTCTTTCCTTAAAGCCACACCCTGCATTTCAGCCTTGCTCCTGCAGAGAACCTGGCAGGATGTAGGAGGCCAGCTCGATAAGGAGCGGGAACGTTGTCTTTCGGTAGCCAAGCAAATGCCTGAGCACGTATCTTTGCTGGGCCCAAAAGTAAGGCTTGCCAACAACACGCAAGGCAGCAGGAACGTGACTCTCTCACCGGAGCGTGGTTCCGGAATGCGAGCTAGCGCCTGCGCTTCTTATCAAAGATTTCCAACTAGTTGAACAGAATGACACCGATTCCGCTCTAAGAAGCAAATGTACTCTTTTCCAAGCTTTGGGTGACTTCAGGGTTCATTAGCTGCACAACCCAAAGCCGCTCCGAGGCGGACAATGGGTTCGGCCACTATCTCCTAGTCCGATGGCATTAGGAAGACTACTTACTTGCTACATTTGTAGCAATTCTCACCATCCAGCAGCTCAGGTCTCACAAATTCTTCGAGCGCCCCGGGGACAGAGGAGGCTGCCTGGAGGAGGAAGAAAGGAGGGCACTGAGTTGCTGGAAACTCAAATGCCAACCCGCAACTCCTCTTTTGCCGCAGGGCCTCCCTCGTGCACACGTGGGAGACCTACTTGCGAAGCAGCGAACACCGCGAAGAAGGAGGCAGAAGCAGAGTATGCTGAACACTGACCTTGTTTGAAAAGGACGGTACTTTGGTACCAAGAGCTACCTGTCTGCGGTAGCGCACAATCAAGTTATCTGTGGTATGCCTTTGCGTAAATCACAAGAGCAAAAAAAGCCATCGCGTACCAATCAGAAGTGTATCGGGGTAGTCCAAAACTGGGAAGTATCATAGGACGAGCATGCGCGCGGAGATACGCTAATTGCTCTCTCTCTGGCTTAAACCCCCACACACACGGAGACCATTCACGGGGCTTCCAGAGGAGGACCAAGTCCAATCCACCTCCCAGCCTCCACCAAGCGTTTTTGCCGTGAACAGCATACATGCCTACGTGAACTCCGTCGAGTTTAGAAAGCCACAAAAAGAAAGAACAGCCCCCGAAAGCTCGGGGCCTTCGACGGCATCGTCAGCCACCGCTCCAAGACGTCTTACCTTTATCTCCAACGGGATATCGAGGAAGGCCTCATAGGACTCTGAAACTGCTTGGCAGCTCAAGCACGTTACTGGAAGCCAAACAGAAGCACTTCACAAAATGGGAAGGAGACTCACTTTGCCCGTTTACATTATTGAGAGCCGCTACTTCTTGGCACACCGCAAGCTCTTTGCGACAAACGGGCACAAAGGCACAGATCAGTTCCAAGGACAGTAGCAGTTTCCAAAAGTACCTCTGGATCTTAGGAATCCTCCAAATATTTGGTGAATGACCGTGGTGGCTTGCGACGACGTGTCCAAGCTGGAAACAAATTATCATCAGCGCTCAGAAGAGCCGAGGCGGAGAGGTAGCTCTTTCTTCAAAGAGCTTTTCTTTTCTACGAAAACCCTGGGCAAAGGTTTTCACGTAGGGTAGGAAAGGAAGGCGTCAAAAGTGCTAGAGAACACTTCAAGGTTAACTTGGTTCTGCTTACCTGGTGCTTCCATTCAAGCAAGCTGTCTGCATAGCAGCCACGGTGTAACATAAGAATTCGTGAGCATCTTCCTGTCTGCCAAAACAGAAATGCTCCCCTATTCCTAATAAACACAAAGGGCACAATGCTTATCTCTTCAAAAGGGACAGGAAACCTACTTTTCTAAAAGCTCTCTTTCCTACAACAATTAATCTCTCCAAGCCCTTTGCACCCGTGAAATAACCCTCTGAAAATTCAGACGTTTCTGCAAAGAACGCCATCTGAAATGACTTACGTCTAAGGTCACTGAAGACAGCCGTAGGCTCGACGGCGTTGTCAGAGCAGAACAGGACATGCTTAACGTGAGCTTCCATCGTACACAGCATGCAGAAGCCTTGCTCACGACCTGTCAAGAGTCAAGGAAGAAACCACCTCCGGCTAGTGCAAGATACCTACGTACCTGTGGAAAACCTTAAGCACCAACAATCTCCAAGTTGGAAGTGCGGTCTCTGCTCTCCGTTCCACGCTCTCTTCTCCAAAGGTGCCAACAGCCCAGTCTGTGCGCATAAGCATTAACCAGTAAGCCTGCACTAGCACGCATTTTCTGACGAAGCACCTGAAGGACTACTGCCAAGCCCTCTTCTGCAGGGAGGTGCACGGGAATAGCCCGACTAGCTCATATTGCTTTCACGGTGCTCTGTGGTAGTTTTCCTCTTCTTCCGGTTCAGCAGTGACCACATCAGGTCTCGCAGCGGTCGTGCATTAGGGAAACCCGGCTGGGAAGGAACACCGAGAACCTGTGATGCCCTCCTCCGAAAATTTATCATCTTTCGAGCAGCCGGAAAGCCACAGGCCAAATATTCATGAAGCGCCTTACTTCCCAATGCCCTTGATCATTCACAGGAGGGAAGAAAGAACCCTCCTTCGACGCCGGAGCACGGGGCATTAAAGGAAAGCAAGCACTCCCTCAGCTATCCTGAGCCTGCCGTGCATGCGCTCTTAAAAGGGAGCCCCTGCAGGGACACTAGGAAAACCCAGAGTCTGCTTCACAGAGTCACTGCTGTCCTTTCACCTGCAGAGCTGTCCAGCAGCTTGCAAGGAACGTGTTCACAAGTACTCACACGACTGGCTGTGTTCCCCAGAAAGCAGGTAATTGGCCAGAGGGGGCGTGTAGGTCAAACACTGTAGAACAGAGTTGAGGAAACACGTATTGCCCAGGTTGCGGAGTCCAGCTCCAACGCTTTGCCTTTGCCGCCAAGCCACAGAAATCTTCTCGGGTGGGAAATGCATCCTTTGTGGCGGAGCAATTCCGTCAGTAACGCCTGCAAGGAAATTAGATTCTAAGAGAGACTGCCGGCCTTTGTTTTAGGAACGGAGGTTTCAAAGGCAGCGTTCTGGAGAGCAGCCCCCACAAGAACCAGCTGCCCTGCAGAACACAAGCACGTAGTAGAGACAGCCCAGGAAGGCTGCCACTCACGTTGGCTGGTCAGCGCACAGTTGGGGAAGAAGAGTTTACTCATCTGTTTGACTTTTTCTCATGGGCAACCACGACTACTCGGCCTTCAGGAACTGTTGCCGAGTCCCTTCCATCCCCAGGCGCTCAGCTGATAGTCCAATTATGCTGGCCTTTTTCCTTAGCCACTGCCAGCGCCTTTGGGGAGTCACAAAATTCACCTTTACTCTTGAAGTCTTTACTCACAGGAGTAGCTCCTTTCTAGGCCAGCTCCTGCAGATGGGGCCTGACTGCAACTTGCAGAGCATGACTTCATTTCTGTCACACGCAATTCCAGTTGGAAAAGGAACGAGCCCAGTTATCCAGAAGGCTCGCTGAGCCCACGCTCGCTTCCGCCAGCGCGACCGCGAGCACCCGGGCAGAGAGCGCGCGAGGAGCTGCTGCGCCGCCGCCCTCTCTGCCGCAGAGTGACCCCAGCTCTGCGGGCCATTGTGACGGCGGGCAGCTCGGCCAATGAGGAGGCTCGTAGCAGCCGAGTGGGCCGGTCCTGATGCGGCGCAGCCAATCGGATCGCAGCGTGTCTGTGACGGGCAGGTACCGGGGTGGCGTGGCCCTGCCCCCCTTTAGGACCCGGGGCCGTTGCAGAGACAGGGCTCTCCTGGCGCCAGGGACCCGACGGGCACCATCCGCAGCCTGCGGCCACTGCCCAGCCCTGCTCACGGCGGGGGCGGGGGCTGTGCTTCCGCCGGCACGGCTCACACCTCCTTCCCAGGCAGAATAAGCCTACTCAGAAAAACGGGCATGCTGCTGTCACCGTACCTGTTGTGCAGTTTGCGCTGGCATGTTCACGGTGGTGCGGGTTGTCTTTTCCCCTCTTGGGGACCCAAGTATCCAAATGGTACTCCACTTTGACCTTGCCTCTCCGAGCTGCTCTGAGGGAAGGGCTCGGATCTGCAAGTGCAAAGCAATGCTTTTGAAGCCAGCCAGCATTTCATTCCTAATAGGAGAAGAGGAAGAGGAAGAAAAGAGGAAGGAGGTCATTTAAAGCAAAGGCGCATTGTGTGACGTCTTACTATGAGCTGCTTAGACTATGGACAGATATCTAACTCTGACTCTGCCAGCTGAACATGTTAGCCCCCTCGAGTAAAGATCCCATAAAAGGCTACACTCCCTCTCGCTGGGGTTCATCGCTCATAGCAACACATTCTTCACATCCTGAACCACTCAGACCCCTTAATGTGTAAATGTAGTGTATGAGGAAGGAATATGTTCCATTATTCCATATCCCTAGATTTATCATTGAGACTGACAGGTGTTATTAAAAAATAACCAGTCAGTTTCCAGAGCAACTCTGGCAGGATCTAGAAGCACAAATTTTCTGAAAGCAAACATTTTCATGCTTCCTGTAACACCCTGGAAGTTTCAGATATTTCTGACTAAATTGTGAGAGAAGACTAAATGAAAGAAAGATAAATAACCCAGACGAGTAATAGCTGTTCATCCAGTCTTAACCCAGCTATCCACTGAACACCACGGCTTTCACATAGTCTAGATGACAATTCAGAAATCCATTACATTGTCAGTCTAATCCAGGCTAGAACAGGACTCAGTCCAATGCAGATACATTGCAGACTTCATGGCGTAGCCCAAACAGACTAGCTTCCCTCACTCATCATCTTACACATGGCACTGTATGGGCATTGTCCCAGGAGTTGCCCCTGCTCCACGACACGAGCAGCCACCGTAAGCACAGTCTAACTAAGGCTGCGTTGCCTGTGACATCTCTGCTGTCTAAGCTCCACTGATGACTTTCCCTGCTAGGGACGGTCAGAGCAGATCACTCTTCAGCTGAGTAACCCAATTCAGCTCTCTGCTCTGAAGGCCAACAGTTTGTCAAACAACCTCTAAGCCCTCTAAGTAGCACAAATAAGCTAGTTTTTCTGGCAGATAGAGATGTCCTTAAACTCATGCCAGAATCAGGGGAAGGGTCTTCATTCATATGTTTCACAGGCTCCAGGCCAGCTGCAGCATACTGGGAAAAGAATGAGATGTTGCTCCAAAGGCAGTACTGAATTGCGTAGTTCTGTGAACATCTAAGCAAATGACATTTATCTGGGGAGGTGGAGCAGGGAGGGGCTCTATTGCAAGTCTGAAGTCCTGAAGTTTTTCTATTTAGATAAATCTTCTGATTTGTTTTCAGTAAGATATCTTTGGAGTGAAGAAGGAAGCTATTCAGTATTATGAAGGTGCATTAAATGTTTGAAGCTTTCAAAATAAGAGTTTATTTCTGGGATCGATAGTGCACAAAATATCTCGCACCTTCATGCAAGGAAGGTAGGCCTATTTCCTCATTTAAGAGATAAAAAGATCATTCTCAATCTGCAGATAGAAGCATAGAATAATTTAAGTTGGGAAGGATTTCTGGAGGTCATCCAGTCCAACCTCCGCCTCAAAGCAGGTTCAGGCAGATCAGATTGCTCAGGCCCTATCCAGCTGAATTTTAAGTATCAGCACAGATGGAGAGTCTACAAATTTGCACCTAATCCAGTTTTTGATCACTCTCGTTGGGGCAGGAGACAGAAATTTCCTTCTTCAGTTTCCCAAGTAGTCCATGGCTAGTTGCTGTGTTATAGGGCAGAAAATGTTTGGTAGGTTGGAGATAAACAACAGCCAACTATTCAAAGATAACTCAGTGTCTAAAAGCAGTCTGGTCTTTTGTGTATCTAAGCAGGGTAAGCATTTTCCTTGTGTACCTAACCATTATAGGCTGTTTTTAATCCTGTTGTCTGTTTCTTGAAATGGGCAAGTACTTCTGAAGATCTGGCTCAAGGGGGGAATAAACTGGCTTGATATCTATGGTACCTACTCTTATCTTTCTAGATGAAACAGGTCAGTGAGAGAATAGTTTTGTACATATGCAATACCTTGAAGCCTATGCTAGAAACAGACCTCAGCAAGAACTGAAACCTCAGTTCAGTCACCCATATGAGAAGAACTCAGCTTTGAGAGCATCAGCCAGGTTACTGGTAACCTCCAATAGAATAACAATAATTTTTAACAGGAGGTGAAAATGGCAGAACCTTTACAGTGATGACTGATTCCCTTTTTGTTCATGATTCCTTCCCTTTCAGCATGAGATTTTTCACCCTCTAAAGGGAAAGTATTTTATTTGGTGAATCGTCCCAACTTATTCTTGAGCGGAAAATGGCCAATTTTCCTTCACAACAGGGATGCGAGCAAATGAGAAATCCTTTCTCAGCCAAACCTGGATGATCTGGTGGTATCTCCTCCTCTCCGGAAAGATGAAAAGCTGAGTTTTCCTGCTGCTGTTGCCATTAAGTGCTTGCCACCACTTCATTAAAGAGAGAAAACTCTCTTACTTTCTTCTGCCAGGATCTGGATTTGTTATTTGTATGTTTACAGGTTGCAGTCACAAAGGTCAGGATGGTGGCAGGTCCATGGAGCTAGGCCAGGTCTTACCAAGTTGGCACAGCTGCAGCCTAACCATTATGTTCATATTTCAGCAAAGCTGAAATCAGGGCTACTCTGCCCTGTTAATGGACTTTGTAGCCCATACGGAGCTATAACTACACTGCTACCACCTTTCCAAGGCCTTGACCTTATGGCATAGCTGAGCTTTATAATTTATCAGAGCAGCAATCCAAGCATGATTGCATGCCAATCAATGTTGGAGCCACAATCCAGTTTAATTATCGGGATATTTTTCACAGCTTTGTTTAAAGACTGGATGAAGTTTCATACTTTGGCCGGTCCTCCAGTGCTTTACACTACAAAAACCTAAGGACTAGGTATCCCAGTAGAAATACGGGGATTGAATCTCTCTCCATACTGGAATATAACCTAAGTCCCAGCTGAACACTGACAGTTTTCCTAAAATTCTTAATAGTACTGTTCTTGATTCATTGAGTTTTCCTCACCTGCTTGCAACAGGGAAACCCCAAATGCCCCTAGGACCTCCTGACTCTAGGCAATGCTGTTCTACCACACATTGACTGACTTTAGCATTGCTGTCATGACAAGTCATTCGGCAGGAATTTTCCCAAATCTCCTACTGGAACTCAAATTTTTGGGAAGGAAAGAAGAAGAACAGGATTCTAGATGGTGGATCATAAGGCTTTCTTAGAAAAGCAAACTGTAGCTTTGAAGAGACATCAGATCTTTAACATTTTAAATTCCCTAATTTTGTCTGGGTTTCTCTAGGTGGAGACTAAGGGATAGATGAATGCAGGGCTTATGAAAATCTGTTCTTTTTGATGATATTTGTCAGAAAGCATATTTAGGTTTGAGATTTTGATTCTTGATTGAAACATGCTGCCAGTTCTGCTGAGGCTTAGCTCTAGATGGCTTTGAATATCTTAAACATCAGCACAGAGAGAGAAGGTGTGCAGATGTGACTCACTGCTGTGGAGGTAAGCTCTTTGATGACCAAAGGATGTCTATGATTTCTTTTCAAGCTATTTCCTTCCTTTGAGCTGGCAGTCCACTGAAAAAGACAGTTTTGGACAACTCAGAAATCTGGCTTAAAAAAAACCTCACATCTCTGTTCAAGATAAGGACAGTGCAACATTGATAAGTATAAAAACTGTGAACTTCACATATCTGATGAAACTTAATAATCAGAAACAAGAGATAAACCTTGAGCTTCAGCCTCTGCAGCAACAGAAGGATGACAAATAGCAGGACCAAAAGGTTACACTGTCACATTCTTTTTCCTACTTTTTAGGACTGTCAGGCCAGTGGGATAATAGTGCACATAGTCCAAATGTTTTTACTACCCTGTGCATATTCTAATTTTAGCATTCTTGAGATAAATGGCTTCTGAGATAGCAATGACCTTTAATCATCACTACTTGATCAAAATTCAGACTATAACATACTGAAGATAAGTTTTCTCCTTAGCCATGTGTCTTTGGGCAAAAACAATTATGTTTCTCAGTCACGTTACCTCTCAGTGTAAAATATGCTGGCAGCAGTTTGACAAAGAGAGACTTGTAAAATCCTTCTTTAGTGTGCCATAGATGATCATAGGGACACAAGCTTTGCTATCTCTATGCACAGCTTTAGGGAGAGGAAGTCGGGGAAATAAAAGCCCTAGCAGTCATGCAGTGGAATGCAAAGGGAATCTGCAAGACCTCTTTCCATCCCACTTTGACTGTAAGCCTCATTCATGCAGAAGCAGGGACCTCTCACCTGTCTGAGATTCATTCCATCACTTTCAGCTCAATAAAGATCTAAACTCCTTCTGCCAACTGAGGGACAATATTCATAAACTCAGCCAGAAGGGATGGAACATCTATTAGTGATAGAACACCTATCCCTAGAGCTAGCTTAGTTGAATCGATAAAAGGATGCCAAAGCCTTTCCCAACTTTCTCAACTGCCAGAAGTGATTTGGCATTTATTCTCAAAGCCACATTGACGACAGATGTGTAGTTGGTAAGTCACAATCTTATTTCAGTATTCTTTTTTTGGAGTGAAAGAACACTTCAGCTTGATTACATTTCAAATTATGTCCAATGTCCTTAAAATAACTACCAGTTCACTCAGTTGCCTCAAGTTAACTGATGATACGTAGAGGTGAAAAGCAGGAATAAGTTCCTGTTACTTTACAATAGTAGCAAAATTAGAAGTAAACCTTTCTTGAATTTCTGTGATTTTTTCATGTTTCCAGGCAGAATAGGAAAAAAGGTGGCAGTCATGACTGACGGAAGAGAGAGATTTGACAGAAGAGGGAGAGTTACTTTCCCTAGTGTTTGGGGGGGGGGGAGGGGGGTGAAAACACTGGTGTCCGTTCTCTAAGACTTCCTTTCCAGAACTTCAGGTTCTTTGTGTTACACTGGAAGAGGCTACTCCTTTCATTTACTGAAGACGTAGCAGAAATGGCCATAAAATTCAAATCACATTTCTTTTCTCCTCTTGAATATCTTTGAAAGCTTTTTCTCGTCTCCATGGACTGGTGGTTTTCCTATAAGGGCGAACGTTCCTAATAGAACAGAGAACTGAAATGCTGTGCCACACGCTCCTCAGCCAGGAGTCCTGTTTGTGCTTGGAACTTGGAAGTTGAAAGCAAGGATTCCTCCAGGTTTCAGTAGCAGAGGAACACAATCTTTCAAGATAAAAATTGAAGATACAACCAGTTAAAAGTCTACCTAAAATCACTTCTAACAGTTAAGTACCTTTCCAAATCTCACCCTTAGAAGCTGATCAAGTCTTCCTTGGAAGTCCTACTCTTCGTATCAAGCTTTTGATAAATTTTCCCCAAAGTTCTCTTTCTAACAATTCTTCTGAATTTTCTCTACTATGACCTAAAACTCTCCTCAGAGAATCCTTCACCTCCTTATTCCTTAGGCTGTAGATTATAGGATTCAGCACCGCAGTCTCCACTGAATAGAACAGAGAGGCCCATTTATCTCAGTCCAATGAGTAGCTGGACATTGGCCTAACATACATAAAAACGGTAGTCCCATAAAACAACAAGACAGCTCTCAGATGGGAAGCACAGGTGGAGAAGGCTTTGCATCTGCCCTTGGAGGAGTGGATCCTCAAGATGGTGGAGATGAGATAGATACAGGAGATTAGAATTGCCAGAGACGCAAAGATGCCATGAAATGTACCAAAAATATGAAGTACCATCTCGTTGCTATAGGTGTCAGAGCATGAAAGCTGGATCATAGGGGGAAAGTCACTGAAGTAATGACTGACAACACTGGAGTCACAGAAAGAGGGTGTGAAGGTGGAGATAGTTTGTGCAAGTGCATGGACAAAGCCAATGAAATAGGAGATGATTACCATCTGTGTATAGGCTTTTGAGGACATGACAGTTGCATAAAGTAGAAGGTTACAGACAGCCACACGCAGTCATATGCCATTACTGCCAGCAGGAGACACTTAGCACAAGCCCCGAGGAGAAAAGTGAATAGCTGTGCCACACAGGCACTGATTGAAATGGCTCTCCTCACTGCTGAAGAGTTCACCAGCAACCTTGGGGAGATAGCTGAGCAGTAACAGAAAGCCACAAAAGCCAAGCTACCGAGGAAAAGGTACGCTGTGTATGAAGCCGGGGGATCAACCTTGATCTGCGTGATCATTCCAAGATTCCCTATTAATGTGCTTAAAAAAAAGCAAGTCACCTTCACCTCTTGGCTTTGTTAGTCCAGAGAGGATAAACCTCAATGGCCTCATAGTGATTCCTCTCAGGCATGCTGGTAGCACACTCGTGTTATCTCCCAACAAGAAACTGATTCAACCCCTAGAAGTAATGGGAAACTGGCAACACACAATTTATTTTCTCAGTAGTCACAAGTATGGGGCATTTTCATCATAGCTTCTGACCAGACTTCTTTAATTACACATTGAAATGACCTGTGATACAAGGGAGTACTGTTCCTATTTTTCAGGTCAGATAAGAAAGCCCAGAAAGATGAGATAGCTTATTTAAAAGGCAACAACAGCACTCTGAAACACTAGTGCTTCTTTCTGTATTGCAGTTACCAATACATTTTTTGCCTACTAACTAACCCCCAACCCCACCCCAATCCCCCTCCCCCAACTGGCCCTAACCTAAGCCCAACCAGCCCTAACCACAACCCTAAATGGCAGACCCTAACCCTCTAACCCTAAACCCTTAATGGCCCTGACTCCAACCCTCTAAACCCCCTAACCCTAAAACCCTAACTCCAACCCCTAACAACTCTTAATCCCAACCCTAACCCCAAACCCAACCCCAACCCTAAATGGCTCTAACCCTAACCCTCCCACTCTGCCTTGATGGCTCTGAGCGTAACCCCAACCTCTGACCTGCTACCTTGAACTTGTAGTCACCCTTACTCCTTGCCCTGTCACCCCTAAACTGGCTATGTAACCTGCTAAGGGTAGCTCTCTAAGCCTAAGGTGTATATGTGTATGACTGTATGTATGTATATATACAGTGCATACACATTTTATTATTTGTATATGTGTCTAAAAAGAAATAAGTATGGGAAGGCTTAATTTGCATATTTAATGAATTCATTAGCAAGAGTAGGATACTATCTGGGAGTAAATAATTTTTTTTATTTTAATTGTAGAGTAATAATTATTTACTCCCAGCTGGTATGCTAGAGAAAAAGAAGACAGAAGAAAACAGAGAGCAAAGCACAGATTAAAGAGCAAAGAAGAAAAGCAAAGAGCACAGCGGAGAGCAGAAAGAGCAAAGCACAAAGTGCAGACCACAGAGATTACAGACCACAGCGCACAGAGCAGAGAGCAGAGCAGAACACTCGTCGTTGCATCATCAGCAACTCTTGGGCTTCTATCCTCACAACACACAAAACGTAACAAACAAGCCCACACTCTACATCACCTGCACATACTCTTCAGCATCCATCTCTAATCTCACCAATACATCAGCCAGCACATACTCTACATTCCTGCAGAAACAGGCAAGTGCACCTCCAGGTTTTTGGACAGCTCCCAGTAACAGGGTGACCAAGCGCCTCCAAAAACCGCCCTGCCTAGAAAACACCCAGCTCCGAGCCGAAGCTCCACACCCACGCAGGCAATGATTGATCACCACCTCGCAGAGCATTGGGGACTCAGGGGGGAAAAGAAACCCAGCTGGGAGCAAAACCCCAGCTGTGTGGGTCTTTTGTTTGGTTGGTTGGGTTTTTTTGGTTTTTTGTCTGGTTTGTTTTTTTTAAAAAAAAAATCTAAGAAATTCTAACTAGAACCTGAAAAAAGAAAAGAACATGCATACAAGGTTAGACACACTAACAACCCCACCCAACAACCAAACAACTGCCCACTCACTCCCACCCCAGCCATTCATCACCCCTACTAACAGAACCATCTCCTTCCATCCTTTTTTAAAGGTAACACTGTACTGGCTTAAATAAGAATCCCCCCAAATGGCCACTCAATCAAAAAAGAGTTTAAAGAAAAGAATACTTTTACTTCTTACTGAAACCCCCCCAAGAAGTTTCATAGATACATTATTCTGCTCTGGTGACTGCCATTACTACACACCCCCCAACTTCCCCCCCCCCCCACAAACACACACAAAAAATGGCAGCACAGAAGACACTGCCAGCCAGAAAGACCTATGACACCACAACCGTGCAGCTCTGATGCCCTGGACGAGCCCATGAAAGAGTCAGATGCCACCACCCGTGACGGAAAAGGGCCAGCAAAGCTGGGAAAAGCAATGCAGAAGAGGCCAGCAAGAAAGACCTGAGGCTGTGACAACACTGGGGAGAAAACCCTGAAAGGGCGCCAGGAAGACACACAACAAGAACGGGCTCAGAAGAGGTGTGGCCAGTGAGGCCTCGATGATGGCTGCAAAGATGACTGACTGCAAACGGCCACGATGTGGAGTCAGAGCAACAGACCACCCCCTTTTAGCTGCCTGCACAGAACAAGACACAATCCATTGGAGCAATGCTGACGAGTCAGGCCAGGCAAAAAGACAGTGGATGCCTGCCATGCTAGTGCTGCAGAGCACGGGCTGTGCTCCTTGAGCACAACGAGCAAGAGCAACATCAAGACCTGAGCAAAAGAGAGTACAGCTACAACACACACCACAGACTGCACAACAACACAGACACAGGCTGGAGCCGCTCTGCCTAGCACATCCTCACTTTCTGCCATGCACACCCCACTGCCTCATGCACACACACATCCCAAACCACCCTCCACTCTACACTGAACGTCAGCACACACCTGCGCGCGCGCGCACACACACACACACACACACACACACACACACACACACACACAGTCAAGACACCCCAACACCCTTTGCCCATCAACTTAGCTCTTCCGGTGCTCTGCATCACCATCGGTCCTCAAGAGCCATCCTCAATGGCAGACCCATCCTCTCCGATCTTCCTTTGCTTGCCACATTTGCCTTCACCTGCCACACCAGAGCACAAGTAGTCACCCCCGTGCCAGTTGGCTCCAGCCTCACCTGCAAGAGCACTCTCCACCAAAGCACCATGGGTGCTCCGCTCACCTGAACTGCGCCAATTCCAAACACCAGCATCCTGGCTGGGGGGAAGCCCATGGCACCTGGAAAAAACAAAATAATGAAGCCACTCTTCTGGCAGGCAGCGCTCACCAGCCCTACAATGCCCAACACCAATCCGCTCACCTGAAATCCTCAGCCACGCTTGGGAAAGGCCCACACCATACCTGAAAAAGCACAGCAAAAGACATCACCAAGAGGCAACCCGGCATCACCCTACCACGCCATCAGATTCTGACCCAACAAGCTCCCCCTCTTACCTGCTCGGGCTCTTCTCAGCACTCTACTTCTCCTCTTCACAACTTCCTGCAAAACCTGAGACAACCACACCTTGAGGTGATGCCAAAACCACACCCCACCACAACAGTACCTCACTACAACACCTTTGCCTGCTCTGCTCACCCATCTTGACTGCTGGGCCATTGGCCGCCACGCCAAGGCCCACCAGGCACCTGTAAAACCAGAACAGCGCCAACGAGACAACAGCCCTACACTGGGCTCTGCGTCCTCTCTCAGACCAACACTCACCTTGCCCTGCTCCTCCCGGACGCAAGCAACTTGCTCTCCACAAGGCTCCACACCTACAAGCACAAAGCAAAAATTAACCAGGGAACCACTGACCACAACACTCCTTCCAACAAGGAATCTCTAGCTCACCTTCTTACGGCATTCCCCTTCCTTCCTCCATCTCCCTCAAGAGATCCAAACACTAATCCGCATCTGCAAAAAAGCAATGTAAAATGGAACACACAGATGCTGACCAATCACTGTCCCAGCCCATCACTGCCACACTCCACGCACTATCATTCCTAACACCCACAGGCAAGGCAGCTCCAGCCCCGAACAGACACACAGACACAAACATGAAGAAAAGCCCTATGCAAAAAGAACTATTCCCATGCATAAGATGCTGCCAGCCAAAAAGCCCTACAATGCCACAACCACACAGCTCTGATGCTCCAGATGAGCCCACGGAAGAGTCAGACGCTACTGCCTGTGATGGAAAGGGGCCAGCAAAGCTGGGAAGAGTGATGCAGAAGAAGCCAGCAAGGCAGACCTGAGGCTCTGACGATGCAGGGAAGAAAATCCTGAAAGGATGCCAGGAAGGTGCAAAACAAGAGCGGCCTCAGAAGAGGAACGGCCAAGGAGGCCTCAATGATGGCTGCAAATGGCCACGATGCAAAACCAGAGTGACACGCCACCCCTTTTAGCTGCCTGCACAGAACAAGGTGCTATCCATTAGCACAATGCTGATGAGTCGGGCCAGGCAAAAGACAATGGATGCCTGCCGCGCTAGCGCTGCAGAGCATGGGCCACGCTCCTTGAGCGCAAACAAGAGCGACATCAAGACCTGAGCAAAAGATACCACAGCTACAACACACACCCCATAAACTACTCAACAACACAGACACAGGCTGGAGCTGCTCTGCCTACCACACCCTCACTTTCTGCCATGCACACCCCACTGCCTCTGCCTCACACACAGCACTCATCCAGAAGAGTTCTCCATACTACACTGTATGTCAGCACACACACCCAAGACACATCGACACTTTGCTCCTCACCTTAGCTTTTGCAGTGCTGTGCGTCACACCATTGGTCCTCAAGAGGCATCCTCAATGGCAGCCACATCCTCTCTGATCTTCCTTCGGTCACCACATTCGCCTTCATTGCCTGCCAAACCAGAGCACGGGAGATCACCCCCATGCCAGCCAGCTCCAGCTGAAGAGCACCCTCCACCAAAGCGCCACCGATGTTGTGCTCACCTGTGCCGCACCAACTCCAGACTCCAACATCATTGCTGTGGGGACACCCATGGCACCTGGAAAACCAAGACAAAGTTACTATGCTGCCAGGTAGCGCTGACCAGCCCTACAACAACTGAAACACCATTCTGATCACCCATTCTACCTCACCTGAAATCCTCAGCCATGCCTGCAAAGGGCCGACATAGTACCTGAAGAAGCAAAGTAGGCAGCCCCAGAAGCCAGGGTAGGGGTCAGAAGCAGAGCCACAGAAGGGCAGGTGGCACTAGGTTCACAGGCATGGATATAAGAAAGGAGCTGCCAGGCAAGACTGCAAATTGGTTCCTGGTGGTTCCGAGAAGTACAACCGTTTCTTCTCTCTCAGCACTGAGGCTTAGGCAAGAGAGGTGAGTTCATTAGCTGAGGGGAGGTTGGTTTTTGAGCTCTTCAGGCACATGGGCTTACTCACAGTCCGCTTTGCTTTCCGACGAGGTGACTTCCTTTCTCATCCTACTGCAGTTACAGGAAGGGAGAAGGCTTCCTTCCCTCTTCATACAAAATCTGGACTCTTCTACAAGTCTGCATACTACAGAAAAACCCCACACAGTTTCTCCCTGAACAGGGCTGACAGTATTTCTGAGGAGCAGCAAAACATCCAGCGAGCCAGAAACCAGACTAGCTGATGAGAGCAATACCTCACACAGATCCACCTTACTGGAGATAAAACACACAACCACCACCTAGGGTGTAAGTGTAGAAGGAAATGTTTTCCCAGGACCCCTGCTCTCTTCTCTTGTCTGCAGTCCAGCAGAGGCACAAGCAACGCCTCAAGCATCAGCATGTTCAAAGAGCCCAGTGAGGAAGTTAGGCCCCTTCCACAGTAAACACACAAACACCAGAAAACAATACTGACAATTAACAGAGGATACAACTGCACACTCAGAAACCCTCGTCCACCCCTGAACACCCCACACCAAGATACCAACACAAAACCAAAACTGCCTGCTATAAGCAATTTTCTGGCATGCTCACAACTCCACCTTCAGCCATCTCATTGCTCTAACATTAAGGAATGGCCCTTGCTTCTCTAAATGCAGCAATAAGTCTTTCTGGATAGTTTCACTTCCACAAATGCTATTATTTCCCAAGGCAGTTCCAGAGCACTACCCCCAAAGAGAGCAGAGACTGTGTGAACACCCTGGGTTTATGTAACCCTAGCCTCACCCACTGCCCTACCCACAAGCCCTTGGAAGGGGAGGGGCAAACCACTGGCAGCCATAAATACATAGGGCTAAGCAGAAGCAAGCCTTTTGCTTCCACTCAGTATCTGGATGGGAGAGCACAGAAAGGACAGACGGACCTCTTTGATAAAACAGACCATCTTCTTTATTACTGAAACCTTATATACTGAACCCATAATATCAGGAGGTATGTTATTAAGCTTTTTTACCCAAACTAGCACTAGCCTTTGCACTAAAAACTAAAAATCAGTTCTGCTTATGCTTAGAAAGAAAGCTACAAGATTCAACATAACCTGTTAAGGGAACACTACACCACAGTGCTCTAATTGGTTCAGACCTGCATATAATACAGCTGTTGTAGCAGGACAGCATTTCCTCTAGGGCAAACCAAGATATCAAAATAAACTCCTGGAACAAGGCTGCTTCTGTAATGTGAGTACTTCTGAAGAGGGGTACTTCCTGTATAGTACCTAGAGTGCTCAGAAAAAGGGGTCAGTAGGTGGAATGGGTAGTTCCCCAGGGGAGTACTAGCTCTGTATTTCTAAGTGGAGGACTGGCACAAGGAGGGAAGAGGGATGCTAAGAGGGCTGGAGAACCTACGCAGGGCTCTGGGGGCACAACAAGGAAGGCTGACAGAGTAGTCCAGAGTGAAATAAAGGGGTTCCTCAGGGCTCTACAGGACCAGCAGAGGTCTATGCAGCACAACAAAGCTCTAAAGAGGAACCCAGAGCAGATTAGACATCTCTTACGGAGACTAGAGAGCAACTAAAAGAAGCCAGAAGAGAACAAGCAAAGCCTCTGAAAGGGTTCAGAGGAAAAGAGGGGTACTCAGGCAGCTGAACGATGAACAGAGCACTCCAGGGCATAAGACAGGGCTCAGGAAGAGTTCTGAGAACACTGCAGAAGTTCTAAAGGAGCTAGAGAGCCAAAAGACAGCTCTAGGGAACAAGGAAAGCCCAAAGAGTGGTCCAGAGTGCACTAGAGGGGTGCTGAGGGGCCTGCATGGCCAAGGAATGACTTTGGGGAACAAGGAAGAAATCTGGAGGGCTTCTGAGGAGACTAGAGGGTTCCAAAGGGGGCTGTGGAGCCAGAGGACAGCTCTGGGGCACAACAAGCACCCCAGGAGAGGTTCTGAGCAGACTAGAGGGCTCCTAAGGGGACTAAATGGCACAGGGAAAAAAAAAAATCAAAACTGGGTAACATGACCGACCTCAGGAGGTGCTCTGAGTGGACAGGAGGGCTCCTATGGGATGTGGATGGCCAAAAGAGGGCTCCGGGACACAAAGGCCTCCAGAGGGGTTCTGAGCACACTAGAGGGGTCCTAAGGGAACTTGAGACCCAAAAGACAGCTTTGGAGCATGGCAAAGGCCTCTAGAAGGGTGCTAAGGGTTCTAGAGGGCCAGGAGTGGTCTGTGGGGGGGAAATAAAAGGTCAAAAAATGAAGCCAAAGCAGAATAGAGGGCTGCTAAAGGGCCAAAAGAGGGCTCCAGGGCATGAAGAAGGGCTCCGGAGGGACTCTGAGGGCTCTACCAGGGTCCTAAAGGGGTCTAGACATCCAAAACACAGCTCTGGGGCATAAAAAAGGCTGAAAGAGTAGTCCACAGCACACTTAGAGGGCTGCTAAGGGGTCTACATGGCCAAAAAATGACTCTGGTGAACCAGAAAGAAAACTGGAAGAGTTCTGAGGAGACTAGATGTTCCCTAAGGGGGCTGGAGGGCCAGAAGACAGCTCTGGGGCCCAATTGTGGCCAAAAGAGTGGTCCAGAGTACACTAGAGGGGTCCTCAGGGGTCTAGAGTGCCCACAGAAGACTCCGGTCCCAATCTTGGCCAAAAGAGGGGTCGAGAGCACACTAGGGGTTTCCTGAGGGAACCAATGAACAAAGAAAAAGCCTCTGGGGCCCCATTTTGGCCAAAAAAAGGAGTGCAGAGCAGACGAGAGGGCTGCTGAGAAGGCTGGAGGGCCAAATGAGGGCTCTGGAGCACCACAAAGGCCTCTGGAGGGATTCTGAAGGGACTAGCGGGGTGCTAAAGGGGCCGGAGGGCCAGAAGACAGCTCTGGGACAGAAGGGAGACTGAAAGAGTAGTCCAAAGTGCACTAGAGGAGTCCTAAGTGGTCTACCTGGCTGAAAAAATATCAACTGGGGAGCAGGGATGAGCTCAGGAGGTGGTCTGAGAGGACGAGAGAGATTCGCTAGGGTCTGGAGAGCCCAAAGAGCTCTGGGGCCCAATTTTGGCCAAGAGAGTGTTTGAGAGTGCACTGGAGGGGTGCTAACAGGTCTACAAGGCCAAAAAAGACTCTGGGGAACAAGGACAGCCTCCAGAAAGGTTCTTAGGTGGAATTTGAGGGATCCAAAGGGGTCGTCAGGAGAGCCAGAAGACAGCCCTGGGGCACAACAAAGGCCTCCAGAGGGATTCAGAGGTGACTAGAGGGGTCCTCTTGGTTCTAGAGGGCCAAAAGAGGGCTGCAGGGCACAATTTTGGCCAAAAGAGGCACCTAGAGTAGACCGGGGGGTTGTAAAGGGACTAGAAGGAAGGAAAAAAATGCTATATGGAACAACGAAGGCAAAAGGAGGGGTCCTGGTGGGACTAGAGAGGTGCTTGGAGAGCTAGAAGGACAACGGAGGGCTCCTGCACAATGAAGGCCAAAAGAGGGATATTGAAGGAATTAGAGAAGTCCTACGAGAGCCGGTGGACCAAAAAAGGGCTCTGGGAGCACTACAAAGGCCTCAGGAGGGGTTCTGAGGGTACGAGAGGGGTCCTAAGGACTCTACACGCTCAACTGAGCCCCTGGTGCACAATGAAGTCCAATGGAGAGGTTCTGAGGGGATTGGAGCAGTCCTAAGGGGACTAGACATCAAACAGAGGCCTCTAGGGTGCAATGAAGACTTTGGGGGCAGTGTTTGGACCACTTCTCTGAGGCTTTTGGGGTGATTGACATAACCGCTTCGCTTCACGTTACTCACAGCTACCTTCATCTATTACTTAGGGCTAAACCTGTTCCTATTTGCAGAGGGGCTTGTTGCTTGTTTAAACTTGACATATAGTCCACAACCTGCTCTGCGTGCTCCCTAGTCCCTTCTGCTTTCGCAACACTTGTGGTAATTCAAGGAGGTAATTAAGAGTCCCCATTGTCCCATAGGCTGGAGCAAGACATTGCTGCTGCTCTGAGGAGATGCCTAAAAGCCATGCTGTTTTCTGTAGCATCACTGGGGCTTCCCAGAGCCCAACGGTGTTCTCTTTGGCTTTTCCCGAGCCTTTTAGGTTTTTTAGGCTATTCCTTAGCCCGCCATTTCATGGCAATGTTCTCCTTAAGCATTGTGCACAGCACGATTATCCCAGATCAGCCACATCGTGTACGTACAGAGGCTTCTGAGAGGCGGCTCAGAAGAAAAGAGAGAAAAATCTCTTTGTCATCAGCGCATCCACCTGCCAACACTCTTCACCAGGAAGCGCTGTAAACTCCCATTTCTCTAAAGCGGGACTGAGTCAAGGCAGAGACGCAGATCACACCCCATCTTTGTTAGAACGCCTCACTGCTGCGGGGACTGGGCCTGGCAGCAGTTTTAGGAATGTTTGGGGCTTTGGAGAGAGTTCAGGGGAAGGTCTGGAGTCAGTGACAACGTTGAGGCAGGGCTCGGAGATGTTTTGGGGCCTGTAGGGGTGTTGGGGCAGGATTTGTGGGTGGTTTAATGGCTTTGGGGGGGCTGGTTGCAGGAAGGGTGGGACTCTGCAGGGCCCTCAGGGCAGGGGTGCCATCCCAGATGTGTAGGGAGCACATAGGGGTGCCCCACGTTGCTGTCAGCTCGGCGGGAGGAGCCACTGGTCTCCCACCCCATCAGATAGGGTGGCGGGGGGGGAGGAGGAGGGATCTATGAGCTTGCACAGAACGCCAGAGAAGGCAGCAGGGAACTCACCAAGGGCCCCGCATCCCAGAAAAGCTGCAAAGGAACCCGCGTCCCAGACGAGAGGAGGCATCAGGCTGCTGTGCCGCTGCTGGACACATCCAGACCCCCGCGCAGACACCACCCCCCCGCCCCGCTCCTCCAGGCTGCGTCCACAGCGGTGAGTGCACGCCCTGGCCCGCGCTGGGGAGGAACTGGGGCCCTACAGGCGACACACGGAAAAGGCAGAGTCAGAGCCGCGCTCCGGCAGACGCGGCGCGGCGCGGCGCCAGGTCCGAACCCCCCGCCCCCCCGCCCCGCCGCCTCCACGAAGCGACAGCCCCGGCGGGCAGGACACAGCCCGACGCCCGCGGCCACCCGAAAGCACACGCTCGCCTCACCGGGATCCCCACGTGCTCGACTCCAGGCGGCCTCGGCCCTCGCCCGCAGCCCCCGAGCGAAAACACCCACCCTGCTCGCCGCCATCTTGCTCCCCGCCGCCGCGCATGCGCTGGCTACGGACAGCGCGGGAGGGGCGGGGGCGAGCGGGAGCGGGAGCGGGAGCGGGAGCGGGGGGGGGGAGGCGAGACCGCAATGGCGCCCTCGTGTGGTCGTAGCGCGGCGCTGCAGCCGGCCGGCTCCCGCGGGCGACCCGCAGCCCGCCGCGCCAGCCCGGTGCTCAGGCCGAGCAGCGAGCGCCCCGAGGCTGCTCTGCCCGTGCCCGAGAGAGCGGCGGGGATCAGCGAGCAGGCGCTGGGGCTGCCCCGGTCGCGGAGCAGCTCTGAGACGGCACTGCCCATCCCCGCACCCCCAGGAAGCACCGGGAAGGAAAAGCCCTCTCGGGAAAAGCGCTCCCAGTCCGTGAGCACCAGGCAGGGGTGGACGAGCGCCTTCGCTTACCCGTCCCCGAGAGAGCGGAGAGTAGCGGTGAACACGGTGACCGGCAGCGCACACGTGTGCGCCGGCTGCCTGCACTGTTCTTCGTACGCAGCGGTGGCCGGCGGCGGCTGCAGTGCTGCCTTGTCGACACGCGAGGACAGCGGTGAGCGGGACGGAACGCAGTGCGCATGCGCTACGCCGATGAGTGTGCAGTGCCGCTTTTCAGACCCGCGATGGCAGCAGTGAGCGCGGCGGAACGCAATGCGCATGCGTGCTCCCTTTCGGTGCAGTACCACCTTCTCCCCAGTATCAGGGTCCACTCAATAAACAAAATAGTATGATAAATGTTGTCATCTGCTCCAAGTGCTTTCGCAGAAGAGAACGACATCAAAATGAGGTATTATTGCATTTAGTCTCCACTACACGTGCTACCCCAGTGCCACGGACTTGCTTTAAAGGATCAGTGACGTACGCGTTCTGGCAGTAATATTCACGGAATGAATATGCACTCGATCAAGTAGGAGTGTTCATGAAAAGCTTTGCCAGTGCGTCGCTAGGTAACAAACCTAGACAAGCAGCTATTTGCCCTGATCCTTCGGCTTACGTTTCTTCTGCCCGATGTAGTCTAACGTACCTGAACGCAATGGCCTTGCGAGGCAGTGACACGGTGTCCGTGGGGTGGCTGTTCCAGGGTCTCTCGGGCTGTTCCAGGGTCCTCGGACAGCAACGGTGCTGGTCGACTTTCCCTTGTGCTGCACAGCAGGACAGCTCCGCACCGTGCCCTCCCAGCACTGCCGCTCCTCCCAGCAGTTGCCTAACTGGCCCCAATCCTGAGCAAAGCTACGACTCCCAGGAGCCCGCAGCACCCCTCCTTCTCTCCCTGCCCTCCCCATTTCCAAGAGGGACAGCCCCAGCCCCTGGGGACAACCCTGCCCGGTCACACTGCTGTCCAAAAAGCGGATTCGTTGCCCCGTGTGCACTAAGCCAATAATTACACGCTCAGGAGAGACATTTGCTTATTTATTTCAGAGTTGCGCAAGCCTGGCTGCTCGGTGGTTTCCCACAAATCAAGCGCACCCCCACCCCCCCCGGCTTTCCAAGTAGCATTTACACAAACAAATTGCAAGGTTTGCAACTTTCCCTTTTACACCGGTTGGTTAGTGATTTACCTACAACTGTAATATTGCTTACACACCATTTTACTACTACACATGCTCAGGGGAGGGGTCTTCACCCGGGCGTGGGTCTTTCTGACCTATCAGCGTGATTTTCTTGTATTATAATGAGGACAGGTCAGTTAGGGGATACCTCGAATTCTTTTGCTAAATTGGCAATGTATGCATAGAAAACAAAGCATCTTGATTTACAGTTTCTTTAAGGCTTTAGCAGTTCTAGGACGGCCTTGATTAAAGAATTATTTCCTCCCAGGAAATAGAGAGGTTCTCCTCATCTGCCTAGTTTAAAGAGCATGAACACTCTTTCTGAGCTTCCAAGATTGTCTTGCAACACCACCAGAGATGGAAAATGCTTCCTGCCCTGTACCGGGGAAAAACAGGGGCATTCCACTGTCCCCCGTGACCTGTGGGGACTCAGGCGTGAGTGACACACGTCCAGTAAGGAACAGACCCAGCGGGCCACTGCTGCAGGGCTGAGAAGGCACCGGCACCTGGAACCACAGCTCCTGGCCTGCCACAGAGCACGATGCGGCTGGCTGGTGGGAACGCCGCTGGCAGAGACCTGCCCGCCCCCGCCACCTCGAGAGGCGCAGCATGGTCACCCAGTAGCCCCGTCTGAGAAGACTACACCTCCCAGCATACCGTGCACGTGAAAATGGCGGCCCGGAAGCCCAGTGCTGGAAGACTACTGCTCCCGGCATGCGGCGGTGAAAACTACGGCTCCCCGCATGCCAGGCTGCCAACTCCTGCCCCCCCCCCCCCGCAGCGCTAGGGGAGGTTTGACCCTCGGGAGATGCCGTTCCTTTAGGTTTATAAGTAGCTGATGGGAGGGTGTTAGATTACAGCATGTGTAGAAGGTTTTTTAGAGAATGTCATCAACCAGAAAGACCCAGAACATATCTTGTATTTACACTCCTCTTACCAGCACCACTTTGCCTGTCTAGTTGCAGTGTCCTTAAATGATGGCAGCTATAAGCAACTTTTGCCCCCTGGTCTCCAGGACTGGCTCTTTAAACAGGTGTTGTTCTTTCTGATAGAGCCCCGAGTGACATACCACTGACTTCCTCAGTGTGTGGTGATGTACATATTTGTGGTACAATGCCAAAGTAGGCCTTGTTAGCAAGACTATTTGTATCATCAGAAGACAAATACAGTGCAGTCTCCATCCTTCAAGATATTCAAAATCCAACTGGACATGATCCTGGGCAACTTGCTCTAGTTGACCTTGCTCTGAGCTGGGTGGTGGAGAGGGGAAGGGTGTTGGACTAGATGATCTCCTGAGGTCCCTTCCAACCTCAGTAATTCTGTGAGAATTGTCTGAGATGAATCCCACACTTGGAGTTCTACTTGGTAGTTTTTCTATTTAAAGAAACAAGAAGAGAATATAGATGATTAACACTGCTTATGTGTGTGCACGTGATTTACATAGGTCCATATCCTTGTTGAAATTCCAGAGAACTCCATGCGTGAATACAGTACCACAGGAATGTTTCCTTATGCATCGTAATAGGAAGAGTTTTGTATTTTAAGATTCAGAAGTGCAAAGAGATGTTGTCAGCCGAAAATCCTCTTCTGTTCAGCAGGATTATTTAGCATAACGACATTACGTATTCAGCTTTGAATATCAAAAGGCAGTATTATGTTTCTTCTTTAATTCCTGTATTTTCATGGGCCAATGATTTTTTTGATCCCGTTGGTATTCTGTAATTACATATTAATTGCATTAAGTTCAGAAACATCATCAAAGAAGCACCACGCAATGGTAATCTTAAAAATGTTAGGATTCAGATTTCTCTCGTCTTCCATTCTACATTGTTATAACCACGGCTCTCATCTTTTAATCTTTTTTCCTTGGTATAGCCTTTATCACGAATAGAGATTCATAATATGCTCAGAATATGATGCCTCAAAATATTGTATAAATTGCAGCCATGTGTTGTCTTGCTTTGATGCTTGCACTGATTCTTTAGCTCAGTGCATTGTCCTTTGTCTTGACCTCGTTATTTATGGCTCCAATGAGCTGTGGAAAATGAGCAGCCAGGTCATCCTTTCCAAATTAAAACACTAGCAAGGTCAATGTAGGACAGGAAATAGAACATTTGGAATATTGCCACTTTTCTGCCTTATTTGCATATAAAAAGTGGGGACTGGAATGGTAGGAAATGGGTCCATTTTAATTTATTACAAAAAGTTATGATCTTACCCTTCCCTCTGCCCGGTTTATGCCTTAATATCAAGAGAGCACTCTTGCCCTTACTGTTTCAATCTTCCTAGTGTGACTGTATGGGAGAGGGGGGAAAGCGTGGCTATGTATGTGGAAAAGGAATGCTTTAAATAGCTGATCTTCTTCAGCATTGTCCTGTAAACACATTTGCTGCCGTCATTATTTCTGAAGCGCACGTTAAAAGTTGAATATTTACCATAGTCTTTACCAATGTTTCTGACAGAGCAATGGAGGAAGGGAAGGACGTCATCAGCCTTTCAATTCAAAAATGTTGTCCACAGTCTGCTGTGAACAGTTAACCTGCTATGTCACTCAGGGGCACTAGAGTCTTGATTACACACAAAACTATTTTCTAATCATTTTCTGTATTACCCTGGAAATTAGCTGTGTATCTTTGGTGTGACTTATAATGGCATCTAGTAGCTAATAACCTGTATCAATATACCTAGTTAACTTTTTGTTAGAATCAAATGTAAATACAGGGATTCTTCTTTTCTGCTTATTTCAGAGATGCTGCGTAGCAGGATAACGAAGTGTTTGCTTTCATGTCACCTGTTAACTGGTTAATGGCCTATGGAAATTTTATGTCTTCTCCTGTTCACTTTTGCCAAGAATATATCAATGATTCTTTTTTTTTCTTGGATATCTTTTTTTTTTAAATACCAAGTGGTTACCTTAGAAAAATATCGTATGGTGAGTAGACAGAGATCCTTTCTTATTGTAAAAATAGAAGAAGAAGATGGATTAATTAGGCTTTGGACCTAGGCAATATCATTCACTCTGTTTTATTTTTACGGCTTCTGTGTTAATGAATATCTTGTGCATCTCTTTGATCCCCTGAGAGAACATCCACACAATGTCCTCTATGTTTTATGTCCCAGGGTTGGCGTTACATATTACAGGCTATCTGGTCATCATTGCACCACTGCTATTTCGTCTTCTGACTGTGAATATCCAAGTGTGGTGGTTGACATTGCCAGACTGGTGTTGCCACCTGATGGGTACATGAACTTTTCCTGCTCCAACCTGTTTGCCTATATGCATGTTTTCATTCTTTGTCAAGCATCTTTTTCAGCTATTATAAGGAGGATGTATTTGATGAAACATAGGTGTCTAGATCTGGTCTAGTCGTCTTAGGCTCCCTTTATATTCAGAAAAGAGCAAAAGGACTTTCGCTGGCTCAGTTCATCTTATCCCAAAGTAGAGGTTTAAAACAGGTCAGATAAGCAGCAACTTAAAATTACTTCAGTCTTTTACTGTGCATAAAAAGGGCATAATATGATTAGCTTGGATGTAGATATTTACTATTTTATATATATATGTATGATATATATATGCTATGCATATATGATATACATATATGATATATATGATGTATATTTGATATATATATATATATGTATGATATATATGTGTGTCTGTGTATGAGATATATATATGCAGATATTTACTAGTGCCATTGCCTGAAAGGCCAGTGGCAGGGCCATGGCTGCTGGCTGTGCTTCTGAGGTCACAGCAGCCTCAGTGCCTCATAGGCTGGAGGGAGGCTCCTGGCTGCTGGCTGTGCTTCTGAGGTCACAGCAGCCTCAGTGCTTCACAGGTCAGTGGCAGGCCCACAGCTGCTGGCTGTGCTTGTGAGGTCACATTTGTCTCAGTGGTTCACAGGGCAGTGGGAGGCCCCTGGCTGCAAGTTGTGCTTGTGGGGTGGAAGAAGTACCAGTGCCTCATAGGCCAGTGGGAGGCCAATGACTGCTGGCTGTGCTTGTGAGGTCACATCGACCTCTGTGCCCTACAGGCCAGTGGCAGGCCCCTGGGTGCTGGCTGTGCTTGTGAAGTCACAGCAGCCTCACTGCTTCACAGGCCAATGGCAGGCGCCTGGCTGCTGGCTGTGCTTGTGAGGTCACAGCAGCCTCAGTGCCTGATAGGGCAGTGGCAGGCCAGTGACTGCTGGCTGTGCTTGTGAGGTCACAGCAGCCTCAGTGCCTCATAGGCCAGAGGGAGGCCCCTGGTTGCTGGCTGTGCTTCTGAGGTCACAGCAGCCTCAGTGCCTGATAGGGTAGTGGCAGGCCCACAGCTGCTGGCTGTGCTTGTGAGGTCACAGCACCCTCAGTGCTTCATAGGCCAGTGGCAGGCCCCTGGCTGCTGGCTGTGCTTGTGAGGTCACAGCACCCTCAGTGCTTCATAGGCCAGTGGCAGGCCCCTGGCTGCTGGCTGTACTCGTGAGGTCGCAACAGCCTCAGTGTCCTATAGGCCAGGGACAGGCCTATGGCTGCTGGCTATGCTTCTGAGGCCACAAGAGCCTCAGAGCCTGATAGGCCAGCAGCAGACCCACAGCTCCAGGCTGTGCTTGTGAGGTCACAGCAGCCTGAGAGCTGGCTAGGCCAGTGGCAGGACTAAGGCTGCTGGCTGTGCTTGTGAGGTCACAGCAGTCCCAGTGCCTTATAGGCCAGCAGCAGACCCATGACTGCTGGCTGTGCATGTGAGATCACAGCAGACGCAGTGCCTGATTGGCCAGTGGCAGGCCCCTGGCTGCTGGCTGTGCTTGTGAGGTCACATTTCTCTCAGTGGCTGACAGGCCAGGGAAAGGCCAAAGACTGCTGGCTATGCTTGTGAGGTCACAGCAGCCTCAGAGCTGGCTAGGCCAGTGTCAGGCCCTTGGCTGCTGGCTGTTCTTGTGAGGTCGCAACAGCCTCAGAGCCTGCTAGGCCAGCAGCAGACCCATGACTGCTGGCTGTGCTTGTGAGGTCACAGCAGACACAGTGCCTGATTGGCCAGTGTCAGGCCCTTGGCTGCTGGCTGTTCTTGTGAGGTCACAGCAGTCCCAGTGCCTTATAGGCCAGCAGCAGACCCATGACTGCTGGCTGTGCATGTGAGATCACAGCAGACGCAGTGCCTCATAGGCCAGTGGCAGTCCCATGGATGGACGCTGTGCTTGTGAGGTCTCATTTCTCTCAGTGGCTGACAGGCTAGGGAAAGGCCAATGGCTGCTGGCTGTGCTTGCTTGTGAGGTCACAGCAGCCGCAGAGCCTGATACGCCAGTGGCAGGCCCCTGGCTGCTGGCTGTGCTTGTAAGGTCGCAACAGTCCCAGTGACTGATAGGCGAGGGCAGACCCACAGCTCCTGGCTGTGCTTGTGAGGTCACAGCAGCCTCAGAGCTTGATAGGGCAGTGGCAGGTCTAAGGCTGCTGGCTGTACTTGTGAGGTGACATTTGTCTCATTGCCTGATAGGCCAATGGCAGGCACATGGCTTCCAGCTGTGCTTCTGAGGTCACAGCAGTCTCCGTGCCTCATAGTCCAGTGTCAGGCCCATGGCTACTCACTGTTGTTGTGAGGTCACAGCAGCCTCAGGGCCTGATAGGGCAGTGGCAGGCCCCTGGCTGCTGGCTGTGCTTGTGAGGTCACAGCAGCCTCAGTGACTGATAGGGCAGTGGCAGGCCCATGGCTGCTGGCTGTGCTTGTGAGCTCACAGCAGCCTCCGTGCCTCATAGACCAGCAGCAGGGCATGACTGCTGGTTGTGCATGCATGTGAGATCACAGCAGTCCCAATGCCTCATAGGCCAGGGACAGGCCCATGGCTGCTGCCTTGGCTTCCTTGTGAGGTCACAGCATCATCAGTGCCTGATAGGCCAGTGACAGGCACATGGCTTCCAGCTGTGCTTGCGAGGTCACAGCAGCCTCCTTGCCTCATAGGCCAGCATCAGGGCACGGCTGCTGGCTGTGCTTGCTTGTGAGGCCACAGCAGCCTCAGAGCCTGATAGGCCAGTGGCAGGCCTATGGCTGCTGGCTGTGCTTGTGAGATCACAGCATCATCGGTGCCTGATAGGCGAGTGGCAGGCACATGGCTTCCAGCTGTGCTTGTGACGTCACAGCAGCATCCGTGCCTCATGGGCTAGTGGTAGGCCTATGGCTGCTGGCTGTGCATATGAGGTCAGAGCAGTCCCTGTGCCTCATAGTCCAGTGTCAGGCCCATGGCTGCAGGCTGTGCTAGTGAGGTCACAGCAGCCTCAGGGCCTGATTGGCCAGTGGAATGCCCATGGATGCTCGCTGTGCTTGTGAGGTCACTGCTATGGAAATGAGGCTCGCCGGGCACCATAACAGGGTCTGACCCTAGGTTCCTGCAAGAAAGTTCAGAGCCAAATCAAAGCAAATTAAATAATTAAATTTTAATGATGCACATGCAGTAATTACAGCTCGAGCTGGGTGCCTCCGAAGAGGGAGCCCAAACAAAGAAATCCCTGGGCAATTATAGCTTTTTCCAATTAAGTTTCCCACCCCTCACGCGGTAGTTAGACCAACAGTAATTTTTTTGGTCTGGGGTCTCCTGCTCCTTATTGGCTCTCATCGTTGCTCCTAGGCAGGCTGTTTTTCTCCCTTAGCTTTACTGTTGTGGTTTCTGCTGACGGTTGTACCTTCGTTTCTCCTTGCGTCTTACCATTGTCTCTCAAGGTCCTGAGAAGGAGGAGGTGATTCCAAATCATAACAATTAACACTGCCCCAGCAGTGAGCTAAGGCTTTGCCCCTCAAGGTCCTAATGCCCTGCGCTGGTCTTATTTCAAAGCCTTGACATCCTCCCTTTCGGAGTGTGAGACACAGGAATGCAGACTGCTTGTACCTTCCTTATCTTCCCAGCTTGAACCAGCTCTGAGGCCCTTTTCTTACTGGACTAAGTAAAAGTTCATTATTTTATCTAAGTGCGGCCTAAGGCTTCAGCAAATTTACCTACTCATGCTAAGCAAGTTTTACAGAAGTTGTGCTAAGCGGCTACCTCAAGACAGTTTCAGTTCGCTATTCTTTAACAGTCCCCCCCTTTGTTTTTATGAAGCATCCGTTAATCTTTTAAACAGAGTTCTCAAAGCCTTTCGAGGCGTACTATCGCTTTCCATAATCTTATGTATAATATAATTGTAAGTAATAGGCATAACACAGTTAAACTGAACACAACTACTACCGGGTGCAACACGTGATTATAAATCCCTGTTGCAGTCGGTGACCATCCTAGAAGAGTTTCCCAGCCATGATGTTCTCCGTCCCTCTTTACCCTTTCCAAGACGTGGTGTATCTCTTCCGCATCACAATGAATGGTGATTAGAGTTTTTTGTCCATTGTTCCGGGTGCATTCTAGCAGTCAACACAAATCATCGCATTGTAGTAGTTTCTTTACTAGCATAAGATTCATTCCAATGGGGATAGGGAGTAAATTTTGGCTCAATGTATAATTAGATTGTAACAGTTGCATCCCATAATTTGGGGTAAAGCTACAAATACAAATGTTTGAGTGATTACTTGTATCTACAACACTGCTCTCTGTAAGATTACAAAGTGTTCTTACACAGACACATCCTTTTTCAACATATACAAGTACAGTTCAACTTTCACAGCAAAAGAAGAACATAGTATGACAGTATATGGACTGTTCCATTCAGGTTTTAACTTGGATTTTTGTGGAAATACTTTAACTAACACTTCGTCCCCAGGCTGTATACCAGGCACTTGTATTTCAGGTGGTGCGGACTGATATCACTGAGCATTTTTTTTTTTTTTAAGACTTTCAAACCTTTTTTTTTTTGGCATACTTAGAACATACTCTAGACAGTTTCAGTTCGCTATTCTTTAACAAGGGAAGCACGCTCTATCAGGCATAAGCTGACAGAAATCACCTTCCCCCGAACATTGCCATTCACTCTGGCCGTGGCACAGCCCCTCTGTCCCCGCTGGGCCCCGCTTCTTTGCATCCCTTGCCCACTTTGGTGTGTCTGGCACCTCTGCTTTGGCTGCGATGGCCGCACGGGGCTGTGTTGTCAGCACCAGCTGCCTGTGAGTGGCCCTGCACCCCAACACACCCCGTCATTCTCCAGCTGGGCCTCCGCCGATTTCCCTTTACCTTAGGCAGTTGCTAGACATCACTAGTTCCCTTCAGCCTCGCTCCCGCCACCCAGGCCCAGGGAAGCGCTAGCAGCTTCTGAGCAGCCGTGCTGACACTTCACCTGCCCGAGCAACAGAGCGACTTGCTTGCCGCACTGCTGCCGGGCGCTCCTGCGGCGCCCCATTCGCGCCTTGGCTACTGCCAGGCCCCGTGTGCCAGCGCGATCTCTGCCGCCCGTCGGCATTACCGGCACCTGTTAGAAAAGGACGCCTAAGGGAAAAGGACTGGGAAAAAAGCATTTCTGCTTTTCATGGTGAAATTCCGCACAGAAATCTGAAGCACTGCCAAGGACTGGGTTTTGTTTTGACGGCAACTTTATTGCTCTGAGAACACTCTTCAAGCTCGGATTGGTTAGCATTGTTTGGAGAACGGCTCTCTGTTGGGTTGGATGGTAAGTGGTGGTGTAGATGGTAAGCTTAGTCAGTCTTGACGGCTCCCGTCCTCAAGCTCTGCAGCTGAACGACAAAAGGAAGCAGGCTCACTCCCTGTCATGACATTCAGCACAAACCCATCTGCTCAGCGGTTTGCTTTCTAAACAGCAAAGACCTGAGCCTGCCCGCAGCTTGACGTGCGCTGTGACTCCGGGACTGGAGCGACCTCGAGAGGGAGGCTTCCAAAAGCCTCCCAGGAAAAGCCACCGCCTGTCCGTTGCGTGCTAGGACGGGCGTACTGTGCAGAAGAGCAGGACACAGCTACCTGCTCTCCTGACCCACGGTAGACCTTAGGGACGTGACATTTGGTGGCAGTTTTGCCTTCTTTCCTAGTGACCATTCAAAACTGGAAACAAACACACACACGAGGAAAACTTGCGTCTTTTTCAATTGAGGCAGAATATTTGGAAGCCAGGGCATACTGCACAGCCTTCCTGACGCAAGCCCTTGAAGGCTGCCCGCCCCGTGGAGTTGTTTACTGCCATGGTTGCTGTATTGTTCCCATAAAGAGCCGTCTGGAGGATGGCCGTCTCCCTTCTCCTCCCGTGGGTACTTCTGGAAAGGAGGATCTGAGCATTCCAAGCAGCTTTCCAGCTTCTTGATGGGTCTGCTCTTTTTCTTCTTGCTCTTACGCTTGTGACTGTCCATGTGGAGTGCAGAGAAATCCAAATCATACTGTCGGAAGGAAAGGGGCAAGTTAAGAACAGAAAAAACAGATGTGGCACTCGATGCCTACATGGGACTGTATTTTATCAAGTCTACTGCAGGGGATGATTTGCAGCTGCTCTGCGGTAATTTCTGAACGTCTGCCTTACTAAGAAACGCACACCCTCAGAGGTCGAGCGGACATTAGGTCTTGGCTTGTACACACATCATTAATTGAGGCTAGTTCTGGAAGAGGTGCCAAAGAAAACAATCATTCTCGTAGCCTG
This sequence comes from Dromaius novaehollandiae, assembly GCF_036370855.1. Taxonomy (NCBI): domain Eukaryota; kingdom Metazoa; phylum Chordata; class Aves; order Casuariiformes; family Dromaiidae; genus Dromaius; species Dromaius novaehollandiae. Next base: position 329,182 of record NW_026991493.1, read on the forward strand.
ATCCAGAACCGTGTGCACATGTGCCTCTAACTGTATGGTCCGGTTAGTGGGTAAATTGGTCTCGTTAGTGGGTAAATAAAAGTGGAATATTGGCGAGGAGACAGGAGCATGTTGACCGGCCAACTAGTGCAGCTGCCAAAACACTTGGTGTTCAGACTCCAAGGGGAACGGCAGGTCGCGACCCTTAGGTGCACCACACAGGCATCAACCTGGACTCACGTATTCCTAAAGAATTATTGCTTCCCTTGTTATCTGTACATCTAAAGAATTACCGCTCTCCTTGTTATCTGCAGCGCGTGCACACTACGCCACATTGTAGCCTATTCTTTCGCCTTCAACCCCCACCCCCCACCCCCCGAACGTCGCCAGGGGCCGATGCTCTATGGTGCCTGGGGCAGCCCGGTCACCTGCCTGCAAGGTTCCTGGGATTCCCCTTGTGGTTTGGGGATTTCAAGGTAATAAACATCTAATAGCTTTATTCCAGAGCGGTGTCTTCTACCCCTGCGTATTCCAAGCAGCAGTCAGCACCGTTAGCAGTCCCCTTCTGAAGTGCTAGCACAGCTCAGCAGTATCTTTCCTGCCTTCACTTGATCGACCTACCCACGTGATCTCCAGACAGACGCCGCACTATTGAGAGCTCTTTAAAGCCAACTGGGCGGACAGGAGAAACAGCCAGAGAAGAACAAGAGGAACTGCGGAAATCTCTTTTCTCGGTCTTTCTCCGTTTCCCTTCTATTTTGTTGTCGCTCCCTCTGGCGTGGGGATGTCCTCTTTTTCTGTTTCTTTGCTTTTCAGTCTTCCGGGAAGAGCCCTCAAAACCGGAAGGAACTGACACAGCTGAAGGTGCTCGTCGTTGAGGAGAATAGTTTTCAGACTGCTGCTCCGGGACTGGACAGCGGCACGCGTCTGCTTGGTGGCTGCTGAAGTGATGCCCGCCTTCCCCTCTGGCGTGTGATGACAGGTGGAGCCACCTGCTTTTGCAAGAATGCTCGTGTGACCTCTCTTGCTCTGTTCGTCCTCTGCTTCGGGATCGGTAAGGAGGACATTTTCCGGAGCTTCTGCCCTTATCCGGGCAGTTTCTGTCACTATGGGAAGATGTGCGCCTGCTTCCAGGGCAATACTGCTGCAGGTGGCAGTTTCGCTTGTTTCTTTCCAGCCTGCGAGAGCACCTCCTCTTGTGGGAATCACCGCCCATTTCTGTGATGCCAATGGTACTGGGATCCTCTTTCAGGGCTCCATTTCTCTTTAAATGACTTGAGCTCTGTATTTCAAAAGAAGAGATCGTGAGATGGCTATGTGCAAACACACAGCTTGGAGAAGCCCCAAACACAAACCCCTCCTACCAGGGAGTCCCACAGATTGCCTCAGGAGATGAAGAGGAAAAAAACAACAACAAAAAATGCCCCACTCTGCTTTAATTCGAAGTGCAAGGCCAGCAAGTGTTGTTCATTCCTACTTTTGGTTTTTGGCCGACTGGAAGCAAATGAGCATCATTTTTGAAAGCCCATCCAAAGAGCTGAGCACGGATTAAGGATGGCCCCAAATCGCGCTCTCTCTCTCTCTCTCTCTCTCTCTCTCTCTCTCTGTCTCTAGCTATGTACCTGCGTCCATTTTTCCCCTTTCAACTTTCCCTGAAACCCCCAGCATACTTGTTCCAGTGCTCAGGAATAAGCCATTCTGGTTTTGCTGTCTCAGCTCAAGTGACAGCACTAAAAATAAACCAAGCAGTCTTTCCCTTTTTTTTCCCAGGATTTGAGCATGACTAGGCTCTACTTCCAATGTCTCGCTGTGCTTCAGGAAGCGGAGCTGCAAGTAAAGAAGCAGCAGGGCTGCACGCAATTCAGCAGCAGCCACTGTTTGAGTGATTCCGGCTGCAGCAGGAGAGCTGTGAAGAAAGCTGCAGGGTGGGAGGGAAAATACAATGCAGACGCTACCAAAAAAGGAAAAAAAAAAAAGAAAAAGGAAGAAAAAGACAATTCCCACTACCCATTTGGTGCCTCTCTCCTTCCCTCTCTTCCCCCCTCCCCGTTACCTTCAGCATATGAGGAGCAAGCTGCGGTCTCAGAAATCCAGCCCCCTTCTTATTAGCCCCCGGCTGACCAAGGCATGAAGGGGGATAAGATGGCACGGGCGCGTCAGAAGTGCATTCTCCAAGTGTCTCACCATCACACCTTGGGAAACAACAGTGATCTCAGTTGAGACATGCCCTGTCAGCCTCCTCTTGGGCTGAATCCCATCCTGCCATCATCTAGGAGCAGCTGATACGTCATACTGAGAACGTAACCAAGACTACAAGCTGAAAATTAGATGCTGCTCTTCCTACCACGGCCGTCCCTTGCAGAGCAAGAACTCATCCTTACACCACCTCTGGCCTGAATTTCTCCTCCTTTATGGCATTCGCCAGCTCCACAGAGCACGTACGTAGCAAGTTACGCAAGTGCAGCAGGTGAAGGCCAAGCAATGAAAGACACTGCGTGACATGGGGAATTCCAGACTGGACAGAACGCAATTCTACCAATAGTCCTTTCCGCCCAGGACAGAAGGAAAAACACGTCAGAGGAGCAGAAGAGAGGTTTCAGCAGCGCGAAAGGGAAAGGTACCCCAAACCCATCTGAATACTCGCTCTTACCTGATATAAAAAAGTAAATACGCCTGCTGACTGAGAACGGTTTGGAGGTCGCAAAGGACTACCGAGGCATCATTCATCTCATACCACAGTCCATTACTGGCCTGCAAAGAAAGGCAACGATGCCTTTAGAGCAACTCTAGAGCGTGCTCTCTACAGGAAAACCCAGACAGAACACTAGCAGACAAAGGAGACACCAAGACTAGTCAAAGGAGACATGTAACGAGCTCTTTCCCCTTCAAAACAATGGTTGTCAGTAACATGCTGGGACAAGTTTCTCTTCACCAGCACAGATTCTGCCCTGCAAGAAATGAAGCTGATGCTTACCTTGGTGAAGCAGAAATAGTGTCCTGCACGACCGCTGGCACCTCTGTGCACCAGGACTGCATATAAGGCGTAGAGGACTGGTTCTCCAACTGGCTGAGACATGTATGCTCGCAGGTCCAAATACTCTGGATATTCCACATCCTGAAGACAGAGCAAGAGGATTCAAAACTCATCTGGGAACACTTCGTGAAAGAGCCGGGGAAGAACACTGCTAAGAATGTGGGCTGGAAGCTTAGACAGACATGTTTTGCCTCCTCAGAAATCGGTCTTCCCAGAGACAACATTTAATCGCTTCCATTGCAGAGAACTGCTCAATGCAAAACCAGCTCTTTCAGAGCGGAGCATACGCTTATCGTCACACGGGAGCTTTGCTGTTACCGGAAGAGAAAGAGTAAGACCTACTTCTTGCGCTGATTTTGCCTAGACATCTTCTGTCGCTATGGTTACAGTCGGCCGACATTAACAACTTTGAACAGAGCGTTCCGCCTTGGGAAATCTCCCTTCCCAAGAAGGCATTACACTTGCATAGATACCTTGCTAATCTTTCCACCAGTGAAGTTGGCAAATCTTTTCAGGGCTATGGTGAGAACGTTGGAAGAGCGATGTATTGTAAACCTCTTGGACGCAGCAACCATCTTTTCACACCTTCAAAGCAAGCACAGGCAATTGTTTCAAGGCATCTTCCCCCCTCCCCCTCACGCCAAAAGTCAAGCAAGTTTCCACGTCTCTCTCACGCTCATCCTAGCTGAATGGTATTTCCTTGCCTAAGACGGGGCTTCTTTCCTTAAAGCCACACCCTGCATTTCAGCCTTGCTCCTGCAGAGAACCTGGCAGGATGTAGGAGGCCAGCTCGATAAGGAGCGGGAACGTTGTCTTTCGGTAGCCAAGCAAATGCCTGAGCACGTATCTTTGCTGGGCCCAAAAGTAAGGCTTGCCAACAACACGCAAGGCAGCAGGAACGTGACTCTCTCACCGGAGCGTGGTTCCGGAATGCGAGCTAGCGCCTGCGCTTCTTATCAAAGATTTCCAACTAGTTGAACAGAATGACACCGATTCCGCTCTAAGAAGCAAATGTACTCTTTTCCAAGCTTTGGGTGACTTCAGGGTTCATTAGCTGCACAACCCAAAGCCGCTCCGAGGCGGACAATGGGTTCGGCCACTATCTCCTAGTCCGATGGCATTAGGAAGACTACTTACTTGCTACATTTGTAGCAATTCTCACCATCCAGCAGCTCAGGTCTCACAAATTCTTCGAGCGCCCCGGGGACAGAGGAGGCTGCCTGGAGGAGGAAGAAAGGAGGGCACTGAGTTGCTGGAAACTCAAATGCCAACCCGCAACTCCTCTTTTGCCGCAGGGCCTCCCTCGTGCACACGTGGGAGACCTACTTGCGAAGCAGCGAACACCGCGAAGAAGGAGGCAGAAGCAGAGTATGCTGAACACTGACCTTGTTTGAAAAGGACTGTACTTTGGTACCAAGAGCTACCTGTCTGCGGTAGCGCACAATCAAGTTATCTGTGGTATGCCTTTGCGTAAATCACAAGAGCAAAAAAAGCCATCGCGTACCAATCAGAAGTGTATCGGGGTAGTCCAAAACTGGGAAGTATCATAGGACGAGCATGCGCGCGGAGATACGCTAATTGCTCTCTCTCTGGCTTAAACCCCCACACACACGGAGACCATTCACGGGGCTTCCAGAGGAGGACCAAGTCCAATCCACCTCCCAGCCTCCACCAAGCGTTTTTGCCGTGAACAGCATACATGCCTACGTGAACTCCGTCGAGTTTAGAAAGCCACAAAAAGAAAGAACAGCCCCCGAAAGCTCGGGGCCTTCGACGGCATCGTCAGCCACCGCTCCAAGACGTCTTACCTTTATCTCCAACGGGATATCGAGGAAGGCCTCATAGGACTCTGAAACTGCTTGGCAGCTCAAGCACGTTACTGGAAGCCAAACAGAAGCACTTCACAAAATGGGAAGGAGACTCACTTTGCCCGTTTACATTATTGAGAGCCGCTACTTCTTGGCACACCGCAAGCTCTTTGCGACAAACGGGCACAAAGGCACAGATCAGTTCCAAGGACAGTAGCAGTTTCCAAAAGTACCTCTGGATCTTAGGAATCCTCCAAATATTTGGTGAATGACCGTGGTGGCTTGCGACGACGTGTCCAAGCTGGAAACAAATTATCATCAGCGCTCAGAAGAGCCGAGGCGGAGAGGTAGCTCTTTCTTCAAAGAGCTTTTCTTTTCTACGAAAACCCTGGGCAAAGGTTTTCACGTAGGGTAGGAAAGGAAGGCGTCAAAAGTGCTAGAGAACACTTCAAGGTTAACTTGGTTCTGCTTACCTGGTGCTTCCATTCAAGCAAGCTGTCTGCATAGCAGCCACGGTGTAACATAAGAATTCGTGAGCATCTTCCTGTCTGCCAAAACAGAAATGCTCCCCTATTCCTAATAAACACAAAGGGCACAATGCTTATCTCTTCAAAAGGGACAGGAAACCTACTTTTCTAAAAGCTCTCTTTCCTACAACAATTAATCTCTCCAAGCCCTTTGCACCCGTGAAATAACCCTCTGAAAATTCAGACGTTTCTGCAAAGAACGCCATCTGAAATGACTTACGTCTAAGGTCACTGAAGACAGCCGTAGGCTCGACGGCGTTGTCAGAGCAGAACAGGACATGCTTAACGTGAGCTTCCATCGTACACAGCATGCAGAAGCCTTGCTCACGACCTGTCAAGAGTCAAGGAAGAAACCACCTCCGGCTAGTGCAAGATACCTACGTACCTGTGGAAAACCTTAAGCACCAACAATCTCCAAGTTGGAAGTGCGGTCTCTGCTCTCCGTTCCACGCTCTCTTCTCCAAAGGTGCCAACAGCCCAGTCTGTGCGCATAAGCATTAACCAGTAAGCCTGCACTAGCACGCATTTTCTGACGAAGCACCTGAAGGACTACTGCCAAGCCCTCTTCTGCAGGGAGGTGCACGGGAATAGCCCGACTAGCTCATATTGCTTTCACGGTGCTCTGTGGTAGTTTTCCTCTTCTTCCGGTTCAGCAGTGACCACATCAGGTCTCGCAGCGGTCGTGCATTAGGGAAACCCGGCTGGGAAGGAACACCGAGAACCTGTGATGCCCTCCTCCGAAAATTTATCATCTTTCGAGCAGCCGGAAAGCCACAGGCCAAATATTCATGAAGCGCCTTACTTCCCAATGCCCTTGATCATTCACAGGAGGGAAGAAAGAACCCTCCTTCGACGCCGGAGCACGGGGCATTAAAGGAAAGCAAGCACTCCCTCAGCTATCCTGAGCCTGCCGTGCATGCGCTCTTAAAAGGGAGCCCCTGCAGGGACACTAGGAAAACCCAGAGTCTGCTTCACAGAGTCACTGCTGTCCTTTCACCTGCAGAGCTGTCCAGCAGCTTGCAAGGAACGTGTTCACAAGTACTCACACGACTGGCTGTGTTCCCCAGAAAGCAGGTAATTGGCCAGAGGGGGCGTGTAGGTCAAACACTGTAGAACAGAGTTGAGGAAACACGTATTGCCCAGGTTGCGGAGTCCAGCTCCAACGCTTTGCCTTTGCCGCCAAGCCACAGAAATCTTCTCGGGTGGGAAATGCATCCTTTGTGGCGGAGCAATTCCGTCAGTAACGCCTGCAAGGAAATTAGATTCTAAGAGAGACTGCCGGCCTTTGTTTTAGGAACGGAGGTTTCAAAGGCAGCGTTCTGGAGAGCAGCCCCCACAAGAACCAGCTGCCCTGCAGAACACAAGCACGTAGTAGAGACAGCCCAGGAAGGCTGCCACTCACGTTGGCTGGTCAGCGCACAGTTGGGGAAGAAGAGTTTACTCATCTGTTTGACTTTTTCTCATGGGCAACCACGACTACTCGGCCTTCAGGAACTGTTGCCGAGTCCCTTCCATCCCCAGGCGCTCAGCTGATAGTCCAATTATGCTGGCCTTTTTCCTTAGCCACTGCCAGCGCCTTTGGGGAGTCACAAAATTCACCTTTACTCTTGAAGTCTTTACTCACAGGAGTAGCTCCTTTCTAGGCCAGCTCCTGCAGATGGGGCCTGACTGCAACTTGCAGAGCATGACTTCATTTCTGTCACACGCAATTCCAGTTGGAAAAGGAACGAGCCCAGTTATCCAGAAGGCTCGCTGAGCCCACGCTCGCTTCCGCCAGCGCGACCGCGAGCACCCGGGCAGAGAGCGCGCGAGGAGCTGCTGCGCCGCCGCCCTCTCTGCCGCAGAGTGACCCCAGCTCTGCGGGCCATTGTGACGGCGGGCAGCTCGGCCAATGAGGAGGCTCGTAGCAGCCGAGTGGGCCGGTCCTGATGCGGCGCAGCCAATCGGATCGCAGCGTGTCTGTGACGGGCAGGTACCGGGGTGGCGTGGCCCTGCCCCCCCTTTAGGACCCGGGGCCGTTGCAGAGACAGGGCTCTCCTGGCGCCAGGGACCCGACGGGCACCATCCGCAGCCTGCGGCCACTGCCCAGCCCTGCTCACGGCGGGGGCGGGGGCTGTGCTTCCGCCGGCACGGCTCACACCTCCTTCCCAGGCAGAATAAGCCTACTCAGAAAAACGGGCATGCTGCTGTCACCGTACCTGTTGTGCAGTTTGCGCTGGCATGTTCACGGTGGTGCGGGTTGTCTTTTCCCCTCTTGGGGACCCAAGTATCCAAATGGTACTCCACTTTGACCTTGCCTCTCCGAGCTGCTCTGAGGGAAGGGCTCGGATCTGCAAGTGCAAAGCAATGCTTTTGAAGCCAGCCAGCATTTCATTCCTAATAGGAGAAGAGGAAGAGGAAGAAAAGAGGAAGGAGGTCATTTAAAGCAAAGGCGCATTGTGTGACGTCTTACTATGAGCTGCTTAGACTATGGACAGATATCTAACTCTGACTCTGCCAGCTGAACATGTTAGCCCCCTCGAGTAAAGATCCCATAAAAGGCTACACTCCCTCTCGCTGGGGTTCATCGCTCATAGCAACACATTCTTCACATCCTGAACCACTCAGACCCCTTAATGTGTAAATGTAGTGTATGAGGAAGGAATATGTTCCATTATTCCATATCCCTAGATTTATCATTGAGACTGACAGGTGTTATTAAAAAATAACCAGTCAGTTTCCAGAGCAACTCTGGCAGGATCTAGAAGCACAAGTTTTCTGAAAGCAAACATTTTCATGCTTCCTGTAACACCCTGGAAGTTTCAGATATTTCTGACTAAATTGTGAGAGAAGACTAAATGAAAGAAAGATAAATAACCCAGACGAGTAATAGCTGTTCATCCAGTCTTAACCCAGCTATCCACTGAACACCACGGCTTTCACATAGTCTAGATGACAATTCAGAAATCCATTACATTGTCAGTCTAATCCAGGCTAGAACAGGACTCAGTCCAATGCAGATACATTGCAGACTTCATGGCGTAGCCCAAACAGACTAGCTTCCCTCACTCATCATCTTACACATGGCACTGTATGGGCATTGTCCCAGGAGTTGCCCCTGCTCCACGACACGAGCAGCCACCGTAAGCACAGTCTAACTAAGGCTGCGTTGCCTGTGACATCTCTGCTGTCTAAGCTCCACTGATGACTTTCCCTGCTAGGGACGGTCAGAGCAGATCACTCTTCAGCTGAGTAACCCAATTCAGCTCTCTGCTCTGAAGGCCAACAGTTTGTCAAACAACCTCTAAGCCCTCTAAGTAGCACAAATAAGCTAGTTTTTCTGGCAGATAGAGATGTCCTTAAACTCATGCCAGAATCAGGGGAAGGGTCTTCATTCATATGTTTCACAGGCTCCAGGCCAGCTGCAGCATACTGGGAAAAGAATGAGATGTTGCTCCAAAGGCAGTACTGAATTGCGTAGTTCTGTGAACATCTAAGCAAATGACATTTATCTGGGGAGGTGGAGCAGGGAGGGGCTCTATTGCAAGTCTGAAGTCCTGAAGTTTTTCTATTTAGATAAATCTTCTGATTTGTTTTCAGTAAGATATCTTTGGAGTGAAGAAGGAAGCTATTCAGTATTATGAAGGTGCATTAAATGTTTGAAGCTTTCAAAATAAGAGTTTATTTCTGGGATCGATAGTGCACAAAATATCTCGCACCTTCATGCAAGGAAGGTAGGCCTATTTCCTCATTTAAGAGATAAAAAGATCATTCTCAATCTGCAGATAGAAGCATAGAATAATTTAAGTTGGGAAGGATTTCTGGAGGTCATCCAGTCCAACCTCCGCCTCAAAGCAGGTTCAGGCAGATCAGATTGCTCAGGCCCTATCCAGCTGAATTTTAAGTATCAGCACAGATGGAGAGTCTACAAATTTGCACCTAATCCAGTTTTTGATCACTCTCGTTGGGGCAGGAGACAGAAATTTCCTTCTTCAGTTTCCCAAGTAGTCCATGGCTAGTTGCTGTGTTATAGGGCAGAAAATGTTTGGTAGGTTGGAGATAAACAACAGCCAACTATTCAAAGATAACTCAGTGTCTAAAAGCAGTCTGGTCTTTTGTGTATCTAAGCAGGGTAAGCATTTTCCTTGTGTACCTAACCATTATAGGCTGTTTTTAATCCTGTTGTCTGTTTCTTGAAATGGGCAAGTACTTCTGAAGATCTGGCTCAAGGGGGGAATAAACTGGCTTGATATCTATGGTACCTACTCTTATCTTTCTAGATGAAACAGGTCAGTGAGAGAATAGTTTTGTACATATGCAATACCTTGAAGCCTATGCTAGAAACAGACCTCAGCAAGAACTGAAACCTCAGTTCAGTCACCCATATGAGAAGAACTCAGCTTTGAGAGCATCAGCCAGGTTACTGGTAACCTCCAATAGAATAACAATAATTTTTAACGGGAGGTGAAAATGGCAGAACCTTTACAGTGATGACTGATTCCCTTTTTGTTCATGATTCCTTCCCTTTCAGCATGAGATTTTTCACCCTCTAAAGGGAAAGTATTTTATTTGGTGAATCGTCCCAACTTATTCTTGAGCGGAAAATGGCCAATTTTCCTTCACAACAGGGATGCGAGCAAATGAGAAATCCTTTCTCAGCCAAACCTGGATGATCTGGTGGTATCTCCTCCTCTCCGGAAAGATGAAAAGCTGAGTTTTCCTGCTGCTGTTGCCATTAAGTGCTTGCCACCACTTCATTAAAGAGAGAAAACTCTCTTACTTTCTTCTGCCAGGATCTGGATTTGTTATTTGTATGTTTACAGGTTGCAGTCACAAAGGTCAGGATGGTGGCAGGTCCATGGAGCTAGGCCAGGTCTTACCAAGTTGGCACAGCTGCAGCCTAACCATTATGTTCATATTTCAGCAAAGCTGAAATCAGGGCTACTCTGCCCTGTTAATGGACTTTGTAGCCCATACGGAGCTATAACTACACTGCTACCACCTTTCCAAGGCCTTGACCTTATGGCATAGCTGAGCTTTATAATTTATCAGAGCAGCAATCCAAGCATGATTGCATGCCAATCAATGTTGGAGCCACAATCCAGTTTAATTATCGGGATATTTTTCACAGCTTTGTTTAAAGACTGGATGAAGTTTCATACTTTGGCCGGTCCTCCAGTGCTTTACACTACAAAAACCTAAGGACTAGGTATCCCAGTAGAAATACGGGGATTGAATCTCTCTCCATACTGGAATATAACCTAAGTCCCAGCTGAACACTGACAGTTTTCCTAAAATTCTTAATAGTACTGTTCTTGATTCATTGAGTTTTCCTCACCTGCTTGCAACAGGGAAACCCCAAATGCCCCTAGGACCTCCTGACTCTAGGCAATGCTGTTCTACCACACATTGACTGACTTTAGCATTGCTGTCATGACAAGTCATTCGGCAGGAATTTTCCCAAATCTCCTACTGGAACTCAAATTTTTGGGAAGGAAAGAAGAAGAACAGGATTCTAGATGGTGGATCATAAGGCTTTCTTAGAAAAGCAAACTGTAGCTTTGAAGAGACATCAGATCTTTAACATTTTAAATTCCCTAATTTTGTCTGGGTTTCTCTAGGTGGAGACTAAGGGATAGATGAATGCAGGGCTTATGAAAATCTGTTCTTTTTGATGATATTTGTCAGAAAGCATATTTAGGTTTGAGATTTTGATTCTTGATTGAAACATGCTGCCAGTTCTGCTGAGGCTTAGCTCTAGATGGCTTTGAATATCTTAAACATCAGCACAGAGAGAGAAGGTGTGCAGATGTGACTCACTGCTGTGGAGGTAAGCTCTTTGATGACCAAAGGATGTCTATGATTTCTTTTCAAGCTATTTCCTTCCTTTGAGCTGGCAGTCCACTGAAAAAGACAGTTTTGGACAACTCAGAAATCTGGCTTAAAAAAAACCTCACATCTCTGTTCAAGATAAGGACAGTGCAACATTGATAAGTATAAAAACTGTGAACTTCACATATCTGATGAAACTTAATAATCAGAAACAAGAGATAAACCTTGAGCTTCAGCCTCTGCAGCAACAGAAGGATGACAAATAGCAGGACCAAAAGGTTACACTGTCACATTCTTTTTCCTACTTTTTAGGACTGTCAGGCCAGTGGGATAATAGTGCACATAGTCCAAATGTTTTTACTACCCTGTGCATATTCTAATTTTAGCATTCTTGAGATAAATGGCTTCTGAGATAGCAATGACCTTTAATCATCACTACTTGATCAAAATTCAGACTATAACATACTGAAGATAAGTTTTCTCCTTAGCCATGTGTCTTTGGGCAAAAACAATTATGTTTCTCAGTCACGTTACCTCTCAGTGTAAAATATGCTGGCAGCAGTTTGACAAAGAGAGACTTGTAAAATCCTTCTTTAGTGTGCCATAGATGATCATAGGGACACAAGCTTTGCTATCTCTATGCACAGCTTTAGGGAGAGGAAGTCGGGGAAATAAAAGCCCTAGCAGTCATGCAGTGGAATGCAAAGGGAATCTGCAAGACCTCTTTCCATCCCACTTTGACTGTAAGCCTCATTCATGCAGAAGCAGGGACCTCTCACCTGTCTGAGATTCATTCCATCACTTTCAGCTCAATAAAGATCTAAACTCCTTCTGCCAACTGAGGGACAATATTCATAAACTCAGCCAGAAGGGATGGAACATCTATTAGTGATAGAACACCTATCCCTAGAGCTAGCTTAGTTGAATCGATAAAAGGATGCCAAAGCCTTTCCCAACTTTCTCAACTGCCAGAAGTGATTTGGCATTTATTCTCAAAGCCACATTGACGACAGATGTGTAGTTGGTAAGTCACAATCTTATTTCAGTATTCTTTTTTTGGAGTGAAAGAACACTTCAGCTTGATTACATTTCAAATTATGTCCAATGTCCTTAAAATAACTACCAGTTCACTCAGTTGCCTCAAGTTAACTGATGATACGTAGAGGTGAAAAGCAGGAATAAGTTCCTGTTACTTTACAATAGTAGCAAAATTAGAAGTAAACCTTTCTTGAATTTCTGTGATTTTTTCATGTTTCCAGGCAGAATAGGAAAAAAGGTGGCAGTCATGACTGACGGAAGAGAGAGATTTGACAGAAGAGGGAGAGTTACTTTCCCTAGTGTTTGGGGGGGGGGGAGGGGGGTGAAAACACTGGTGTCCGTTCTCTAAGACTTCCTTTCCAGAACTTCAGGTTCTTTGTGTTACACTGGAAGAGGCTACTCCTTTCATTTACTGAAGACGTAGCAGAAATGGCCATAAAATTCAAATCACATTTCTTTTCTCCTCTTGAATATCTTTGAAAGCTTTTTCTCGTCTCCATGGACTGGTGGTTTTCCTATAAGGGCGAACGTTCCTAATAGAACAGAGAACTGAAATGCTGTGCCACACGCTCCTCAGCCAGGAGTCCTGTTTGTGCTTGGAACTTGGAAGTTGAAAGCAAGGATTCCTCCAGGTTTCAGTAGCAGAGGAACACAATCTTTCAAGATAAAAATTGAAGATACAACCAGTTAAAAGTCTACCTAAAATCACTTCTAACAGTTAAGTACCTTTCCAAATCTCACCCTTAGAAGCTGATCAAGTCTTCCTTGGAAGTCCTACTCTTCGTATCAAGCTTTTGATAAATTTTCCCCAAAGTTCTCTTTCTAACAATTCTTCTGAATTTTCTCTACTATGACCTAAAACTCTCCTCAGAGAATCCTTCACCTCCTTATTCCTTAGGCTGTAGATTATAGGATTCAGCACCGCAGTCTCCACTGAATAGAACAGAGAGGCCCATTTATCTCAGTCCAATGAGTAGCTGGACATTGGCCTAACATACATAAAAACGGTAGTCCCATAAAACAACAAGACAGCTCTCAGATGGGAAGCACAGGTGGAGAAGGCTTTGCATCTGCCCTTGGAGGAGTGGATCCTCAAGATGGTGGAGATGAGATAGATACAGGAGATTAGAATTGCCAGAGACGCAAAGATGCCATGAAATGTACCAAAAATATGAAGTACCATCTCGTTGCTATAGGTGTCAGAGCATGAAAGCTGGATCATAGGGGGAAAGTCACTGAAGTAATGACTGACAACACTGGAGTCACAGAAAGAGGGTGTGAAGGTGGAGATAGTTTGTGCAAGTGCATGGACAAAGCCAATGAAATAGGAGATGATTACCATCTGTGTATAGGCTTTTGAGGACATGACAGTTGCATAAAGTAGAAGGTTACAGACAGCCACACGCAGTCATATGCCATTACTGCCAGCAGGAGACACTTAGCACGAGCCCCGAGGAGAAAAGTGAATAGCTGTGCCACACAGGCACTGATTGAAATGGCTCTCCTCACTGCTGAAGAGTTCACCAGCAACCTTGGGGAGATAGCTGAGCAGTAACAGAAAGCCACAAAAGCCAAGCTACCGAGGAAAAGGTACGCTGTGTATGAAGCCGGGGGATCAACCTTGATCTGCGTGATCATTCCAAGATTCCCTATTAATGTGCTTAAAAAAAAGCAAGTCACCTTCACCTCTTGGCTTTGTTAGTCCAGAGAGGATAAACCTCAATGGCCTCATAGTGATTCCTCTCAGGCATGCTGGTAGCACACTCGTGTTATCTCCCAACAAGAAACTGATTCAACCCCTAGAAGTAATGGGAAACTGGCAACACACAATTTATTTTCTCAGTAGTCACAAGTATGGGGCATTTTCATCATAGCTTCTGACCAGACTTCTTTAATTACACATTGAAATGACCTGTGATACAAGGGAGTACTGTTCCTATTTTTCAGGTCAGATAAGAAAGCCCAGAAAGATGAGATAGCTTATTTAAAAGGCAACAACAGCACTCTGAAACACTAGTGCTTCTTTCTGTATTGCAGTTACCAATACATTTTTTGCCTACTAACTAACCCCCAACCCCACCCCAATCCCCCTCCCCCAACTGGCCCTAACCTAAGCCCAACCAGCCCTAACCACAACCCTAAATGGCAGACCCTAACCCTCTAACCCTAAACCCTTAATGGCCCTGACTCCAACCCTCTAAACCCCCTAACCCTAAAACCCTAACTCCAACCCCTAACAACTCTTAATCCCAACCCTAACCCCAAACCCAACCCCAACCCTAAATGGCTCTAACCCTAACCCTCCCACTCTGCCTTGATGGCTCTGAGCGTAACCCCAACCTCTGACCTGCTACCTTGAACTTGTAGTCACCCTTACTCCTTGCCCTGTCACCCCTAAACTGGCTATGTAACCTGCTAAGGGTAGCTCTCTAAGCCTAAGGTGTATATGTGTATGACTGTATGTATGTATATATACAGTGCATACACATTTTATTATTTGTATATGTGTCTAAAAAGAAATAAGTATGGGAAGGCTTAATTTGCATATTTAATGAATTCATTAGCAAGAGTAGGATACTATCTGGGAGTAAATAATTTTTTTTATTTTAATTGTAGAGTAATAATTATTTACTCCCAGCTGGTATGCTAGAGAAAAAGAAGACAGAAGAAAACAGAGAGCAAAGCACAGATTAAAGAGCAAAGAAGAAAAGCAAAGAGCACAGCGGAGAGCAGAAAGAGCAAAGCACAAAGTGCAGACCACAGAGATTACAGACCACAGCGCACAGAGCAGAGAGCAGAGCAGAACACTCGTCGTTGCATCATCAGCAACTCTTGGGCTTCTATCCTCACAACACACAAAACGTAACAAACAAGCCCACACTCTACATCACCTGCACATACTCTTCAGCATCCATCTCTAATCTCACCAATACATCAGCCAGCACATACTCTACATTCCTGCAGAAACAGGCAAGTGCACCTCCAGGTTTTTGGACAGCTCCCAGTAACAGGGTGACCAAGCGCCTCCAAAAACCGCCCTGCCTAGAAAACACCCAGCTCCGAGCCGAAGCTCCACACCCACGCAGGCAATGATTGATCACCACCTCGCAGAGCATTGGGGACTCAGGGGGGAAAAGAAACCCAGCTGGGAGCAGAACCCCAGCTGTGTGGGTCTTTTGTTTGGTTGGTTGGGTTTTTTTGGTTTTTTGTCTGGTTTGTTTTTTTTAAAAAAAAAATCTAAGAAATTCTAACTAGAACCTGAAAAAAGAAAAGAACATGCATACAAGGTTAGACACACTAACAACCCCACCCAACAACCAAACAACTGCCCACTCACTCCCACCCCAGCCATTCATCACCCCTACTAACAGAACCATCTCCTTCCATCCTTTTTTAAAGGTAACACTGTACTGGCTTAAATAAGAATCCCCCCAAATGGCCACTCAATCAAAAAAGAGTTTAAAGAAAAGAATACTTTTACTTCTTACTGAAACCCCCCCAAGAAGTTTCATAGATACATTATTCTGCTCTGGTGACTGCCATTACTACACACCCCCCAACTTCCCCCCCCCCCCACAAACACACACAAAAAATGGCAGCACAGAAGACACTGCCAGCCAGAAAGACCTATGACACCACAACCGTGCAGCTCTGATGCCCTGGACGAGCCCATGAAAGAGTCAGATGCCACCACCCGTGACGGAAAAGGGCCAGCAAAGCTGGGAAAAGCAATGCAGAAGAGGCCAGCAAGAAAGACCTGAGGCTGTGACAACACTGGGGAGAAAACCCTGAAAGGGCGCCAGGAAGACACACAACAAGAACGGGCTCAGAAGAGGTGTGGCCAGTGAGGCCTCGATGATGGCTGCAAAGATGACTGACTGCAAACGGCCACGATGTGGAGTCAGAGCAACAGACCACCCCCTTTTAGCTGCCTGCACAGAACAAGACACAATCCATTGGAGCAATGCTGACGAGTCAGGCCAGGCAAAAAGACAGTGGATGCCTGCCATGCTAGTGCTGCAGAGCACGGGCTGTGCTCCTTGAGCACAACGAGCAAGAGCAACATCAAGACCTGAGCAAAAGAGAGTACAGCTACAACACACACCACAGACTGCACAACAACACAGACACAGGCTGGAGCCGCTCTGCCTAGCACATCCTCACTTTCTGCCATGCACACCCCACTGCCTCATGCACACACACATCCCAAACCACCCTCCACTCTACACTGAACGTCAGCACACACCTGCGCGCGCGCGCACACACACACACACACACACACACACACACACACACACACACACACAGTCAAGACACCCCAACACCCTTTGCCCATCAGCTTAGCTCTTCCGGTGCTCTGCATCACCATCGGTCCTCAAGAGCCATCCTCAATGGCAGACCCATCCTCTCCGATCTTCCTTTGCTTGCCACATTTGCCTTCACCTGCCACACCAGAGCACAAGTAGTCACCCCCGTGCCAGTTGGCTCCAGCCTCACCTGCAAGAGCACTCTCCACCAAAGCACCATGGGTGCTCCGCTCACCTGAACTGCGCCAATTCCAAACACCAGCATCCTGGCTGGGGGGAAGCCCATGGCACCTGGAAAAAACAAAATAATGAAGCCACTCTTCTGGCAGGCAGCGCTCACCAGCCCTACAATGCCCAACACCAATCCGCTCACCTGAAATCCTCAGCCACGCTTGGGAAAGGCCCACACCATACCTGAAAAAGCACAGCAAAAGACATCACCAAGAGGCAACCCGCCATCACCCTACCACGCCATCAGATTCTGACCCAACAAGCTCCCCCTCTTACCTGCTCGGGCTCTTCTCAGCACTCTACTTCTCCTCTTCACAACTTCCTGCAAAACCTGAGACAACCACACCTTGAGGTGATGCCAAAACCACACCCCACCACAACAGTACCTCACTACAACACCTTTGCCTGCTCTGCTCACCCATCTTGACTGCTGGGCCATTGGCCGCCACGCCAAGGCCCACCAGGCACCTGTAAAACCAGAACAGCGCCAACGAGACAACAGCCCTACACTGGGCTCTGCGTCCTCTCTCAGACCAACACTCACCTTGCCCTGCTCCTCCCGGACGCAAGCAACTTGCTCTCCACAAGGCTCCACACCTACAAGCACAAAGCAAAAATTAACCAGGGAACCACTGACCACAACACTCCTTCCAACAAGGAATCTCTAGCTCACCTTCTTACGGCATTCCCCTTCCTTCCTCCATCTCCCTCAAGAGATCCAAACACTAATCCGCATCTGCAAAAAAGCAATGTAAAATGGAACACACAGATGCTGACCAATCACTGTCCCAGCCCATCACTGCCACACTCCACGCACTATCATTCCTAACACCCACAGGCAAGGCAGCTCCAGCCCCGAACAGACACACAGACACAAACATGAAGAAAAGCCCTATGCAAAAAGAACTATTCCCATGCATAAGATGCTGCCAGCCAAAAAGCCCTACAATGCCACAACCACACAGCTCTGATGCTCCAGATGAGCCCACGGAAGAGTCAGACGCTACTGCCTGTGATGGAAAGGGGCCAGCAAAGCTGGGAAGAGTGATGCAGAAGAAGCCAGCAAGGCAGACCTGAGGCTCTGACGATGCAGGGAAGAAAATCCTGAAAGGATGCCAGGAAGGTGCAAAACAAGAGCGGCCTCAGAAGAGGAACGGCCAAGGAGGCCTCAATGATGGCTGCAAATGGCCACGATGCAAAACCAGAGTGACACGCCACCCCTTTTAGCTGCCTGCACAGAACAAGGTGCTATCCATTAGCACAATGCTGATGAGTCGGGCCAGGCAAAAGACAATGGATGCCTGCCGCGCTAGCGCTGCAGAGCATGGGCCACGCTCCTTGAGCGCAAACAAGAGCGACATCAAGACCTGAGCAAAAGATACCACAGCTACAACACACACCCCATAAACTACTCAACAACACAGACACAGGCTGGAGCTGCTCTGCCTACCACACCCTCACTTTCTGCCATGCACACCCCACTGCCTCTGCCTCACACACAGCACTCATCCAGAAGAGTTCTCCATACTACACTGTATGTCAGCACACACACCCAAGACACATCGACACTTTGCTCCTCACCTTAGCTTTTGCAGTGCTGTGCGTCACACCATTGGTCCTCAAGAGGCATCCTCAATGGCAGCCACATCCTCTCTGATCTTCCTTCGGTCACCACATTCGTCTTCATTGCCTGCCAAACCAGAGCACGGGAGATCACCCCCATGCCAGCCAGCTCCAGCTGAAGAGCACCCTCCACCAAAGCGCCACCGATGTTGTGCTCACCTGTGCCGCACCAACTCCAGACTCCAACATCATTGCTGTGGGGACACCCATGGCACCTGGAAAACCAAGACAAAGTTACTATGCTGCCAGGTAGCGCTGACCAGCCCTACAACAACTGAAACACCATTCTGATCACCCATTCTACCTCACCTGAAATCCTCAGCCATGCCTGCAAAGGGCCGACATAGTACCTGAAGAAGCAAAGTAGGCAGCCCCAGAAGCCAGGGTAGGGGTCAGAAGCAGAGCCACAGAAGGGCAGGTGGCACTAGGTTCACAGGCATGGATATAAGAAAGGAGCTGCCAGGCAAGACTGCAAATTGGTTCCTGGTGGTTCCGAGAAGTACAACCGTTTCTTCTCTCTCAGCACTGAGGCTTAGGCAAGAGAGGTGAGTTCATTAGCTGAGGGGAGGTTGGTTTTTGAGCTCTTCAGGCACATGGGCTTACTCACAGTCCGCTTTGCTTTCCGACGAGGTGACTTCCTTTCTCATCCTACTGCAGTTACAGGAAGGGAGAAGGCTTCCTTCCCTCTTCATACAAAATCTGGACTCTTCTACAAGTCTGCATACTACAGAAAAACCCCACACAGTTTCTCCCTGAACAGGGCTGACAGTATTTCTGAGGAGCAGCAAAACATCCAGCGAGCCAGAAACCAGACTAGCTGATGAGAGCAATACCTCACACAGATCCACCTTACTGGAGATAAAACACACAACCACCACCTAGGGTGTAAGTGTAGAAGGAAATGTTTTCCCAGGACCCCTGCTCTCTTCTCTTGTCTGCAGTCCAGCAGAGGCACAAGCAACGCCTCAAGCATCAGCATGTTCAAAGAGCCCAGTGAGGAAGTTAGGCCCCTTCCACAGTAAACACACAAACACCAGAAAACAATACTGACAATTAACAGAGGATACAACTGCACACTCAGAAACCCTCGTCCACCCCTGAACACCCCACACCAAGATACCAACACAAAACCAAAACTGCCTGCTATAAGCAATTTTCTGGCATGCTCACAACTCCACCTTCAGCCATCTCATTGCTCTAACATTAAGGAATGGCCCTTGCTTCTCTAAATGCAGCAATAAGTCTTTCTGGATAGTTTCACTTCCACAAATGCTATTATTTCCCAAGGCAGTTCCAGAGCACTACCCCCAAAGAGAGCAGAGACTGTGTGAACACCCTGGGTTTATGTAACCCTAGCCTCACCCACTGCCCTACCCACAAGCCCTTGGAAGGGGAGGGGCAAACCACTGGCAGCCATAAATACATAGGGCTAAGCAGAAGCAAGCCTTTTGCTTCCACTCAGTATCTGGATGGGAGAGCACAGAAAGGACAGACGGACCTCTTTGATAAAACAGACCATCTTCTTTATTACTGAAACCTTATATACTGAACCCATAATATCAGGAGGTATGTTATTAAGCTTTTTTACCCAAACTAGCACTAGCCTTTGCACTAAAAACTAAAAATCAGTTCTGCTTATGCTTAGAAAGAAAGCTACAAGATTCAACATAACCTGTTAAGGGAACACTACACCACAGTGCTCTAATTGGTTCAGACCTGCATATAATACAGCTGTTGTAGCAGGACAGCATTTCCTCTAGGGCAAACCAAGATATCAAAATAAACTCCTGGAACAAGGCTGCTTCTGTAATGTGAGTACTTCTGAAGAGGGGTACTTCCTGTATAGTACCTAGAGTGCTCAGAAAAAGGGGTCAGTAGGTGGAATGGGTAGTTCCCCAGGGGAGTACTAGCTCTGTATTTCTAAGTGGAGGACTGGCACAAGGAGGGAAGAGGGATGCTAAGAGGGCTGGAGAACCTACGCAGGGCTCTGGGGGCACAACAAGGAAGGCTGACAGAGTAGTCCAGAGTGAAATAAAGGGGTTCCTCAGGGCTCTACAGGACCAGCAGAGGTCTATGCAGCACAACAAAGCTCTAAAGAGGAACCCAGAGCAGATTAGACATCTCTTACGGAGACTAGAGAGCAACTAAAAGAAGCCAGAAGAGAACAAGCAAAGCCTCTGAAAGGGTTCAGAGGAAAAGAGGGGTACTCAGGCAGCTGAACGATGAACAGAGCACTCCAGGGCATAAGACAGGGCTCAGGAAGAGTTCTGAGAACACTGCAGAAGTTCTAAAGGAGCTAGAGA
This sequence comes from Dromaius novaehollandiae, assembly GCF_036370855.1. Lineage (NCBI taxonomy): Eukaryota > Metazoa > Chordata > Aves > Casuariiformes > Dromaiidae > Dromaius > Dromaius novaehollandiae. The sequence goes on from NW_026991493.1 coordinate 349,843, forward strand.
GCCAAAAGACAGCTCTAGGGAACAAGGAAAGCCCAAAGAGTGGTCCAGAGTGCACTAGAGGGGTGCTGAGGGGCCTGCATGGCCAAGGAATGACTTTGGGGAACAAGGAAGAAATCTGGAGGGCTTCTGAGGAGACTAGAGGGTTCCAAAGGGGGCTGTGGAGCCAGAGGACAGCTCTGGGGCACAACAAGCACCCCAGGAGAGGTTCTGAGCAGACTAGAGGGCTCCTAAGGGGACTAAATGGCACAGGGAAAAAAAAAAATCAAAACTGGGTAACATGACCGACCTCAGGAGGTGCTCTGAGTGGACAGGAGGGCTCCTATGGGATGTGGATGGCCAAAAGAGGGCTCCGGGACACAAAGGCCTCCAGAGGGGTTCTGAGCACACTAGAGGGGTCCTAAGGGAACTTGAGACCCAAAAGACAGCTTTGGAGCATGGCAAAGGCCTCTAGAAGGGTGCTAAGGGTTCTAGAGGGCCAGGAGTGGTCTGTGGGGGGGAAATAAAAGGTCAAAAAATGAAGCCAAAGCAGAATAGAGGGCTGCTAAAGGGCCAAAAGAGGGCTCCAGGGCATGAAGAAGGGCTCCGGAGGGACTCTGAGGGCTCTACCAGGGTCCTAAAGGGGTCTAGACATCCAAAACACAGCTCTGGGGCATAAAAAAGGCTGAAAGAGTAGTCCACAGCACACTTAGAGGGCTGCTAAGGGGTCTACATGGCCAAAAAATGACTCTGGTGAACCAGAAAGAAAACTGGAAGAGTTCTGAGGAGACTAGATGTTCCCTAAGGGGGCTGGAGGGCCAGAAGACAGCTCTGGGGCCCAATTGTGGCCAAAAGAGTGGTCCAGAGTACACTAGAGGGGTCCTCAGGGGTCTAGAGTGCCCACAGAAGACTCCGGTCCCAATCTTGGCCAAAAGAGGGGTCGAGAGCACACTAGGGGTTTCCTGAGGGAACCAATGAACAAAGAAAAAGCCTCTGGGGCCCCATTTTGGCCAAAAAAAGGAGTGCAGAGCAGACGAGAGGGCTGCTGAGAAGGCTGGAGGGCCAAATGAGGGCTCTGGAGCACCACAAAGGCCTCTGGAGGGATTCTGAAGGGACTAGCGGGGTGCTAAAGGGGCCGGAGGGCCAGAAGACAGCTCTGGGACAGAAGGGAGACTGAAAGAGTAGTCCAAAGTGCACTAGAGGAGTCCTAAGTGGTCTACCTGGCTGAAAAAATATCAACTGGGGAGCAGGGATGAGCTCAGGAGGTGGTCTGAGAGGACGAGAGAGATTCGCTAGGGTCTGGAGAGCCCAAAGAGCTCTGGGGCCCAATTTTGGCCAAGAGAGTGTTTGAGAGTGCACTGGAGGGGTGCTAACAGGTCTACAAGGCCAAAAAAGACTCTGGGGAACAAGGACAGCCTCCAGAAAGGTTCTTAGGTGGAATTTGAGGGATCCAAAGGGGTCGTCAGGAGAGCCAGAAGACAGCCCTGGGGCACAACAAAGGCCTCCAGAGGGATTCAGAGGTGACTAGAGGGGTCCTCTTGGTTCTAGAGGGCCAAAAGAGGGCTGCAGGGCACAATTTTGGCCAAAAGAGGCACCTAGAGTAGACCGGGGGGTTGTAAAGGGACTAGAAGGAAGGAAAAAAATGCTATATGGAACAACGAAGGCAAAAGGAGGGGTCCTGGTGGGACTAGAGAGGTGCTTGGAGAGCTAGAAGGACAACGGAGGGCTCCTGCACAATGAAGGCCAAAAGAGGGATATTGAAGGAATTAGAGAAGTCCTACGAGAGCCAGTGGACCAAAAAAGGGCTCTGGGAGCACTACAAAGGCCTCAGGAGGGGTTCTGAGGGTACGAGAGGGGTCCTAAGGACTCTACACGCTCAACTGAGCCCCTGGTGCACAATGAAGTCCAATGGAGAGGTTCTGAGGGGATTGGAGCAGTCCTAAGGGGACTAGACATCAAACAGAGGCCTCTAGGGTGCAATGAAGACTTTGGGGGCAGTGTTTGGACCACTTCTCTGAGGCTTTTGGGGTGATTGACATAACCGCTTCGCTTCACGTTACTCACAGCTACCTTCATCTATTACTTAGGGCTAAACCTGTTCCTATTTGCAGAGGGGCTTGTTGCTTGTTTAAACTTGACATATAGTCCACAACCTGCTCTGCGTGCTCCCTAGTCCCTTCTGCTTTCGCAACACTTGTGGTAATTCAAGGAGGTAATTAAGAGTCCCCATTGTCCCATAGGCTGGAGCAAGACATTGCTGCTGCTCTGAGGAGATGCCTAAAAGCCATGCTGTTTTCTGTAGCATCACTGGGGCTTCCCAGAGCCCAACGGTGTTCTCTTTGGCTTTTCCCGAGCCTTTTAGGTTTTTTAGGCTATTCCTTAGCCCGCCATTTCATGGCAATGTTCTCCTTAAGCATTGTGCACAGCACGATTATCCCAGATCAGCCACATCGTGTACGTACAGAGGCTTCTGAGAGGCGGCTCAGAAGAAAAGAGAGAAAAATCTCTTTGTCATCAGCGCATCCACCTGCCAACACTCTTCACCAGGAAGCGCTGTAAACTCCCATTTCTCTAAAGCGGGACTGAGTCAAGGCAGAGACGCAGATCACACCCCATCTTTGTTAGAACGCCTCACTGCTGCGGGGACTGGGCCTGGCAGCAGTTTTAGGAATGTTTGGGGCTTTGGAGAGAGTTCAGGGGAAGGTCTGGAGTCAGTGACAACGTTGAGGCAGGGCTCGGAGATGTTTTGGGGCCTGTAGGGGTGTTGGGGCAGGATTTGTGGGTGGTTTAATGGCTTTGGGGGGGCTGGTTGCAGGAAGGGTGGGACTCTGCGGGGCCCTCAGGGCAGGGGTGCCATCCCAGATGTGTAGGGAGCACATAGGGGTGCCCCACGTTGCTGTCAGCTCGGCGGGAGGAGCCACTGGTCTCCCACCCCATCAGATAGGGTGGCGGGGGGGGAGGAGGAGGGATCTATGAGCTTGCACAGAATGCCAGAGAAGGCAGCAGGGAACTCACCAAGGGCCCCGCATCCCAGAAAAGCTGCAAAGGAACCCGCGTCCCAGACGAGAGGAGGCATCAGGCTGCTGTGCCGCTGCTGGACACATCCAGACCCCCGCGCAGACACCACCCCCCCGCCCCGCTCCTCCAGGCTGCGTCCACAGCGGTGAGTGCACGCCCTGGCCCGCGCTGGGGAGGAACTGGGGCCCTACAGGCGACACACGGAAAAGGCAGAGTCAGAGCCGCGCTCCGGCAGACGCGGCGCGGCGCGGCGCCAGGTCCGAACCCCCCGCCCCCCCGCCCCGCCGCCTCCACGAAGCGACAGCCCCGGCGGGCAGGACACAGCCCGACGCCCGCGGCCACCCGAAAGCACACGCTCGCCTCACCGGGATCCCCACGTGCTCGACTCCAGGCGGCCTCGGCCCTCGCCCGCAGCCCCCGAGCGAAAACACCCACCCTGCTCGCCGCCATCTTGCTCCCCGCCGCCGCGCATGCGCTGGCTACGGACAGCGCGGGAGGGGCGGGGGCGAGCGGGAGCGGGAGCGGGAGCGGGAGCGGGGGGGGGGAGGCGAGACCGCAATGGCGCCCTCGTGTGGTCGTAGCGCGGCGCTGCAGCCGGCCGGCTCCCGCGGGCGACCCGCAGCCCGCCGCGCCAGCCCGGTGCTCAGGCCGAGCAGCGAGCGCCCCGAGGCTGCTCTGCCCGTGCCCGAGAGAGCGGCGGGGATCAGCGAGCAGGCGCTGGGGCTGCCCCGGTCGCGGAGCAGCTCTGAGACGGCACTGCCCATCCCCGCACCCCCAGGAAGCACCGGGAAGGAAAAGCCCTCTCGGGAAAAGCGCTCCCAGTCCGTGAGCACCAGGCAGGGGTGGACGAGCGCCTTCGCTTACCCGTCCCCGAGAGAGCGGAGAGTAGCGGTGAACACGGTGACCGGCAGCGCACACGTGTGCGCCGGCTGCCTGCACTGTTCTTCGTACGCAGCGGTGGCCGGCGGCGGCTGCAGTGCTGCCTTGTCGACACGCGAGGACAGCGGTGAGCGGGACGGAACGCAGTGCGCATGCGCTACGCCGATGAGTGTGCAGTGCCGCTTTTCAGACCCGCGATGGCAGCAGTGAGCGCGGCGGAACGCAATGCGCGTGCGTGCTCCCTTTCGGTGCAGTACCACCTTCTCCCCAGTATCAGGGTCCACTCAATAAACAAAATAGTATGATAAATGTTGTCATCTGCTCCAAGTGCTTTCGCAGAAGAGAACGACATCAAAATGAGGTATTATTGCATTTAGTCTCCACTACACGTGCTACCCCAGTGCCACGGACTTGCTTTAAAGGATCAGTGACGTACGCGTTCTGGCAGTAATATTCACGGAATGAATATGCACTTGATCAAGTAGGAGTGTTCATGAAAAGCTTTGCCAGTGCGTCGCTAGGTAACAAACCTAGACAAGCAGCTATTTGCCCTGATCCTTCGGCTTACGTTTCTTCTGCCCGATGTAGTCTAACGTACCTGAACGCAATGGCCTTGCGAGGCAGTGACACGGTGTCCGTGGGGTGGCTGTTCCAGGGTCTCTCGGGCTGTTCCAGGGTCCTCGGACAGCAACGGTGCTGGTCGACTTTCCCTTGTGCTGCACAGCAGGACAGCTCCGCACCGTGCCCTCCCAGCACTGCCGCTCCTCCCAGCAGTTGCCTAACTGGCCCCAATCCTGAGCAAAGCTACGACTCCCAGGAGCCCGCAGCACCCCTCCTTCTCTCCCTGCCCTCCCCATTTCCAAGAGGGACAGCCCCAGCCCCTGGGGACAACCCTGCCCGGTCACACTGCTGTCCAAAAAGCGGATTCGTTGCCCCGTGTGCACTAAGCCAATAATTACACGCTCAGGAGAGACATTTGCTTATTTATTTCAGAGTTGCGCAAGCCTGGCTGCTCGGTGGTTTCCCACAAATCAAGCGCACCCCCACCCCCCCCGGCTTTCCAAGTAGCATTTACACAAACAAATTGCAAGGTTTGCAACTTTCCCTTTTACACCGGTTGGTTAGTGATTTACCTACAACTGTAATATTGCTTACACACCATTTTACTACTACACATGCTCAGGGGAGGGGTCTTCACCCGGGCGTGGGTCTTTCTGACCTATCAGCGTGATTTTCTTGTATTATAATGAGGACAGGTCAGTTAGGGGATACCTCGAATTCTTTTGCTAAATTGGCAATGTATGCATAGAAAACAAAACATCTTGATTTACAGTTTCTTTAAGGCTTTAGCAGTTCTAGGACAGCCTTGATTAAAGAATTATTTCCTCCCAGGAAATAGAGAGGTTCTCCTCATCTGCCTAGTTTAAAGAGCATGAACACTCTTTCTGAGCTTCCAAGATTGTCTTGCAACACCACCAGAGATGGAAAATGCTTCCTGCCCTGTACCGGGGAAAAACAGGGGCATTCCACTGTCCCCCGTGACCTGTGGGGACTCAGGCGTGAGTGACACACGTCCAGTAAGGAACAGACCCAGCGGGCCACTGCTGCAGGGCTGAGAAGGCACCGGCACCTGGAACCACAGCTCCTGGCCTGCCACAGAGCACGATGCGGCTGGCTGGTGGGAACGCCGCTGGCAGAGACCTGCCCGCCCCCGCCACCTCGAGAGGCGCAGCATGGTCACCCAGTAGCCCCGTCTGAGAAGACTACACCTCCCAGCATACCGTGCACGTGAAAATGGCGGCCCGGAAGCCCAGTGCTGGAAGACTACTGCTCCCGGCATGCGGCGGTGAAAACTACGGCTCCCCGCATGCCAGGCTGCCAACTCCCGCCCCCCCCCCCCGCAGCGCTAGGGGAGGTTTGACCCTCGGGAGATGCCGTTCCTTTAGGTTTATAAGTAGCTGATGGGAGGGTGTTAGATTACAGCATGTGTAGAAGGTTTTTTAGAGAATGTCATCAACCAGAAAGACCCAGAACATATCTTGTATTTACACTCCTCTTACCAGCACCACTTTGCCTGTCTAGTTGCAGTGTCCTTAAATGATGGCAGCTATAAGCAACTTTTGCCCCCTGGTCTCCAGGACTGGCTCTTTAAACAGGTGTTGTTCTTTCTGATAGAGCCCCGAGTGACATACCACTGACTTCCTCAGTGTGTGGTGATGTACATATTTGTGGTACAATGCCAAAGTAGGCCTTGTTAGCAAGACTATTTGTATCATCAGAAGACAAATACAGTGCAGTCTCCATCCTTCAAGATATTCAAAATCCAACTGGACATGATCCTGGGCAACTTGCTCTAGTTGACCTTGCTCTGAGCTGGGTGGTGGAGAGGGGAAGGGTGTTGGACTAGATGATCTCCTGAGGTCCCTTCCAACCTCAGTAATTCTGTGAGAATTGTCTGAGATGAATCCCACACTTGGAGTTCTACTTGGTAGTTTTTCTATTTAAAGAAACAAGAAGAGAATATAGACGATTAACACTGCTTATGTGTGTGCACGTGATTTACATAGGTCCATATCCTTGTTGAAATTCCAGAGAACTCCATGCGTGAATACAGTACCACAGGAATGTTTCCTTATGCATCGTAATAGGAAGAGTTTTGTATTTTAAGATTCAGAAGTGCAAAGAGATGTTGTCAGCCGAAAATCCTCTTCTGTTCAGCAGGATTATTTAGCATAATGACATTACGTATTCAGCTTTGAATATCAAAAGGCAGTATTATGTTTCTTCTTTAATTCCTGTATTTTCATGGGCCAATGATTTTTTTGATCCCGTTGGTATTCTGTAATTACATATTAATTGCATTAAGTTCAGAAACATCATCAAAGAAGCACCACGCAATGGTAATCTTAAAAATGTTAGGATTCAGATTTCTCTCGTCTTCCATTCTACATTGTTATAACCACGGCTCTCATCTTTTAATCTTTTTTCCTTGGTATAGCCTTTATCACGAATAGAGATTCATAATATGCTCAGAATATGATGCCTCAAAATATTGTATAAATTGCAGCCATGTGTTGTCTTGCTTTGATGCTTGCACTGATTCTTTAGCTCAGTGCATTGTCCTTTGTCTTGACCTCGTTATTTATGGCTCCAATGAGCTGTGGAAAATGAGCAGCCAGGTCATCCTTTCCAAATTAAAACACTAGCAAGGTCAATGTAGGACAGGAAATAGAACATTTGGAATATTGCCACTTTTCTGCCTTATTTGCATATAAAAAGTGGGGACTGGAATGGTAGGAAATGGGTCCATTTTAATTTATTACAAAAAGTTATGATCTTACCCTTCCCTCTGCCCGGTTTATGCCTTAATATCAAGAGAGCACTCTTGCCCTTACTGTTTCAATCTTCCTAGTGTGACTGTATGGGAGAGGGGGGAAAGCGTGGCTATGTATGTGGAAAAGGAATGCTTTAAATAGCTGATCTTCTTCAGCATTGTCCTGTAAACACATTTGCTGCCGTCATTATTTCTGAAGCGCACGTTAAAAGTTGAATATTTACCATAGTCTTTACCAATGTTTCTGACAGAGCAATGGAGGAAGGGAAGGACGTCATCAGCCTTTCAATTCAAAAATGTTGTCCACAGTCTGCTGTGAACAGTTAACCTGCTATGTCACTCAGGGGCACTAGAGTCTTGATTACACACAAAACTATTTTCTAATCATTTTCTGTATTACCCTGGAAATTAGCTGTGTATCTTTGGTGTGACTTATAATGGCATCTAGTAGCTAATAACCTGTATCAATATACCTAGTTAACTTTTTGTTAGAATCAAATGTAAATACAGGGATTCTTCTTTTCTGCTTATTTCAGAGATGCTGCGTAGCAGGATAACGAAGTGTTTGCTTTCATGTCACCTGTTAACTGGTTAATGGCCTATGGAAATTTTATGTCTTCTCCTGTTCACTTTTGCCAAGAATATATCAATGATTCTTTTTTTTTTCTTGGATATCTTTTTTTTTAAAATACCAAGTGGTTACCTTAGAAAAATATCGTATGGTGAGTAGACAGAGAACCTTTCTTATTGTAAAAATAGAAGAAGAAGATGGATTAATTAGGCTTTGGACCTAGGCAATATCATTCACTCTGTTTTATTTTTACGGCTTCTGTGTTAATGAATATCTTGTGCATCTCTTTGATCCCCTGAGAGAACATCCACACAATGTCCTCTATGTTTTATGTCCCAGGGTTGGCGTTACATATTACAGGCTATCTGGTCATCATTGCACCACTGCTATTTCGTCTTCTGACTGTGAATATCCAAGTGTGGTGGTTGACATTGCCAGACTGGTGTTGCCACCTGATGGGTACATGAACTTTTCCTGCTCCAACCTGTTTGCCTATATGCATGTTTTCATTCTTTGTCAAGCATCTTTTTCAGCTATTATAAGGAGGATGTATTTGATGAAACATAGGTATCTAGATCTGGTCTAGTCGTCTTAGGCTCCCTTTATATTCAGAAAAGAGCAAAAGGACTTTCGTTGGCTCAGTTCATCTTATCCCAAAGTAGAGGTTTAAAACAGGTCAGATAAGCAGCAACTTAAAATTACTTCAGTCTTTTACTGTGCATAAAAAGGGCATAATATGATTAGCTTGGATGTAGATATTTACTATTTTATATATATATGTATGATATATATATGATATGCATATATGATATACATATATGATATATATGATGTATATTTGATATATATATATATATGTATGATATATATGTGTGTCTGTGTATGAGAGATATATATGCAGATATTTACTAGTGCCATTGCCTGAAAGGCCAGTGGCAGGGCCATGGCTGCTGGCTGTGCTTCTGAGGTCACAGCAGCCTCAGTGCTTCACAGGTCAGTGGCAGGCCCACAGCTGCTGGCTGTGCTTGTGAGGTCACATTTGTCTCAGTGGTTCACAGGGCAGTAGGAGGCCCCTGGCTGCAAGTTGTGCTTGTGGGGTGGAAGAAGTACCAGTGCCTCATAGGCCAGTGGGAGGCCAATGACTGCTGGCTGTGCTTGTGAGGTCACATCGACCTCTGTGCCCTACAGGCCAGTGGCAGGCCCCTGGGTGCTGGCTGTGCTTGTGAAGTCACAGCAGCCTCACTGCTTCACAGGCCAGTGGCAGGCCCCTGGCTGCTGGCTGTGCTTGTGAGGTCACAGCACCCTCAGTGCTTCATAGGCCAGTGGCAGGCCCCTGGCTGCTGGCTGTACTCGTGAGGTGGCAACAGCCTCAGTGTCCTATAGGCCAGGGACAGGCCTATGGCTGCTGGCTATGCTTCTGAGGCCACAAGAGCCTCAGAGCCTGATAGGCCAGTGGCAGACCCACAGCTCCAGGCTGTGCTTGTGAGGTCACAGCAGCCTGAGAGCTGGCTAGGCCAGTGGCAGGACTAAGGCTGCTGGCTGTGCTTGTGAGGTCACAGCAGTCCCAGTGCCTTATAGGCCAGCAGCAGACCCATGACTGCTGGCTGTGCATGTGAGATCACAGCAGACGCAGTGCCTGATTGGCCAGTGGCAGGCCCCTGGCTGCTGGCTGTGCTTGTGAGGTCACATTTCTCTCAGTGGCTGACAGGCCAGGGAAAGGCCAAAGACTGCTGGCTATGCTTGTGAGGTCACAGCAGCCTCAGAGCTTCCTAGGCCAGTGGCAGACCCACAGCTCCAGGCTGTGCTTGTGAGGTCACAGCAGCCTCAGTGCCTACTAGGCCAGTGTCAGGCTCATGGCTGCTTTCTGTGCTTGTGACGTCACAGCAGCCTCCGTGCCTCAAAGGCCAGTGGCAGGCTCCTGGCTCCTGGCTGTGCTTTTGAGGTCACAGCAGCCTCAGTGCCTCATAAGCCAGTGGCAGGCCCCTGACTGCTGGCTGTGCTGGTGAGGTCACAGCAGCCTGAGTGCCTCTGAGGCCAGTGGCAGGCTCATGGCTGCTGGCTGAGCTTGTGAGGTCACAGCAAACTCAGTGCCTCATAAGCCAGTGGCAGGCCCCTGACTGCTGGCTGTGCTGGTGAGGTCACAGCAGCCTGAGTGCCTCTGAGGCCAGTGGCATGCCCCTGACTGCTGGCTGTGCTGGTGAGGTCACAGCAGCCTGAGTGCCTCTGAGGCCAGTGGCATGCTCATGACTGCTGTCTGTGCTTGTGAGGTCACAGCAGCCTGACTGCCTGTGAGGCCAGCGGCAGGCTCCTGGCTGCTGGCTGTGCTTCTGAGTTGACAGCAGCGTCAGTGCCTCCTAGGCCAGTGGCAGGCTCATGGCTGCTGGCTGAGCTTGTGAGGTCACAGCAGCCTCAGTTCCTCCTAGGCCAGTGGCAGGCTCATGGTTGCTGGCTGTGCTTGGGATGTCACAGCAGCCTCAGTGCCTCCTAGGCCAGTGGCAGGCTCATGGCTGCTGGCTGTGCTTGTGACGTCACAGCAGCCTGAGTGCCTACTAGGCCAGTGGCAGGCTCCTGCCTGCTAGCTGTGCTTGTGACGTCACAGCAGCCTCAGTGCCTCCTAGGCCAGCGGCAGGCTCCTGGCTGCTGGCTGTGCTTGGGACATCACAGCAGCCTCAGTGCCTCTGAGGACAATGTCAGGCTCATGGATGTTGGATGTGCTTGTGAGGTCACAGCAGCCTGAGTGCCTCTGAGGCCAGTGGCAGGCTCCTGGCTGCTGGCTGTGCTTGTGAGGTCACAGCAGCCTCAGTGCCTCATAGGGCAGTGGCAGGCTCATGGCTGCTGGCTGTGCTTGTGAGGTCACAGCAGCCTCCGTGCCCTTTATGGCAGTGGCAGGCCCGTGACAGTGTGCTGTGCTTGTGAATAATTTGTAGTACAGAGGATCCGACAATGAAGGATAATCCTCTTTTTGCGAATCTGAAGGGCTATAAAGACCTGCTCTCTCTTAGCATGGCTCGGGCAACAGTTTGTGGTTTTTTAGGGGCGGCACTAATTGCTGCCCGGTGCGGGAGGCAAGGTGATAAAAAGACCATTGAGTCCTTGGGAGAACACATAAGAAACTCCCAGAGTCAAGCCAAAGAGACAATCGAGTTCTTGCAAGACTCCCGGAGTCGAGCCAAAGAGACAGTTGAGTCTTTGCAAGAACAGGTAAGAAACTTGCAAAGTCAACTCACTGCGGAGCGCAACCATACTCAGCGGCTTCACATAATCTTATCAGACTCACTAGACCGAGAGAGAATCCTGCGGTCTGAATTGGAAGAAAACAGGCGGGGGGTTAATGATAGTGAACCGGGATTCTCGAATTTGGCCGAACTAGACGGAAAACAGGCATCTGATCTAAAATCCATATATCCAATTAAAGAATTAGAAGACAGCAGGAACTGCTTTTATCCTGGAGATGGGAATGTAGTAATGAGACCCTTGATTAAAACGGAAATCACTGATAATGGTCAGGGGGGTATTCAACGACGTACCACGCGTATTATCCCCTATTCCCCTCAGGACTTGGCTAAAATACAGGAAAAATACTCCCGGGGCTCCCGGGAAACTGAAACTGAGTATGTGTGGAGAGTCTCCCTCACCGGGGGGGATCGCATTCTGCTGAGCGAAGATGAAGCTAGAGGATATTGGGGACCCAGAGTCTTTCTAACCACAAATGATAACAGGGAACCATGGTCCTTGACCCAGAGGGTAGCCTACTGGGCAGGAGGATTAGACCCAATGGAAAGAGGAGACCCTTTTTCTATTAAAACACCCACAGCGGGCCACATTCTGGAAAGCGTGCAGAAAACTGCTTGCCTCCAATTGATGCATGACCGTTTGCTGCTTCCGCAGCAGCCCTCCCCCATGCAGTGTGTGGCAGACCCCGAGAGGTCACATCCTCTGATCAGGGGACTTCCTGATGCTTTAAAACTATATGCTGTTCAGCTGCAAGACCGATTACGAACTCCCCGACCGAGACGAAGGGGAGGCCCCCCCGACATGACTTGGGGGGAGGTGGCACAGGAGCTAATTAATTACGGAAGGCGTATGGGATTCACTGGCCGGGGGAAACAAAGCATAAAGCAGAAATAAGAAGAGTTGAGGAAAGTGGGAGGCAATATAAATCACTGCAACACCCACATCCTGGGAAACCGGTACGGGTGTTGGATAGCAGGAGACAATTATTATGGGCAGAAGGCATTTCAAAGGGAATTCCCAGAGAAGTCATGGATAGGTTACCAACTCCCAACCTGGAAGGTTTGGTAAGAAGTTGGGACAGGATAAGGGGAACCCCATCTTCCTCAAACCCCAGAGTTCCTCCTCCCTTATCCCAAGACCCCGTCTGCACCCCAGGACTCTTAAAACGAACCCTGAGACCGCACAATCCCGGATGGGCGCGACGAATATCTGATGCAGTAACTAAAGTCAATGGACGATGGGGAGTAAATGGCTGCCCCAGACTCGCTGCTTTTTGCCCTAATCCTCCATCCCTCTTACCTGGGACTGGGGAGAATAAGAAACCGAGGAATCCCTTGTATTACCCGGGACAACCGGTTCTAGTGGACTTACCCACTGTGGGACAAATACCTCTAGTACTAAAAGCTTCAAAAAATCTGTATGCATGGGTAGCTACTGATGCCCATGGGAAAGATCATAGAATCCATGCCAGGTGGATCCTCCCTTCCTTTTAGGTCAACAATGTAAAAGGAAGAGGGCACTGGGGAAGACTTGTCTTATGTTGAGCTTGAGTGTCCTCAACGATACTACCTGTGGTAGTTATAACAGTTATTTTTATCATTTTTTGTAATTGTGTGCTGCGATCATAATTAGCTTTATTGTTGAAAACACAACAGCCAAGAATGGCATTCTTAACCTGTGTTGGAAAGATACTTCTTGTCTTAATGTGCTTACATGTGCTATGGCAAACCTACCACCAGAATACACTTCTGGGGCTTGGTATTGTACCGGCCGAATATGAGATGTATTAGATGCGAATCGGTTTTAAATTTAGATTGTATTCAGGGAAAAAATGCTTTAATCTGTTTGTTAGGAATAGGGTTAATATTGTTGTTACGGTATCTGTGTAAAAATGATGTTCTCCTTAACAACCAGGGGAGAAATGTGGTGGTTAGTTTTTCTAGGTTACCTGAGCCAAACAATTAAAGGGAATCAGGAAGGATTTTGGAGTCACAATCTCCATTTGGAAGTAATTACGAAATCTATGAAGATAGTTAACCAGAGGGATTGCTGGGTGTGTACCCACTTCCCTGAACTTTCCAACAAGGACTTCCCACTAATTGGAGTGCCTATGAAACAACCAAACAGGAATGCGAAGTCCAGAGTGTGACAGGAGATTATTATCAATGTATCCAAAGATGTAATAATAGTAATAAATGGTGGGAGAAAACTATACTTTATGGAAAGCAACCGATCAACTGTACTGGAGCCATTAAGGTAGGAGGTCATAAAGATTGCTCTCGGATACCTGAATAGGTTATAAGTGGCCAAGTAAGGAACTAAATGGGTGGCGTGTTCCAAAAGGTAGTGGATGGTATTGGTTGTGTGGAAACAAGGCACGAAAAGTGCTACCTCCTAATTGGTCAGGGACATGTACTTTAGGGGCAATAATCCCTAATGTTACTATAAGAAAAGAATTGAGTAATAAATACCAAAAATCCTGGCTAAGAACATTCATAAGGAGACAAAAGAGGGTCAATAATCCTTTAATAGATCGACCTACTAGGTTGCAGTCATTCGTAAGGTGGCTGTTTCCACAACTGGGAGTGAGTGAACTTGAAAAAGCAATAGTAAATATTTCAGCAGTTATTGAAAAAAATAGGGAATAAAACCTCTGATGCCACTGCAGCTTTACAAGAGGAGGTTTCAGAAATTGCGAAAATAACTACCCAAAACAGGATGGCTCTAGAGATGTTATTGGCATCTCAGGGAGGAGTATGTACAGTAATAAATACTAGTTGCTGTGTATATGTGGATCAAAGCGGGAGAATTTCTACCGATCTAAATGAAATCTGGAAGCAGACTGAAATCTTACATGGGGTTCAGAAAGAGGATACCTCTTTTGGATTTGAGGAAACATGGAAATGGTTGACTTCCTGGTTCCCTGACGTGAGCTCATGGGTTAGAAAGTGTTTAACAATTTTGGGAATGGTGTTAGTAGTTTTTGTATGCGTTTATGTAGTGATTCAATGCATTTGTAGATGTTGTACAAAATTAATATGGGAAAGATTTTAAAAGAGTGAGACTAATATGAAAATGATCATATAAGTCTCAAAGGGGGGAATTGTTACAAGACAACCCTGGGAAGCTCAGAAGGAATGCGTGAACTAGGTAGATTAGGATAACTTCTAACATTAAGTCTGAAGTGGTCTAGAGGTAGCCACTTAGGTAAAACTTGCTTCATGAGTAGCTAAATTTGCTGAAGCCTTAGGCCACACTCCTAGTTCAGTAAGAAAGGGCCCCAGAGCTGGTGCGGGCTGGAAAGATAAGGGAGTTACAAGCAGTTTGCATTCCTGTGCCCCACACTCCGAAAGGGAGGATGTCAAGGCTTTGAAATAAGGCCTGCTTGGGCACCAGGACCTTGGGAAGCAAAACCTCCTCTCACTGCTGAAACAATGTTAATTAAGGGGTCTGGACTATCTCCCCCTTGTCAGGACTTTGGGAGATAACACCTACTGTCCCTGCTGGGGCAGTGTTAATTGATCTCCCCTCATCAGGACCTTGGGAGACAGGGGTGGGACCCGGGGAATGAAGAAATCACTAACCAATCAGTGTAAAAGGGAAAATTGCAAATCTGGCAATTTGTTTGTATAAATGCTACTTGAAAAGTTGGGGGGTGGGGGTGTGTGCTTGATTTGTGGGAAACGACCGAGCACCCAGGCTTGTGCAACTCTGAAATAAATAAGCAAATGTCTCTCCTGAGTGTGTAATTATTGGCTTATTGCACACCAGGCAACGAATCCACTTTTCGGACAACAGCAGCAGCCTCAGTGCCTGATATACGAGGGGCAGGCCAGTGCCTGCTGGCTGTGCTTGTGAGGTCACAGCAGCCTCACAGCCACAGTGCTTAATAGGCGAGTGGCAGGATCCTGTAAGCCAGCTTTTTTTGTGAGGTTAGAGCACTCTCATTGCCTCATAGGCCAGTGGCAGACCCCTGTTTGCTGGCTGTGCTTGTGAAGTCAAAGCAGTCCCAGTGCCTGATACACCAGGGGCAGGGCCCTGGCTGCATTCTGTGCTTGTGAGGTCACATTTGTCTCAGTGCTTCACAAGGCAGTGGCAGTCCCCTGGCTGTGCTTGTGAGGTCACAGCAGCCTCCATGCCCTATACGCCAGTGGCAGGCCAATGGATGATGGCTGTGCTTGTGAGGTCACAATAACCACAGGGCCTGATAGGCCAGTGTCAGCTTCCTGGGTGCTGGCTGTGCTTGTGAAGTCAAAGCAGTCCCAGTGCATCATACACCAGGGGCATCCCCTGGCTGCTGGCGGTGCTTGTGAGGTCACAGCAGCCTCAGTGCCTCCTAGGCCAGTGTCAGGCTCATGGCTGCTGGCTGTGCTTGTGAGGTCACAGCAGCCTGAGTGCCTACTAGGACAGTGTCAGGCTCATGGCTGCTGGCTGTGCTTGTGAGGTCACAGCAGCCTCAGTGCCTCCTAGGCCAGTGGCATGCTCCTGGCTGCTCGCTGTGCTTGTGAGGTCACAGCAGCCTCCATGCCTCCTAGGCCAGTGGCAAGCTCATGGCTGCTGGCTGAGCTTGTGAGGTCACAGCAACCTCAGTACCTCATAAGCCAGTGGCAGGCCCCTGACTGCTGGCTGTGCTGGTGAGGTCAAAGCAGCCTCCGTGCCTCCTATGGCAGTGGCAGGCTCCTGGCTGCTGGCTGTGCTTGTGAGGTCACAGCAGCCTCAGTGCCTCCTAGGCCACTGGCTAGCTCATGGCTGCTGGCTGAGCTTGTGAGGTCACAGCAACCTCAGTGCCTCAAAGGCCAGTGGCAGGCTCATGGTTGCTGGCTGTGCTTGTGAGGTCACAGCAGCCTCAGTGCCTCCTAGGCC
This sequence comes from Dromaius novaehollandiae, assembly GCF_036370855.1. Taxonomy (NCBI): domain Eukaryota; kingdom Metazoa; phylum Chordata; class Aves; order Casuariiformes; family Dromaiidae; genus Dromaius; species Dromaius novaehollandiae. The sequence continues at coordinate 365,718 of NW_026991493.1, forward strand.
AGTGGCATGCTCATGACTGCTGGCTGTGCTTGTGAGGTCACAGCAGCCTCAGTGCCTCCTAGGCCAGTGGCAGGCTCATGGTTGCTGGCTGTGCTTGTGAGGTCACAGCACCCTCAGTGCCTCATAGGTTAGTGTCCAGCGCCCCCTGCTGGCTGTGCTTGTGATGTCACAGCAGCCTGAGTGCCTCTCAGGCCAGTGTCAGGCTCCTGGCTGCTGGCTGTGCTTGTGAGGTCACAGCAGCCTCAGTGCCTCATAAGTTAGTCTACAGGGCCTCCTGCTGGCTGTGCTTGTGAGTTGACAGCAGCGTCAGCGCCTCCTAGGGCAGTGGGAGGCTAATGGCGGCTGCCTGTGCTTGTGAGGTCACAGCAGCCTCCGTGCTGTATAGGCCAGTGGCAGGCCCATAGCTGCTGGCTGTGCTTGTGAGGTCACAGCAGTCCTATTGCCTGATAGGCTTGTGGCAGGCCCTTGGCTGCTGGCTGTGCTTGTGAGGTGCCATCAGCCTCCTTTTCCTGTAGGCCAGAGGCAGGCCCATAGCTGCTGGCTGTGCTTGTCAGGTCACAACACTCCTACAGCCTGATAGGCCAGCAGCAGGCCCCTGGCTGCTGGCTGTGCTTGTGAGGTCACAGCATCCTCAGTGCCTCATAGGCCAGTGGCAGGCCCATAGCTGCTGGCTGTGCTTGTGAGGTCACAGCAGTCCTATTTCCTGATAGGCCCGTGGGAGGCCCCATCTGCTGGCTGCCTTTTGAGGTCACATTTGTCTCTGTACCTTATAGGGCAATGGCAGGCCTCTGGCTCCTCGCTGTGCTTGTGAGGTCACAGCAGCCTCAGTGCCCTATAGGCCCGTGGCAGGCCCATAGCTGCTGGCTGTGCTTGTGAGGTCACAGCAGTCCTATTGCCTGACAGGCCAGTGGCAGACCCACAGCTGCTGGCTTTGCTTGTGACGTCACAGCAGCCTCAGTGTCTTATAGGGCAGTTGGATGCCCATGCCTGCTGGCCGTGCTTGTGAGGTCACAGCAGCCTCAGTGCCTGATAGGCCAGTTTGAGGCCAATGACTGCTGGGTGGGCTTGTGAGGTCAGAGAAGCCTCAGTGCCCTACAGGGCAGTGGCAGGCCCCTGACTGTTTACTGTGCTTCTGAGTTGACAGCAGTGTCAGCGCCTCATCGGGCAGTGGGAGGCCCCGGCTGCTGCCTGTGCTTGTGAGGTGACATCAGCCTCCGTGCCTCATAGGCCAGTGGCAGACCCACAGCTGCTGGCTGTGCTTGTCAGGTCACAGCAGTGCTATTCCTGATAGGCCCGTGGGAGGCCTCTGTCTGCTGGCTGCCTTTTGAGGTCACATTTGTCTCTGTACCTTATAGTGCAGTGGGAGGCCCCTGGCTGCTGGCTGTGCTTGTGAGGTCATAGCAGCCTCAGTGCCTCATAGGCCAGTGGCAGGCCCATAGCTGCTGGCTGTGCTCGTGAGGTCACAGCAGTCCCATTGCCTGATATGCCAGTGGGATGCCCAAGGCTGTTTGCTGTGGTCGTGAGGTCACAGCAGCCTCTGTGCCCTATAGGGCAGTGGCAGGCTCATGGCTGTTTGCTGTGCTTGTGAGCTCACAGCAGTCCTATTGCCTGATAGGCCAGTGCGAGGCCATTGGCTGCTGGCTGTCCTTTTGAGCTCACAGCAGTCTGAGTGCCTGATAGCCAGTGGCAGACCCACAGCTGCTGGCTGTGCTCGTGAGGTCACAGCAGTCCCATTGCCTGATAGGCCAGTGCGAGGCCATTGGCTGCTGGCTCTCCTTTTGAGGTCACAGCAGTCTGAGTGACTGATAGGCCAGTGGCAGGCCTCTGCGTGCTGGCTGCATTTTGAGGTCACCTTGGTCTCAGTGCCTCATCAGGCAGTGGGATGCCCATGGCTGCTGACTCTGCTTGTGAGCTCACAGAAGTACCAGTGCCTGATAGGCCACTGGCAGGCCCCAGGCGGCTTCCTGTCCTTGTCAGGTCACATCAGCCTCTGTGTCTGATAGGGAAGTGGAAGGTGTTGTAGAGGCCTCTGACTGCCTTTTTTTGTGGCGCAGGGGCCTCCAAGTGCCTTTTCTTGTGGTGTAGGGGCCTCCGAGTGCTGTTATTTTGGGGTGTGTGGTCCTCCATGTATCTTTTTTTTGTGGTGTAGTGGCCCCGAGTGCCTTTTCTTCTGGTGCAGGGCACGCCGAGTGCCTTTCTTTCTGCTGCAGGGGCCTCCGAGTGCCTTTTTTTGCATTGTAGCAGCCCCCAAGTGCCTTTTTTTGTGCTGTAGGGGCCTCCGAGTGCCTTTTTTTGTGCTGTAGGGGCCACTGAGTGCCTTTTTTTGTGGTGTACGGGCCTCCGAGTGCCTTTTTTTCCAGTGTAGGGGCAGCCGAGTGCCTTTTTTTGTGGTGTACGGGCCTCCGAGTGCCTTTTTTTTTTGTGGTGTCGGAGCCTCTGAGTGCATTTTCTTTTGCGGTGCACTGGCCTCCAAGTGCCCTGTTTTTCAGTGCACTGGCCTCCAAGTGCCTTTTTTTGTGGTGTGGAGGCCTCTGAGTGCATTTTTTTGAGGTGCAGGAGCCTCCGAGTGCCTTTATTTCCAGTGTAGGGGCCTCCGAGTGCCTTTTTTTGCATTGTAGCAGCCCCCAAGTGCCTTTTTTTGTGCTGTAGGGGCCTCCGAGTGCCTTTTTTTCCAGTGTAGGGGCAGCCGAGTGCTTTTTCTTGTGGTGTAGGGGCCTCCGAGTGCATTTTTTTCTGTTGCAGGTGCCTCCGAGTGCGTTTCTCTGTGGTGTAGCGGCCTACGAGTGCCATTTTTTCTGGTGTACAGGCCTGCAAGTGCCTCTTTTTGCAGTGCAGGAGCCTCCGAGTGCCTCTTTTGGTGGTGCTGGGCCCTCCGAGTGCCTTGTTTCACATTGTAGCAGCCGCCGAGTGCCTTTTTTTGCAGTGTAGGGGCCACTGAGTGCCTTTTTCTGGGGTGTAGAGGCCTCCAAGTGCCTGTTTTTCCACTGTAAGGGCAGCTGAGTGCCTTTTTTTGTGCTGCAGGGCCCTCTGAGTGCCTTTCTTTCCGGTGTAGGGGCACCGGAGTGCCTTTTTTTGAGATGCTGGGGCCTCAGGGTGCATTTTTTTGCAGTGTAGTAGCCTCCAAGTGCCTTTTTTTGCAATGTAGGGGCTTCCGAGTGCCTTTTTTGGTGGTGCAGGGGCCTCCGCGTGCCTTCTTTTGTGGTGCAGGAGCCTCCGAGTGCCTTTTTTTTCTGGTGTACAGGCCTGCAAGTGCCTCTTTTTCCAGTGTAGGAGCCTCAGAGTGCCTTTTTTGGTGGTGCAGGGCCCTCCAAGTGCCTTGTTTCACATTGTAGCAGCCCCCGAGTGCCTTTGTTTGTGCTGTCGGGGCCACCCAGTACCTTTTTTTGTGGTGTGGTCCTCCGAGTGCCTTTTTTTTGTGGTGTAGAGGCCTCTGAGTGCCTTTTTTTGCTGTGCAGGGGCCTGTGATTGACTTTTTTGGCAGTGCAGGGGCCACCGAGTGCCTTTTCTTGTGGTGCACTGGCCTCCGAGTACGTTTTATTCCAGTGTAGGGGCCTCTGAGTACCTTTTTTTGCATTGTAGCAGCCCCCAAGTGCCTTTTTTTGTGCTGTAGGGGCCTCCGAGTGCCTTTTTTTCCAGTGTAGGGGCAGCCGAGTGCCTTTTTTTGTGCTGCAGGGCCCTCCGAGCACCTTTCTTTCCAGTGTAGGGGCCATCGAGTGCCTTTTTTTGCGGTGCAGGGGCCTCAGGGTGCGTTTATTTGCAGTGTAGTAGCCTCCAAGTGCCTTTTTTTGCAATGTGGGGGCCTTTCTTGGTGGTGTAGGGGCCTCTGAGTGCCTTCTTTTGTGGTGCAGGAGCCTCCGAGTGCCTTTTTTTCTGGTGTACAGGCCTGCAAGTGCCTCTTTTTCCAGTCCAGGAGCCTCCGAGTGCCTTTTGTGGTGGTGCCAGGCCCTCCAAGTGACTTGTTTAACATTGTAGCAGCCCCCAAGAGCCTTTGTTTGTGCTGTAGGGGCCACTGAGTGCCTTTTTTTGTGGTGTACGAGCCTCCGAGTGCCTTTTTTTGCATTGTAGCAGCCTCCAAGTGCCTTTTTTGTGGTGCACTGGCCTCTGAGTGCCTTTTTTTCCAGTACAGGGGCCTCCGAGTGCCTTTCTCTACAGTGTAGCAGCCTCCGAGTGCCTTTTTTTGTGGTGCAGGGGCCTCCGAGTGCCTTTTTTCCTGGTGTACAGGCCTGCAAGTGCCTCTTTTTCCAGTGTAGGAGCCTCCGAGTGCCTTTTTTGGTGGTGCAGGGCCCTCCAAGTGCCTTGTTTCACATTGTAGCAGCCCCCGAGGGCCTTTTCTTGTGCTGTAGGGGCCACCGAGTACCTTTTCTTGTGGTTCAGGGGCCTCCGAGTGCCTTTTGTTCCAGTGTAGAGGCCTCCAAGTGCCCTGTTTTTGCAGTGTACTGGCCTCCGAGTGCCTTTTTCTCCAGCATAAGACCCTCCTAGTGCCTTTTCTTTGTGGTGTAGAGGCCTCCAAGTGCCTTTTTTTGGGGTGCACTGGCCTCCGAGTGCCTTTTATTCCAGTGTAGGGGCCTCCGAGTGCCTTTTTTTGCATTGTAGCAGCCCCCGAGTGCCTTTTTCTGTGGTGTAGGGGCCACCAAATGCCTTTTTTTTGCAATGTAGGGGCCTCAGGGTGCCTTTTTTGCAGTGTAGTAGCCTCCAAGTGCCTTTTTTTGCAGTAAAGGGCCCTCCCCTTTTTTTGTGGTGTAGGGGCCACCGAATGCCCTTTTTTGCGGTGCAGGGGCCTCAGGGTGCATTTTTTTGCAGTGTAGTAGCCTCCAAGTGCCTTTTTTTTGTAATGTAGGTGCTTCCGAGTGCCTTCTTTTGTGGTGCAGGAGCCTCCGAGTGCCTTCTTTTGTGGTGCAGGAGCCTCCGAGTGCCTTCTTTTGTGGTGCAGGGGCCTCCGAGTGCCTTCTTTTGTGGTGCAGGGGCCTCCGAGTGCCTTTTTTTCCAGTGTACAGGCCTGCAAGTGCCTCTTTTTCCAGTCCAGGAGCCTCCGAGTGCCTTTTGTGGTGGTGCCAGGCCCTCCAAGTGACTTGTTTCACATTGTAGCAGCCCCCAAGAGCCTTTGTTTGTGCTGTAGGGGCCACCGAGTGCCTTTTTTTGTGGTGTACGAGCCTCCGAGTGCCTTTTTTTGCATTGTAGCAGCCTCCAAGTGCCTTTTTTTGTGGTGCACTGGCCTCTGAGTGCCTTTTTTTCCAGTACAGGGGCCACCGAGTGCCTTTCTCTACAGTGTAGCAGCCTCCGAGTGCCTTTTTTTGTGGTGCAGGGCCCTCCGAGTGCCTTTTTTTCTGGTGTACAGGCCTGCAAGTGCCTCTTTTTCCAGTGCAGGGGCCTCCGAGTGCCTTTTTTGGTGGTGCAGGGCCCTCCGAGTGCCTTGTTTCACATTGTAGCAGCCCCCGAGTGCCTTTTTTTGTGCTGTAGGAGCCACTGAGTGCCTTTTTTTGTGGTTCAGGGGCCTCCGAGTGCTGTTATTTTGGGGTGTGTGGTCCTCCATGTACCTTTTTTTTTGCGGTGTAGTGGCCCCGAGTGCCTTTTCTTGTGGTTCAGGGGCCTCCGAGTGCCTTCTTTTCTGGTGCAGGGCCCTCCAAGTGCCTTTTTTTTGCATTGTAGCAGCCCCCAAGTGCCTTTTTTTGTGCTGTAGGGGCCCCCAAGTGCCTTTTTTTCCAGTGTAGGGGCAGCCGAGTGCCTTTTTTTGTGGTGTGGTCCTCCAAGTGCCTTTCTTTTGTGGTGTCGGGGCCTCTGAGTGCATTTGTTTTTGCGGTGCACTGGCCTCCAAGTGCCCTGTTTTTCAGTGCACTGGCCTCCGAGTGCCTTTTTTTGCGGTGTGCAGGCCTCCGAGTGCCTTTTTTTGCAGTGCAGGGGCTACTAAGTGCCTTTTTTTGCTGTGCGTGGGCCTCAGGGTGCATTTCTTTGCAGTGTAGTAGCCTCCAAGTGCCTTTTTTTGCAATGTGGGGGCCACCGAGTGCCTTTCTTGGTGGTGTAGGGGCCTCTGAGTGCCTTCTTTTGTGGTGCAGGAGCCTCCGAGTGCCTTTTTTTCTGGTGTACAGGCCTGCAAGTGCCTCTTTTTCCAGTCCAGGAGGCTCCGAGTGCCTTTTGTGGTGGTGCCAGGCCCTCCAAGTGACTTGTTTCACATTGTAGCAGCCCCCAAGAGCCTTTGTTTGTGCTGTAGGGGCCACTGAGTGCCTTTTTTTGTGGTGTACGAGCCTCCGAGTGCCTTTTTTTGCATTGTAGCAGCCTCCGAGTGCCTTTTTTTGTGGTGCACTGGCCTCTGAGTGCCTTTTTTTCCAGTACAGGGGCCACCGAGTGCCTTTCTCTACAGTGTAGCAGCCTCCGAGTGCCTTTTTTTGTGGTGCAGGGCCCTCCGAGTGCCTTTTTTTCTGGTGTACAGGCCTGCAAGTGCCTCTTTTTCCAGTGTAGGAGCCTCCGAGTGCCTTTTTTGGTGGTGCAGGGCCCTCCAAGTGCCTTGTTTCACATTGTAGCAGCCCCCGAGTGCCTTTTCTTGTGCTGTAGGGGCCACCGAGTACCTTTTCTTGTGGTTCAGGGGCCTCCGAGTGCCTTTTGTTCCAGTGTAGAGGCCTCCAAGTGCCCTGTTTTTGCAGTGTACTGGCCTCCGAGTGCCTTTTTTTCCAGCATAAGACCCTCCTAGTGCCTTTTCTTTGTGGTGTAGAGGCCTCCAAGTGCCTTTTTTTGGGGTGCACTGGCCCCCGAGTGCCTTTTATTCCAGTGTAGGGGCCTCCGAGTGCCTTTTTTTGCATTGTAGCAGCCCCCGAGTGCCTTTTTCTGTGGTGTAGGGGCCACCAAATGCCTTTTTTTTGCAATGTAGGGGCCTCAGGGTGCCTTTTTTGCAGTGTAGTAGCCTCCAAGTGCCTTTTTTTGCAGTAAAGGGCCCTCCCCTTTTTTTGTGGTGTAGGGGCCACCGAATGCCCTTTTTTGCGGTGCAGGGGCCTCAGGGTGCATTTTTTTGCAGTGTAGTAGCCTCCAAGTGCCTTTTTTTTTGTAATGTAGGTGCTTCCGAGTGCCTTCTTTTGTGGTGCAGGGGCCTCCGAGTGCCTTCTTTTGTGGTGCAGGGGCCTCCGAGTGCCTTTTTTTCCAGTGTACAGGCCTGCAAGTGCCTCTTTTTCCAGTGCAGGGGCCTCCGAGTGCCTTTTTTGGTGGTGCAGGGCCCTCCGAGTGCCTTGTTTCACATTGTAGCAGCCCCCGAGTGCCTTTTTTTGTGCTGTAGGAGCCACTGAGTGCCTCTTCTTGTGGTTCAGGGGCCTCCGAGTGCTGTTATTTTGGGGTGTGTGGTCCTCCATGTACCTTTTTTTTTGCGGTGTAGTGGCCCCGAGTGCCTTTTCTTGTGGTTCAGGGGCCTCCGAGTGCCTTCTTTTCTGGTGCAGGGCCCTCCAAGTGCCTTTTTTTTGCATTGTAGCAGCCCCCAAGTGCCTTTTTTTGTGCTGTAGGGGCCCCCAAGTGCCTTTTTTTCCAGTGTAGGGGCAGCCGAGTGCCTTTTTTTGTGGTGTGGTCCTCCAAGTGCCTTTCTTTTGTGGTGTCGGGGCCTCTGAGTGCATTTGTTTTTGCGGTGCACTGGCCTCCAAGTGCCCTGTTTTTCAGTGCACTGGCCTCCGAGTGCCTTTTTTTGCGGTGTGCAGGCCTCCGAGTGCCTTTTTTTGCAGTGCAGGGGCTACTAAGTGCCTTTTTTTGCTGTGCGTGGGCCTCAGGGTGCATTTCTTTGCAGTGTAGTAGCCTCCAAGTGCCTTTTTTTGCAATGTGGGGGCCACCGAGTGCCTTTCTTGGTGGTGTAGGGGCCTCTGAGTGCCTTCTTTTGTGGTGCAGGAGCCTCCGAGTGCCTTTTTTTCTGGTGTACAGGCCTGCAAGTGCCTCTTTTTCCAGTCCAGGAGCCTCCGAGTGCCTTTTGTGGTGGTGCCAGGCCCTCCAAGTGCCTTGTTTCACATTGTAGCAGCCCCCAAGAGCCTTTGTTTGTGCTGTAGGGGCCACTGAGTGCCTTTTTTTGTGGTGTAGCGCCCTCCGAGTGCCTTTTTTTGCATTGTAGCAGCCTCCAAGTGCCTTTTTTTGTGGTGCACTGGCCTCTGAGTGCCTTTTTTTCCAGTACAGGGGCCACCGAGTGCCTTTCTCTACAGTGTAGCAGCCTCCGAGTGCCTTTTTTTGTGGTGCAGGGCCCTCCGAGTGCCTTTTTTTCTGGTGTACAGGCCTGCAAGTGCCTCTTTTTCCAGTGTAGGAGCCTCCGAGTGCCTTTTTTGGTGGTGCAGGGCCCTCCAAGTGCCTTGTTTCACATTGTAGCAGCCCCCGAGTGCCTTTTCTTGTGCTGTAGGGGCCACCGAGTACCTTTTCTTATGGTTCAGGGGCCTCCGAGTGCCTTTTGTTCCAGTGTAGAGGCCTCCAAGTGCCCTGTTTTTGCAGTGTACTGGCCTCCGAGTGCCTTTTTCTCCAGCATAAGACCCTCCTAGTGCCTTTTCTTTGTGGTGTAGAGGCCTCCAAGTGCCTTTTTTTGGGGTGCACTGGCCCCCGAGTGCCTTTTATTCCAGTGTAGGGGCCTCCGAGTGCCTTTTTTTGCATTGTAGCAGCCCCCGAGTGCCTTTTTCTGTGGTGTAGGGGCCACCAAATGCCTTTTTTTTGCAATGTAGGGGCCTCAGGGTGCCTTTTTTGCAGTGTAGTAGCCTCCAAGTGCCTTTTTTTGCAGTAAAGGGCCCTCCCCTTTTTTTGTGGTGTAGGGGCCACCGAATGCCCTTTTTTGCGGTGCAGGGGCCTCAGGGTGCATTTTTTTGCAGTGTAGTAGCCTCCAAGTGCCTTTTTTTTGTAATGTAGGTGCTTCCGAGTGCCTTCTTTTGTGGTGCAGGGGCCTCCGAGTGCCTTTTTTTCCAGTGTACAGGCCTGCAAGTGCCTCTTTTTCCAGTGCAGGGGCCTCCGAGTGCCTTTTTTGGTGGTGCAGGGCCCTCCGAGTGCCTTGTTTCACATTGTAGCAGCCCCCGAGTGCCTTTTTTTGTGCTGTAGGAGCCACTGAGTGCCTCTTCTTGTGGTTCAGGGGCCTCCGAGTGCTGTTATTTTGGGGTGTGTGGTCCTCCATGTACCTTTTTTTTTGCGGTGTAGTGGCCCCGAGTGCCTTTTCTTGTGGTTCAGGGGCCTCCGAGTGCCTTCTTTTCTGGTGCAGGGCCCTCCAAGTGCCTTTTTTTTGCATTGTAGCAGCCCCCAAGTGCCTTTTTTTGTGCTGTAGGGGCCCCCAAGTGCCTTTTTTTCCAGTGTAGGGGCAGCCGAGTGCCTTTTTTTGTGGTGTGGTCCTCCAAGTGCCTTTCTTTTGTGGTGTCGGGGCCTCTGAGTGCATTTGTTTTTGCGGTGCACTGGCCTCCAAGTGCCCTGTTTTTCAGTGCACTGGCCTCCGAGTGCCTTTTTTTGCGGTGTGCAGGCCTCCGAGTGCCTTTTTTTGCAGTGCAGGGGCTACTAAGTGCCTTTTTTTGCTGTGCGTGGGCCTCAGGGTGCATTTCTTTGCAGTGTAGTAGCCTCCAAGTGCCTTTTTTTGCAATGTGGGGGCCACCGAGTGCCTTTCTTGGTGGTGTAGGGGCCTCTGAGTGCCTTCTTTTGTGGTGCAGGAGCCTCCGAGTGCCTTTTTTTCTGGTGTACAGGCCTGCAAGTGCCTCTTTTTCCAGTCCAGGAGGCTCCGAGTGCCTTTTGTGGTGGTGCCAGGCCCTCCAAGTGACTTGTTTCACATTGTAGCAGCCCCCAAGAGCCTTTGTTTGTGCTGTAGGGGCCACTGAGTGCCTTTTTTTGTGGTGTACGAGCCTCCGAGTGCCTTTTTTTGCATTGTAGCAGCCTCCGAGTGCCTTTTTTTGTGGTGCACTGGCCTCTGAGTGCCTTTTTTTCCAGTACAGGGGCCACCGAGTGCCTTTCTCTACAGTGTAGCAGCCTCCGAGTGCCTTTTTTTGTGGTGCAGGGCCCTCCGAGTGCCTTTTTTTCTGGTGTACAGGCCTGCAAGTGCCTCTTTTTCCAGTGTAGGAGCCTCCGAGTGCCTTTTTTGGTGGTGCAGGGCCCTCCAAGTGCCTTGTTTCACATTGTAGCAGCCCCCAAGAGCCTTTGTTTGTGCTGTAGGGGCCACTGAGTGCCTTTTTTTGTGGTGTACGAGCCTCCGAGTGCCTTTTTTTGCATTGTAGCAGCCTCCGAGTGCCTTTTTTTGTGGTGCACTGGCCTCTGAGTGCCTTTTTTTCCAGTACAGGGGCCACCGAGTGCCTTTCTCTACAGTGTAGCAGCCTCCGAGTGCCTTTTTTTGTGGTGCAGGGCCCTCCGAGTGCCTTTTTTTCTGGTGTACAGGCCTGCAAGTGCCTCTTTTTCCAGTGTAGGAGCCTCCGAGTGCCTTTTTTGGTGGTGCAGGGCCCTCCAAGTGCCTTGTTTCACATTGTAGCAGCCCCCGAGTGCCTTTTCTTGTGCTGTAGGGGCCACCGAGTACCTTTTCTTGTGGTTCAGGGGCCTCCGAGTGCCTTTTGTTCCAGTGTAGAGGCCTCCAAGTGCCCTGTTTTTGCAGTGTACTGGCCTCCGAGTGCCTTTTTCTCCAGCATAAGACCCTCCTAGTGCCTTTTCTTTGTGGTGTAGAGGCCTCCAAGTGCCTTTTTTTGGGGTGCCCTGGCCTCCGAGTGCCTTTTATTCCAGTGTAGGGGCCTCCGAGTGCCTTTTTTTGCATTGTAGCAGCCCCCGAGTGCCTTTTTCTGTGGTGTAGGGGCCACCAAATGCCTTTTTTTTGCAATGTAGGGGCCTCAGGGTGCCTTTTTTGCAGTGTAGTAGCCTCCAAGTGCCTTTTTTTGCAGTAAAGGGCCCTCCCCTTTTTTTGTGGTGTAGGGGCCACCGAATGCCCTTTTTTGCGGTGCAGGGGCCTCAGGGTGCATTTTTTTGCAGTGTAGTAGCCTCCAAGTGCCTTTTTTTTGTAATGTAGGTGCTTCCGAGTGCCTTCTTTTGTGGTGCAGGGGCCTCCGAGTGCCTTCTTTTGTGGTGCAGGGGCCTCCGAGTGCCTTTTTTTCCAGTGTACAGGCCTGCAAGTGCCTCTTTTTCCAGTGCAGGGGCCTCCGAGTGCCTTTTTTGGTGGTGCAGGGCCCTCCGAGTGCCTTGTTTCACATTGTAGCAGCCCCCGAGTGCCTTTTTTTGTGCTGTAGGAGCCACTGAGTGCCTCTTCTTGTGGTTCAGGGGCCTCCGAGTGCTGTTATTTTGGGGTGTGTGGTCCTCCACGTACCTTTTTTTTTGCGGTGTAGTGGCCCCGAGTGCCTTTTCTTGTGGTTCAGGGGCCTCCGAGTGCCTTCTTTTCTGGTGCAGGGCCCTCCAAGTGCCTTTTTTTTGCATTGTAGCAGCCCCCAAGTGCCTTTTTTTGTGCTGTAGGGGCCCCCAAGTGCCTTTTTTTCCAGTGTAGGGGCAGCCGAGTGCCTTTTTTTGTGGTGTGGTCCTCCAAGTGCCTTTCTTTTGTGGTGTCGGGGCCTCTGAGTGCATTTGTTTTTGCGGTGCACTGGCCTCCAAGTGCCCTGTTTTTCAGTGCACTGGCCTCCGAGTGCCTTTTTTTGCGGTGTGCAGGCCTCCGAGTGCCTTTTTTTGCAGTGCAGGGGCTACTAAGTGCCTTTTTTTGCTGTGCGTGGGCCTCAGGGTGCATTTCTTTGCAGTGTAGTAGCCTCCAAGAGCCTTTTTTTGCAATGTGGGGGCCACCGAGTGCCTTTCTTGGTGGTGTAGGGGCCTCTGAGTGCCTTCTTTTGTGGTGCAGGAGCCTCCGAGTGCCTTTTTTTCTGGTGTACAGGCCTGCAAGTGCCTCTTTTTCCAGTCCAGGAGGCTCCGAGTGCCTTTTGTGGTGGTGCCAGGCCCTCCAAGTGACTTGTTTCACATTGTAGCAGCCCCCAAGAGCCTTTGTTTGTGCTGTAGGGGCCACTGAGTGCCTTTTTTTGTGGTGTACGAGCCTCCGAGTGCCTTTTTTTGCATTGTAGCAGCCTCCGAGTGCCTTTTTTTGTGGTGCACTGGCCTCTGAGTGCCTTTTTTTCCAGTACAGGGGCCACCGAGTGCCTTTCTCTACAGTGTAGCAGCCTCCGAGTGCCTTTTTTTGTGGTGCAGGGCCCTCCGAGTGCCTTTTTTTCTGGTGTACAGGCCTGCAAGTGCCTCTTTTTCCAGTGTAGGAGCCTCCGAGTGCCTTTTTTGGTGGTGCAGGGCCCTCCAAGTGCCTTGTTTCACATTGTAGCAGCCCCCGAGTGCCTTTTCTTGTGCTGTAGGGGCCACCGAGTACCTTTTCTTGTGGTTCAGGGGCCTCCGAGTGCCTTCTTTTCTGGTGCAGGGCCCTCCAAGTGCCTTTTTTTTGCATTGTAGCAGCCCCCAAGTGCCTTTTTTTGTGCTGTAGGGGCCCCCAAGTGCCTTTTTTTCCAGTGTAGGGGCAGCCGAGTGCCTTTTTTTGTGGTGTGGTCCTCCAAGTGCCTTTCTTTTGTGGTGTCGGGGCCTCTGAGTGCATTTGTTTTTGCGGTGCACTGGCCTCCAAGTGCCCTGTTTTTCAGTGCACTGGCCTCCGAGTGCCTTTTTTTTGCGGTGTGCAGGCCTCCGAGTGCCTTTTTTTGCAGTGCAGGGGCTACTAAGTGCCTTTTTTTGCTGTGCGTGGGCCTCAGGGTGCATTTCTTTGCAGTGTAGTAGCCTCCAAGAGCCTTTTTTTGCAATGTGGGGGCCACCGAGTGCCTTTCTTGGTGGTGTAGGGGCCTCTGAGTGCCTTCTTTTGTGGTGCAGGAGCCTCCGAGTGCCTTTTTTTCTGGTGTACAGGCCTGCAAGTGCCTCTTTTTCCAGTCCAGGAGCCTCCGAGTGCCTTTTGTGGTGGTGCCAGGCCCTCCAAGTGCCTTGTTTCACATTGTAGCAGCCCCCAAGAGCCTTTGTTTGTGCTGTAGGGGCCACTGAGTGCCTTTTTTTGTGGTGTAGCGCCCTCCGAGTGCCTTTTTTTGCATTGTAGCAGCCTCCAAGTGCCTTTTTTTGTGGTGCACTGGCCTCTGAGTGCCTTTTTTTCCAGTACAGGGGCCACCGAGTGCCTTTCTCTACAGTGTAGCAGCCTCCGAGTGCCTTTTTTTGTGGTGCAGGGCCCTCCGAGTGCCTTTTTTTCTGGTGTACAGGCCTGCAAGTGCCTCTTTTTCCAGTGTAGGAGCCTCCGAGTGCCTTTTTTGGTGGTGCAGGGCCCTCCAAGTGCCTTGTTTCACATTGTAGCAGCCCCCGAGTGCCTTTTCTTGTGCTGTAGGGGCCACCGAGTACCTTTTCTTGTGGTTCAGGGGCCTCCGAGTGCCTTTTGTTCCAGTGTAGAGGCCTCCAAGTGCCCTGTTTTTGCAGTGTACTGGCCTCCAAGTGCCTTTTTTTCCAGTGCAGGGCCCTCCGAGTGCCTTTCTCTACGGTGTAGCAGCCTCCGAGTGCCTTTGTTTGTGGTGCAGGGCCCTCCGAGTGCCTTTTTTTCTGGTGTAGCAGGATCCGAGTGCCTTTTTTTGCATTGTAGCAGCCTCCGAGTGCCTTTTTTTGTGCTGTAGGGGCCACTGAGTGCCTTTTTTTGCAATGTAGGGGCCTCAGGGTGCATTTTTTTGCAGTGTACTAGCCTCCAAGTGCGTTTTTTTGCAATGTAGGGGCTTCCGAGTGCCTTTTTTGTGGTGCAGGGGACTCCGAGTGCCTTTATTTCCAGTGTACAGGCCTCCAAGTGCCTCTCTTTCCAGTGCAGGGGCCTCCGAGTGCCTTTATTTCCAGTGTACAGGCCTGCAAGTGCCTCTTTTTCCAATGCAGGAGCCTCCGAGTGCCTTTTTTGGTGGTGCAGGGCCCTCCGAGTGCCTTGTTTCACATTGTAGCAGCCCCCGAGTGCCTTTTTTTGTGCTGTAGGAGCCACTGAGTGCCTCTTCTTGTGGTTCAGGGGCCTCCGAGTGCTGTTATTTTGGGGTGTGTGGTCCTCCATGTACCTTTTTTTGTGGTGTAGTGGCCCCAAGTGCCTTTTCTTGTGGTTCAGGGGCCTCCGAGAGCCTTGTTTCACATTGTAGCAGCCCCCGAGTGCCTTTTTTTGTGCTGTAGGGGCCACCGAGTGCCTTTTTTTGCCGTGCATGGTCCTCCGAGTGCCTTTTTTTTGCAGTGTACTAGCCTCCAATTGCCTTTTTTTGTGATGTAGGGGCTTCCGAGTGCCTTTTCTTGTGATTCACTGTTGTCCGGGTGCCTTTTTTTGTGGTGCAGGGGCCTCCGAGTGCCTCCTTTTGAGGTGCACTGCTGTCTGAGTGCCTTTTTTTGCAGTGAAGGGGCATCTAAGTGCCTTTTTTTCCAGTCTAGCAGCCTCCAAGTGCCTATTTTTGCGATGCAGGCTCCCAAAGTGCCTTTTTTTCCAGTATAGTGTCCTCCATGTGCATATTTTTTGCAGTGCATGTCCTCCTAGTGCCCTTTTTTCCAGTGCTCAGGCCTCCAAGTGCCTTTTTTCTGTTATGGTCCTTCAACGTTCTGTGTTAGCACTCAACCTGTATTTACCTGTACTGCCTGAAATGATATTGTCAGGCCCACCACTGCTGGATGAGATAGTCATGTCACTTCTGCCTCACGGCCTGGTAGGCCAGTCAGGCCCATCAGTCCTCGCTCTGCTTGTGAGGTTGCTTCTGCCTCTGTGCTTGATAGGCCAGTGGCAGGGCCATGCCTCCTGGCTTTGCTTGTGAGGATACTTGTGTCTCCATGCCAAAAAGGGCAGTGGCAGGCCCATGGTTGCTGGTTGTGTCTTATGATGTCACTTTGACCTGCATGCCATTGCATGCATGGGCATGCACTGCCACGCCCATGGCTGCTGGTCTGCTTGGGTGTTCCCTTCTTTCTCCGTGTTTGATGCGCCATGGCAGGCCCAGAGCTGCTGGCTGTGCTTGTGAGGTCCCTTTGACCTCAGTGCCTGATGAGGCACTCAGAGCGCCATGAGTCCTACCTGCGCTTCTGAGCTCACTTCTGCCTCAGTGCCTGATTGGCAAGTGGCAGGCCAATAGCTGCTTGCTGAGGTAGTGAGGTCATTTTTACCAGCAGCCCTAAACTTAGCACTATGGGATGTTCAGAATCCTCCGTGACAGCCTCTAAGACTATTGCCAGTGGAAATTCTTTTGGGGAGACCTTTAGCCACAGTGGGCAACTCAGGCTAAAAGCAACCGCTTGGGTGGAGATGAGCGAATTACACTTACAAAAGGCAGGGGAAAAGCTCAGTGGGCCCACTCAGTACCAGGTGGCGTGCAAGCACACGCTATCCAGCCTGGACATAAGGGGTTGGTACAGATAGTCACCTGAAAGTCTGAAGTGCAACCAAATCTCGGGAGGCCCCTACACTGTATTGTTGAGTTCTTATTTCACTGTTAAACTTCCAGGTAAAGAAAATTGGCTCTAGTCAGATGTAAAGCGGCTGAGTGGACCGGAAGCTCTTGGAAGCACCACATGAGCTAAGCCGTACTGGACATTAAATGTTACAAAGTGTGGCGTGTAACACTTGCTTGTGTTGTTAGTTGTTGTCATGACATTTGTGCTTGCACTGGAGTATTGTTTAACCGCCCTAGCAAAAAACCAACCTGCGAGTAAAATGTGTTGTAGCCAAAATCGAGGAGAAGCAATTTGGGAAGCAAATGAGGAACGCTATTGTTCCTACTTGTATCAAATAGCGCATCCACAGAGTTGACAGCATGTTGCAGTGCCTACCACGTTGAAGGTGAGGCAAAAGCCCTGGAGGAGCATCCCATATGGCTAGAAATGGGACCAAGACATTACCCAAACTGAGAAGTCCAGTGTGTCACTAACTACAAATTGTAGTGACTCTCGCCTGGTGCCGGAGAGACGATTGCACTGAAAACTTCCGCCTTCCATTGCCCGGGTCCCGGCAGACCCCGGTGATGCGTTCTAACGAACGCTCTTGTAATGGGAGTGTAACTTGTAAGTCTACGCCATTAGTTCTACCCTGCACTCTCAGGAGCAGGCTTTCAACACTCTCTCCTGCTTTAACCACTTCCCCAATGCTCTCCATTTTAACTTTCCCTGCGGTCACTGCAGGAACAGCCCGACCATCTCCGCAGAGCTCCCACGCAGTTAAATCAACCGGAACACAAAAGTTACTGTTGAACCCTTTGTGGTCTCTAAAACCTGTAGCGTTACTCAGGCAAGAGAACATGTCTATGATTAAGCCATCCTGTCTGCCATTTTTAAATATAGCTTACACCACATGGATGGAATGGTTACGCAAGCGGACCTGAAGCGCCAAATGGCGAGAAAGAAAGGATGTCAGTGGTGTTACAGGGCCAGGATTAGGAGTTCTAAATAGCATCGATGCTGAGGCATTAGTGAATAAGCAAGTGCCACAAACAGAGATGTGTCTAGATTAGACAAAGCAAAGCCATTACGATCATCTCTCTTACCTCTTGGAAGTAATCAACGGTGCTCCTCTCAGATTTCTACCTCAGTGGGAGCTCAAAGAAGGCAAGCTCATCAGCTTCCTTAGTTGCAGCAGGAGGAGCTCAAACTAATGTTTCTTTGGCGGTCCATTGTATCCAAGCCAAATGGACACAATCCGGACCAGTTGCAACAACTCGGGCAGGTGAGAAAGGGCTCCTACCCAGTGAAATTCGCAAAGCAGGACTCCTTCCAAAGGAGTTCAGTGTTAAGGAATCTTGGACTGCCACCATCTAGAGTTAATCAGAGTCAGGCTAGGGCAGCCCCATGACATTGCCTCCCGCACCCCCGGTCGACAATAACACCAGGCCTATTCCCACCTTTCTCCTAAGAGTGCAAAACTGCTCAAACTCTCCCACCTATCAGTTCACATGGATCAGAGGTCTGGGCCCGCCAAGCTTGCCTCCGGCAGCCCCACAAGACACGCCCATCTCGCCATCCTCCCCTGTGGACACTTACACCACGTCCACTCACAGCTGCCTCCTAAGAATGGCCGCCTGCTCAGCTGCCTGTCCGAACAGCCGACGCTGACAGGCAAGAGCTGTTGCCAAGCAAGTTTGACCTGCATGCGCAGGGCAGCCCCATAGCACTTTCACAGCTGCCTTCCTCGCCGGTTGACACTTACAGCAGGGCTATTCCCTCCGAACGCCTAGGAGTGCCACACTGCTCCAATGCCTCCACTGACAGTCAGGGCTCACAGGCAGGAGCTAGTCCCAGCCAAGCTTCCCCTGCATGCCTAAGGCAGTCCCACAACAGGATAACGGCTTGCCTTCCTTTCCTGTCGACATTAACAGCACCGCTACTCCCGCCTTCCTCCTAGCAATGCCACGTTGCTCAAATGCCTGTCCAACGAGCGAGAGCTGCTGGGCAAGAGCGCAGGTATGCGAAACTAGCCTTGGGCAGCCCCACAAGATGTACCCATCTCGCCTTCCTCCCCCGTCAACAATTACAGCAGGCGTACTCACAGCTTCCTCCTAAGAATGCCCAACTGCTCAGACGCCTGTCCGAACAGCAAGGGCCGCTAGGCAAGAGCTCTGGGCATGCCAAGCTTCCCTTTGCCAGCCCACAACATATTCCCTGCTCTCTTCTAGGTGAGGGCCTTTTGGACCTTTACATCACGGCTACTCCCAACTTAGTCCTAAGAATGCCAAAATGCTCAGACGCCTTTGCGAGCAAGCAGGGCTCAAAAGCAAGAGCTCGTCCCGACCACACAAAACCTGCTAAGCCACAGCAGGCCCACAACACGTTCACGGTTGCCTTCCTCTCCTGTCCACACTTAAAGGATGCGTACTCACGCCTTGCGAAGAAGGCAAGTCGTGAACGTGTTGTGGAGCTGCCCTAAGCATGCAGTGCAAGCTTGCTGGGGCATCTTTTTTGCCTGTGAGCTCTGGGTGTTCGGACAGTCGTGTGAGCAGTCTGGCATTCTTAGGCAGAAGCTGTGAGTACGCCTGGTGTAATTGTCGACGGGGGGAGGATGGCGAGACGGGCTCATTTTGTTGTGCTCCCAGAGACAAGCTTGTCGTGCCCAGCGCTCTTGCCCGTGAGTGCCGGCTGCCAGACAGCTTTCTAAAGCGTAAGCCTGGTGTAATTGTCGACAGGTCTCACAGGCAAGAAAGCTGGACTCCCCCAGAATTGCTCTGCATGCTTAGGGCAGCCCTGCAATGCGTTCATAGCTGCCTTCCTCGCCTGTCGACACTTACAGCAGGGCTATTCCCTCCAGACGCCTAGGCGTGCCACACTGCTCAAGCGCCTCCACCGACAATCAGGGCTCACAGGCGGGAGCTAGTCCAAGCCAAGCTTCCCCTGCATGCCTAAGGCAGTCCCACAACAGGATAACGGCTTGCCTTCTCCTGTCGACATTAACAGCACCGCTACTCCCACCTTCCTCCTAGCAATGCCACGTTGCTCAAATGCCTGTCCAACGAGCAAGGGCTGCTAGGCAAGACCCCCGGGTAGCCTTGGGCAGCCCCGCAAGACGTACCCATCTCACCTTCCTCCGCCGTCGACAAATACACCATGCGTACTCACAGCTTCCTCCTAAGAATGTCAGCGTGCTCAGACGCCTGAGCGAACAACAAGTGCAGAGAAGTAATAGCTCTGGGCATGCCAAGCTTCCCTTTGGCAGCCCACAAAATATTCCCTTGCCCTCTTCCTAGGTGCGCCCCTTTTGGCCCTTTACACCACGGCTGCTCACAAGCCTTATTCCTGAGAATGCCGGCCGGCTCCGACACCCGTCGTGGCAGAAGTGGATTCAGAGGGGAGAGCTCTGGGCACCACAGGCTTGCCTCGGGCAGCCTGACCAAAAACGTCCAGGTCTCGCTTTCCTTCCCTGTGGACACTTACAGCAGGATCTTCCCATCTCATTCCTGGGATAGGCACAGGTAGCACATGTCTCTCCCACTTGTCGGCACTCACAGGCAAGAGCTCTGGGCACACCAAACTGGCTTCCGACAGCCTCGCAAAAAGTCCCCTCTCGCCATCCTCCTCCATCGATAAGAAGACCAGGCCAACTCAAAGCTTCCTCCTAAGAATGCTAGAAGACTCAGACACCTGTCCGAACAGAGAGGGCTCACAGGCAAGTGCTCTTCCCAAGCAAGCTTGATCTTCATCCCTAAGGCCGCCGCACAGCATGTTCACGAGGTGGGCCTTCCTCTCCTGGCGCCACTTACAGCGGCCTTTGCTTGCTCTAATTGTGGCGAGGAGAGGCAGGCAAACAGCAAAATTCTGGTAGGGCTGCCTTAGCTATGCTGATCGAACCTATGAGCTCTGGCTGTTCGGATGGGCCACTGAACAGTCTGTCGTGCTTAGGAAGAAGTTGTGAATACGCCTGGTGTAATTGTCGACGAGGGAGGATGGCGAGACGGGCTCGTCTTGTGGCACTGCCAGAGACAAGCTTGTCGTGCCCAGCGCTCTTGCCCGTGAGTGCTCGCTCTCTGGAGCAGGTTCTGATTAGGCGACGTTTCTAAGGAGTTAGTCTGGTGTAATTGTTCATGGGGAGGATGGCGAAAGGTGGACGTCCTGTGGGGATGCCAGAGACAGGCTTGTCCTGTGCCCAGAACGCTCGCCTGTGAATACTGATGGAGAGAAAAGCGTTTGAACAGTGTGGCCTTCCTAGCAGTAGGTTGGAACAGGCAGGCTGTGTCAGCAGGCGAAGACGGCAAACTGTGATCGTGTTGTGGAACTGCCATAAGCATGAAAAGCAAGCTTGGTGGGGGCAGCTTCCTGGCCTGTGAACCCTGGCTGTTCGGAGCGCCAGCTGAGCAATCTGGAAGCGTGAGTACGTCTTGTGGAAACAGGGGAAGATGGCAAGATGGGCTGATTTTGTTGTGCTTCCAGAGACAAGCTTGTCGTGCCCAGTGTTCTTGCCTGTGCTTGCCCACTGTCCGGACAGGCTCCAATTCGGTGAGCTTTCTAAGGCGTAAAACTGATGTAATTGTCAGCAGGGCTCACAGGCAAGAGATACGCCAACCAAGTGTGTTTTCATGCTTACAGCAGCCCACAATGCGTCCACGTCTCACCTTCTTTGCCTGTCAACACTTACAGCAGGCCTACTCCCACCTTACTGCTCGGAGTGCCACACTGCTCAAATGCTTCTCTCCGCGTCAGTACGCACAAGCAAGAATTCTGGACACCAGCTGGAAAAGAGCTTCTGGCAGCTCCAGAAGACATACCATCACACCATCCTCCCCAGTCGACAATTACACAAGGCTTGCTCCTAAGAATGCCAGCCTGCTCAGACGCCTGTCCAAAGAGCAGAAATGGGTTCAGAGGGGAGAGCTCTGGGCACGACAGGCTTGCCTCAGGCAGCCTGACCAAAAATCCAGGTCTCGCTTTCCGTCCCTGTGGACACTTATAGCAGGCCTCTTCCCACCTCACTCCTCGGCATGCCACAGGTATCACCCGCCTCTCCCACTTGTCAGCACGCACAGGCAAGAGCTCTGGGCACACCAAACTGGCTTTCGACAGCCTCGCAAAAAGTCCCCCTCTCGTCATCCTCCCCCTCGATAAGACCAGGCCAACTCAAAGCTTCCGCCTAAGAATGCCAGAAGACTCAGATGCCTGTACGAGCAGGCAGGGCTCACAGGCAAGTGCTCTTCCCAAGCAAGCTGGCCCTTCATCCCTAAGGCCACTGCACAGCATGTTGGCGGGGGGGGGGGGGGGCGGGCCTTCCTATCCCGGCGACACATAGATCGGGGCTTGCTGGCTCTGTGGCGAGGAGAGAAGAGGGTAGGCAAAGTGCGAAGCTGTTGTAGAGCCGCCTTAGATATGCAGATCAAGTCTGTGAGCTCTGGCTATTCGGAAAGGTGTCAGAGCAGTCTGGCACTCTCAGGAGGAAGTTGTGAGTACGCCTGGTGCAATTGTCAAGGGGGAGGATGGTGAGACGGGCTCATCTGATGGGGCTGCGCAAGACAAGCTTGGCGTGCCCAGATCTCCTGTCTGTGCATTCTGACAGGTGGGAGAGGCGTTTAAGCAGTGTAGAACAAATAGGCGTAAGGTGGAAAAGGCCTTGTGTTATCGTCGACAGGCGAATAAGGCGAGACTGGGAATTTTGGCGAAACTGCCTGAAGCAAGCTGTCCTGGCCCAGAGCGCTTGCCTGTAAGCCTTTGCTTTTCGGACAGGTGTCTGAGTATTTTAGCAGTCTTCAGAATAAGGTGCGAGCAGAAGTGGTGTTTCGACCAGGTCGATGTGGGGTGGTAGTCAAGGGCACGTTCTGCGGGGCTGCCTGAGGAAAGCGTGGCATGCCCAGAGCTCTTTCCTATGAAAGCTTGCTGGTCTCAGACCCCTGTCCCAGCAGCCAGGGCTCCAAGGCAAGAGCTTTTCCCAAGCACGCTTGACTTCCATCCCTAAGGCAGCCGCACGACACAATCAGGAGTGGCCGTCCTCTCCTGGCGGGATTACAGAGGAACTTGCTTGCTCTGTGTTGGGAAACGAGGTAGGCAGACTGCGAAACTGTTGGAGAGCTGGCTTAGATATGCAGCTCGGGTCTGTGAGCGCTGGCTGTTCGCACAGGCAGATGAGCAGTCTGGCATTCTAAGGAGGAAGCTATGAGGACACCTGGTGTAATTGTCGATGGGGAGGATGGCGAGACGGGTTCGTCTTGTGGAGCGGCCAGAGACAAGCTTGTCAGTTCCAGAGCGCTCGCCTGTGAGTACTGGCGAGGAGAGACGCGTTTGAGCAGTGTGGCACGGCGAGCAGTAAGGTGGGAATAGGCCTGCTGTATGTGCCGACGGGCAAAGAAAGGGAGCCGGGAACGTGTTGTTGGGCTGCCCTGAGCATGCGGAGCAAGTTTGGTGGGGCAGCTCTCTTGCCTGTGAGCGCAGTCGACAGTTACACCAGGCTGACTCCTAAGAAAGTAAGCTTGCTCGGACGCCTGTCCGGAGAGCGGGCACTCATGGGCAAGAGCTCTAGACACACCAAGCTTGTCTCGGGACGGCCCATGGGCAAGGCTGAGTCTCCATCCTCCCTCGTCGACAATTGCACCAGGGGTTCTCATGCCTTCCTCCTAACAATGCCAGCCTGCTCAGCTGCCTGTCTGAACAGCCAGAGCTCACAGGCTTGAGCTGCATATCGAAGGCGGCTCTACAACACGTTTGCACTTTGCCTACCTCCACACAGCGTAAGCAAGCCCCGCTGTAAGTGTCGCCAGGAGAGGGAAGGCCCCCCTCGTGAACGGCATGTGCGGCTGCCTTAGGGATGAAGGTCTAGCGTGCTTGGGGAAGAGCTCTTGCCTGTGAACGCTGGCTGTTCGGGCAGGCGTCTGAGCATTTTGGCATTCATAAGAGGAAGCTTTGAATCTGCCTGGTTTTACAATCGAGGGGGAGGATGGCGAGAAAGGGGCGTTTCGCGAGGCTGCCGGAAGCACAATTGGAGTGCCCAGAGTTCTTGCCTCTGAACCCCTTTCTATTCGGAGAGTTGTCTGAGCAGGCTGGCATTCTCAGCAGTAAGGCTTGTATACCTGTCAAACAAGGGTAATATGGGAATTTGGCTCTTCTTCTGGGCTTCCAGATGGAAGCTTGTCCTGCCCAGAGGTCTTGCCTGTGAGCGCTGGCTGTTCGTACAGGCAGCAGAGCAGGCGGGCATTCTTTGGAGGAAGCTGTGAGTGGATGTGGTGTAAATGGCCACGGGGAGGATGGCGAGATGGGGAGAGCTTCGAGAGACAAGCTTGTCGTGCCCAGAGCGCTTGACTGTGAGTACTGACAGGGGCGAGAGACACGTTTGAGCAGAGTTGCACGCCTAGCAGTGCCATGCAACTGCAGTGTCGACAGCGTCTGCGAGGCCTGGGTGTTCGGCCAGTTGTCTGAGAAGTCTGGCATTCTTAGAAGGAGGCATTGAGTACGCCTGCTGTAAGTGTCGACGGAGAGCCGGGTTGTCTCGCAGGGCTGCCAGAGACAAGCTTGGCGTGCCCAGACCTCTTGCCCATGAGTGCCGGCTCTCTGGACAGGCGTCCGAGAGGATGGTTTTCTTAGGAGTCAGCCTGGTGTAACTGTTGACTGCACTCACAGGCAAGAGAGCTGCCCCACCAAGCTTGCTCCGCATGCTTAGCCCAGTCCCACAACACGTTCCCGGCTCGCGTTCTTTGCCCGTCGACACATACAGCAGGCCGATTCCACTTTACTGCTCGGAGTGCCACACTGCTCAAACACCTCTCTCCTCGCCAGTACACACAGGCAAGCGCTGTAGGCACGACAAGCTTGTCTCTCGAAGCCCCTCCATCTCGCCCGTCGACAATTGCAACAGTACACGCACAGCTTCTTCCTAAGAATGCCAGGCTGCTCTGATGCCTCTTGGACCAGCAGGCGTTCACAGGCAAGAGCTCTGGGCAGGCCAGCTTGCTTCGAGCAGTCTCGCAAAAAGTTCCCCGTCTCGCCTTTCTCCTGTGTTGACAATTACACAGGGCTATGCCCACCTTATTTCTAGGAGTGCCACACTGTTTAAACGTCTCTCCCTTGTCTTTTCCCACAGCCATGAGCTCTGGTCATGCCAAGATTGTCTCGGGCAGTCCTACAAGACGAGTCCGTCTCGCCATCCTCCCCATCGAGAATAAGACCAGGCATACTCAAAGCTTCCGCCTAGGAGTGCCAGACTGCTCAGACGGCTGGCCGAACAACCAGAGCTCACAACGTTGATCTGTGGCTCTCCAACAGGTTCGCAGTTTGCCTACCTCTTCTCTCCACACTTAGAACAAGCAAGCCCCGCTTTACGTGCTGCCAGCAGAGAACGGCCACTCGGGAACGTGCTGTGCGGTGGCCAGAGCCCAGGCTGTTCGGACAGGTGTCTGAGCAGTCTGGCATTCTTAGGAGGCAGCTCTGAGTATGCCTGGTGTAATTGCCGACGGGGAGGAAGGCGAGATGTGGACTTCTTGTGGAGCTGCCAGAAAGAAGCTTGTTGTGTCCAGAGCGCTCGCCTGTGACTGCCGCCAGTCCAGAGAGGCGTCTGAGCAGGCTTGCTTTCTTAAGATTCAGCCTGCTGTAATTGTCGACTGCGCTCACAAGGAAGAGCACTGCCCCAGCAAGCTTGCTCCGCATGCTCAGGGCAGCCCAATAATACGTTCCCGGGTCCCTTTCTTTGCCTGTCGGCACGTACAGCAGGCCTATTCCACCTTACTGCTAGGAGTGCCACACTGCTCAAACGGCTCTCTCCTCGTCAGTACGCACGGGCAAGCGCTCCAGACATGACAAGCTTGTCTCTCGAAGCTCACAAGAAACCTCCATCTCACCCTCCTCCCCTTCGACAATTGCAACAGGCGTAGTCAAAACTTCCTCCTAAGAATGCCAGACTGCTCTGACACCTTTCCGAATAGCTAGAACTCACAGACCTGAGCTGCATATCTAAGGCGGCTCTACAACAGATGTGCACTTTGCCTGCCTCTCCTCGCCACACTTAGTGCAAGCAAGCCCCGCTGTAAGTGGCGCCAGGAGAGGAAGGCCACTTGCGAACGTGCTGTGCGGTGGCCTTAGGGATGAAGGGCCTGCTTGCTTGGGAAGAGCTCTTGCCTGTGAGCCTTGGCTGTATCTGAGTCTTCTGGCATTCATAGGAGGAAGCTTTGAGTTGGCCTGGTCTTCTTATCGAGGGGAAGGATGGCGAGAGGGGGACTTTTTGCGAGGCTGTCGGAAGCCAATTTGGGGTGCCCAGAGCTCTTGCCTGTGAGTGCTGACAAGTGGGAGAGACGTGCTACCTGTGCCTATCCCAGGAGTGAGCTGGGAAGAGTCCTGCTGTAAGTGTCCACAGGGAAGGAAAGCGAGACCTGGACGTTTTTGGTCAGGCTGCCCGAGGCAAGCCTGTGGTGCCCAGAGCTCTCCCCTCTGAATCCACTTCTGCCACGATGGGTGTCGGAGCCGGCCGGCATTCTCAGGAATAAGGCTTGTGAGCAGCCGTGGTGTAAAGGGCCAAAAGGCGCGCACCTAGGAAGAGAGCAAGGGAATATTTTGTGGGCTGCCAAAGGGAAGCTTGGCATGCCCAGAGCTATTACCTCTCTGCACTTGTCGTTCGCTCAGGCGTCTGAGCACTCTGGCATTCTTAGGAGGAAGCTGTGAGTACGCATGGTGTATTTGTCGACGGCGGAGGAAGGTGAGATGGGTACCTCTTGTGGGGCTGCTCGAGGCAAGCTTGGCATGCCCAGCAGCCCTTGCTCGTTGGACAGGCATTTGAGCAATGTGGCATTGCTAGGAGGAAGGTGGATGCTGACGTGCTTTTAATGTCGACAGGAGAAGAAGGCAAGCTGTTATCCTGTTGTGGGACTGCCTTAGGCATGCAGGGGAAGCTTGGCTGGGACTAGCTCCCGCCTGTGAGCCCTGATTGTCGGTGGAGGCGCTTGAGCAGTGTGGCACGCCTAGGCGTCTGGAGGGAATAGCCCTGCTGTAAGTGTCGACCGGCGAGGAAGGCAGCTGTGAATGTGTTGCGGTGCCGCCCTAAGCATGAAAAGGAAGCTTGGTTGGATAGCTCTCCTGCCTGTGCCCCCTGCCGACAATTCTACCATGCTTACTCTTAAGAAAGCTCGTAAGTGTCGACCGGCAAAGGAGGCGAGCCGTGAATGTGCTGTTGGGCTGCCCTAAGCATGCAGAACAATTCTGGGTGGGGGGGTCCAGCTCTCTTGCCTGTGAGACCTGTCGACAATTACACCAGGCTTACGCTTTAGAAAGCTCGCCTGCTCAGACACCTGTCTGGCAGCCGGCACTCACGGGCAAGAGCGCTGGGCACGACAAGCTTGTCTCTGGGAGCACAACAAAATGAGCCCGTCTCGCCATCCTTCCGCCATCGACATTTGCTTGCCTTCTTCGCCTGCTGACAGTTACAGCGCGCCAATTTCCAACCTACTGCTAGGAGTGGCACACTGCTCAGATGCCTTTCTCCCCTGTCATTACTCACAGGCGAGCGTTCTTGGCATAACAAGCTTGTCTCTGGAAGCCCCACAGGTAGTCACATTTTGCCATCCTCCCCCATGAACAACTACACCATGCTTACTCTTAAGAGGGTGCTCAGAGGCTTCTCCGGAGAGCCGGCACTCATAGGCAAGAGATCTGGGCAGGAGAAGATTGTCTCTGGCAGGGCCACAAAACGAGCCGGGCTCACCATCCTCCCCTGTCGACAGTTACAGCAGGCGTACTCACAGCTTCTTCCTAAGCACGACAGACTGCTCCGACGGCTGTCCGAACAGCCAGCGCTCACAGGCTTGAGCTGCGTATCTGAGGCAGCTCTACAACAGGTTCGCAGTTTGCCCGCCTCTTCCCTCCACACTTAGAGCGAGCAAGCCCCTCTGTTTTGCCAGGAGAGGATGGCCACTCGGGAACATATTGTGCGGTGGCGTTAGGGATGAAGGCTCTTGCCTGTGAGCCCTGGCTGCTCGGACGCGCCACTGACTATTCTGGCATTCATTGAGGAAGCGCTGAGTACGCCTGGTGTGATCGGCGACACACGTGAACGGTGAGCTGCGCATATCCTGTGCGGCTGCCAGAAGCTCTTTTCCAGCTCGTGTCCAGAATTCTTGCCTGTGAGGACTGACAGGTGAGAGAGGCGTTTGCGCAATATGGCACGCCTCGGAGTAAGGCGTGAGTACGCATCCTTTAAGTGTGGACAGGAGAGGAAGGCAACTGTGAACGTGTTGTGGGCCTGCTATGGCTTAGCAGGTTTTGTGTGGTGGGGATGAGCTCTTGCTTTTGAGCCCTGCTTGCTCGCAAAGGCGTCTGAGCATTTTGGCATTCTTAGGACTAAGTTGGGAGTAGCCAGGGTGTAAAGGCCAAAAGGCCCTCACCTAGAAGAGAGCAGGGAATATGTTGTGGGCTGGCAAAGGGAAGCTTGGCATGCCCAGAGCTCTTGCCTAGCGGCCCTTGCTGTTCGGACAGGCGTCTGAGCATTCTTAGGAGGAAGCTGTGAGTACGCCTGCTGTAATTGTTGACGGGGGAGGAAGGCGAGATGGGTACATCTTGTGGGGCTGCCCAAGGCTAGTTTCGCATACCCGCACTCTTGCCCAGCAGCCCTCGCTCGTTGGACAGGCATTTGAGCAACGTGGCATTGCTAGGAGGAAGGCGGGAGTAGCGGTGCTATTAATGTCGACAGGAAAGGAAGGCAAGCCGTTATCCTGTTGTGGGACTGCCTTAGGCATGCAGGGGAAGCTTGGCTGGGACTAGCTCCTGCCTGTGAGCCCTGACTGTCAGTGGAGGCATTGGAGCAGTGTGGCACTCCTAGGCGTTCGGAGGGAATAGCCCTGCTGTAAGTGTCAACCGGCGAGGAAGGCAGCTGTGAAAGTGCTATGGGGCTGCCCTGCGCATGCAGGTCAAACTTGCTTGGCAACAGCTCTTGCCTGTCCGCGTCAGCTGTTCGAACAGGCAGCTGAGCAGGCGGCCATTCTTAGGAGGCAGCTGTGAGTGGACGTGGTGTAAGTGTCCACAGGGGAGGATGGCGAGATGGGCGTGTCTTGTGGGGCTGCCGGAGGCAAGCTTGGCGGGCCCAGACCTCTGATCCATGTGAACTGATAGGTGGGAGAGTTTGAGCAGTTTTGCACTCTTAGGAGAAAGGTGGGAATAGGCCTGGTGTTATTGTCGACCGGGGGTGCGGGAGGCAATGTCATGGGGCTGCCCTAGCCTGACTCTGATTAACTCTAGATGGTGGCAGTCCAAGATTCCTTAACACTGAACTCCTTTGGAGGGAGTCCTGCTTTGCGAATTTCACTGGGTAGGAGCCCTTTCTCACCTGCCCGAGTTGTTGCAACTGGTCCGGATTGTGTCCATTTGGCTTGGATACAATGGACCACCAAAGAAACATTAGTTTGAGCTCCTCCTGCTGCAACTAAGGAAGCTGATGAGCTTGCCTTCTTTGAGCTCCCACTGAGGTAGAAATCTGAGAGGAGCACCGTTGATTACTTCCAAGAGGTAACAGAGATGATCGTAATGGCTTTGCTTTGTCTAATCTAGACACATCTCTGTTTGTGGCACTTGCTTATTCACTAATGCCTCAGCATCGATGCTATTTAGAACTCCTAATCCTGGCCCTGTAACACCACTGACATCCTTTCTTTCTCGCCATTTGGCGCTTCAGGTCCGCTTGCGTAACCATTCCATCCATGTGGTGTAAGCTATATTTAAAAATGGCAGACAGGATGGCTTAATCATAGACATGTTGCCTGAGTAACGCTACAGGTTTTAGAGACCACAAAGGGTTCAACAGTAACTTTTGTGTTCCGGTTGATTTAACTGCGTGGGAGCTCTGCGGAGATGGTCGGGCTGTTCCTGCAGTGACCGCAGGGAAAGTTAAAATGGAGAGCATTGGGGAAGTGGTTAAAGCAGGAGAGAGTGTTGAAAGCCTGCTCCTGAGAGTGCAGGGTAGAACTAATGGCGTAGACTTACAAGTTACACTCCCATTACAAGAGCGTTTGTTAGAACGCATCACTGGGGTCTGCCGGGACCCGGGCAATGGAAGGCGGAAGTTTTCAGTGCAATCGTCTCTCCGGCACCAGGCGAGAGTCACTACAATTTGTAGTTAGTGACACACTGGACTTCTCAGTTTGGGTAATGTCTTGGTCCCATTTCTACTGGCAATAGTCTTAGAGGCTGTCACGGAGGATTCTGAACATCCCGTAGCGCTAAGTTTAGGGCTGCTGGTAAAAATGACCTCACTACCTCAGCAAGCAGCCAGTGGCCTGCCACTTGCCAATCAGGCACTGAGGCAGAAGTGAGCTCAGAAGCGCAGGCAGGACTCATGGCGCTCTGAGTGCCTCATCAGGCACTGAGGTCAAAGGGACCTCACAAGCACAGCCAGCAGCTCTGGGCCTGCCATGGCGCATGAAGCACGGAGAAAGAAGGGAACACCCAAGCAGACCAGCAGCCATGGGCGTGGCAGTGCATGCCCATGCATGCCATGCATGCAATGGCATGCAGGTCAAAGTGACATCGTAAGACACAACCAGCAACCATGGGCCTGCCATTGCCCTTTTCGGCATGCAGACACAAGTATCCTCACAAGCAAAGCCAGGTGGCATGACCCTGCCACTGGCCTATCAAGCACAGAGGCAGAAGCAAACTCACAAGCAGAGCGAGGACCTGCACCACAAAAAAAGGCACGTGGAGACCACTGCACAGCAAAAAAGGCACTCGGAAGGTCCTGCACCACAAAAAAAGGGCTCTCGGAGGCCCCACTGCAAAGAAAAAGCACTTGGAAACCACTGCACCATGAAAAAAAGCACTCAGAGGGCCCTGCACCGCCAGAAAAGGGCCATCGGATGCCCCTACATATGAAAAAAAGTCACTCGGAGGCCCCTGCACCGCAGAAATAGGCACTTGCAGGCCGCTGCATCACAAAAAAAGGCAATTGGAGGGCGCTACACCACAGAGAAAGGCACTCGGAGGCCCCTGCAGAGGAAAAAAAAGCCCTCGGAGGCCACTACATTGTAAAAAAAGGCACTCGGTGGCCACTACAGCACAAAAAAAGGCACTCAGAGGACCACACCACAAAAAAAGGTACTGGGTGGCCCCGACAGCACAAAGGCACTCGGGGGCTGCTACAATGCGAAACAAGGCACTCGGAGTGCCTGGCACCACCAAAAGAGGCACTCGGAGGCTCCTGCACTGGAAAAAGAGGCACTTGCAGGCCTGTACACCGGAAAAAAAGGCACTCAGAGGCCGCTACACCGCAGAGAAAGGCACTTGGAGGCACCTGCAATGGAAAAAAAATGCCCCCTGAGGCCCCAACATTGCAAAAAAAGGCACTACGTGGCCCCTACACTGGAAAGAAAGGCACTCAGAGGGCCCTACAGCACAAACAAAGGCACTTGGGGGCTGCTACAATGCAAAACAAGGCACTCAGAGGCCACTGAACCACAAGAAAAGGCACTCGGTGGCTCCTACAGCACAAAAAAAGGCACTCGGGGGCTGCTACAATGTGAAACAAGGCACTCGGAGGGCCCAGCACCACAAGAAAAGGCACTCGGTGGCTCCTACAGCACAAGAAAAGGCACTCGGGGGCTGCTACAATGTGAAACAAGGCACTCGGAGGGCCCAGCACCACAAGAAAAGGCACTCGGTGGCTCCTACAGCACAAGAAAAGGCACTCGGGGGCTGCTACAATGTGAAACAAGGCACTCGGAGGGCCCAGCACCACCAAAAGAGGCACTCGGAGGCCCCTGCACTGCAAAAAGAGGCACTTGCAGGCCTGTACACCAGAAAAAATGGCACTCGGAGGCCGCTACACCACAGAGAAACGCACTCGGAGGCCCCTATAGCACAAAAAAAGGCACTTGGGGGCTGCTACAATGCAAATAAAGGCACTCGGAGGCCCCTACACTGGAAATAAAGGCACTCGGAGGCTCCTGCAACTCAAAAAAAGGCACTCAGAGGCCTCCACACTGCAAAAAAGGGCACTCGGAGGCCAGTGCATTGAAAAACAGGGCACTTGGAGGCCAGTGCACCACAAGAAAACGCACTCGGACGTCCCTACATTGCAAAAAAAGGCACTTGGAGGCTACTGCACTGCAAAAAAACGCACCCTGAGGCCCCTGCACCGCGAAAAAAGGCACTTGCTGGCCCCTACAGCACAAAAAAAGGCACTCGGGGGCTGCTACAATGTGAAAAGAAAGGCACTTGGAGGCTGCTACAACGCAAAAAAAAGCACTTGGAGGGCCCTGCACCACAAAAAAAATGCACTCGGAGGCTCCCGCACTGGAAAAAGAGGCACTTGCAGGCCTGTACACCAGAAAAAAAGGCACTCGGAGGCTCCTGCACCACAAAAGAAGGCACTCAGAGGCCCCTACACCACCAAGAAAGGCACTCGGTGGCCCCCACATTGCAAAGAAAGGCATTTGGAGGCTACTACATTGCAAAGAAATGCACCCTGAGGCCCACGCACAGCAAAAAAAGGCACTCAGTAGCCCCTGCACCGCAAAAAAAGGCACTTGGAGGCCAGTGCACTGAAAAACAGGGCACTTGGAGGCCAGTGCACCGCAAGAAAAATGCACTCAGAGACCCCGACACCACAAAAAAAGGGGAGGGCCCTTTACTGCAAAAAAAGGCACTTGGAGGCTACTACACTGCAAAAAAAGGCACCCTGAGGCCCCTACATTGCAAAAAAAAAGGCATTTGGTGGCCCCTACACCACAGAAAAAGGCACTCGGGGGCTGCTACAATGCAAAAAAAGGCACTCGGAGGCCCCTACACTGGAATAAAAGGCACTCAGAGGCCAGGGCACCCCAAAAAAAGGCACTTGGAGGCCTCTACACCACAAAGAAAAGGCACTAGGAGGGTCTTATGCTGGAAAAAAACGCACTCGGAGGCCAGTACACTGCAAAAACAGGGCACTTGGAGGCCTCTACACTGGAACAAAAGGCACTCGGAGGCCCCTGAACCACAAGAGAAGGTACTCGGTGGCCCCTACAGCACAAGAAAAGGCACTCGGGGGCTGCTACAATGTGAAACAAGGCACTTGGAGGGCCCTGCACCACAAAAAAAGGCACTCGGAGGCTGCTACACTGTAGAGAAAGGCACTCAGAGGCCCCTGTACTGGAAAAAAAGGCACTCAGAGGCCAGTGCACCACAAAAAAAGGCACTTGGAGGCTGCTACAATGCAAAAAAAGGCACTCGGAGGCTCGTACACCACAAGAAAAGGCACTCAGTGGCCCCTACAGCACAAACAAAGGCTCTTGGGGGCTGCTACAATGCGAAACAAGGCACTCAGAGGGCCTGCACCACCAAAAAGGCACTCGGAGGCTCCTGCACTGGAAAAAAAAGCACTTGGAGGCTACTACACTGCAAAAAAAATGCACCCTGAGGCCCCTGCACCACAAAAAAAGGCACTCGGAGGCTGCTACAATGCAAAAAAAGGGACCCTGAGGCCCCTACACCTATGTGCCTATGAGGCACATAAAGGCACTCGGAGGGCCCTGCACCACAAAAAAAGGCACTCGGAGGCTGCTACACTGTAGAGAAAGGCACTCGGAGGCCCCTGTACTGGAAAAAAAGGCACTCGGAGGCCAGTGCACCACAAAAAAAGGCACTTGGAGGCTGCTACAATGCAAAAAAAAGGCACTCGGAGGGCGCTACAGCACAAAAAAAGGCACTCAGTGGCCCCTACAGCACAAACAAAGGCTCTTGGGGGCTGCTACAATGTGAAACAAGTCACTTGGAGGGCCTGGCACCACCACAAAAGGCACTCGGAGGCTCCCGCACTGGAAAAAGAGGCACTTGCAGGCCTGTACACCAGAAAAAAAAGCACTCGAAGGCCCCTACACCGCAGAGAAAGGCAGTCGGTGGCGCCACATTGCAAAAAAAGGCACTTGGAGGCTACTACATTGCAAAGAAATGCACCCTGAGGCCCACGCACCGCAAAAAAAGGCACTCAGTAGCCCCTGCACCGCAAAAAAAGGCACTCAGAGGCTGCTACAATGCAAAAAAAAGGCACTCGGAGGACCACACCACAAAAAAAGGTACTGGGTGGCCCCGACAGCACAAACAAAGGCACTCGGGGGCTGCTACAATGTGAAACAAGGCACTCCGTGGCCCTGCACCACCAAAAAAGGCACTCGGAGGCCCCTACAGCACAAAAAAAGAGGCACTTGGAGGCTACTACACTGCAAAAACATGCACCCTGAGGCCCCTGCACAGCAAAAAAAGGCACTCAGAGGCCAGTGCACCGCAAAAAGAATGCACTCAGAGGCCCCGACACCACAAAAGAAAGGCACTTGGAGGACCACACCACAAAAAAAGGCACTCGGCTGCCCCTACACTGGAAAAAAAAGGCACTCGGAGGCCCGTACACCACATAAAAAAGGCACTTGGGAGCCCCGACAGCACAAAAAAAGGCACTTGGGGGCTGCTACAATGCAAAAAAAGGCACTCAGAGGCCCCTACACTGGAAATAAAGGCACTCGGAGGCTCCTGCACCACAAACAAAGGCACTCGGAGGCTCCTACACCGTAGAGAAAGGCACTCGGAGGCCCCTGTACTGGAAAAAAAGGCACTTGGAGGCCAGTGCACCACGAAAAAGGCACTTGGGGGCTGCTACAATGTGAAAAAAGGTACTCGGAGGCCCCTGAACCACAAGAAAAGGCACTCAGTGGCTCCTACAGCACAAGAAAAGGCATTTGGGGGCTGCTACAATGTGAAACAAGGCACTCAGAGGGCCTGCACCACCAAAAAAGGCACTTGGAGGCTCCTGCACTGGAAAAAAAGGCACTTGGAGGCTACTACACTGCAAAAAAAATGCACCCTGAGGCCCCTGCACCACAAAAAAAGGCACTCGGAGGCTCCTACAATGCAAAAAAAGGCACCCTGAGGCCCCTACACCGGAAAAAAAGAAACTCGGAGGGCCCTGCACCACAAAAAATGGCACTCGGAGGCTGCTACACTGTAGAGAAAGGCACTCGGAGGCCCCTGTACTGGAAAAAAAGGCACTCGGAGGCCAGTGCACCACAAAAAAAGGCACTTGGAGGCTGCTACAATGCAAAAAAAGGCACTCGGAGGGCGCTACACCACAAAAAAAGGCACTCAGTGGCCCCTACAGCACAAACAAAGGCTCTTGGGGGCTGCTACAATGTGAAACAAGGCACGCAGAGGGCCCTGCACCACCACAAAAGGCACTCGGAGGCTCCTGCACTGGAAAAAGAGGCACTTGCAGGCCTGTACACCAGAAAAAAAAGGCACTCGGAGGCCCCTACACCACAGAGAAAGGCACTTGGAGGCACCTGCAATGGAAAAAAATACACTCGGAGGCCCCTACACCACAAGAAAAGGCACTCGGCTGCCCCTACACTGGAAAAAAAGGCACTCGGAGGCCCCTACAGCACAAAAAAAGGCACTTGGGGGCTGCTACATTGCAAAAAAAGGGCACTCGGAGGTTGCTACACTGAAAAAAAAGGTACTCGGAGGCCTCTAAACCACAAAAAAAAGGCATTTGGTGGCCCCTGCACTGCAAAAAAAAGTAAATCACAGGCCCCTGCACTGCAAAAAAAGGCACTCAGAGGCTGCTACAATGCAAAAAAAAGGCACTCGGAGGACCACACCACAAAAAAAGGTACTGGGTGGCCCCGACAGCACAAACAAAGGCATTCGGGGGCTGCTACAATGTGAAACAAGGCACTCCGTGGCCCTGCACCACCACAAAAGGCACTCGGAGGCCCCTACAGCACAAAAAAAGAGGCACTTGGAGGCTACCACACTGCAAAGAAATGCACCCTGAGGCCCCTGCACCGCAAAAAAAGGCACTCAGAGGCCCCGACACCACAAAAAAAGGCACTCGGGGGCTGTTACAATGTGAAAACAGGCACTCTGGTGCCCCTACACCGGAAAGAAAGGCACTCAGAGGGCCCTGCAGCACAAAAAAAGGCACTCAGCTGCCCTTACAGTGGAAAAACAGGCACTTGGAGGCCTCTACACCCCAGAAAAAGGCACTCGGTGGCCCCTACACTGCAAAAAAAGGCACTCGGCGGCTGCTACAATGTGAAACAAGGCACTCGGAGGGCCCAGCACCACCAAAAGAGTCACTCGGAGGCTCCTGCACTGCAAAAAGAGGCACTTGCAGGCCTGTACACCAGAAAAAATGGCACTCGGAGGCCGCTACACCACAGAGAAACGCACTCGGAGGCACCTGCAACAGAAAAAAATACACTCGGAGGCCCCTACACCACAAGAAAAGGCACTCGGCTGCCCCTACACTGGAAAAAAAGGCACTCGGAGGCCCCTACAGCACAAAAAAAGGCACTTGGGGGCTGCTACAATGCAAAAAAAGGCACTCGGAGGCCCCTACACTGGAAATAAAGGCACTCGGAGGCTCCTGCACCACAAAAGAAGGCACTCAGAGGCCTCCACACTGCAAAAAAAGGCACTCGGAGGCCAGTGCACTGAAAAACAGGGCACTTGGAGGCCAGTGCACCACAAGAAAAGGCACTCGGACGTCCCTACATTGCAAAAAAAGGCACTTGGAGGCTACTGCACTGCAAAAAAACGCACCCTGAGGCCCCTGCACCGCGAAAAAAGGCACTTGCTGGCCCCTACAGCACAAAAAAAGGCACTCGGGGGCTGCTACAATGTGAAAAGAAAGGCACTCGGAGGCTGCTACAACGCAAAAAAAAGCACTTGGAGGGCCCTGCAGCACAAAAGAAGGCACTCAGAGGCCCCTACACCACCAAGAAAGGCACTCGGTGGCCCCCACATTGCAAAGAAAGGCATTTGGAGGCTACTACATTGCAAAGAAATGCACCCTGAGGCCCACGCACAGCAAAAAAAGGCACTCAGTAGCCCCTGCACCACAAAAAAAGGCACTCAGTAGCCCCTGCACCGCAAAAAAAGGCACTTGGAGGCCAGTGCACTGAAAAACAGGGCACTTGGAGGCCAGTGCACCGCAAGAAAAATGCACTCAGAGGCCCCGACACCACAAAAGAAAGGCACTCGGAGGACCACACCACAAAAAAAGGCACTCGGCTGCCCCTACACTGGAAAAAAAGGCACTCAGAGGCCCCTACAGCACAAAAAAAGGCACTTGGGGGCTGCTACAGCACAAAAAAGGCACTTGGGGGCTGCTACAATGCGAAACAAGGCACTCAGAGGCCCCTGAACCACAAGAAAAGGCACACGGTGGCCCCTACAGCACAAAAAAAGGCACTCGGGGGCTGCTACAATGTGAAACAAGGCACTCAGAGGGCCCGGCACCACCCAAAGAGGCACTCGGAGGCTCCTGCACTGGAAAAAGAGGCACTTGCAGGCCTGTACACCGGAATAAAAGGTACTCGGAGGCCAGTGCACCACAAGAAAAGGCACTCGGTGTCCACTGCACTGCCAAAAAAGTCAATCACAGGCCCCTGCACAGCAAAAAAAGGCACGCGGAGGCCTCTACACCAGAAAAAAAAGGCACTCGGAGGACCACACCACAAAAAAAGGTACTGGGTGGCCCCGACAGCACAAACAAAGGCACTCGGGGGCTGCTACAATGTGAAACAAGGCACTCGGGGGGCCCAGCACCACCAAGAAAGGCACTCGGAGGCTCCTGCACTGGAAAAAGAGGCACTCGGAGGCCTGTACACTGGAAATAAAGGCACTTGGAGGTCCCTGCACCACAAAAAAGGCACTCGGAAGTCCCTACATTGCAAAAAAAGGCACTCGGAAGCCCCTACATTGCAAAAAAATGCACCCTGAGGACCCTGCACTGCAAAAAAAGGCACTCAGGGGCTGCTACAACGCGAAAAAAAGGCACTTGGAGGCCCCTGCACCACAATAAAAGGCAGTCAGAGGCCTCTACAACACCTTCCACTTCCCTATCAGACACAGAGGCTGATGTGACCTGACAAGGACAGGAAGCCGCCTGGGGCCTGCCAGTGGCCTATCAGGCACTGGTACTTCTGTGAGCTCACAAGCAGAGTCAGCAGCCATGGGCATCCCACTGCCTGATGAGGCACTGAGACCAAGGTGACCTCAAAATGCAGCCAGCACGCAGAGGCCTGCCACTGGCCTATCAGGCACTCAGACTGCTGTGAGCTCAAAAGGAGAGCCAGCAGCCAATGGCCTCGCACTGGCCTATCAGGCAATGGGACTGCTGTGAGCTCACAAGCACAGCAAACAGCCATGAGCCTGCCACTGCCCTATAGGGCACAGAGGCTGCTGTGACCTCACAAGCACAGCAAACAGCCTTGGGCATCCCACTGGCATATCAGGCAATGGGACTGCTGTGACCTCACGAGCACAGCCAGCAGCTATGGGCCTGCCACTGGCCTATGAGGCACTGAGGCTGCTATGACCTCACAAGCACAGCCAGCAGACAGGGGCCTGCTGCTGGCCTATCGGGAACGGAGGCTGCTGTGACCTCACAAGCACAGCCAGCAGCTATGGGCCTGCCACTGGCCTATCGGGCCATGGGACTGCTGTGACCTCACAAGCACAGACAGCAGCTTTGGGCCTGCCACTGGCCTATGAGGCACGGAGGCTGCTGTGACCTCACAAGCACAGGCAGCAGCCAGGGGCCTCCCACTGCCCGATGAGGCGCTGACGCTGCTGTCAACTGAGAAGCACAGTAAACAGTCAGGGGCGTGCCACTGCCCTGTAGGGCACTGAGGCTTCTCTGACCTCACAAGCCCACCCAGCAGTCATTGGCCTCGAACTGGCCTATCAGGCACTGAGGCTGCTGTGACCTCACAAGCACGGCCAGCAGGCATGGGCATCCAACTGCCCTATAAGACACTGAGGCTGCTGTGACGTCACAAGCACAGCCAGCAGCTATGGGCCTGCCACTGGCCTATAGAGCACTGAGGCTGCTGTGACCTCACAAGCACAGTGAGGAGCCAGAGGCCTGCCATTGCCCTATAAGGTACAGAGACAAATGTGACCTCAAAAGGCAGCCAGCAGATGGGGCCTCCCACGGGCCTATCAGGCTGTAGGAGTGTTGTCACCTGACAAGCACAGCCAGCAGCTATGGGCCTGCCACTGGCCTAGGAGGCACTGAGGCTGCTGTGACCTCACAAGCACAGCCAGCAGCTATGAGCCTGACACTGGCCTAGGAGGCACTGAGGGTGCTGTGACCTCACAAACACAGCCAGCAGGGTGCGCTGTAGACTAACCTATGAGGCACTCAGGCTGCTGTGACCTCACAAACACAGCCAGCAGGAGGCGCTGTAGACTAACCTATGAGTCACTGAGGCTGCTGTGACGTCACAAGCACAGCCAGCAACCATGAGCCTGCCACTAGCCTAGGAGGCACTGAGGCTGCTGTGACATCACAAGCACAGCCAGCAGCCAGGAGCCTGCCACTGGCCTCGGAGGCACTGAGGCTGTTGTGACCTCACAAGCACAGCCAGCAGCCAGGAGCCTGCCACTGGCCTCAGAGGCACTGAGGCTGCTGTGACCTCAACAGCAGAGCCAGCAGTCAGGGGCCTGCCACTGGCTTATGAGGCACTGAGGTTGCTGTGACCTCACAAACAGAGCCAGCAGGAGCCACTGTAGTATCACCTATGAGTCACTGAGGCTGCTGTGACCTCCCAAGCACAGCCAGCAGCCATGAGCCTACCACTGGCCTAGGAGGCACTCAGGCTGCTGTGACGTCACAAGCACAGCCAGCAGCCAGGAGCCTGCCACTGGCCTCGGAGGCACTCAGGCTGCTGTGACCTCACAAGCACAGCCAGCAACCATGAGCCTGTCACTGGCCTAGGAGGCACTCAGGCTGCTGTGACCTCACAAGCACAGCCAGCAACCATGAGCCTGTCACTGGCCTAGGAGGCACTCAGGCTGCTGTGACCTCACAAGCACAGCCAGCAGCCAGGAGCCTGCTACTGGCCTCGGAGGCACGGAGGCTGCTGTGACCTCACAAACACAGCCAGCAGCCAGGATCCTGCCACTGTCCTAGGAGGCACGGAGGCTGCTGTGACCTCCCAAACACAGCCAGCAGCCAGGAGCCTGCCACTGGCCTCAGAGGCACTGAGGCTGCTGTGACCTCAACAGCAGAGCCAGCAGTCAGGGGCCTGCCACTGGCTTATGAGGCACTGAGGTTGCTGTGACCTCACAAACAGAGCCAGCAGGAGCCGCTGTAGTATCACCTATGAGTCACTGAGGCTGCTGTGACCTCACAAGCACAGCCAGCAGCCATGAGCCTACCACTGGCCTAGGAGGCACTCAGGCTGCTGTGACCTCACAAGCACAGCCAGCAACCATGAGCCTGTCACTGGCCTAGGAGGCACTCAGGCTGCTGTGACCTCACAAGCACAGCCAGCAGCCAGGAGCCTGCCACTGGCCTCGGAGGCA
The DNA here is from genome assembly GCF_036370855.1 of Dromaius novaehollandiae. Lineage (NCBI taxonomy): Eukaryota > Metazoa > Chordata > Aves > Casuariiformes > Dromaiidae > Dromaius > Dromaius novaehollandiae. Next base: position 404,355 of record NW_026991493.1, read on the forward strand.
ATGAGGCTGCTGTGACCTCACAAGCACAGCCAGCAGCCAGGATCCTGCCACTGTCCTAGGAGGCACTGAGGCTGCTGTGACCTCACAAGCACAGCCAGCAGCCAGGAGCCTGCCACTGGCCTAGGAAGCACTGAGGCTGCTGTGACCTGACAGGCAAGGCCAGCAGTCAGGGGCCTGCCAGTGGCTTATGAGGCACTGAGGTTGCTGTGACCTCACAGGCTCAGCCAGCAGACATGAGCTAACCAGTGGCCTAGGAGGCACGGAGGCTGCTGTGACCTCACAAGCACAGGAGCAGCCAGGAGCATGCCACTGGCCTAGGAGGCACGGAGGCTGCTGTCACCTGACAAGCCCAGCCAGCAGCCAGGAGCCTGCCACTGCCCTGAGAAGCACTGAGGCTGCTGTGACCTCCCAAGCACAGCCAGCAGCCAGGAGCCTGCCACTGGCCTTTGAGGCACGGAGGCTGCTGTGACCTCACAAGCACAGAAAGCAGCCATGAGCCTGACACTGGCCTAGGAGGCACTGAGGCTGCTGTGACCTCACAAGCACACCCAGCAGCCAGGAGCCTGCCACTGGCCTTTGAGGCACGGAGGCTGCTGTGACCTCACAAGCACAGAAAGCAGCCATGAGCCTGACACTGGCCTAGGAGGCACTGAGGCTGCTGTGACCTCACAAGCACTGCCAGCAGCCAGGGGATGCCCCTGGTGTATGATGCACTGGGACTGCTTTGACTTCACAAGCACAGCCAGCACCCAGGAAGCTGACACTGGCCTATCAGGCCCTGAGGTTATTGTGACCTCAAAAGCACAGCCATCATCCATTGGCCTGCCACTGGCGTATAGGGCATGGAGGCTGCTGTGACCTCACAAGCACAGCCAGGGGACTGCCACTGCCCTGTGAAGCACTGAGATAAATGTGACCTCACAAGCACAGAATGCAGCCAGGGCCCTGCTCCTGGTGTATCAGGCACTGGGACTGCTTTGACTTCACAAGCACAGCCAGCAAACAGGGGTCTGCCACTGGCCTATGAGGCAATGAGAGTGCTCTAACCTCACAAAAAAAGCTGGCTTACAGGATCCTGCCACTCGCCTATTAAGCACTGTGGCTGTGAGGCTGCTGTGACCTCACAAGCACAGCCAGCAGGCACTGGCCTGCCCCTCGTATATCAGGCACTGAGGCTGCTGCTGTTGTCCGAAAAGCGGATTCGTTGCCCGGTGTGCAATAAGCCAATAATTACACACTCAGGAGAGACATTTGCTTATTTATTTCAGAGTTGCACAAGCCTGGGTGCTCGGTCGTTTCCCACAAATCAAGCACACCCCCCCCCCCAACTTTTCAAGTAGCATTTATACAAACAAATTGCCAGATTTGCAGTTTTCCCTTTTACACTGATTGGTTAGTGATTTCTTCATTCCCCGGGTCCCACCCCTGTCTCCCAAGGTCCTGATGAGGGGAGATCAATTAACACTGCCCCAGCAGGGACAGTAGGTGTTATCTCCCAAAGTCCTGACAAGGGGGAGATAGTCCAGACCCCTTAATTAACATTGTTTCAGCAGTGAGAGGAGGTTTTGCTTCCCAAGGTCCTGGTGCCCAAGCAGGCCTTATTTCAAAGCCTTGACATCCTCCCTTTCGGAGTGTGGGGCACAGGAATGCAGACTGCTTGTAACTCCCTTATCTTTCCAGCCTGCACCAGCTCTGGGGCCCTTTCTTACTGAACTAGGAGTGCGGCCTAAGGCTTCAGCAAATTTAGCTACTCATGAAGCAAGTTTTATCTAAGTGGCTACCTCTAGACCACTTCAGACTTAATGTTAGAAGTTATCCTAATCTACCTAGTTCACGCATTCCTTCTGAGCTTCCCAGGGTTGTCTTGTAACAATTCCCCCCTTTGAGACTTATATGATCATTTTCATATTAGTCTCACTCTTTTAAAATCTTTCCCATATTAATTTTGTACAACATCTACAAATGCATTGAATCACTACATAAACGCATACAAAAACTACTAACACCATTCCCAAAATTGTTAAACACTTTCTAACCCATGAGCTCACGTCAGGGAACCAGGAAGTCAACCATTTCCATGTTTCCTCAAATCCAAAAGAGGTATCCTCTTTCTGAACCCCATGTAAGATTTCAGTCTGCTTCCAGATTTCATTTAGATCGGTAGAAATTCTCCCGCTTTGATCCACATATACACAGCAACTAGTATTTATTATTGTACATACTCCTCCCTGAGATGCCAATAACATATCTAGAGCCATCCTGTTTTGGGTAGTTATTTTCGCAATTTCTGAAACCTCCTCTTGTAAAGCTGCAGTGGCATCAGAGGTTTTATTCCCTATTTTTTTCAATAACTGCTGAAATATTTACTATTGCTTTTTCAAGTTCACTCACTCCCAGTTGTGGAAACAGCCACCTTACGAATGACTGCAACCTAGTAGGTCGATCTATTAAAGGATTATTGACCCTCTTTTGTCTCCTTATGAATGTTCTTAGCCAGGATTTTTGGTATTTATTACTCAATTCTTTTCTTATAGTAACATTAGGGATTATTGCCCCTAAAGTACATGTCCCTGACCAATTAGGAGGTAGCACTTTTCGTGCCTTGTTTCCACACAACCAATACCATCCACTACCTTTTGGAACACGCCACCCATTTAGTTCCTTACTTGGCCACTTATAACCTATTCAGGTATCCGAGAGCAATCTTTATGACCTCCTACCTTAATGGCTCCAGTACAGTTGATCGGTTGCTTTCCATAAAGTATAGTTTTCTCCCACCATTTATTACTATTATTACATCTTTGGATACATTGATAATAATCTCCTGTCACCCTCTGGACTTCCCATTCCTGTTTGGTTGTTTCATAGGCACTCCAATTAGTGGGAAGCCCTTGTTGGAAAGTTCAGGGAAGTGGGTACACACCCAGCAATCCCTCTGGTTAACTATCTTCATAGATTTCGTAATTACTTCCAAATGGAGATTGTGACTCCAAAATCCTTCCTGATTCCCTTTAATTGTTTGGCTCAGGTAACCTAGAAAAACTAACCACCACATTTCTCCCCTGGTTGTTAAGGAGAACATCATTTTTACACAGATACTGTAACAACAATATTAACCCTATTCCTAACAAACAGATTAAAGCTTTTTTTCCCTGAATACAATCTAAATTTAAAACCAATTCGCTTCTAATACATCTCATATATCTTTATATATTTTTAACTTTAGAGGTTGAACTTGTTCAGCTTTCCACGTCTCTCGAGGTACTGCTTTCACTCGGGTGTAATCTAAAAGTATAACTGGATGTACCTACGGAGAGAAGAACCTTTGCCATAGACAAGAGATAATCACTTAAAATTTGATCACCCTTAACGTGCATTTGAATTTCATTTCCAGTTAAATTTACAGTGTAAGGTTTGCCATACAGAATCTCAAATGGACTAACTTTCTCCCTAACCCTTGGGGTTATTCTGGTTCTTAATAATGCCAGAGGTAAAACATCAGTCCATTTCATCTGAGTCTCCTGACACAATTTTCCTACCTGTCTCTTAATTGTTTGATTCATTCTTTCCACTTTTCCACTGGATTGTGGCCTCCAGGGGGTATGTAAGTCCCATTTAATTTGTAGTATTTTTGAGATTTGTTGTACTATTTCTGCTATAAAATGAGGTCCCCTATCTGAAGAAAACCCTTCTGGTACCCTAAATCTTGGTATGATTTCTTTTAATAACATTTTCACTACCTCCCTTGCTTTAGTGGTACGACACGGGAAAGCCTCAGGCCATCCTGAAAAGGTGTCAACAATTACCAACAAATATTTATATCCATTACATCTTGGTAATTCAGAAAAAATCAATTTGCCAGTAATCCCCAGGCATGAAGCCCCTTTTTACTTCCCCTGGGGGGGCTTCTTCTGAATCCTGGGATTATTTCTAAGACAGATTTCACATTTTTGTGTAATACCCTTTGCAATTATTAACATACTAACTCCCACAGCAAATCTTTTAACTGTTTCAACCAATGCCTCAGCTCCCATGTGGGTACTACCATGTATTTGCTTCATCAGCTTCTTCATTATCGGCAAAGTTACCACACACTGTCCAGTAGATGTCACCCACCATCCTTCAGGAGTTTTTATGCATTTCAGTATTTCTGCTAATTTATTTTCTTTTTCAGTGTATACTGGAATTTCCATTTTTAACAGTCTCTCTGGAACTAATGCTGCCACTGACATGGATAATTTTGCAGCCTCATCGGCCTGTTACGGAAATTAGGCTTGTCGGCCACCATAACAGAGTTCGACCCTAGGTTCCCCCAAGTAAAGTTCAGAGCCAAATCAAAACAAATGAAAACCACCTAGCTATAGTAATTAAATATTGTCGAGCTGCAGCCCTCGCAGCAGCGTTGGCTAGAGCATTTCCTCTGCTAATTTCTGTAGTGTCTTTAGTATGGGCTGGGCAGTGTATTACTGCAATTTCTTTGGGCAGTTGAACTGCTTCCAGCAAATTACGTATTTCTTCTCCATTAGCTAATTTCTTTCCTGATGACGACAAGAATCCTCGTTCTTTCCATAACATCCCTGTTGCATGACACACTCCAAATGCATATTTAGAGTCGGTATAGATATTTACCCGCAAGCTCTTACCTATTTTTTGCTGCTTGGGTCAATGCTATTAATTCTGCTTCTTGAGCACTTACTGATGGAGACAAAGGATTGGCCTCAAGCACCTCAAAGACGTTAGTGACAGCATAGCCGGAGTGACGTCTTCCGTCCAAATAATAGGATGACCCATCTGTAAACAGAACTAAGTCCGGGTTCTCCAAAGGTTCATCTTTAAGGTCCTCCCGGGGCTTGCTCGAGCTGACGACCACCTGCTCACAGGAATGATGTGGCTCTCCGTCCTCCGGTTGAGGCAATAGCGTTGCTGGATTCAAAATATTGCATCTTTTGAAAGTCACATTATCTGCATGCAGTATTATCAGTTCATAGCGGTCAGCTCTCTGTGGGGATAGTGCTTGAGTCGCATATTGCTTCATTAACAGTTCTACTTCATGTGGCACATACACAGTCAATGAATGACCCAAAACCACAGGTCGTGTTTTTTTCAATAAGAGCTGCAGTAGCTGCTGTTGCTCTGATGCATCCTGGAGTGCCTTTAGCTACCTCATCTAGTTGCGTGGAGTAATAGGCCACTGGTCTACGGTGAGGGCCTAGTTTTTGGGTGAGTACCCCACTTGCTACTCCCTGTCGCTCATGGACAAATAATTCAAATAGTTTGCTATAATCTGGTAACCCAAGAGCAGGGGCTGAAACCAACGCTTTTTTCACAGATGTAAAAGCTTTCTCCCTTTCTGGGCCCCAGGCCAAAGGCTCTATCTCCTCCTTTTTTGTTGCCTGTACCAGAGGCTTAGTAAGTTCTGCTAACCCCGGAATCCACGGTCGGCAGAATCCTACAGCTCCTAAAAATCCCCTAAGCTGTTTTTTTGTTACAGGACGAGGCATATCAAGAATTGTCTTTACTCGTTCTGGATCAACTAACCTGTGTCCTTCTCTTAAGATAAAACCCAAATATTTTACCTCTCTTTGACACAGCTGGAGTTTAGACAGAGATGCTCGATGCCCTTTTTCTGCAAGAGCATTACATAGAGAAACAGTATCTTTCAAACATGTCTCATAATCTTTACTTGCTAATAAAAAATCATCTACATATTGTATTAATACAGAATGTCCTGGAAGTTCGATATCTGAGAGGTCATTTTTAAGTATACACGAAAAAACAGTCGGAGACCCAGTAAATCCCTGTGGCAGCCTTGTCCAAGTTAATTGTTGTTCCTTCCAAGTGAAAGCAAAGAGATCTTGGCTATCTTCAGCTATCGGTATACTAAAAAAGGCTGCTGTTAGGTCAATCACAGTAAAATAAGTTGCCCAGTGGGGTATCTGTAGTAAAATGGTTGATGGGTCGGGGACTACTGGATGTGGAGCAACTACATGTTGGTTTATAGCCCTGAAGTCTTGTACAAAGCGATACTCTGGATCACCATCAGCATCTTGCCTGTTCTTTTTAACTGGCAGAATTGGGGTGTTATATGGGGATTCACAGACTCTAAGGATACCCATTTTCAGATAATGATCAGTTTGTTTTTGGATACTCTTCTCTGCTTCCTTTGGGATAGGATATTGTTTAACTGCAGGAGGCAATCCCCCCTTTGTTTTTATCGAGACTGGACTGGCTGATTTCAGTAGTCCCACATCCATTCCTGAAGAGCTCCATAATTTTTTAGAAACTGATTCTAAACCTGTTGGAATTTGCAGATTAGTTGACTCTGGTTCTGGTGTCTTAGCCAGAACACATGAACCCATAATTATTAGCTTTATCCCTTCCGGCTGTTAGCAGATCTGAGTATTCAAGGCTTGCAGGAGATCTCTCCCCAAAAGGCATATAGGTGCGTCTGTGGAAATTATAAAATGTCCCCACACTGTTTTACCCTCAATAGTGAGTAATAAGGGCTTAGATAACATTCATTCGCCCTTTCCCATCACTCCTTGCATCGCTATTTTATCTGATGATTTGCATCCTTTAGGCTCAATTAGGGAATCGCCTGGTCTCCTCCTTAGTGTTTGACTGTCTCATGCCGGTTCCTCTGTTCCTAACTACACGGGGCCTCACTGGGCGCTCCTGCTGCCAGTGTCCTTGTTCCCCACAATAATAACAAACATCATTAACTCCTGACTGTACAGCACGTTCACTTTGGTTCCATCTATCTCTCCTGGCTCTTTCACCTCCCCTCCCCCTGGGTCCTCTAAATCCATCTCTTAACACAGCTGCTAACACACTAACTTCCTCTTTTTTTTGCTGTCTCTTCTTTTGCCCTCTCCTCCTCTCGACTATTATACACAAATGTGGCTAAACGTATTATTTCATCCATTCGCTTTCCTGGCCAGTCAGGAACATGTTTGGAAAACTACTTTCTAATGTCCGGGGCTGCTTGGTCTACAAATGTGGAAATCATTAGCGGCCTGTTAGCCTCGGCTTCTGGGTCTAGTCCTCCCCCATACATTCTGACTTGCTTAATTAGCCTAGCAAAGAAAGCCGAGGGGTGTTCCTCTGCCTGTTGCTGACACTCCCTTACTTTAGACCAATTTGCAGTCTTTTGTCCTGCCAAACGTATAGCTTCTTCTAAGCCCTCTCTGGCTAATTGCAACTGCCTGTAATCTGCATCTACATTATGATTCCATCCGGGGTCCACAGCTGGCCAGGCTGTTTGAGCAGCCCCAACACACCCCTCTGCTGCCCAACGGCGGTTTGCATCCAAAATTGAGCACCTTTCATCTGGAGTGAACACAGATTCAAGGAGCATTTGTACATCTCCCCAGGTAGGGTCATACGCCCGCATAATTCCCCTTATGATTTGTAACACTCTTTCTGGATCATCCCTAAGTCTGGGGAGCCATTGACTCCATATAATTAAATCTTGGGGTCTCCAGGGTCGGTAAACTCGTGTAGTGGCGACCCGAGGTACCCCTTCCAGACCAGGTGGGGGCACTCCTGGCACAGGAAGGCCTTCCAGAGGAGCTTGAAAGGCGGGGGCGGAAGGCAAGCGGGGGTGTAGGGAAGCTGAAGCAGAGGGTAGCGCATAGGGTGGAATAGTTTCCACAAGCGTTTCAGCAGCTGCGGTACTTACAGCATTCTGAGGAAAGAGTCTCTCTTTCCTAGGCGCCTCTTTTCATCTAGCAAATGCCCAGTTGTCCCATACATACCAGTAATCCATTTGTCTGGGGAACCTATTCTGCAAATGATGACGCAGGAAAGTTAGTTCCTGGTAACTGAAGGACCCCTGGGGTGGCCATCGCTCTGCCAGATTACCTTCCTTAGTCAGGAACGGCCAATCCTCCTGACATAGTTGGACTAACCTTTTTCTCCCTAAATTTTTGGTACCATCAATCTTACTCCAGTTTACCAAAATTTCGGCTAAGGGCGTCCCCTTTTCTATGCCGAAATTATTTCCCATATTGAGTTCCTGAAAAGTGCGTCTTAAGCAAATCAGGCAGTGCACTTCCTTCCCGGTAACACCAGTCCCTGTAGCTGGTGTGATCACACACACTATTTCTCTCCCTCTCTTTCTCTCGCTCTCTGGGAACTGCACTCACACCACCCGCGTCTTTAACTGCTAGGACTGCTGTCCCTTCGCAGCAGGCGGCTTCTCAGCCGATGGGTGCCCCAATCGGTTCCCAGGCTACACGCACTCACACACACACACACACACACACAAAAACACACAGTGCTGTTTACACTCACACCAGTCACGGTGACTCTAGATTTCGGTCTTACAGTTTTGCAGTGCGCCTTATGCTGATCAGGCTGCACAACCCTCCTCCGGCCGGACCGAGCTGGGACTTAAAACCCACTCTAACCCTGGGGATGGGACTCCTACCTGTCCCCCTGGTATGCCTTACAGTGGCCAGCCCGCGTACCCCCCACACACACCTGGTACGCCTTACGGTGATCAGTCCGCGTACCCTTTCAGTGCACTGTTACCAGACCAGAATTTAGAATTTAGGCGGGAGTTTAAGACTCACCTTCTCGGTGCCTCTCGTTGCCAAAGATCCCAGGTGAACTCACCCGATGGCGCCAGATGATTGTTTGGAGATGAGAGGCCCCAACAGTGGTCGCCTAGGGTCCCATCTGGGGTGCCAAACTGTTATGGAAATTAGGCCTGTCGGCCACCATAACAGGGCTCGACCCTAGGTTCCCCCAAGTAAAGTTCAGAGCCAAATCAAAACAAATCAGATAATTTTAATCACGCGCGTACCGTAATTACAGCTCGAGCTGGGTGCCTCCGAAGAGGGACCCTAACATAAACAAATCCTGGGTAATTATAGTCTTTTCGACTTCCATTTCCCACCCCTCACGCGATAGTTAGACCAATAGTAATTTTTTGGTCTGGGGTCTCCTGCTCCTCATTGGGTCTCATCGTCTTTCTGAGGCAAGCTGGTTTTCTCCTTATTCTTGTTTTTTTGCAGTCTCTGATGACGGTTGTACTTCTGTTTTTGTTGGGTCTGGCGGTTGCCTCCCAAGGTCTTATTTTCCCCCATTGTTTTGGCGTCTTCCCTCTCGGAGTCGGTGACACAGGAGCGCAGACTGCGTGTGGCTTCCTTATTTTCCCAGCCTGAATGAGCTCTGAGGCACTATTTTTTATTAAACTAGGTAAAGATTCGTTACTTTTCCCACATGCAGCCTAAGGCTTCAGCAAATCTAGCCACTCATGCTAAGCAAGTTTTATGTAAGTTGTGCTAAGCAGCTATTTCTAGACAGTTTCAATTCACTATTCTTTAACACTCACAAACACAGCCAGCAGCCAGGGGCCTCTCTCTCGCCTATGAGGCACTGAGGCTGCTGTGACCTCACAAGCCCACCCAGCAGTCATTGGCCTCAAACTGGCCTATCAGGCACTGAGGCTTCTCTGACCTCACAAGCACAACCAGCAGCTATGGACCTCGCACTGGCTATCAGGCACTCATACTGCTGTGACCTCACAAGCACAGCCAGCAGCCATGGGCCTGCCCCTGGTGTATGAGGAACTAGGACTCCTGTGCCTTCACAAGCACAGGCAGCAGCTGTGGGCCTGCCACTGAACTGTGAAGCACGGAGACAAACATGGCCTCACAAGCACAACCAGCAGCCAGGGGCCTGCCACTGCCCTATGAGACACTGAGGCTGCTGTGACCTCACAAGCAAAGCCAGCAGCCAGGGGACTCCCTTTGGCCTATGAGGCACTGATGCTGCTATGACCTCACAAGGACAGCCAACAGCCAGGAGCCATCCCACTGGCCTATCAGGCTATAGGACTGCTGTGACCTCACAAGCACAGCCAGCAGCTATGGGCCTGCCAGTGACCTATCAGACACGTGTCGCGGCCCGAAAGGAGTCGTTCAGGACGACCTCCCTCCCCTTAGGACCAACGACCAAGTTCGTGATGCCCTTGCACTCAATTAAGGTGAAAACGACACCAGCCAACCAGTTTAAGATTTATTAAGGCAAAATGGAATCAACTAACGAGACATGTCCCGCGTCACACGTTTAGGGAAAAAGAGAGGAAAAGGGGAAGAGAGAGAGAAAGATATCACCACCCGTGGATCCAGCGGCGTCCCGTTGGTCCTCTTCTTTTGGGAGTCCTTGCGGCGGGGCGGGGGGGCAGAGGGGGGAAGCTCCCGTCTGGTTCCGCTGACTCTGCTCGAGTTCTTCAGTCGTCGCAAGCAAGCCCCGCCATTCACACAGTCTGCAGTTTTTATAGGTTCTTGCCCGGCCTCTGGGAGGTGCTTCCTCGCTTCCCAACTTCAACAACATTTAACTTTACAAAACAGACATCAAAACTGAGTTAATGAGGTAGGATTGTTACAATAGGCATAAAACAGCTGGCAAATGCGCTGTGGATGTCAATATGCAATTTCCTCCTTCAGGAGAAACTGGGAAATGATGGGTACTGTGGTTGGCCACGGCCAATGGATGGCACGGATTTTCTTTATGCCGTCGGGCAAGGTGGTAGGAACAAATTGCATATTTGACACAACATGTCCGATTAATTGAACAAAGCAAGGAATTATACAAGAACATTAAGGCGGCAACTGCACCTAACAAATACAATATTAACTGTTTCACCCACGGTGCCCCCAGTAACCAGGACTACAAATCGCCACTCCAGCCATTCCAGGTTTGGACGGGGACGTAGGCTATTTTTCTGATATCTTTGGTTAACTGGAGAACTACTTCGCCTACATCATCTATTTCCAAACAACAGTTAGGAATATTTAATTTCCCACACACTTCTCCCTCTTCAGCTAACAGGTAATCTAAAAAACCATGTGGTGCTGAAGGATTGCCGTGCGCATCTGTTGGGATTGCCAAGTTAGAAGATCTATCGCGTCAGCGGTTTTGTTGGTAATAATTTCTAGAGCCGCTTGTAGTCTGATTATTTCCCCATTTTTGCGTCCCGCCCAAATTTCCCTTAATGGATCGCGTCTTACAGGCAACGCTTCTGTCTCCAAGGTTATCATATACCTTTATGCCTAACCGAGGTCCACTTGTTTCTGGCAAAAGGAAAAACAAAGGTCTGATAATCCCTATATAACAAATTCCCAACCACCCCGTGGGTAAAAATGTATATGCTGTGTGCCTGCATATCCAGTAATGCCCCTTCTTAGCTCCAATGCCCTGAGCAAATGGCCCGTTTATCCCTGGTGGGAATTGAAAGTAAGTTGCATCTCTGTTGCCCAGAGGGCTGAAGAAGGTGGTTGCCCCATCACCTATTTGGCCGGTACAATACCAAGCCCCAGAAGTGTATTCTGGTGGTAGGTTTGCCATAGCACATATAAGCACATTAAGACAAGAAGTATCTTTCCAACACAGGTTAAGAATGCCATTCTTGGCTGTTGTGTTTTCAACAATAAAGCTAATTATGATCGCAGCACACAATTACAAAAAATGATAAAAATAACTGTTATAACTACCACAGGTAGTATCGTTGAGGACACTCAAGCTCAACATAAGACAAGTCTTCTTCCCCAGTGCCCTCTTCCTTTTACATTGTTGACCTAAAAGGAAGGGAGGATCCACCTGGCATGGATTCTATGATCTTTCCCATGGGCATCAGTAGCTACCCATGCATACAGATTTTTTGAAGCTTTTAGTACTAGAGGTATTTGTCCCACAGTGGGTAAGTCCACTAGAACCGGTTGTCCCGGGTAATACAAGGGATTCCTCGGTTTCTTATTCTCCCCAGTCCCAGGTAAGAGGGATGGAGGATTAGGGCAAAAAGCAGCGAGTCTGGGGCAGCCATTTACTCCCCATCGTCCATTGACTTTAGTTACTGCATCAGATATTCATCGCGCCCATCCGGGATTGTGCGGTCTCAGGGTTCGTTTTAAGAGTCCTGGGGTGCAGACGGGGTCTTGGGATAAGGGAGGAGGAACTCTGGGGTTTGAGGAAGATGGGGTTCCCCTTATCCTGTCCCAACTTCTTACCAAACCTTCCAGGTTGGGAGTTGGTAACCTATCCATGACTTCTCTGGGAATTCCCTTTGAAATGCCTTCTGCCCATAATAATTGTCTCCTGCTATCCAACACCCGTACCGGTTTCCCAGGATGTGGGTGTTGCAGTGATTTATATTGGCTCCCACTTTCCTCAACTCTTCTTATTTCTGCTTTATGCTTTGTTTCCCCCTGGCCAGTGAATCCCATACGCCTTCCGTAATTAATTAGCTCCTGTGCCACCTCCCCCCAAGTCATGTCGGGGGGGCCTCCCCTTCGTCTCAGTCGGGGAGTTCGTAATCGGTCTTGCAGCTGAACAGCATCAGGAAGTCCCCTGATCAGAGGATGTGACCTCTCGGGGTCTGCCACACACTGCATGGGGGAGGGCTGCTGCAGAAGCAGCAAACGGTCATGCATTAATTGGAGGCAAGCAGTTTTCTGCACGCTTTCCAGAATGTGGCCCGCTGTGGGTGTTTTAATAGAAAAAGGGTCTCCTCTTTCCATTGGGTCTAATCCTCCTGCCCAGTAGGCTACCCTCTGGGTCAAGGACCATGGTTCCCTGTTATCATTTGTGGTTAGAAAGACTCTGGGTCCCCAATATCCTCTAGCTTCATCTTCGCTCAGCAGAATGCGATCCCCCCCGGTGAGGGAGACTCTCCACACATACTCAGTTTCAGTTTCCCAGGAGCCCCAGGAGTATTTTTCCTGTATTTTAGCCAAGTCCTGAGGGGAATAGGGGATCATACGCGTGGTACGTCGTTGAATACCCCCCTGACCATTGTCAGTGGTTTCCGTTTTAATCAAGGGTCTCATTACTACATTCCCATCTCCAGGATAAAAGGAGTTCCTGCTGTCTTCTAATTCTTTAATTGGATATATGGATTTTAGATCAGATGCCTGTTTTCCGTCTAGTTCGGCCAAATTCGAGAATCCCGGTTCACTATCATCAACCCCCTGCCTGTTTTCTTCCAATTCAGACCGCAGGATTCTCTCTCGGTCTAGTGAGTCTGATAAGATTATGTGAAGCCGCTGAGTATGGTTGCGCTCCGCAGTGAGTTGACTTTGCAAGTTTCTTACCTGTTCTTGCAAAGACTCAACTGTCTCTTTGGCTCGACTCCGGGAGTCTTGCAAGAACTCGATTGTCTCTTTGGCTCGACTCTGGGAGTTTCTTATGTGTTCTCCCAAGGACTCAATGGTCTTTTTATCACCTTGCCTCCCCCGCCGGGCAGCAATTAGTGCCGCCCCTAAAACACCACAAACTGTTGCCCGAGCCATGCCAAGAGAGAGCAGGGCTTTATAGCCCTTCAGATTCTCAAAAGAGGATTATCCTTCATTGTCGGATCCTCTGTACTACAAATTATTCACAAGCACAGCACACTGTCACGGGCCTGCCACTGCCATAAAGGGCACGGAGGCTGCTGTGACCTCACAAGCACAGCCAGCAGCCAGGGGCCTGCCATTGGCCTGTGAAGCACTCAGGCTGCCGTGACCTCACAAGCACAGCCAGCATGTATGGGCCTGAAACTGCCCTATAGGGCACTGAGGCTGCTGTGACCTCACAAGCACAGCCAGCAGCTATGGGCCTCCCACTGGCCTATAGGGCACTGAGGCTTCTCTGACCTCACAAGCCCACCCAGCAGTCATTGGCCTTGAACTGGCCTATCAGGCAACAGGACTGCTGTGACCTCACAAGCACGGCCAGCAGGCATGGGCATCCAACTGCCCTATGAGGCCCCGAGACAAACGTGACCTCATAACGCAGCCAGCAGGCGTGGAGCTGTCACTGCCCTATCAGGCACTGGTACTTCCGTGACATCACAAGTACAGCCAGCAGCCATGGGCATCCCACTGGCCAGTGAGGCACTAAGACAAAGGTGACCTCAAAACGCAGCCAGCAGCCATGGGCCTGCCACTGGCCTATCAGGCAACAGGACTGCTGTGACCTCACCAAGCACAGCCAGCAGCCAGCAGCCAGGGCATCGCACTGGCATATGAGGCACTGAGGCTGCTGTGACCTCACAAAATCAGCCAGCACCCAGAGGCCTGCCACTGGCCTATCAGTCACTCAGACTGCTGTGACCTCACAAGCACAGCCAGCAGCCATTGGCCTGCCACAGACCTATCAGGCAATAGGACTGCTGTGAGCTCACAAGCACAGCCAGCAGCCAGGGGCCTTCCACTGCCTGATGAGGCTCTGACACTGCTATGAGCTCACAAGCACAGCCAGCAGTGAAGGGCCTGCCACTGGCCTATAGGGAACGGAGGCTGATGTGACCTCACAAACACAGCCAGCAGCCATTGGCCTTCCACTGCCCAATGAGGCGCTGACACTGATCTGACCTCACAAGCACAGCACACTGTCGCGAGCCTGCCACTGCCATAAAGGGCACGGAGGCTGCTGTGACCTCACAAGCACAGCCAGCAGCCATGAGCCTGCCACTGCCCTATAAGACACTGAGGCTGCTGTGACCTCACAAGCACAGCCAGCAGCCAGGAGCCTGCCACTGGCCTCGGAGGCAATGAGGCTGCTGTGACCTCACAAGCACAGCCAGCAGCCAGGAGCCTGCCACTGGCCTAGGAGGCAATGAGGCTGCTGTGACCTCCCAAACACAGCCAGCAGCAATGAGCCTGCTACTGGCCTCAGAGTCACTGAGGCTGCTGTGACCTCACAAGCACAGCCAGCAGCCAGGAGCCTGCGACTGGCCTAGGAGGCACTGAGGCTGCTGTGACCTCACAAGCACATCCAATATCCATGAGCCTGACACTGGCCTAGGAGGCACTGAGGCTACTGTGACCTCCCAAGCACAGCCAGCAGCCAGGAGCCTGTTTCTGACCTAGGAGGCACTGAGGCTGCTGTGACCTCATAAGTACAGCCAGCAGCCAGGAGCCTGCTACTGGCCTCGGAGGCACTCAGACTGCTGTGACCTCACAAGCACATCCAATATCCATGAGCCTGACACTGGCCTATCAGTCACTCAGACTGCTGTGACCTCACAAGCACAGCCAGCAGCCATTGGCCTGCCACAGACCTATCAGGCAATAGGACTGCTGTGACCTCACAAGCACAGCCAGCAGCCAGGGGCCTTCCACTGCCTGATGAGGCGCTGACACTGCTGTGAGCTCACAAGCACAGCCAGCAGTGAAGGGCCTGCCACTGGCGTATAGGGAACGGAGGCTTATGTGACCTCACAAACACAGCCAGCAGCCATTGGCCTTCCACTGCCCGATGAGGCGCTGACACTGATCTGACCTCACAAGCACAGCACACTGTCGCGAGCCTGCCACTGCCATAAAGGGCACGGAGGCTGCTGTGACCTCACAAGCACAGCCAGCAGCCATGAGCCTGCCACTGCCCTATAAGACACTGAGGCTGCTGTGACGTCACAAGCAAAGCCAGCAGCTGTGGGTCTGCCACTGGCCTACAAGAAAAGGAGGCTGATGTGACCTCACAAGCACAGCGAGTAGCCAGCGGCCTCCCACTGCCCTATAAGGTACAGAGACAAATGTGACCTCAAAAGGCAGCCAGCAGACAGAGGCCTCCCACGGGCCTATCAGGAAATAGGACTGCTGTGACCTCACAAGCACAGCCAGCAGCCAGGAGCCTGACACTGGCCTAGGAGGCACTGAGGCTGCTGTGACCTCACAGTCACAGCCAGCAGCCAGGAGCCTGCCACTGGCCTAGGAGGCACTCAGGCTGCTGTGACCTCACAAGCACAGCCAGCAGCCATGAGCCTGCCACTGGCCTAAGAGGCATGGATGCTGCTGTGACCTCACAAGCACAGCCAGCAGCCATGAGCCTGCTACTGGCCTAGGAAGCAATGAGGCTGCTGTGACCTCACAAGCACAGCCAGCAGCCATGAGCCTGCCGCTGGCCTAGGAGGCACTCAGGCTGCTGTGACCTCACAAGCACAGCCAGCAGCCAGGAGCCTGCCACTGGCCTGTCAGCCTCTGAGGCTGCTCTGACCTCTCAAGCACAGCCAGCAGCCATGAGCCTGCCGCTGGCCTAGGAGGCACTGAGGCTGCTGTGACCTCCCAAGCACAGCCAGCAGCCATGAGCCTGCTACTGGCCTCAGAGTCACTGAGGCTGCTGTGACCTCACAAACACATCCAACATCCATGAGCCTGACACTGGCCTAGGAGGCACTCAGGCTGCTGTGACCTCCCAAGCACAGCCAGCAGCCAGGAGCCTGCCACTCGCCTCGGAGGCACTGAGGCTGCTGTGACCTCACAAGCACATCCAACATCCATGAGCCTGACACTGGCCTAGGAGGCACTCAGGCTGCTGTGACCTCACAAGCACAGCCAGCAGCCAGGAGCCTGTTACTGACCTAGGAGGCACTGAGGCTGCTGTGACCTCACAAGCACAGCCAGCAGCCAGGAGCCTGCCACTGGCCTAGGAGGCACTGAGGCTGCTGTGACCTCACAAGCACAGCCAGCAGACAGGGGCTTGACACTGCCCTAGGAGGTACTGAGGCTACTGTGACCTCACAAGCACACCTAGCAACCATTAGCCTACCAGTGGCTTATCAGGCACGGAGGCTGCTGTGACCTCACAAGCACAGCCAGCAGCCAGGAGCCTGCCACTGCCTAATGAGGCACTGAGGGTGCTGTGACCTCACCAGCACAGCCAGCAGTCAGGGGCCTGCCACTGGCTTAGGAGGCACTGAGGTTGCTGTGACCTCACAAGCACCGCCAGCAGCCATGAGCTAGCCAGTGGCCAAGGAGGCATGGAGGCTGCTGTGACCTCACAAGCACAGGAGCAGCCAGGAGCATGCCACTGGCCTAGGAGGCAATGAGGCTGCTGTCACCTGACAAGCACAGCCAGCAGCCAGGAGCCTGCCACTGCCCTATGAGGCACTGAGGCTGCTGTGAGCTCACCAGCACAGCCAGCAGCTAGGAGCCTACAACTGGCCTCAGGGGCACTGAGCTTTGGGTCTGTCACTGGCCTAGGAGGCACGGAGGCTGCTGTGACCTCACAACACACAGCCAGCAGCCAGGGGCCTGCCACTGCCTGATGAGGTGCTGACACTGCTCTGACCTCACAAGCACAGCACACTGTCACGGGCCTGCCACTGCCATAAAGGGCACGGAGGCTGCTGTCACCTCACAAGCACAGCCAGCAGACAGGGGCCTGCCATTGGCCTGTGAAGCACTGAGGCTGCTGTGACCTCACGAGCACAGACAGCAGACAGGGGCCTGCCACTGCCCTATAAGACACTGAGGCTGCTGTGACCTCACAAGCAAAGCCAGCAGCTGTGGGTCTGCCACTTGCCTATCAGGCAATAGGACTGCTGTGAGCTGACAAGCACAGCCAGCAGCCAGGGGCCTGCCACTGGCCTATAGGGCACTGAGGCTGCTGTGACCTCACAAGCACAGCGAGGAGCCAGAGTCCTGCCATTGCCCTATAAGGTACAGAGACAAATGTGACCTCAAAAGGCAGCCAGGAGACAGGGGCCTTCACTGGCCTATCAGGAAATAGGACTGCTGTGACCTCACAAGCACAGACAGCAGCTATGGGCCTGCCACTGGCCTAGGAGGCACTGAGGCTGCTGTGACCTCACAAGCACAGCCAGCAGCCAGGGGCCTGCTGCTGGCCAATCAGGCTGTAGGAGTGTTGTGACCTGACAATCACAGCCAGCAGCAATTGGTCTGCCACTGGCCTACAAGAAAAGGAGGCTGATGTGACCTCACAAGCACAGCGAGTAGCCAGGGGCCTCCCACTGACCTATAAGGTACAGAGACAAATGTGACCTCAAAAGGCAGCCAGCACACAGGGGCCTTCCACGGCCCTATCAGGAACTAGGACTGCTGTGACCTCACAAGCACAGCCAGCAGCTATGGGCCTGCCACTGGCCTATAGGGAACGGAGGCTGCTGTGACCTCACAAGCACAGCCAGCAGCCATTGGCCTGCCACTGTCCGAAGAGGCACTGAGTTTGCTCTGACCTCACCAGCACACCAAGCAGCCATTGGCCTCCCTCTGGCCTACAGGAAAAGGAGGCTGATGGGACCTCACAAGCACACCAAGCAGACATTGGCCTCCCATGGGCCTGTCAGGCACTGAGGCTGCTGTGACCTCACAAGCACAGCCAGCAGCCATTGGCGTCCAACTGCCTGATGAGGCGCTGACGCTGCTGTCAACTCGGAAGCACAGTAAATAGTCAGGGACCTGCCACTGCCCTAAAGGGCATGGAGGCTGCTGTGACCTCAGAAGCCCAGTGAGCAGCTATGGGCCTGCCACTGCCCTATAGGGCACTGAGGCTTCTCTGACCTCACAAGCCCACCCAGCAGTCATTGGCCTCGAACTGGCATACCTGGCACTGAAGCTTCTGTAACCTGAAAAGCACAGCCAGCAGCCACGTGCCTGCCACTGGCCTGTGAAGCACTGAGGCTGCTGTGACCTCACAAGCACAGCCAGCAGACAGGGGCCTGCCACTGCCCTATAAGACACTGAGGCTGCTGTGACCTCACAAGCAAAGCCAGCAGCCAGGGGACACCCTTTGGCCTATCAGGCTGTAGGACTGCTGTGACCTCACAAGCACAGCCAGCAGCTATGGGCCTGCCAGTGACCTATCAGACACATGTCGTGGCCCGAAAGGAGTCGTTCAGGATGACCTCCCTCCCCTTAGGACCAACGACCAAGTTCGTGATGCCCTTGCACTCAATTAAGGTGAAAACGACACCAGCCAACCAGTTTAAGATTTATTAAGGCAAAATGGAATCAACTAACGAGACATGTCCCACGTCACACGTTTAGGGAAAAAGAGAGGAAAAGGGGAAGAGAGAGAGAGAGAGATATCACCACCCGTGGATCTAGCGGCGTCCCGTTGGTCCTCTTCTTTTGGGAGTCCTTGCGGCGGGGCGGGGGGGCAGAGGGGGGAAGCTCCCGTCTGGTTCCGCTGACTCTGCTCGAGTTCTTCAGTCGTCGCAAGCAAGCCCCCCCATTCACACAGTCTGCAGTTTTTATAGGTTCTTGCCCGGCCTCTGGGAGGTGCTTCCTCGCTTCCCATGCAGATTAACCGTCATGCGCAGTCCGCCCTCTCGGAACCTTCCAGAAATGGGCTGGGGTATCTGGGGGTCTCCTGCTCATGCGCAGATGGCAAATGAGTACGTGCGGTTCGTGCCCTAGAGACGCCCTTCTGCCCTTTTCGCACCCTTTTTACCCCGTGCAGGTGCACGAGGTTGTTTACTTCGCAGACGGCTCCCGGGGGCGCCAGCGCGGCATTGCCCGACACACCTTGGCAGCGGCAGCTTTGCAGCAGCAGCAGCAATGTCAAGACAAAACCGCATTTAGTACCGGTCCTCTACACCACCCCGTGTCTCAACATTGCAGCTTGGCAGCAGGAGAGAGAGAGAGAGAAAGCAAGCAAGCAAGCAAGGAAGGAAAGGAGAGAGAATTAGGGACGGGGGGGAAGTCGTGGGAACAACATGGGTTTGGGTAAAAAATAAAGTGCTTAACAGTGATTAAACAGAGGTCTTGCTCAATGCAAGCTTATTCTTTAACAACTTCAACAACATTTAACTTTACAAAACAGACATCAAAACTGAGTTAATGAGGTAGGATTGTTACAATAGGCATAAAACAGCTGGCAAATGCGCTGTGGATGTCAATATGCAATTTCCTCCTTCAGGAGAAACTGGGAAATGATGGGTACTGTGGTTGGCCACGACCAATGGATGGCACGGATTTTCTTTATGCCGTCGGGCAAGGTGGTAGGAACAAATTGCATATTTGACACAACATGTCCGATTAATTGAACAAAGCAAGGAATTATACAAGAACATTAAGGCGGCAACTGCACCTAACAAATACAATATTAACTGTTTCACCCACGGTGCCCCCAGTAACCAGGACTACAAATTGCCACTCCAGCCATTCCAGGTTTGGACGGGGACGTGGGCTATTTTTCTGATATCTTTGGTTAACTGGAGAACATCATCTATTTCCAAACAACAGTTAGGAATATTTAATTTCCCACACACTTCTCCCTCTTCAGCTAACAGGTAATCTAAAAACCATGTGGTGCTGAAGGATTGCCGTGCGCATCTGTTGGGATTGCCAAGTTAGAAGATCCATCGTGTCAGCGGTTTTTTTGGTAATAATTTCTAGAGCCGCTTGTAGTCTGATTATTTCCCCATTTTTGCGTCCCGCCCAAATTTCCCTTAATGGATCGCGTCTTACAGGCAACACTTCTGTCTCCAAGGTTATCATATACCTTTATGCCTAACCGAGGTCCACTTGTTTCTGGCAAAAGGAAAAACAAAGGTCTGATAATCCCTATATAACAAATTCCCAACCACCCCGTGGGTAAAAATGTATATGCTGTGTGCCTGCATATCCAGTAATGCCCCTTCTTAGCTCCAATGCCCTGAGCAAATGGCCCGTTTATCCCTGGTGGGAATTGAAAGTAAGTTGCATCTCTGTTGCCCAGAGGGCTGAAGAAGGTGGTTGCCCCATCACCTATTCGGCCGGCACAATACCAAGCCCCAGAAGTGTATTCTGGTGGTAGGTTTGCCATAGCACATATAAGCACATTAAGACAAGAAGTATCTTTCCAACACAGGTTAAGAATGCCATTCTTGGCTGTTGTGTTTTCAACAATAAAGCTAATTATGATCGCAGCACACAATTACAAAAAATGATAAAAATAACTGTTATAACTACCACAGGTAGTATCGTTGAGGACACTCAAGCTCAACATAAGACAAGTCTTCTTCCCCAGTGCCCTCTTCCTTTTACATTGTTGACCTAAAAGGAAGGGAGGATCCACCTGGCATGGATTCTATGATCTTTCCCATGGGCATCAGTAGCTACCCATGCATACAGATTTTTTGAAGCTTTTAGTACTAGAGGTATTTGTCCCACAGTGGGTAAGTCCACTAGAACCGGTTGTCCCGGGTAATACAAGGGATTCCTCGGTTTCTTATTCTCCCCAGTCCCAGGTAAGAGGGATGGAGGATTAGGGCAAAAAGCAGCGAGTCTGGGGCAGCCATTTACTCCCCATCGTCCATTGACTTCAGTTACTGCATCAGATATTCGTCACGCCCATCCGGGATTGTGCGGTCTCAGGGTTCGTTTTAAGAGTCCTGGGGTGCAGACGGGGTCTTGGGATAAGGGAGGAGGAACTCTGGGGTTTGAGGAAGATGGGGTTCCCCTTATCCTGTCCCAACTTCTTACCAAACCTTCCAGGTTGGGAGTTGGTAACCTATCCATGACTTCTCTGGGAATTCCCTTTGAAATGCCTTCTGCCCATAATAATTGTCTCCTGCTATCCAACACCCGTACCGGTTTCCCAGGATGTGGGTGTTGCAGTGATTTATATTGGCTCCCACTTTCCTCAACTCTTCTTATTTCTGCTTTATGCTTTGTTTCCCCCTGGCCAGTGAATCCCATACGCCTTCCGTAATTAATTAGCTCCTGTGCCACCTCCCCCCAAGTCATGTCGGGGGGGCCTCCCCTTCGTCTTGGTCGGGGAGTTCGTAATCGGTCTTGCAGCTGAACAGCATCAGGAAGTCCCCTGATCAGAGGATGTGACCTCTCGGGGTCTGCCACACACTGCATGGGGGAGGGCTGCTGCGGAAGCAGCAAACGGTCATGCATCAATTGGAGGCAAGCAGTTTTCTGCACGCTTTCCAGAATGTGGCCCGCTGTGGGTGTTTTAATAGAAAAAGGGTCTCCTCTTTCCATTGGGTCTAATCCTCCTGCCCAGTAGGCTACCCTCTGGGTCAAGGACCATGGTTCCCTGTTATCATTTGTGGTTAGAAAGACTCTGGGTCCCCAATATCCTCTAGCTTCATCTTCGCTCAGCAGAATGCGATCCCCCCCGGTGAGGGAGACTCTCCACACATACTCAGTTTCAGTTTCCCGGGAGCCCCGGGAGTATTTTTCCTGTATTTTAGCCAAGTCCTGAGGGGAATAGGGGATAATACGCGTGGTACGTCGTTGAATACCCCCCTGACCATTATCAGTGGTTTCCGTTTTAATCAAGGGTCTCATTACTACATTCCCATCTCCAGGATAAAAGGAGTTCCTGCTGTCTTCTAATTCTTTAATTGGATATATGGATTTTAGATCAGATGCCTGTTTTCCGTCTAGTTCGGCCAAATTCGAGAATCCCGGTTCACTATCATCAACCCCCCGCCTGTTTTCTTCCAATTCAGACCGCAGGATTCTCTCTCGGTCTAGTGAGTCCGATAAGATTATGTGAAGCCGCTGAGTATGGTTGCGCTCCGCAGTGAGTTGACTTTGCAAGTTTCTTACCTGTTCTTGCAAAGACTCAACTGTCTCTTTGGCTCGACTCCGGGAGTCTTGCAAGAACTCGATTGTCTCTTTGGCTTGACTCTGGGAGTTTCTTATGTGTTCTCCCAAGGACTCAATGGTCTTTTTATCACCTTGCCTCCCCCGCCGGGCAGCAATTAGTGCCGCCCCTAAAACACCACAAACTGTTGCCTGAGCCATGCCAAGAGAGAGCAGGGCTTTATAGCCCTTCAGATTCTCAAAAGAGGATTATCCTTCATTGTCGGATCCTCTGTACTACAAATTATTCACAAGCACAGCACACTGTCACGGGCCTGCCACTGCCATAAAGGGCACGGAGGCTGCTGTGACCTCACAAGCACAGCCAGCAGCCAGGGGCCTGCCATTGGCCTGTGAAGCACTGAGGCTGCTGTGACCTCACAAGCACAGCCAGCAGATATGGGCCTGAAACTGCCCTATAGGGCACTGAGGCTGCAGTGACCTCACAAATACAGCGAGGAGCAAGAGGCCTGCCATTGCCCTATAAGGTACAGAGACAAATGTGACCTCAAAAGGCAGCCAGCAGACAGAGGCCTGCCACGGGCCTATCAGGAAATAGGACTGCTGTGACCTTACAAGCACAGCCAGCAGCTATGGGCCTGCCACTGGCCTATGAGGCACTGAGGCTGCTATGACCTCAACAAGCACAGTCAGCAGCCAGGGGCCTGCTGCTGGCCTCTCAGGCTGTAGGTGTGTTGTGACCTGACAAGCACAGCCAGCAGCTATGGGCCTGCCACTGCCCTATAGGGCACTGAGGCTTCTCTGACCTCACAAGCCCACCCAGCAGTCATTGGCCTCGAACTGGCATACCTGGCACTGAAGCTTCTGTAACCTGAAAAGCACAGCCAGCAGCCACGTGCCTGCCACTGGCCTGTGAAGCACTGAGGCTGCTGTGACCTCACAAGCACAGCCAGCAGACAGGGGCCTGCCACTGCCCTATAAGACACTGAGGCTGCTGTGACCTCACAAGCAAAGCCAGCAGCTGTGGGTCTGCCACTGGCCTATCAGGCTGTAGGACTGCTGTGACCTCACAAGCACAGCCAGCAGCCAGGAGCCTGCCACTGGCCTAGGAGGCAATGAGGCTGCTGTGACCTCCCAAACACAGCCAGCAGCAATGAGCCTGCTACTGGCCTCAGAGTCACTGAGGCTGCTGTGACCTCACAAGCACAGCCAGCAGCCAGGAGCCTGCGACTGGCCTAGGAGGCACTGAGGCTGCTGTGACCTCACAAGCACATCCAATATCCATGAGCCTGACACTGGCCTAGGAGGCACTGAGGCTACTGTGACCTCCCAAGCACAGCCAGCAGCCAGGAGCCTGTTACTGACCTAGGAGGCACTGAGGCTGCTGTGACCTCATAAGTACAGCCAGCAGCCAGGAGCCTGCTACTGGCCTAGGAGGCACTCAGACTGCTGTGACCTCACAAGCACATCCAATATCCATGAGCCTGACACTGGCCTATCAGTCACTCAGACTGCTGTGACCTCACAAGCACAGCCAGCAGCCATTGGCCTGCCACAGACCTATCAGGCAATAGGACTGCTGTGACCTCACAAGCACAGCCAGCAGCCAGGGGCCTTCCACTGCCTGATGAGGCGCTGACACTGCTGTGAGCTCACAAGCACAGCCAGCAGTGAAGGGCCTGCCACTGGCCTATAGGGAACGGAGGCTTATGTGACCTCACAAACACAGCCAGCAGCCATTGGCCTTCCACTGCCCGATGAGGCGCTGACACTGATCTGACCTCACAAGCACAGCACACTGTCGCGAGCCTGCCACTGCCATAAAGGGCACGGAGGCTGCTGTGACCTCACAAGCACAGCCAGCAGCCATGAGCCTGCCACTGCCCTATAAGACACTGAGGCTGCTGTGACGTCACAAGCAAAGCCAGCAGCTGTGGGTCTGCCACTGGCCTACAGGAAAAGGAGGCTGATGTGACCTCACAAGCACAGCGAGTAGCCAGCGGCCTCCCACTGCCCTATAAGGTACAGAGACAAATGTGACCTCAAAAGGCAGCCAGCAGACAGAGGCCTCCCACGGGCCTATCAGGAAATAGGACTGCTGTGACCTCACAAGCACAGCCAGCAGCCAGGAGCCTGACACTGGCCTAGGAGGCACTGAGGCTGCTGTGACCTCACAGTCACAGCCAGCAGCCAGGAGCCTGCCACTGGCCTAGGAGGCACTCAGGCTGCTGTGACCTCACAAGCACAGCCAGCAGCCATGAGCCTGCCACTGGCCTAAGAGGCATGGATGCTGCTGTGACCTCACAAGCACAGCCAGCAGCCATGAGCCTGCTACTGGCCTAGGAAGCAATGAGGCTGCTGTGACCTCACAAGCACAGCCAGCAGCCATGAGCCTGCCGCTGGCCTAGGAGGCCCTGAGGCTGCTGTGACCTCCCAAGCACAGCCAGCAGCCATGAGCCTGCTACTGGCCTCAGAGTCACTGAGGCTGCTGTGACCTCACAAGCACATCCAACATCCATGAGCCTGACACTGGCCTAG
Organism: Dromaius novaehollandiae; assembly: GCF_036370855.1. Classification (NCBI taxonomy): domain Eukaryota; kingdom Metazoa; phylum Chordata; class Aves; order Casuariiformes; family Dromaiidae; genus Dromaius; species Dromaius novaehollandiae. Next base: position 429,173 of record NW_026991493.1, read on the forward strand.
GAGGCACTCAGGCTGCTGTGACCTCACAAGCACAGCCAGCAGCCAGGAGCCTGCCACTGGCCTGTCAGCCTCTGAGGCTGCTCTGACCTCTCAAGCACAGCCAGCAGCCATGAGCCTGCCGCTGGCCTAGGAGGCACTGAGGCTGCTGTGACCTCCCAAGCACAGCCAGCAGCCATGAGCCTGCTACTGGCCTCAGAGTCACTGAGGCTGCTGTGACCTCACAAGCACATCCAACATCCATGAGCCTGACACTGGCCTAGGAGGCACTCAGGCTGCTGTGACCTCCCAAGCACAGCCAGCAGCCAGGAGCCTGCCACTCGCCTCGGAGGCACTGAGGCTGCTGTGACCTCACAAGCACATCCAACATCCATGAGCCTGACACTGGCCTCAGAGGCACTCAGGCTGCTGTGACCTCACAAGCACAGCCAGCAGCCAGGAGCCTGCCACTCGCCTCGGAGGCACTGAGGCTGCTGTGACCTCACAAGCACATCCAACATCCATGAGCCTGACACTGGCCTAGGAGGCACTCAGGCTGCTGTGACCTCCCAAGCACAGCCAGCAGCCAGGAGCCTGTTACTGACCTAGGAGGCACTGAGGCTGCTGTGACCTCACAAGCACAGCCAGCAGCCAGGAGCCTGCCACTGGCCTAGGAGGCACTGAGGCTGCTGTGACCTCACAAGCACAGCCAGCAGACAGGGGCTTGACACTGCCCTAGGAGGTACTGAGGCTACTGTGACCTCACAAGCACACCTAGCAACCATTAGCCTACCAGTGGCTTATCAGGCACGGAGGCTGCTGTGACCTCACAAGCACAGCCAGCAGCCAGGAGCCTGCCACTGCCTAATGAGGCACTGAGGGTGCTGTGACCTCACCAGCACAGCCAGCAGTCAGGGGCCTGCCACTGGCTTAGGAGGCACTGAGGTTGCTGTGACCTCACAAGCACCGCCAGCAGCCATGAGCTAGCCAGTGGCCAAGGAGGCATGGAGGCTGCTGTGACCTCACAAGCACAGGAGCAGCCAGGAGCATGCCACTGGCCTAGGAGGCAATGAGGCTGCTGTCACCTGACAAGCACAGCCAGCAGCCAGGAGCCTGCCACTGCCCTATGAGGCACTGAGGCTGCTGTGAGCTCACCAGCACAGCCAGCAGCTAGGAGCCTACAACTGGCCTCAGGGGCACTGAGCTTTGGGTCTGTCACTGGCCTAGGAGGCACGGAGGCTGCTGTGACCTCACAACACACAGCCAGCAGCCAGGGGCCTGCCACTGCCTGATGAGGTGCTGACACTGCTCTGACCTCACAAGCACAGCACACTGTCACGGGCCTGCCACTGCCATAAAGGGCACGGAGGCTGCTGTCACCTCACAAGCACAGCCAGCAGACAGGGGCCTGCCATTGGCCTGTGAAGCACTGAGGCTGCTGTGACCTCACGAGCACAGACAGCAGACAGGGGCCTGCCACTGCCCTATAAGACACTGAGGCTGCTGTGACCTCACAAGCAAAGCCAGCAGCTGTGGGTCTGCCACTTGCCTATCAGGCAATAGGACTGCTGTGAGCTGACAAGCACAGCCAGCAGCCAGGGGCCTGCCACTGGCCTATAGGGCACTGAGGCTGCTGTGACCTCACAAGCACAGCGAGGAGCCAGAGTCCTGCCATTGCCCTATAAGGTACAGAGACAAATGTGACCTCAAAAGGCAGCCAGGAGACAGGGGCCTTCACTGGCCTATCAGGAAATAGGACTGCTGTGACCTCACAAGCACAGACAGCAGCTATGGGCCTGCCACTGGCCTAGGAGGCACTGAGGCTGCTGTGACCTCACAAGCACAGCCAGCAGCCAGGGGCCTGCTGCTGGCCAATCAGGCTGTAGGAGTGTTGTGACCTGACAATCACAGCCAGCAGCAATTGGTCTGCCACTGGCCTACAAGAAAAGGAGGCTGATGTGACCTCACAAGCACAGCGAGTAGCCAGGGGCCTCCCACTGACCTATAAGGTACAGAGACAAATGTGACCTCAAAAGGCAGCCAGCACACAGGGGCCTTCCACGGCCCTATCAGGAACTAGGACTGCTGTGACCTCACAAGCACAGCCAGCAGCTATGGGCCTGCCACTGGCCTATAGGGAACGGAGGCTGCTGTGACCTCACAAGCACAGCCAGCAGCCATTGGCCTGCCACTGTCCGAAGAGGCACTGAGTTTGCTCTGACCTCACCAGCACACCAAGCAGCCATTGGCCTCCCTCTGGCCTACAGGAAAAGGAGGCTGATGGGACCTCACAAGCACACCAAGCAGACATTGGCCTCCCATGGGCCTGTCAGGCACTGAGGCTGCTGTGACCTCACAAGCACAGCCAGCAGCCATTGGCGTCCAACTGCCTGATGAGGCGCTGACGCTGCTGTCAACTCGGAAGCACAGTAAATAGTCAGGGGCCTGCCACTGCCCTAAAGGGCATGGAGGCTGCTGTGACCTCAGAAGCCCAGTGAGCAGCTATGGGCCTGCCACTGCCCTATAGGGCACTGAGGCTTCTCTGACCTCACAAGCCCACCCAGCAGTCATTGGCCTCGAACTGGCATACCTGGCACTGAAGCTTCTGTAACCTGAAAAGCACAGCCAGCAGCCACGTGCCTGCCACTGGCCTGTGAAGCACTGAGGCTGCTGTGACCTCACAAGCACAGCCAGCAGACAGGGGCCTGCCACTGCCCTATAAGACACTGAGGCTGCTGTGACCTCACAAGCAAAGCCAGCAGCCAGGGGACTCCCTTTGGCCTATCAGGCTGTAGGACTGCTGTGACCTCACAAGCACAGCCAGCAGCTATGGGCCTGCCAGTGACCTATCAGACACATGTCGTGGCCCGAAAGGAGTCGTTCAGGATGACCTCCCTCCCCTTAGGACCAACGACCAAGTTCGTGATGCCCTTGCACTCAATTAAGGTGAAAACGACACCAGCCAACCAGTTTAAGATTTATTAAGGCAAAATGGAATCAACTAACGAGACATGTCCCACGTCACACGTTTAGGGAAAAAGAGAGGAAAAGGGGAAGAGAGAGAGAGAGAGATATCACCACCCGTGGATCCAGCGGCGTCCCGTTGGTCCTCTTCTTTTGGGAGTCCTTGCGGCGGGGCGGGGGGGCAGAGGGGGGAAGCTCCCGTCTGGTTCCGCTGACTCTGCTCGAGTTCTTCAGTCGTCGCAAGCAAGCCCCCCCATTCACACAGTCTGCAGTTTTTATAGGTTCTTGCCCGGCCTCTGGGAGGTGCTTCCTCGCTTCCCATGCAGATTAACCGTCATGCGCAGTCCGCCCTCTCGGAACCTTCCAGAAATGGGCTGGGGTATCTGGGGGTCTCCTGCTCATGCGCAGATGGCAAATGAGTACGTGCGGTTCGTGCCCTAGAGACGCCCTTCTGCCCTTTTCGCACCCTTTTTACCCCGTGCAGGTGCACGAGGTTGTTTACTTCGCAGACGGCTCCCGGGGGCGCCAGCGCGGCATTGCCCGACACACCTTGGCAGCGGCAGCTTTGCAGCAGCAGCAGCAATGTCAAGACAAAACCGCATTTAGTACCGGTCCTCTACACCACCCCGTGTCTCAACATTGCAGCTTGGCAGCAGGAGAGAGAGAGAGAGAAAGCAAGCAAGCAAGCAAGGAAGGAAAGGAGAGAGAATTAGGGACGGGGGGGAAGTCGTGGGAACAACATGGGTTTGGGTAAAAAATAAAGTGCTTAACAGTGATTAAACAGAGGTCTTGCTCAATGCAAGCTTATTCTTTAACAACTTCAACAACATTTAACTTTACAAAACAGACATCAAAACTGAGTTAATGAGGTAGGATTGTTACAATAGGCATAAAACAGCTGGCAAATGCGCTGTGGATGTCAATATGCAATTTCCTCCTTCAGGAGAAACTGGGAAATGATGGGTACTGTGGTTGGCCACGGCCAATGGATGGCACGGATTTTCTTTATGCCGTCGGGCAAGGTGGTAGGAACAAATTGCATATTTGACACAACATGTCCGATTAATTGAACAAAGCAAGGAATTATACAAGAACATTAAGGCGGCAACTGCACCTAACAAATACAATATTAACTGTTTCACCCACGGTGCCCCCAGTAACCAGGACTACAAATTGCCACTCCAGCCATTCCAGGTTTGGACGGGGACGTGGGCTATTTTTCTGATATCTTTGGTTAACTGGAGAACATCATCTATTTCCAAACAACAGTTAGGAATATTTAATTTCCCACACACTTCTCCCTCTTCAGCTAACAGGTAATCTAAAAACCATGTGGTGCTGAAGGATTGCCGTGCGCATCTGTTGGGATTGCCAAGTTAGAAGATCCATCGTGTCAGCGGTTTTTTTGGTAATAATTTCTAGAGCCGCTTGTAGTCTGATTATTTCCCCATTTTTGCGTCCCGCCCAAATTTCCCTTAATGGATCGCGTCTTACAGGCAACACTTCTGTCTCCAAGGTTATCATATACCTTTATGCCTAACCGAGGTCCACTTGTTTCTGGCAAAAGGAAAAACAAAGGTCTGATAATCCCTATATAACAAATTCCCAACCACCCCGTGGGTAAAAATGTATATGCTGTGTGCCTGCATATCCAGTAATGCCCCTTCTTAGCTCCAATGCCCTGAGCAAATGGCCCGTTTATCCCTGGTGGGAATTGAAAGTAAGTTGCATCTCTGTTGCCCAGAGGGCTGAAGAAGGTGGTTGCCCCATCACCTATTCGGCCGGCACAATACCAAGCCCCAGAAGTGTATTCTGGTGGTAGGTTTGCCATAGCACATATAAGCACATTAAGACAAGAAGTATCTTTCCAACACAGGTTAAGAATGCCATTCTTGGCTGTTGTGTTTTCAACAATAAAGCTAATTATGATCGCAGCACACAATTACAAAAAATGATAAAAATAACTGTTATAACTACCACAGGTAGTATCGTTGAGGACACTCAAGCTCAACATAAGACAAGTCTTCTTCCCCAGTGCCCTCTTCCTTTTACATTGTTGACCTAAAAGGAAGGGAGGATCCACCTGGCATGGATTCTATGATCTTTCCCATGGGCATCAGTAGCTACCCATGCATACAGATTTTTTGAAGCTTTTAGTACTAGAGGTATTTGTCCCACAGTGGGTAAGTCCACTAGAACCGGTTGTCCCGGGTAATACAAGGGATTCCTCGGTTTCTTATTCTCCCCAGTCCCAGGTAAGAGGGATGGAGGATTAGGGCAAAAAGCAGCGAGTCTGGGGCAGCCATTTACTCCCCATCGTCCATTGACTTCAGTTACTGCATCAGATATTCGTCACGCCCATCCGGGATTGTGCGGTCTCAGGGTTCGTTTTAAGAGTCCTGGGGTGCAGACGGGGTCTTGGGATAAGGGAGGAGGAACTCTGGGGTTTGAGGAAGATGGGGTTCCCCTTATCCTGTCCCAACTTCTTACCAAACCTTCCAGGTTGGGAGTTGGTAACCTATCCATGACTTCTCTGGGAATTCCCTTTGAAATGCCTTCTGCCCATAATAATTGTCTCCTGCTATCCAACACCCGTACCGGTTTCCCAGGATGTGGGTGTTGCAGTGATTTATATTGGCTCCCACTTTCCTCAACTCTTCTTATTTCTGCTTTATGCTTTGTTTCCCCCTGGCCAGTGAATCCCATACGCCTTCCGTAATTAATTAGCTCCTGTGCCACCTCCCCCCAAGTCATGTCGGGGGGGCCTCCCCTTCGTCTTGGTCGGGGAGTTCGTAATCGGTCTTGCAGCTGAACAGCATCAGGAAGTCCCCTGATCAGAGGATGTGACCTCTCGGGGTCTGCCACACACTGCATGGGGGAGGGCTGCTGCGGAAGCAGCAAACGGTCATGCATCAATTGGAGGCAAGCAGTTTTCTGCACGCTTTCCAGAATGTGGCCCGCTGTGGGTGTTTTAATAGAAAAAGGGTCTCCTCTTTCCATTGGGTCTAATCCTCCTGCCCAGTAGGCTACCCTCTGGGTCAAGGACCATGGTTCCCTGTTATCATTTGTGGTTAGAAAGACTCTGGGTCCCCAATATCCTCTAGCTTCATCTTCGCTCAGCAGAATGCGATCCCCCCCGGTGAGGGAGACTCTCCACACATACTCAGTTTCAGTTTCCCGGGAGCCCCGGGAGTATTTTTCCTGTATTTTAGCCAAGTCCTGAGGGGAATAGGGGATAATACGCGTGGTACGTCGTTGAATACCCCCCTGACCATTATCAGTGGTTTCCGTTTTAATCAAGGGTCTCATTACTACATTCCCATCTCCAGGATAAAAGGAGTTCCTGCTGTCTTCTAATTCTTTAATTGGATATATGGATTTTAGATCAGATGCCTGTTTTCCGTCTAGTTCGGCCAAATTCGAGAATCCCGGTTCACTATCATCAACCCCCCGCCTGTTTTCTTCCAATTCAGACCGCAGGATTCTCTCTCGGTCTAGTGAGTCCGATAAGATTATGTGAAGCCGCTGAGTATGGTTGCGCTCCGCAGTGAGTTGACTTTGCAAGTTTCTTACCTGTTCTTGCAAAGACTCAACTGTCTCTTTGGCTCGACTCCGGGAGTCTTGCAAGAACTCGATTGTCTCTTTGGCTTGACTCTGGGAGTTTCTTATGTGTTCTCCCAAGGACTCAATGGTCTTTTTATCACCTTGCCTCCCCCGCCGGGCAGCAATTAGTGCCGCCCCTAAAACACCACAAACTGTTGCCTGAGCCATGCCAAGAGAGAGCAGGGCTTTATAGCCCTTCAGATTCTCAAAAGAGGATTATCCTTCATTGTCGGATCCTCTGTACTACAAATTATTCACAAGCACAGCACACTGTCACGGGCCTGCCACTGCCATAAAGGGCACGGAGGCTGCTGTGACCTCACAAGCACAGCCAGCAGCCAGGGGCCTGCCATTGGCCTGTGAAGCACTGAGGCTGCTGTGACCTCACAAGCACAGCCAGCAGATATGGGCCTGAAACTGCCCTATAGGGCACTGAGGCTGCAGTGACCTCACAAATACAGCGAGGAGCAAGAGGCCTGCCATTGCCCTATAAGGTACAGAGACAAATGTGACCTCAAAAGGCAGCCAGCAGACAGAGGCCTGCCACGGGCCTATCAGGAAATAGGACTGCTGTGACCTTACAAGCACAGCCAGCAGCTATGGGCCTGCCACTGGCCTATGAGGCACTGAGGCTGCTATGACCTCAACAAGCACAGTCAGCAGCCAGGGGCCTGCTGCTGGCCTCTCAGGCTGTAGGTGTGTTGTGACCTGACAAGCACAGCCAGCAGCTATGGGCCTGCCACTGCCCTATAGGGCACTGAGGCTTCTCTGACCTCACAAGCCCACCCAGCAGTCATTGGCCTCGAACTGGCATACCTGGCACTGAAGCTTCTGTAACCTGAAAAGCACAGCCAGCAGCCACGTGCCTGCCACTGGCCTGTGAAGCACTGAGGCTGCTGTGACCTCACAAGCACAGCCAGCAGACAGGGGCCTGCCACTGCCCTATAAGACACTGAGGCTGCTGTGACCTCACAAGCAAAGCCAGCAGCTGTGGGTCTGCCACTGGCCTATCAGGCTGTAGGACTGCTGTGACCTCACAAGCACAGCCAGCAGCCAGGAGCCTGCCACTGGCCTAGGAGGCAATGAGGCTGCTGTGACCTCCCAAACACAGCCAGCAGCAATGAGCCTGCTACTGGCCTCAGAGTCACTGAGGCTGCTGTGACCTCACAAGCACAGCCAGCAGCCAGGAGCCTGCGACTGGCCTAGGAGGCACTGAGGCTGCTGTGACCTCACAAGCACATCCAATATCCATGAGCCTGACACTGGCCTAGGAGGCACTGAGGCTACTGTGACCTCCCAAGCACAGCCAGCAGCCAGGAGCCTGTTACTGACCTAGGAGGCACTGAGGCTGCTGTGACCTCATAAGTACAGCCAGCAGCCAGGAGCCTGCTACTGGCCTAGGAGGCACTCAGACTGCTGTGACCTCACAAGCACATCCAATATCCATGAGCCTGACACTGGCCTATCAGTCACTCAGACTGCTGTGACCTCACAAGCACAGCCAGCAGCCATTGGCCTGCCACAGACCTATCAGGCAATAGGACTGCTGTGACCTCACAAGCACAGCCAGCAGCCAGGGGCCTTCCACTGCCTGATGAGGCGCTGACACTGCTGTGAGCTCACAAGCACAGCCAGCAGTGAAGGGCCTGCCACTGGCCTATAGGGAACGGAGGCTTATGTGACCTCACAAACACAGCCAGCAGCCATTGGCCTTCCACTGCCCGATGAGGCGCTGACACTGATCTGACCTCACAAGCACAGCACACTGTCGCGAGCCTGCCACTGCCATAAAGGGCACGGAGGCTGCTGTGACCTCACAAGCACAGCCAGCAGCCATGAGCCTGCCACTGCCCTATAAGACACTGAGGCTGCTGTGACGTCACAAGCAAAGCCAGCAGCTGTGGGTCTGCCACTGGCCTACAGGAAAAGGAGGCTGATGTGACCTCACAAGCACAGCGAGTAGCCAGCGGCCTCCCACTGCCCTATAAGGTACAGAGACAAATGTGACCTCAAAAGGCAGCCAGCAGACAGAGGCCTCCCACGGGCCTATCAGGAAATAGGACTGCTGTGACCTCACAAGCACAGCCAGCAGCCAGGAGCCTGACACTGGCCTAGGAGGCACTGAGGCTGCTGTGACCTCACAGTCACAGCCAGCAGCCAGGAGCCTGCCACTGGCCTAGGAGGCACTCAGGCTGCTGTGACCTCACAAGCACAGCCAGCAGCCATGAGCCTGCCACTGGCCTAAGAGGCATGGATGCTGCTGTGACCTCACAAGCACAGCCAGCAGCCATGAGCCTGCTACTGGCCTAGGAAGCAATGAGGCTGCTGTGACCTCACAAGCACAGCCAGCAGCCATGAGCCTGCCGCTGGCCTAGGAGGCCCTGAGGCTGCTGTGACCTCCCAAGCACAGCCAGCAGCCATGAGCCTGCTACTGGCCTCAGAGTCACTGAGGCTGCTGTGACCTCACAAGCACATCCAACATCCATGAGCCTGACACTGGCCTAGGAGGCACTCAGGCTGCTGTGACCTCACAAGCACAGCCAGCAGCCAGGAGCCTGCCGCTGGCCTGTCAGCCTCTGAGGCTGCTCTGACCTCTCAAGCACAGCCAGCAGCCATGAGCCTGCCGCTGGCCTAGGAGGCACTGAGGCTGCTGTGACCTCCCAAGCACAGCCAGCAGCCATGAGCCTGCTACTGGCCTCAGAGTCACTGAGGCTGCTGTGACCTCACAAGCACATCCAACATCCATGAGCCTGACACTGGCCTAGGAGGCACTCAGGCTGCTGTGACCTCCCAAGCACAGCCAGCAGCCAGGAGCCTGTTACTGACCTAGGAGGCACTGAGGCTGCTGTGACCTCACAAGCACAGCCAGCAGCCAGGAGCCTGCCACTGGCCTAGGAGGCACTGAGGCTGCTGTGACCTCACAAGCACAGCCAGCAGACAGGGGCTTGACACTGCCCTAGGAGGTACTGAGGCTACTGTGACCTCACAAGCACACCTAGCAACCATTAGCCTACCAGTGGCTTATCAGGCACGGAGGCTGCTGTGACCTCACAAGCACAGCCAGCAGCCAGGAGCCTGCCACTGCCTAATGAGGCACTGAGGGTGCTGTGACCTCACCAGCACAGCCAGCAGTCAGGGGCCTGCCACTGGCTTAGGAGGCACTGAGGTTGCTGTGACCTCACAAGCACCGCCAGCAGCCATGAGCTAGCCAGTGGCCAAGGAGGCATGGAGGCTGCTGTGACCTCACAAGCACAGGAGCAGCCAGGAGCATGCCACTGGCCTAGGAGGCAATGAGGCTGCTGTCACCTGACAAGCACAGCCAGCAGCCAGGAGCCTGCCACTGCCCTATGAGGCACTGAGGCTGCTGTGAGCTCACCAGCACAGCCAGCAGCTAGGAGCCTACAACTGGCCTCAGGGGCACTGAGCTTTGGGTCTGTCACTGGCCTAGGAGGCACGGAGGCTGCTGTGACCTCACAACACACAGCCAGCAGCCAGGGGCCTGCCACTGCCTGATGAGGTGCTGACACTGCTCTGACCTCACAAGCACAGCACACTGTCACGGGCCTGCCACTGCCATAAAGGGCACGGAGGCTGCTGTCACCTCACAAGCACAGCCAGCAGACAGGGGCCTGCCATTGGCCTGTGAAGCACTGAGGCTGCTGTGACCTCACGAGCACAGACAGCAGACAGGGGCCTGCCACTGCCCTATAAGACACTGAGGCTGCTGTGACCTCACAAGCAAAGCCAGCAGCTGTGGGTCTGCCACTTGCCTATCAGGCAATAGGACTGCTGTGAGCTGACAAGCACAGCCAGCAGCCAGGGGCCTGCCACTGGCCTATAGGGCACTGAGGCTGCTGTGACCTCACAAGCACAGCGAGGAGCCAGAGTCCTGCCATTGCCCTATAAGGTACAGAGACAAATGTGACCTCAAAAGGCAGCCAGGAGACAGGGGCCTTCACTGGCCTATCAGGAAATAGGACTGCTGTGACCTCACAAGCACAGACAGCAGCTATGGGCCTGCCACTGGCCTAGGAGGCACTGAGGCTGCTGTGACCTCACAAGCACAGCCAGCAGCCAGGGGCCTGCTGCTGGCCAATCAGGCTGTAGGAGTGTTGTGACCTGACAATCACAGCCAGCAGCAATTGGTCTGCCACTGGCCTACAAGAAAAGGAGGCTGATGTGACCTCACAAGCACAGCGAGTAGCCAGGGGCCTCCCACTGACCTATAAGGTACAGAGACAAATGTGACCTCAAAAGGCAGCCAGCACACAGGGGCCTTCCACGGCCCTATCAGGAACTAGGACTGCTGTGACCTCACAAGCACAGCCAGCAGCTATGGGCCTGCCACTGGCCTATAGGGAACGGAGGCTGCTGTGACCTCACAAGCACAGCCAGCAGCCATTGGCCTGCCACTGTCCGAAGAGGCACTGAGTTTGCTCTGACCTCACCAGCACACCAAGCAGCCATTGGCCTCCCTCTGGCCTACAGGAAAAGGAGGCTGATGGGACCTCACAAGCACAGCGAGGAGCCAGAGGCCTCCCACTGCCCTATAAGGTACAGAGACAAATGTGACCTCGAAAGGCAGCCAGCAGACAGAGGCCTGCCACAAGCCTATCAGGAAATAGGACTGCTGTGACGTTACAAGCACAGCCAGCAGCTTCGGGCCTGCCACTGGCCTATGAGGCACGGAGGCTGCTGTGACCTCAAAAGCACACCAAGCAGACATTGGCCTCCCATGGGCCTGTCAGGCACTGAGGCTGCTGTGACCTCACAAGCACAGCCAGCAGCCATTGGCGTCCAACTGCCTGATGAGGCGCTGACGCTGCTGTCAACTCGGAAGCACAGTAAATAGTCAGGGGCCTGCCACTGCCCTAAAGGGCATGGAGGCTGCTGTGACCTCAGAAGCCCAGTGAGCAGCTATGGGCCTGCCACTGCCCTATAGGGCACTGAGGCTTCTCTGACCTCACAAGCCCACCCAGCAGTCATTGGCCTCGAACTGGCATACCTGGCACTGAAGCTTCTGTAACCTGAAAAGCACAGCCAGCAGCCACGTGCCTGCCACTGGCCTGTGAAGCACTGAGGCTGCTGTGACCTCACAAGCACAGCCAGCAGACAGGGGCCTGCCACTGCCCTATAAGACACTGAGGCTGCTGTGACCTCACAAGCAAAGCCAGCAGCCAGGGGACTCCCTTTGGCCTATCAGGCTGTAGGACTGCTGTGACCTCACAAGCACAGCCAGCAGCTATGGGCCTGCCAGTGACCTATCAGACACATGTTGTGGCCCGAAAGGAGTCGTTCAGGATGACCTCCCTCCCCTTAGGACCAACGACCAAGTTCGTGATGCCCTTGCACTCAATTAAGGTGAAAACGACACCAGCCAACCAGTTTAAGATTTATTAAGGCAAAATGGAATCAACTAACGAGACATGTCCCACGTCACACGTTTAGGGAAAAAGAGAGGAAAAGGGGAAGAGAGAGAGAGAGAGATATCACCACCCGTGGATCCAGCGGCGTCCCGTTGGTCCTCTTCTTTTGGGAGTCCTTGCGGCGGGGCGGGGGGGCAGAGGGGGGAAGCTCCCGTCTGGTTCCGCTGACTCTGCTCGAGTTCTTCAGTTGTCGCAAGCAAGCCCCCCCATTCACACAGTCTGCAGTTTTTATAGGTTCTTGCCCGGCCTCTGGGAGGTGCTTCCTCGCTTCCCATGCAGATTAACCGTCATGCGCAGTCCGCCCTCTCGGAACCTTCCAGAAATGGGCTGGGGTATCTGGGGGTCTCCTGCTCATGCGCAGATGGCAAATGAGTACGTGCGGTTCGTGCCCTAGAGACGCCCTTCTGCCCTTTTCGCACCCTTTTTACCCCGTGCAGGTGCACGAGGTTGTTTACTTCGCAGACGGCTCCCGGGGGCGCCAGCGCGGCATTGCCCGACACACCTTGGCAGCGGCAGCTTTGCAGCAGCAGCAGCAATGTCAAGACAAAACCGCATTTAGTACCGGTCCTCTACACCACCCCATGTCTCAACATTGCAGCTTGGCAGCAGGAGAGAGAGAGAGAGAAAGCAAGCAAGCAAGCAAGGAAGGAAAGGAGAGAGAATTAGGGACGGGGGGGAAGTCGTGGGAACAACATGGGTTTGGGTAAAAAATAAAGTGCTTAACAGTGATTAAACAGAGGTCTTGCTCAATGCAAGCTTATTCTTTAACAACTTCAACAACATTTAACTTTACAAAACAGACATCAAAACTGAGTTAATGAGGTAGGATTGTTACAATAGGCATAAAACAGCTGGCAAATGCGCTGTGGATGTCAATATGCAATTTCCTCCTTCAGGAGAAACTGGGAAATGATGGGTACTGTGGTTGGCCACGGCCAATGGATGGCACGGATTTTCTTTATGCCGTCGGGCAAGGTGGTAGGAACAAATTGCATATTTGACACAACATGTCCGATTAATTGAACAAAGCAAGGAATTATACAAGAACATTAAGGCGGCAACTGCACCTAACAAATACAATATTAACTGTTTCACCCACGGTGCCCCCAGTAACCAGGACTACAAATTGCCACTCCAGCCATTCCAGGTTTGGACGGGGACGTGGGCTATTTTTCTGATATCTTTGGTTAACTGGAGAACATCATCTATTTCCAAACAACAGTTAGGAATATTTAATTTCCCACACACTTCTCCCTCTTCAGCTAACAGGTAATCTAAAAACCATGTGGTGCTGAAGGATTGCCGTGCGCATCTGTTGGGATTGCCAAGTTAGAAGATCCATCGTGTCAGCGGTTTTTTTGGTAATAATTTCTAGAGCCGCTTGTAGTCTGATTATTTCCCCATTTTTGCGTCCCGCCCAAATTTCCCTTAATGGATCGCGTCTTACAGGCAACACTTCTGTCTCCAAGGTTATCATATACCTTTATGCCTAACCGAGGTCCACTTGTTTCTGGCAAAAGGAAAAACAAAGGTCTGATAATCCCTATATAACAAATTCCCAACCACCCCGTGGGTAAAAATGTATATGCTGTGTGCCTGCATATCCAGTAATGCCCCTTCTTAGCTCCAATGCCCTGAGCAAATGGCCCGTTTATCCCTGGTGGGAATTGAAAGTAAGTTGCATCTCTGTTGCCCAGAGGGCTGAAGAAGGTGGTTGCCCCATCACCTATTCGGCCGGCACAATACCAAGCCCCAGAAGTGTATTCTGGTGGTAGGTTTGCCATAGCACATATAAGCACATTAAGACAAGAAGTATCTTTCCAACACAGGTTAAGAATGCCATTCTTGGCTGTTGTGTTTTCAACAATAAAGCTAATTATGATCGCAGCACACAATTACAAAAAATGATAAAAATAACTGTTATAACTACCACAGGTAGTATCGTTGAGGACACTCAAGCTCAACATAAGACAAGTCTTCTTCCCCAGTGCCCTCTTCCTTTTACATTGTTGACCTAAAAGGAAGGGAGGATCCACCTGGTATGGATTCTATGATCTTTCCCATGGGCATCAGTAGCTACCCATGCATACAGATTTTTTGAAGCTTTTAGTACTAGAGGTATTTGTCCCACAGTGGGTAAGTCCACTAGAACCGGTTGTCCCGGGTAATACAAGGGATTCCTCGGTTTCTTATTCTCCCCAGTCCCAGGTAAGAGGGATGGAGGATTAGGGCAAAAAGCAGCGAGTCTGGGGCAGCCATTTACTCCCCATCGTCCATTGACTTCAGTTACTGCATCAGATATTCGTCACGCCCATCCGGGATTGTGCGGTCTCAGGGTTCGTTTTAAGAGTCCTGGGGTGCAGACGGGGTCTTGGGATAAGGGAGGAGGAACTCTGGGGTTTGAGGAAGATGGGGTTCCCCTTATCCTGTCCCAACTTCTTACCAAACCTTCCAGGTTGGGAGTTGGTAACCTATCCATGACTTCTCTGGGAATTCCCTTTGAAATGCCTTCTGCCCATAATAATTGTCTCCTGCTATCCAACACCCGTACCGGTTTCCCAGGATGTGGGTGTTGCAGTGATTTATATTGGCTCCCACTTTCCTCAACTCTTCTTATTTCTGCTTTATGCTTTGTTTCCCCCTGGCCAGTGAATCCCATACGCCTTCCGTAATTAATTAGCTCCTGTGCCACCTCCCCCCAAGTCATGTCGGGGGGGCCTCCCCTTCGTCTTGGTCGGGGAGTTCGTAATCGGTCTTGCAGCTGAACAGCATCAGGAAGTCCCCTGATCAGAGGATGTGACCTCTCGGGGTCTGCCACACACTGCATGGGGGAGGGCTGCTGCGGAAGCAGCAAACGGTCATGCATCAATTGGAGGCAAGCAGTTTTCTGCACGCTTTCCAGAATGTGGCCCGCTGTGGGTGTTTTAATAGAAAAAGGGTCTCCTCTTTCCATTGGGTCTAATCCTCCTGCCCAGTAGGCTACCCTCTGGGTCAAGGACCATGGTTCCCTGTTATCATTTGTGGTTAGAAAGACTCTGGGTCCCCAATATCCTCTAGCTTCATCTTCGCTCAGCAGAATGCGATCCCCCCCGGTGAGGGAGACTCTCCACACATACTCAGTTTCAGTTTCCCGGGAGCCCCGGGAGTATTTTTCCTGTATTTTAGCCAAGTCCTGAGGGGAATAGGGGATAATACGCGTGGTACGTCGTTGAATACCCCCCTGACCATTATCAGTGGTTTCCGTTTTAATCAAGGGTCTCATTACTACATTCCCATCTCCAGGATAAAAGGAGTTCCTGCTGTCTTCTAATTCTTTAATTGGATATATGGATTTTAGATCAGATGCCTGTTTTCCGTCTAGTTCGGCCAAATTCGAGAATCCCGGTTCACTATCATTAACCCCCCCGCCTGTTTTCTTCCAATTCAGACCGCAGGATTCTCTCTCGGTCTAGTGAGTCCGATAAGATTATGTGAAGCCGCTGAGTATGGTTGCGCTCCGCAGTGAGTTGACTTTGCAAGTTTCTTACCTGTTCTTGCAAAGACTCAACTGTCTCTTTGGCTCGACTCCGGGAGTCTTGCAAGAACTCGATTGTCTCTTTGGCTTGACTCTGGGAGTTTCTTATGTGTTCTCCCAAGGACTCAATGGTCTTTTTATCACCTTGCCTCCCCCACCGGGCAGCAATTAGTGCCGCCCCTAAAACACCACAAACTGTTGCCTGAGCCATGCCAAGAGAGAGCAGGGCTTTATAGCCCTTCAGATTCTCAAAAGAGGATTATCCTTCATTGTCGGATCCTCTGTACTACAAATTATTCACAAGCACAGCACACTGTCACGGGCCTGCCACTGCCATAAAGGGCACGGAGGCTGCTGTGACCTCACAAGCACAGCCAGCAGCCAGGGGCCTGCCATTGGCCTGTGAAGCACTGAGGCTGCTGTGACCTCACAAGCACAGCCAGCAGATATGGGCCTGAAACTGCCCTATAGGGCACTGAGGCTGCAGTGACCTCACAAATACAGCGAGGAGCAAGAGGCCTGCCATTGCCCTATAAGGTACAGAGACAAATGTGACCTCAAAAGGCAGCCAGCAGACAGAGGCCTGCCACGGGCCTATCAGGAAATAGGACTGCTGTGACCTTACAAGCACAGCCAGCAGCTATGGGCCTGCCACTGGCCTATGAGGCACTGAGG
Source organism: Dromaius novaehollandiae (assembly GCF_036370855.1). NCBI lineage: Eukaryota > Metazoa > Chordata > Aves > Casuariiformes > Dromaiidae > Dromaius > Dromaius novaehollandiae. The sequence continues at coordinate 445,331 of NW_026991493.1, forward strand.
CTGCTATGACCTCAACAAGCACAGTCAGCAGCCAGGGGCCTGCTGCTGGCCTCTCAGGCTGTAGGTGTGTTGTGACCTGACAAGCACAGCCAGCAGCTGTGGGCCTGCCACTGCCCTATAGGGCACTGAGGCTTCTCTGACCTCACAAGCCCACCCAGCAGTCATTGGCCTCGAACTGGCATACCTGGCACTGAAGCTTCTGTAACCTGAAAAGCACAGCCAGCAGCCACGTGCCTGCCACTGGCCTGTGAAGCACTGAGGCTGCTGTGACCTCACAAGCACAGCCAGCAGACAGGGGCCTGCCACTGCCCTATAAGACACTGAGGCTGCTGTGACCTCACAAGCAAAGCCAGCAGCTGTGGGTCTGCCACTGGCCTATCAGGCTGTAGGACTGCTGTGACCTCACAAGCACAGCCAGCAGCCAGGAGCCTGCCACTGGCCTAGGAGGCAATGAGGCTGCTGTGACCTCCCAAACACAGCCAGCAGCAATGAGCCTGCTACTGGCCTCAGAGTCACTGAGGCTGCTGTGACCTCACAAGCACAGCCAGCAGCCAGGAGCCTGCGACTGGCCTAGGAGGCACTGAGGCTGCTGTGACCTCACAAGCACATCCAATATCCATGAGCCTGACACTGGCCTAGGAGGCACTGAGGCTACTGTGACCTCCCAAGCACAGCCAGCAGCCAGGAGCCTGTTACTGACCTAGGAGGCACTGAGGCTGCTGTGACCTCATAAGTACAGCCAGCAGCCAGGAGCCTGCTACTGGCCTAGGAGGCACTCAGACTGCTGTGACCTCACAAGCACATCCAATATCCATGAGCCTGACACTGGCCTATCAGTCACTCAGACTGCTGTGACCTCACAAGCACAGCCAGCAGCCATTGGCCTGCCACAGACCTATCAGGCAATAGGACTGCTGTGACCTCACAAGCACAGCCAGCAGCCAGGGGCCTTCCACTGCCTGATGAGGCGCTGACACTGCTGTGAGCTCACAAGCACAGCCAGCAGTGAAGGGCCTGCCACTGGCCTATAGGGAACGGAGGCTTATGTGACCTCACAAACACAGCCAGCAGCCATTGGCCTTCCACTGCCCGATGAGGCGCTGACACTGATCTGACCTCACAAGCACAGCACACTGTCGCGAGCCTGCCACTGCCATAAAGGGCACGGAGGCTGCTGTGACCTCACAAGCACAGCCAGCAGCCATGAGCCTGCCACTGCCCTATAAGACACTGAGGCTGCTGTGACGTCACAAGCAAAGCCAGCAGCTGTGGGTCTGCCACTGGCCTACAGGAAAAGGAGGCTGATGTGACCTCACAAGCACAGCGAGTAGCCAGCGGCCTCCCACTGCCCTATAAGGTACAGAGACAAATGTGACCTCAAAAGGCAGCCAGCAGACAGAGGCCTCCCACGGGCCTATCAGGAAATAGGACTGCTGTGACCTCACAAGCACAGCCAGCAGCCAGGAGCCTGACACTGGCCTAGGAGGCACTGAGGCTGCTGTGACCTCACAGTCACAGCCAGCAGCCAGGAGCCTGCCACTGGCCTAGGAGGCACTCAGGCTGCTGTGACCTCACAAGCACAGCCAGCAGCCATGAGCCTGCCACTGGCCTAAGAGGCATGGATGCTGCTGTGACCTCACAAGCACAGCCAGCAGCCATGAGCCTGCTACTGGCCTAGGAAGCAATGAGGCTGCTGTGACCTCACAAGCACAGCCAGCAGCCATGAGCCTGCCGCTGGCCTAGGAGGCCCTGAGGCTGCTGTGACCTCCCAAGCACAGCCAGCAGCCATGAGCCTGCTACTGGCCTCAGAGTCACTGAGGCTGCTGTGACCTCACAAGCACATCCAACATCCATGAGCCTGACACTGGCCTAGGAGGCACTCAGGCTGCTGTGACCTCACAAGCACAGCCAGCAGCCAGGAGCCTGCCACTGGCCTGTCAGCCTCTGAGGCTGCTCTGACCTCTCAAGCACAGCCAGCAGCCATGAGCCTGCCGCTGGCCTAGGAGGCACTCAGGCTGCTGTGACCTCACAAGCACAGCCAGCAGCCATGAGCCTGCTACTGGCCTCAGAGTCACTGAGGCTGCTGTGACCTCACAAGCACATCCAACATCCATGAGCCTGACACTGGCCTAGGAGGCACTCAGGCTGCTGTGACCTCACAAGCACATCCAACATCCATGAGCCTGACACTGGCCTAGGAGGCACTCAGGCTGCTGTGACCTCACAAGCACAGCCAGCAGCCAGGAGCCTGCCACTCGCCTCGGAGGCACTGAGGCTGCTGTGACCTCACAAGCACATCCAACATCCATGAGCCTGACACTGGCCTAGGAGGCACTCAGGCTGCTGTGACCTCCCAAGCACAGCCAGCAGCCAGGAGCCTGTTACTGACCTAGGAGGCACTGAGGCTGCTGTGACCTCACAAGCACAGCCAGCAGCCAGGAGCCTGCCACTGGCCTAGGAGGCACTGAGGCTGCTGTGACCTCACAAGCACAGCCAGCAGACAGGGGCTTGACACTGCCCTAGGAGGTACTGAGGCTACTGTGACCTCACAAGCACACCTAGCAACCATTAGCCTACCAGTGGCTTATCAGGCACGGAGGCTGCTGTGACCTCACAAGCACAGCCAGCAGCCAGGAGCCTGCCACTGCCTAATGAGGCACTGAGGGTGCTGTGACCTCACCAGCACAGCCAGCAGTCAGGGGCCTGCCACTGGCTTAGGAGGCACTGAGGTTGCTGTGACCTCACAAGCACCGCCAGCAGCCATGAGCTAGCCAGTGGCCAAGGAGGCATGGAGGCTGCTGTGACCTCACAAGCACAGGAGCAGCCAGGAGCATGCCACTGGCCTAGGAGGCAATGAGGCTGCTGTCACCTGACAAGCACAGCCAGCAGCCAGGAGCCTGCCACTGCCCTATGAGGCACTGAGGCTGCTGTGAGCTCACCAGCACAGCCAGCAGCTAGGAGCCTACAACTGGCCTCAGGGGCACTGAGCTTTGGGTCTGTCACTGGCCTAGGAGGCACGGAGGCTGCTGTGACCTCACAACACACAGCCAGCAGCCAGGGGCCTGCCACTGCCTGATGAGGTGCTGACACTGCTCTGACCTCACAAGCACAGCACACTGTCACGGGCCTGCCACTGCCATAAAGGGCACGGAGGCTGCTGTCACCTCACAAGCACAGCCAGCAGACAGGGGCCTGCCATTGGCCTGTGAAGCACTGAGGCTGCTGTGACCTCACGAGCACAGACAGCAGACAGGGGCCTGCCACTGCCCTATAAGACACTGAGGCTGCTGTGACCTCACAAGCAAAGCCAGCAGCTGTGGGTCTGCCACTTGCCTATCAGGCAATAGGACTGCTGTGAGCTGACAAGCACAGCCAGCAGCCAGGGGCCTGCCACTGGCCTATAGGGCACTGAGGCTGCTGTGACCTCACAAGCACAGCGAGGAGCCAGAGTCCTGCCATTGCCCTATAAGGTACAGAGACAAATGTGACCTCAAAAGGCAGCCAGGAGACAGGGGCCTTCACTGGCCTATCAGGAAATAGGACTGCTGTGACCTCACAAGCACAGACAGCAGCTATGGGCCTGCCACTGGCCTAGGAGGCACTGAGGCTGCTGTGACCTCACAAGCACAGCCAGCAGCCAGGGGCCTGCTGCTGGCCAATCAGGCTGTAGGAGTGTTGTGACCTGACAATCACAGCCAGCAGCAATTGGTCTGCCACTGGCCTACAAGAAAAGGAGGCTGATGTGACCTCACAAGCACAGCGAGTAGCCAGGGGCCTCCCACTGACCTATAAGGTACAGAGACAAATGTGACCTCAAAAGGCAGCCAGCACACAGGGGCCTTCCACGGCCCTATCAGGAACTAGGACTGCTGTGACCTCACAAGCACAGCCAGCAGCTATGGGCCTGCCACTGGCCTATAGGGAACGGAGGCTGCTGTGACCTCACAAGCACAGCCAGCAGCCATTGGCCTGCCACTGTCCGAAGAGGCACTGAGTTTGCTCTGACCTCACCAGCACACCAAGCAGCCATTGGCCTCCCTCTGGCCTACAGGAAAAGGAGGCTGATGGGACCTCACAAGCACAGCGAGGAGCCAGAGGCCTCCCACTGCCCTATAAGGTACAGAGACAAATGTGACCTCGAAAGGCAGCCAGCAGACAGAGGCCTGCCACAAGCCTATCAGGAAATAGGACTGCTGTGACGTTACAAGCACAGCCAGCAGCTTCGGGCCTGCCACTGGCCTATGAGGCATGGAGGCTGCTGTGACCTCAAAAGCACACCAAGCAGACATTGGCCTCCCATGGGCCTGTCAGGCACTGAGGCTGCTGTGACCTCACAAGCACAGCCAGCAGCCATTGGCGTCCAACTGCCTGATGAGGCGCTGACGCTGCTGTCAACTCGGAAGCACAGTAAATAGTCAGGGGCCTGCCACTGCCCTAAAGGGCATGGAGGCTGCTGTGACCTCAGAAGCCCAGTGAGCAGCTATGGGCCTGCCACTGCCCTATAGGGCACTGAGGCTTCTCTGACCTCACAAGCCCACCCAGCAGTCATTGGCCTCGAACTGGCATACCTGGCACTGAAGCTTCTGTAACCTGAAAAGCACAGCCAGCAGCCACGTGCCTGCCACTGGCCTGTGAAGCACTGAGGCTGCTGTGACCTCACAAGCACAGCCAGCAGACAGGGGCCTGCCACTGCCCTATAAGACACTGAGGCTGCTGTGACCTCACAAGCAAAGCCAGCAGCCAGGGGACTCCCTTTGGCCTATCAGGCTGTAGGACTGCTGTGACCTCACAAGCACAGCCAGCAGCTATGGGCCTGCCAGTGACCTATCAGACACATGTCGTGGCCCGAAAGGAGTCGTTCAGGATGACCTCCCTCCCCTTAGGACCAACGACCAAGTTCGTGATGCCCTTGCACTCAATTAAGGTGAAAACAACACCAGCCAACCAGTTTAAGATTTATTAAGGCAAAATGGAATCAACTAACGAGACATGTCCCGCGTCACACGTTTAGGGAAAAAGAGAGGAAAAGGGGAAGAGAGAGAGAGAAAGATATCACCACCCGTGGATCCAGCGGCGTCCCGTTGGTCCTCTTCTTTTGGGAGTCCTTGCGGCGGGGCGGGGGGGCAGAGGGGGGAAGCTCCCGTCTGGTTCCGCTGACTCTGCTCGAGTTCTTCAGTCGTCGCAAGCAAGCCCCCCCATTCACACAGTCTGCAGTTTTTATAGGTTCTTGCCCGGCCTCTGGGAGGTGCTTCCTCGCTTCCCATGCAGATTAACCGTCATGCGCAGTCCGCCCTCTCGGAACCTTCCAGAAATGGGCTGGGGTATCTGGGGGTCTCCTGCTCATGCGCAGATGGCAAATGAGTACGTGCGGTTCGTGCCCTAGAGACGCCCTTCTGCCCTTTTCGCACCCTTTTTACCCCGTGCAGGTGCACGAGGTTGTTTACTTCGCAGACGGCTCCCGGGGGCGCCAGCGCGGCATTGCCCGACACACCTTGGCAGCGGCAGCTTTGCAGCAGCAGCAGCAATGTCAAGACAAAACCGCATTTAGTACCGGTCCTCTACACCACCCCGTGTCTCAACATTGCAGCTTGGCAGCAGGAGAGAGAGAGAGAGAAAGCAAGCAAGCAAGCAAGCAAGGAAAGGAGAGAGAATTAGGGACGGGGGGGAAGTCGTGGGAACAACATGGGTTTGGGTAAAAAATAAAGTGCTTAACAGTGATTAAACAGAGGTCTTGCTCAATGCAAGCTTATTCTTTAACAACTTCAACAACATTTAACTTTACAAAACAGACATCAAAACTGAGTTAATGAGGTAGGATTGTTACAATAGGCATAAAACAGCTGGCAAATGCGCTGTGGATGTCAATATGCAATTTCCTCCTTCAGGAGAAACTGGGAAATGATGGGTACTGTGGTTGGCCACGGCCAATGGATGGCACGGATTTTCTTTATGCCGTCCGGCAAGGTGGTAGGAACAAATTGCATATTTGACACAACATGTCCGATTAATTGAACAAAGCAAGGAATTATACAAGAACATTAAGGCGGCAACTGCACCTAACAAATACAATATTAACTGTTTCACCCACGGTGCCCCCAGTAACCAGGACTACAAATTGCCACTCCAGCCATTCCAGGTTTGGACGGGGACGTGGGCTATTTTTCTGATATCTTTGGTTAACTGGAGAACTACTTCGCCTACATCATCTATTTCCAAACAACAGTTAGGAATATTTAATTTCCCACACACTTCTCCCTCTTCAGCTAACAGGTAATCTAAAAACCATGTGGTGCTGAAGGATTGCCGTGCGCATCTGTTGGGATTGCCAAGTTAGAAGATCCATCGTGTCAGCGGTTTTTTTGGTAATAATTTCTAGAGCCGCTTGTAGTCTGATTATTTCCCCATTTTTGCGTCCCGCCCAAATTTCCCTTAATGGATCGCGTCTTACAGGCAACACTTCTGTCTCCAAGGTTATCATATACCTTTATGCCTAACCGAGGTCCACTTGTTTCTGGCAAAAGGAAAAACAAAGGTCTGATAATCCCTATATAACAAATTCCCAACCACCCCGTGGGTAAAAATGTATATGCTGTGTGCCTGCATATCCAGTAATGCCCCTTCTTAGCTCCAATGCCCTGAGCAAATGGCCCGTTTATCCCTGGTGGGAATTGAAAGTAAGTTGCATCTCTGTTGCCCAGAGGGCTGAAGAAGGTGGTTGCCCCATCACCTATTCGGCCGGCACAATACCAAGCCCCAGAAGTGTATTCTGGTGGTAGGTTTGCCATAGCACATATAAGCACATTAAGACAAGAAGTATCTTTCCAACACAGGTTAAGAATGCCATTCTTGGCTGTTGTGTTTTCAACAATAAAGCTAATTATGATCGCAGCACACAATTACAAAAAATGATAAAAATAACTGTTATAACTACCACAGGTAGTATCGTTGAGGACACTCAAGCTCAACATAAGACAAGTCTTCTTCCCCAGTGCCCTCTTCCTTTTACATTGTTGACCTAAAAGGAAGGGAGGATCCACCTGGCATGGATTCTATGATCTTTCCCATGGGCATCAGTAGCTACCCATGCATACAGATTTTTTGAAGCTTTTAGTACTAGAGGTATTTGTCCCACAGTGGGTAAGTCCACTAGAACCGGTTCTCCCGGGTAATACAAGGGATTCCTCGGTTTCTTATTCTCCCCAGTCCCAGGTAAGAGGGATGGAGGATTAGGGCAAAAAGCAGCGAGTCTGGGGCAGCCATTTACTCCCCATCGTCCATTGACTTCAGTTACTGCATCAGATATTCGTCACGCCCATCCGGGATTGTGCGGTCTCAGGGTTCGTTTTAAGAGTCCTGGGGTGCAGACGGGGTCTTGGGATAAGGGAGGAGGAACTTTGGGGTTTGAGGAAGATGGGGTTCCCCTTATCCTGTCCCAACTTCTTACCAAACCTTCCAGGTTGGGAGTTGGTAACCTATCCATGACTTCTCTGGGAATTCCCTTTGAAATGCCTTCTGCCCATAATAATTGTCTCCTGCTATCCAACACCCGTACCGGTTTCCCAGGATGTGGGTGTTGCAGTGATTTATATTGGCTCCCACTTTCCTCAACTCTTCTTATTTCTGCTTTATGCTTTGTTTCCCCCTGGCCAGTGAATCCCATACGCCTTCCGTAATTAATTAGCTCCTGTGCCACCTCCCCCCAAGTCATGTCGGGGGGGCCTCCCCTTCGTCTCAGTCGGGGAGTTCGTAATCGGTCTTGCAGCTGAACAGCATCAGGAAGTCCCCTGATCAGAGGATGTAACCTCTCGGGGTCTGCCACACACTGCATGGGGGAGGGCTGCTGCAGAAGCAGCAAACGGTCATGCATCAATTGGAGGCAAGCAGTTTTCTGCACGCTTTCCAGAATGTGGCCCGCTGTGGGTGTTTTAATAGAAAAAGGGTCTCCTCTTTCCATTGGGTCTAATCCTCCTGCCCAGTAGGCTACCCTCTGGGTCAAGGACCATGGTTCCCTGTTATCATTTGTGGTTAGAAAGACTCTGGGTCCCCAATATCCTCTAGCTTCATCTTCGCTCAGCAGAATGCGATCCCCCCCGGTGAGGGAGACTCTCCACACATACTCAGTTTCAGTTTCCCAGGAGCCCCAGGAGTATTTTTCCTGTATTTTAGCCAAGTCCTGAGGGGAATAGGGGATAATACGCGTGGTACGTCGTTGAATACCCCCCTGACCATTATCAGTGGTTTCCGTTTTAATCAAGGGTCTCATTACTACATTCCCATCTCCAGGATAAAAGGAGTTCCTGCTGTCTTCTAATTCTTTAATTGGATATATGGATTTTAGATCAGATGCCTGTTTTCCGTCTAGTTCGGCCAAATTCGAGAATCCCGGTTCACTATCATTAACCCCCCGCCTGTTTTCTTCCAATTCAGACCGCAGGATTCTCTCTCGGTCTAGTGAGTCTGATAAGATTATGTGAAGCCGCTGAGTATGGTTGCGCTCCGCAGTGAGTTGACTTTGCAAGTTTCTTACCTGTTCTTGCAAAGACTCAACTGTCTCTTTGGCTCGACTCCGGGAGTCTTGCAAGAACTCGATTGTCTCTTTGGCTCGACTCTGGGAGTTTCTTATGTGTTCTCCCAAGGACTCAATGGTCTTTTTATCACCTTGCCTCCCCCGCCGGGCAGCAATTAGTGCCGCCCCAAAAACACCACAAACTGTTGCCCGAGCCATGCCAAGAGAGAGCAGGGCTTTATAGCCCTTCAGATTCTCAAAAAGAGGATTATCCTTCATTGTCGGATCCTCTGTACTACAAATTATTCACAAGCACAGCACACTGTCACGGGCCTGCCACTGCCATAAAGGGCACGGAGGCTGCTGTGACCTCACAAGCACAGCCAGCAGCCAGGGGCCTGCCATTGGCCTGTGAAGCACTCAGGCTGCCGTGACCTCACAAGCACAGCCAGCATGTATGGGCCTGAAACTGCCCTATAGGGCATGGAGGCTGCTGTGACCTCACAAGCACAGCCAGCAGCTATGGGCCTCCCACTGGCCTATAGGACACTGAGGCTTCTCTGACCTCACAAGCCCACCCAGCAGTCATTGGCCTTGAACTGGCCTATCAGGCAACAGGACTGCTGTGACCTCACAAGCACGGCCAGCAGGCATGGACATCCAACTGCCCTATGAGGCCCCGAGACAAACGTGACCTCATAACGCAGCCAGCAGGCGTGGAGCTGTCACTGCCCTATCAGGCACTGGTACTTCCGTGACATCACAAGTACAGCCAGCAGCCATGGGCATCCCACTGGCCAATGAGGCACTAAGACAAAGGTGACCTCAAAACGCAGCCAGCAGCCATGGGCCTGCCACTGGCCTATCAGGCAACAGGACTGCTGTGACCTCACAAGCACAGCCAGCAGCCAGCAGCCAGGGCATCGCACTGGCATATGAGGCACTGAGGCTGCTGTGACCTCACAAAATCAGCCAGCACCCAGAGGCCTGCCACTGGCCTATCAGTCACTCAGACTGCTGTGACCTCACAAGCACAGCCAGCAGCCATTGGCCTGCCACAGACCTATCAGGCAATAGGACTGCTGTGAGCTCACAAGCACAGCCAGCAGCCAGGGGCCTTCCACTGCCCAATGAGGCGCTGACACTGATCTGACCTCACAAGCACAGCACACTGTCGCGAGCCTGCCACTGCCATAAAGGGCACGGAGGCTGCTGTGACCTCACAAGCACAGCCAGCAGCCATGAGCCTGCCACTGCCCTATAAGACACTGAGGCTGCTGTGACGTCACAAGCAAAGCCAGCAGCTGTGGGTCTGCCACTGGCCTACAGGAAAAGGAGGCTGATGTGACCTCACAAGCACAGCGAGTAGCCAGCGGCCTCCCACTGCCCTATAAGGTACAGAGACAAATGTGACCTCAAAAGGCAGCCAGCAGACAGAGGCCTCCCACGGGCCTATCAGGAAATAGGACTGCTGTGACCTGACAAGCACAGCCAGCAGCCAGGAGCCTGCCACTGGCCTAGGAGGCACTGAGGCTGCTGTGACCTCACAGTCACAGCCAGCAGCCAGGAGCCTGCCACTGGCCTAGGAGGCACTCAGGCTGCTGTGACCTCACAAGCACAGCCAGCAGCCAGCAGCCTGCCACTGGCCTAGGAGGCACTGAGGCTGCTGTGACCTCCCAAGCACAGCCAGCAGCCAGGAGCCTGCCACTGGCCTAGGAGGCACGGAGGCTGCTGTGACCTCACAAGCACAGCCAGCAGCCAGGAGCCTGCCACTGGCCTGTCAGCCTCTGAGGCTGCTCTGACCTCTCAAGGACATCCAACAGCCATGAGCCTGCGACTGGCCTAGGAGGCACTGAGGCTGCTGTGACCTCACAAGCACATCCAATATCCATGAGCCTGACACTGGCCTAGGAGGCACTGAGGCTACTGTGACCTCCCAAGCACAGCCAGCAGCCAGGAGCCTGTTACTGGCCTCAGAGTCACTGAGGCTGCTGTGACCTCCCAAGCTCAGCCAGCAGCCAGGAGCCTGACACTGGCCTCGGAGGCACTGAGGCTGCTGTGACCTCACAAGCACAGCCAGCAGGAGGCGCTGTAGACTAACTTATGAGGCACTGAGACTGCTGTGACCTCACAAGCACAGCCAGCAGCCAGGAGCCTGCTACTGGCCTCAGAGTCACTGAGGCTGCTGTGACCTCACAAGCACATCCAACATCCATGAGCCTGACACTGGCCTAGGAGGCACTCAGGCTGCTGTGACCTCACAAGCACAGCCAGCAGACAGGGGCTTGACACTGCCCTAGGAGGTACTGAGGCTACTGTGACCTCACAAGCACACCTAGCAACCATTAGCCTACCAGTGGCTTATCAGGCACGGAGGCTGCTGTGACCTCACAAGCACAGCCAGCAGCCAGGAGCCTGCCACTGCCCAATGAGGCACTGAGGGTGCTGTGACCTCACAAGCACAGCCAGCAGCCAAGAGCCTGCCTCTGGCTTAGGAGGCACTGAGGCTGCTGTGACCTCACAAACACAGCCAGCAGCCAGGAGCCTGCCACTGGCCTAGGAGGCACTGAGGCTGCTGTGACCTCACCAGCACACCAAGCAGTCAGGGGCCTGCCACTGGCTTAGGAGGCACTGAGGTTGCTGTGACCTCACAAGCACCACCAGCAGCCATGAGCTAGCCAGTGGCCAAGGAGGCATGGAGGCTGCTGTGACCTCACAAGCACAGGAGCAGCCAGGAGCATGCCACTGGCCTAGGAGGCAATGAGGCTGCTGTCACCTGACAAGCACAGCCAGCAGCCAGGAGCCTGCCACTGCCCTATGAGGCACTGAGGCTGCTGTGAGCTCACCAGCACAGCCAGCAGCTAGGAGCCTACAACTGGCCTCAGGGGCACTGAGCTTTGGGTCTGTCACTGGCCTAGGAGGCACGGAGGCTGCTGTGACCTCACAACACACAGCCAGCAGCCAGGGGCCTGCCACTGCCTGATGAGGTGCTGACACTGCTCTGACCTCACAAGCACAGCACACTGTCACGGGCCTGCCACTGCCATAAAGGGCACGGAGGCTGCTGTCACCTCACAAGCACAGCCAGCAGACAGGGGCCTGCCATTGGCCTGTGAAGCACTGAGGCTGCTGTGACCTCACAAGCACAGACAGCAGACAGGGGCCTGCCACTGCCCTGTGAGACACTGAGGCTGCTGTGACCTCACAAGCAAAGCCAGCAGCTGTGGGTCTGCCACTTGCCTATCAGGCAATAGGACTGCTGTGAGCTGACAAGCACAGCCAGCAGCCAGGGGCCTGCCACTGGCCTATAGGGCACTGAGGCTGCTGTGACCTCACAAGCACAGCGAGGAGCCAGAGTCCTGCCATTGCCCTATAAGGTACAGAGACAAATGTGACCTCAAAAGGCAGCCAGGAGACAGGGGCCTTCACTGGCCTATCAGGAAATAGGACTGCTGTGACCTCACAAGCACAGACAGCAGCTATGGGCCTGCCACTGGCCTAGGAGGCACTGAGGCTGCTGTGACCTCACAAGCACAGCCAGCAGCCAGGGGCCTGCTGCTGGCCAATCAGGCTGTAGGAGTGTTGTGACCTGACAATCACAGCCAGCAGCAATTGGTCTGCCACTGGCCTACAAGAAAAGGAGGCTGATGTGACCTCACAAGCACAGCGAGTAGCCAGGGGCCTCCCACTGACCTATAAGGTACAGAGACAAATGTGACCTCAAAAGGCAGCCAGCACACAGGGGCCTTCCACGGCCCTATCAGGAACTAGGACTGCTGTGACCTCACAAGCACAGCCAGCAGCTATGGGCCTGCCACTGGCCTATAGGGAACGGAGGCTGCTGTGACCTCACAAGCACAGCCAGCAGCCAGGAGCCTGCCACTGTCCGAAGAGGCACTGAGTTTGCTCTGACCTCACCAGCACACCAAGCAGCCATTGGCCTCCCTCTGGCCTACAGGAAAAGGAGGCTGATGGGACCTCACAAGCACAGCGAGGAGCCAGAGGCCTCCCACTGCCCTATAAGGTACAGAGACTAATGTGACCTCGAAAGGCAGCCAGCAGACAGAGGCCTGCCACAAGCCTATCAGGAAATAGGACTGCTGTGACGTTACAAGCACAGCCAGCAGCTTCGGGCCTGCCACTGGCCTATGAGGCACGGAGGCTGCTGTGACCTCAAAAGCACACCAAGCAGACATTGGCCTCCCATGGGCCTGTCAGGCACTGAGGCTGCTGTGACCTCACAAGCACAGCCAGCAGCCATTGGCGTCCAACTGCCTGATGAGGCGCTGACGCTGCTGTCAACTCAGAAGCACAGTAAATAGTCAGGGGCCTGCCACTGCCCTAAAGGGCATGGAGGCTGCTGTGACCTCAGAAGCCCAGTGAGCAGCTATGGGCCTGCCACTGCCCTATAGGGCACTGAGGCTTCTCTGACCTCACAAGCCCACCCAGCAGTCATTGGCCTCGAACTGGCATACCTGGCACTGAAGCTTCTGTAACCTGAAAAGCACAGCCAGCAGCCACGTGCCTGCCACTGGCCTGTGAAGCACTGAGGCTGCTGTGACCTCACAAGCACAGCCAGCAGACAGGGGCCTGCCACTGCCCTATAAGACACTGAGGCTGCTGTGACCTCACAAGCAAAGCCAGCAGCTGTGGGTCTGCCACTGGCCTATCAGGCTGTAGGACTGCTGTGACCTCACAAGCACAGCCAGCAGCTATGGGCCTGCCAGTGACCTATCAGACACGTGTCGCGGCCCGAAAGGAGTCGTTCAGGACGACCTCCCTCCCCTTAGGACCAACGACCAAGTTCGTGATGCCCTTGCACTCAATTAAGGTGAAAACGACACCAGCCAACCAGTTTAAGATTTATTAAGGCAAAATGGAATCAACTAACGAGACATGTCCCGCGTCACACGTTTAGGGAAAAAGAGAGGAAAAGGGGAAGAGAGAGAGAGAAAGATATCACCACCCGTGGATCCAGCGGCGTCCCGTTGGTCCTCTTCTTTTGGGAGTCCTTGCGGCGGGGCGGGGGGGCAGAGGGGGGAAGCTCCCATCTGGTTCCGCTGACTCTGCTCGAGTTCTTCTGTCGTCGCAAGCAAGCCCCCCCATTCACACAGTCTGCAGTTTTTATAGGTTCTTGCCCGGCCTCTGGGAGGTGCTTCCTCGCTTCCCATGCAGATTAACCGTCATGCGCAGTCCGCCCTCTCGGAACCTTCCAGAAATGGGCTGGGGTATCTGGGGGTCTCCTGCTCATGCGCAGATGGCAAATGAGTACGTGCGGTTCGTGCCCTAGAGACGCCCTTCTGCCCTTTTCGCACCCTTTTTACCCCGTGCAGGTGCACGAGGTTGTTTACTTCGCAGATGGCTCCCGGGGGCGCCAGCGCGGCATTGCCCGACACACCTTGGCAGCGGCAGCTTTGCAGCAGCAGCAGCAATGTCAAGACAAAACCACATTTAGTACCGGTCCTCTACACCACCCCGTGTCTCAACATTGCAGCTTGGCAGCAGGAGAGAGAGAGAGAGAAAGCAAGCAAGCAAGCAAGCAAGGAAAGGAGAGAGAATTAGGGACGGGGGGGAAGTCGTGGGAACAACATGGGTTTGGGTAAAAAATAAAGTGCTTAACAGTGATTAAACAGAGGTCTTGCTCAATGCAAGCTTATTCTTTAACAACTTCAACAACATTTAACTTTACAAAACAGACATCAAAACTGAGTTAATGAGGTAGGATTGTTACAATAGGCATAAAACAGCTGGCAAATGCGCTGTGGATGTCAATATGCAATTTCCTCCTTCAGGAGAAACTGGGAAATGATGGGTACTGTGGTTGGCCACGGCCAATGGATGGCACGGATTTTCTTTATGCCGTCCGGCAAGGTGGTAGGAACAAATTGCATATTTGACACAACATGTCCGATTAATTGAACAAAGCAAGGAATTATACAAGAACATTAAGGCGGCAACTGCACCTAACAAATACAATATTAACTGTTTCACCCACGGTGCCCCCAGTAACCAGGACTACAAATCGCCACTCCAGCCATTCCAGGTTTGGACGGGGACGTGGGCTATTTTTCTGATATCTTTGGTTAACTGGAGAACTACTTCGCCTACATCATCTATTTCCAAACAACAGTTAGGAATATTTAATTTCCCACACACTTCTCCCTCTTCAGCTAACAGGTAATCTAAAAACCATGTGGTGCTGAAGGATTGCCGTGCGCATCTGTTGGGATTGCCAAGTTAGAAGATCCATCGTGTCAGCGGTTTTTTTGGTAATAATTTCTAGAGCCGCTTGTAGTCTGATTATTTCCCCATTTTTGCGTCCCACCCAAATTTCCCTTAATGGATCGCGTCTTACAGGCAACACTTCTGTCTCCAAGGTTATCATATACCTTTATGCCTAACCGAGGTCCACTTGTTTCTGGCAAAAGGAAAAACAAAGGTCTGATAATCCCTATATAACAAATTCCCAACCACCCCGTGGGTAAAAATGTATATGCTGTGTGCCTGCATATCCAGTAATGCCCCTTCTTAGCTCCAATGCCCTGAGCAAATGGCCCATTTATCCCTGGTGGGAATTGAAAGTAAGTTGCATCTCTGTTGCCCAGAGGGCTGAAGAAGGTGGTTGCCCCATCACCTATTCGGCCGGTACAATACCAAGCCCCAGAAGTGTATTCTGGTGGTAGGTTTGCCATAGCACATATAAGCACATTAAGACAAGAAGTATCTTTCCAACACAGGTTAAGAATGCCATTCTTGGCTGTTGTGTTTTCAACAATAAAGCTAATTATGATCACAGCACACAATTACAAAAAATGATAAAAATAACTGTTATAACTACCACAGGTAGTATCGTTGAGGACACTCAAGCTCAACATAAGACAAGTCGTCTTCCCCAGTGTCCTCTTCCTTTTACATTGTTGACCTAAAAGGAAGGGAGGATCCACCTGGCATGGATTCTATGATCTTTCCCATGGGCATCAGTAGCTACCCATGCATACAGATTTTTTGAAGCTTTTAGTACTAGAGGTATTTGTCCCACAGTGGGTAAGTCCACTAGAACCGGTTGTCCCGGGTAATACAAGGGATTCCTCGGTTTCTTATTCTCCCCAGTCCCAGGTAAGAGGGATGGAGGATTAGGGCAAAAAGCAGCGAGTCTGGGGCAGCCATTTACTCCCCATCGTCCATTGACTTTAGTTACTGCATCAGATATTCGTCGCGCCCATCCGGGATTGTGCGGTCTCAGGGTTCGTTTTAAGAGTCCTGGGGTGCAGACGGGGTCTTGGGATAAGGGAGGAGGAACTCTGGGGTTTGAGGAAGATGGGGTTCCCCTTATCCTGTCCCAACTTCTTACCAAACCTTCCAGGTTGGGAGTTGGTAACCTATCCATGACTTCTCTGGGAATTCCCTTTGAAATGCCTTCTGCCCATAATAATTGTCTCCTGCTATCCAACACCCGTACCGGTTTCCCAGGATGTGGGTGTTGCAGTGATTTATATTGCCTCCCACTTTCCTCAACTCTTCTTATTTCTGCTTTATGCTTTGTTTCCCCCTGGCCAGTGAATCCCATACGCCTTCCGTAATTAATTAGCTCCTGTGCCACCTCCCCCCAAGTCATGTCGGGGGGGCCTCCCCTTCGTCTTGGTCGGGGAGTTCGTAATCGGTCTTGCAGCTGAACAGCATATAGTTTTAAAGCATCAGGAAGTCCCCTGATCAGAGGATGTGACCTCTCGGGGTCTGCCACACACTGCATGGGGGAGGGCTGCTGCAGAAGCAGCAAACGGTCATGCATCAATTGGAGGCAAGCAGTTTTCTGCACGCTTTCCAGAATGTGGCCCGCTGTGGGTGTTTTAATAGAAAAAGGGTCTCCTCTTTCCATTGGGTCTAATCCTCCTGCCCAGTAGGCTACCCTCTGGGTCAAGGACCATGGTTCCCTGTTATCATTTGTGGTTAGAAAGACTCTGGGTCCCCAATATCCTCTAGCTTCATCTTCGCTCAGCAGAATGCGATCCCCCCCGGTGAGGGAGACTCTCCACACATACTCAGTTTCAGTTTCCCGGGAGCCCCGGGAGTATTTTTCCTGTATTTTAGCCAAGTCCTGAGGGGAATAGGGGATAATACGCGTGGTACGTCGTTGAATACCCCCCTGACCATTATCAGTGGTTTCCGTTTTAATCAAGGGTCTCATTACTACATTCCCATCTCCAGGATAAAAGGAGTTCCTGCTGTCTTCTAATTCTTTAATTGGATATATGGATTTTAGATCAGATGCCTGTTTTCCGTCTAGTTCGGCCAAATTCGAGAATCCCGGTTCACTATCATCAACCCCCCGCCTGTTTTCTTCCAATTCAGACCGCAGGATTCTCTCTCGGTCTAGTGAGTCCGATAAGATTATGTGAAGCCGCTGAGTATGGTTGCGCTCCGCAGTGAGTTGACTTTGCAAGTTTCTTACCTGTTCTTGCAAAGACTCAACTGTCTCTTTGGCTCGACTCCGGGAGTCTTGCAAGAACTCGATTGTCTCTTTGGCTTGACTCTGGGAGTTTCTTATGTGTTCTCCCAAGGACTCAATGGTCTTTTTATCACCTTGCCTCCCCCACCGGGCAGCAATTAGTGCCGCCCCTAAAACACCACAAACTGTTGCCTGAGCCATGCCAAGAGAGAGCAGGGCTTTATAGCCCTTCAGATTCTCAAAAGAGGATTATCCTTCATTGTCGGATCCTCTGTACTACAAATTATTCACAAGCACAGCACACTGTCACGGGCCTGCCACTGCCATAAAGGGCACGGAGGCTGCTGTGACCTCACAAGCACAGCCAGCAGCCAGGGGCCTGCCATTGGCCTGTGAAGCACTGAGGCTGCTGTGACCTCACAAGCACAGCCAGCAGATATGGGCCTGAAACTGCCCTATAGGGCACTGAGGCTGCAGTGACCTCACAAATACAGCGAGGAGCAAGAGGCCTGCCATTGCCCTATAAGGTACAGAGACAAATGTGACCTCAAAAGGCAGCCAGCAGACAGAGGCCTGCCACGGGCCTATCAGGAAATAGGACTGCTGTGACCTTACAAGCACAGCCAGCAGCTATGGGCCTGCCACTGGCCTATGAGGCACTGAGGCTGCTATGACCTCAACAAGCACAGCCAGCAGCCAGGGGCCTGCTGCTGGCCTCTCAGGCTGTAGGTGTGTTGTGACCTGACAAGCACAGCCAGCAGCTATGGGCCTGCCACTGCCCTATAGGGCACTGAGGCTTCTCTGACCTCACAAGCCCACCCAGCAGTCATTGGCCTCGAACTGGCATACCTGGCACTGAAGCTTCTGTAACCTGAAAAGCACAGCCAGCAGCCACGTGCCTGCCACTGGCCTGTGAAGCACTGAGGCTGCTGTGACCTCACAAGCACAGCCAGCAGACAGGGGCCTGCCACTGCCCTATAAGACACTGAGGCTGCTGTGACCTCACAAGCAAAGCCAGCAGCTGTGGGTCTGCCACTGGCCTATCAGGCTGTAGGACTGCTGTGACCTCACAAGCACAGCCAGCAGCTATGGGCCTGCCAGTGACCTATCAGACACGTGTCGCGGCCCGAAAGGAGTCGTTCAGGACGACCTCCCTCCCCTTAGGACCAACGACCAAGTTCGTGATGCCCTTGCACTCAATTAAGGTGAAAACGACACCAGCCAACCAGTTTAAGATTTATTAAGGCAAAATGGAATCAACTAACGAGACATGTCCCACGTCACACGTTTAGGGAAAAAGAGAGGAAAAGGGGAAGAGAGAGAGAGAGAGATATCACCACCCGTGGATCCAGCGGCGTCCCGTTGGTCCTCTTCTTTTGGGAGTCCTTGCGGCGGGGCGGGGGGGCAGAGGGGGGAAGCTCCCGTCTGGTTCCGCTGACTCTGCTCGAGTTCTTCTGTCGTCGCAAGCAAGCCCCCCCATTCACACAGTCTGCAGTTTTTATAGGTTCTTGCCCGGCCTCTGGGAGGTGCTTCCTCGCTTCCCATGCAGATTAACCGTCATGCGCAGTCCGCCCTCTCGGAACCTTCCAGAAATGGGCTGGGGTATCTGGGGGTCTCCTGCTCATGCGCAGATGGCAAATGAGTACGTGCGGTTCGTGCCCTAGAGACGCCCTTCTGCCCTTTTCGCACCCTTTTTACCCCGTGCAGGTGCACGAGGTTGTTTACTTCGCAGACGGCTCCCGGGGGCGCCAGCGCGGCATTGCCCGACACACCTTGGCAGCGGCAGCTTTGCAGCAGCAGCAGCAATGTCAAGACAAAACCGCATTTAGTACCAGTCCTCTACACCACCCCGTGTCTCAACATTGCAGCTTGGCAGCAGGAGAGAGAGAGAGAGAAAGAAAGCAAGCAAGCAAGGAAGGAAAGGAGAGAGAATTAGGGACGGGGGGGGAAGTCGTGGGAACAACATGGGTTTGGGTAAAAAATAAAGTGCTTAACAGTGATTAAACAGAGGTCTTGCTCAATGCAAGCTTATTCTTTAACAACTTCAACAACATTTAACTTTACAAAACAGACATCAAAACTGAGTTAATGAGGTAGGATTGTTACAATAGGCATAAAACAGCTGGCAAATGCGCTGTGGATGTCAATATGCAATTTCCTCCTTCAGGAGAAACTGGGAAATGATGGGTACTGTGGTTGGCCACGGCCAATGGATGGCACGGATTTTCTTTATGCCGTCGGGCAAGGTGGTAGGAACAAATTGCATATTTGACACAACATGTCCGATTAATTGAACAAAGCAAGGAATTATACAAGAACATTAAGGCGGCAACTACACCTAACAAATACAATATTAACTGTTTCACCCACGGTGCCCCCAGTAACCAGGACTACAAATCGCCACTCCAGCCATTCCAGGTTTGGACGAGGACGTGGGCTATTTTTCTGATATCTTTGGTTAACTGGAGAACTACTTTGCCTACATCATCTATTTCCAAACAACAGTTAGGAATATTTAATTTCCCACACACTTCTCCCTCTTCAGCTAACAGGTAATCTAAAAACCATGTGGTGCTGAAGGATTGCCGTGCGCATCTGTTGGGATTGCCAAGTTAGAAGATCCATCGTGTCAGCGGTTTTGTTGGTAATAATTTCTAGAGCCGCTTGTAGTCTGATTATTTCCCCATTTTTGCGTCCCGCCCAAATTTCCCTTAATGGATCGCGTCTTACAGGCAACACTTCTGTCTCCAAGGTTATCATATACCTTTATGCCTAACCGAGGTCCACTTGTTTCTGGCAAAAGGAAAAACAAAGGTCTGATAATCCCTATATAACAAATTCCCAACCACCCCGTGGGTAAAAATGTATATGCTGTGTGCCTGCATATCCAGTAATGCCCCTTCTTAGCTCCAATGCCCTGAGCAAATGGCCCGTTTATCCCTGGTGGGAATTGAAAGTAAGTTGCATCTCTGTTGCCCAGAGGGCTGAAGAAGGTGGTTGCCCCATCACCTATTCGGCCGGCACAATACCAAGCCCCAGAAGTGTATTCTGGTGGTAGGTTTGCCATAGCACATATAAGCACATTAAGACAAGAAGTATCTTTCCAACACAGGTTAAGAATGCCATTCTTGGCTGTTGTGTTTTCAACAATAAAGCTAATTATGATCGCAGCACACAATTACAAAAAATGATAAAAATAACTGTTATAACTACCACAGGTAGTATCGTTGAGGACACTCAAGCTCAACATAAGACAAGTCTTCTTCCCCAGTGTCCTCTTCCTTTTACATTGTTGACCTAAAAGGAAGGGAGGATCCACCTGGCATGGATTCTATGATCTTTCCCATGGGCATCAGTAGCTACCCATGCATACAGATTTTTTGAAGCTTTTAGTACTAGAGGTATTTGTCCCACAGTGGGTAAGTCCACTAGAACCGGTTCTCCCGGGTAATACAAGGGATTCCTCGGTTTCTTATTCTCCCCAGGCCCAGGTAAGAGGGATGGAGGATTAGGGCAAAAAGCAGCGAGTCTGGGGCAGCCATTTACTCCCCATCGTCCATTGACTTTAGTTACTGCATCAGATATTCGTCGCGCCCATCCGGAATTGTGCGGTCTCAGGGTTCGTTTTAAGAGTCCTGGGGTGCAGACGGGGTCTTGGGATAAGGGAGGAGGAACTCTGGGGTTTGAGGAAGATGGGGTTCCCCTTATCCTGTCCCAACTTCTTACCAAACCTTCCAGGTTGGGAGTTGGTAACCTATCCATGACTTCTCTGGGAATTCCCTTTGAAATGCCTTCTGCCCATAATAATTGTCTCCTGCTATCCAACACCCGTACCGGTTTCCCAGGATGTGGGTGTTGCAGGGATTTATATTGCCTCCCACTTTCCTCAACTCTTCTTATTTCTGCTTTATGCTTTGTTTCCCCCGGCCAGTGAATCCCATACGCCTTCCGTAATTAATTAGCTCCTGTGCCACCTCCCCCCAAGTCATGTCGGGGGGGCCTCCCCTTCGTCTCGGTCGGGGAGTTCGTAATCGGTCTTGCAGCTGAACAGCATATAGTTTTAAAGCATCAGGAAGTCCCCTGATCAGAGGATGTGACCTCTCGGGGTCTGCCACACACTGCATGGGGGAGGGCTGCTGCGGAAGCAGCAAACGGTCATGCATCAATTGGAGGCAAGCAGTTTTCTGCACGCTTTCCAGAATGTGGCCCGCTGTGGGTGTTTTAATAGAAAAAGGGTCTCCTCTTTCCATTGGGTCTAATCCTCCTGCCCAGTAGGCTACCCTCTGGGTCAAGGACCATGGTTCCCTGTTATCATTTGTGGTTAGAAAGACTCTGGGTCCCCAATATCCTCTAGCTTCATCTTCGCTCAGCAGAATGCGATTCCCCCCCCTGGTGAGGGAGACTCTCCACACATACTCAGTTTCAGTTTCCCGGGAGCCCCGGGAGTATTTTTCCTGTATTTTAGCCAAGTCCTGAGGGGAATAGGGGATCATACGCGTGGTACGTCGTTGAATACCCCCCTGACCATTGTCAGTGGTTTCCGTTTTAATCAAGGGTCTCATTACTACATTCCCATCTCCAGGATAAAAGGAGTTCCTGCTGTCTTCTAATTCTTTAATTGGATATATGGATTTTAGATCAGATGCCCGTTTTCCGTCTAGTTCGGCCAAATTCGAGAATCCCGGTTCACTATCATTAACCCCCCCGCCTGTTTTCTTCCAATTCAGACCGCAGGAGTCTCTCTCGGTCTAGTGAGTTCGATAAGATTATGTGAAGCCGCTGAGTATGGTTGCGCTCCGCAGTGAGTTGACTTTGCAAGTTTCTTACCTGTTCTTGCAAAGACTCAACTGTCTCTTTGGCTCGACTCCGGGAGTCTTGCAAGAACTCGATTGTCTCTTTGGCTTGACTCTGGGAGTTTCTTATGTGTTCTCCCAAGGACTCAATGGTCTTTTTATCATCTTGCCTCCCCCACCGGGCGGCAATTAGTGCCGCCCCTAAAAAACCACAAACTGTTGCCCGAGCCATGCCAAGAGAGAGCAGGGCTTTATAGCCCTTCAGATTCTCAAAAAGAGGATTATCCTTCATTGTCGGATCCTCTGTACTACAAATTATTCACAAGCACAGGACACTGTCACGGGCCTGCCACTGCCATAAAGGGCACGGAGGCTGCTGTGACCTCACAAGCACAGCCAGCAGGGGGCCCTGTAGACTAAACTATGAGGCACTGAGGCTGCTGTGACCTCACAAGCACAGCCAGCAGCCAGGAGCCTGACACTGGCCTCGGAGGCACTGAGGCTGCTGTGACCTCACACGCACAGCCAGCAGCCAGGAGCATGCCCCTGGCCTAGTAGGCACTCAGGCTGCTGTGACCTCACAAGCACAGCCAGCAGCCATGAACCTACCACTGGCCTCGGAGGCACTGAGGCTGCTGTGACCTCACAAGCACAGCCAGCAGGGGGCCCTGTAGACTAACTTATGAGGCACTGAGGCTGCTGTGATGTCACAAGCACAGCCAACACCCAGAGGCCTGCCACTGGCCTATCAGGCACTGGTACTTCTGTGAGCTCACAAGCACAGCCAGCAGCTATGGGCCTGCCACTGCCCTATATGGCACGGAGGCTGACGTGACCTTACAAGCACAGTCAGCAGCCATTGGCCTGCCATTGGCCTGTGAAGCACTGAGGCTGCTGTGGTCTCACAAGGACAGCCAGCAGCCGGGGGCCTGCCACTGAGCTATCAGGAAAGGGTCCTTCTGTGAGCTCAAAAGCACAGCCAGCAGCCATGGGCATCCCAGTGGTGTATGAGGAACTGAGACAAAGCTGACCTCAAAACGCATCCAGTAGCTGTGGGCATGCAACTGACCTATGAGGCACTGAGGCTGCTGTGACCTCACAAGCACAGCCAGCAGCCAGGGGCCTGCCACTGCCCTATGAGGTACAGAGACAAATGTGACCTCAAAACGCGGCCAGCCGCCAGGAGCCGGCCACTGCGCTATAAGACACTGAGGCTGCTGTGACCTCACAAGCAAAGCCAGCAGCTGTGCGTCTGCCACTGGCCTATGAGGCACGGAGGCTGCTGTGACCTCACAAGCAAAGCCAGCAGCCATTGGCCTACCACTGGCCTATAGGGAACGGAGGCTGATGTGACCTCACAAACACAGCCAGCAGCCATTGGCCTTCCACTGCCCGATGAGGCGCTGACACTGCTCTGACCTGACAAGCACAGTACACTGTCTCGGGCCTGACACTGCCATAAGGGGCACGGAGGCTGCTGTGACCTCACAAGCACAGCCAGCAGCCCTGAGCCTGCCACTGGCCTGTGAAGCACTGAGGCTGCTGTCACCTCACAAGCACAGCCAGCAGCCATGAGCCTGCCACTGGCCTGTGAAGCACTGAGGCTGCTGTGACCTCACAAGCACAGCCAGCAGACAGGGGCCTGCCACTGCCCCATAAGACACTGAGGCTGCTGTGACGTCCCAAGCAAAGCCAGCAGCTGTGGGTCTGCCACTAGCCTATCAGGCTGTAGGAGTGTTGTGACCTGACAAGCACAGCCAGCAGCTATGGGCCTTCCACTGGCCTATAGGCACTGAGGCTGCTGTGACCTCACAAGCACAGTCAGCAGCCAAGGGCCTGCCACTGGCCTATAGGGAACAGAGGCTGCTATCACCTCACAAGCACAGACAGCAGCTATGGGCCTGCCACTGGCCTATGAGGCACTGAGGCTGCTGTGATCTCACAAGGACAGCCAGCAGCCGGCGGCCTCCCACTGCCCTAAAGGACATCGAGGCTGCTGTGACCTCACAAGCACAGCCAGCAGCCATTGGCCTTCCACTGGCCTAGGAGGCTCTGACCTGACAAGCAGAGCACACTGTCCCGGGCTGACACTGCCATAAAGGGCACGGAGGCTGATTTGACCTCACAAGCACAGCCAGCAGCCAGGGGCCTGCCACTGCCCTATAAGACACTGAGGCTGCTGTGACCTCACAAGCAAAGCCAGCAGCTGTGGTCTGCCACTGGACTGTCAGGCTGTTGGAGTGTTGTGACCTCACAAGCACAGCCAGCAGCCAGGGGCCTGCTAGTGGCCTGTGAAGCACTGAGGCTGCTGTGACCTCCCAAGCACAGCCAGCAGCTAGGGGCCTGCCACTGCCCTATAGGGCACTGAGGCTGCTGTGACCTCACAAGCACAGCCAACAGCCAAGGGCCTGCCACTAGCCTATACAGCACGGAGGCTGATTTGACCTCACAAGCACAGGCAGCAGCCATTGGCCTCCAACTGCCCAGTCAGGTGCTGGCGCTGCTGTCAACTCAGAAGCACAATAAACAGTGAGGGGCCTGCCACTGCCCTCAAGGGCATGGAGGCTGCTGTGACCTCACAAGCCCAGGCAGCAGCTATGGGCCTGCCACTGCCCTATAGGGCACTGAGGCTTCTCTGACCTCATAAGCCCACCCAGCAGTCATTGGCCTCGAACTGGCCTATCAGGCAACAGGACTGCTGTGACCTCACAAGCACAGCCAGCAGGCATGGGCATCCAACTGCCCTATGAGGCCCCGAGACAAACGTGACCTCATAACGCAGCCAGCAGGCGTGGAGCTGTCACTGGCCTATCAGGCACTGGTACTTCCGTGACATCACAAGTACAGCCAGCAGCCAAACAAGAATAAGGAGAAAACCAGCTTGCCTCAGAAAGACGATGAGACCCAATGAGGAGCAGGAGACCCCAGACCAAAAAATTACTATTGGTCTAACTATCGCGTGAGGGGTGGGAAATGGAAGTCGAAAAGACTATAATTACCCAGGATTTGTTTATGTTAGGGTCCCTCTTAGGAGGCACCCAGCTCGAGCTGTAATTACGGCATGCGCGTTATTAAAATTATCTAATTTGTTTTGATTTGGCTCTGAACTTTACTTGGGGGAACCTAGGGTCGAGCCCTGTTATGGTGGCCAACAGGCCTAATTTCCATAACAGTTTGGCACCCCAGATGGGACCCTAGGCGACGACTGTCGGGCTTCTCATCTCCAAACAATCATCTGGCACCATCGGGTGAGTTCACCTGGGATCTTTGGCAACGAGAGGCACCGAGAAGGTGAGTCTTAAACTCCCGCCTAAATTCTAAATTCTGGTCTGGTAACAGTGCACTGAAGGGGGTACGAGGACTGGCCACCGTAAGGCGTACCAGGGGGACGGGCGCGAGTCCCATCCCCAGGGTTAGAGTGGGTCTAAGTCCCAGCTCGGTCTGGCCGGAGGAGGGGTGCGCAGCCTGATCAGCGTAAGGCGCACTGCAAAACTGTAAGACCAAAAATTAGAGTCACTGTGACTGGTGTGAGTTTAAACAGTACTGTGTATGTGTGTGTGTGAGTGCGTGTAGCCTGGGAACCGATTGGGGCACCCATCGGCTGAAAAGCCGCCCGCTGCGAAGGGACAGCAGTCCTAGCACTTAAAGACTCGGGTGGTGTGACTGCGGTTCCCAGGGAGCGAGAGAAAAGTGCCCAATTAAGGGGAATTGTGGGGGCGTATGACCCTACCTGGGGAGATGTACGAACGCTCCTTGAATCTGTGTTCACTCCAGATGAAAGGTGCTCAATTTTGGATGCAAACCGCCGATGGGCAGCAGACAGGGGTGTTGGGGCTGCTCAAACAGCCTGGCCAGCTGTGGATCCCAGATGGAATCATAATGTAGATGCAGATTACAGGCAGTTGCAATTAGCCAGAGAGGGCTTAGAAGAAGCTATACGTTTGGCAGGACAAAAGACTGCAAGTAAGGGAGTGTCAGCAACAGGCAGAGGAACACCCCTCGGCTTTCTTTGCTAGGCTAATTAAGCAAGTCAGAACGTATGGGGGAGGACTAGACCCAGAAGCCGAGGCTAACAGGCCGCTAATGTTTTCCACATTTGTAGACCAAGCAGCCCCGGACATTAGAAAGTAGTTTTCCAAACATGTTCCTGACTGGCCAGGAAAGCGAATGGATGAAATAATACGTTTAGCCACATTTGTGTATAATAGTCGAGAGGAGGAGAGGGCAAAAGAAAAGAGACAGCAAAAAAAAGAGGAAGTTAGTGTGTTAGCAGCTGTGTTAAGAGATGGATTTAGAGGACCCAGGGGGAGGGGACGTGAAAGAGCCAGGAGAGATAGATGGAACCAAAGTGAACGTGCTGTACAGTCAGGAGTTAATGATGTTTGTTATTATTGTGGGGAACAAGGACACTGGCAGCAGGAGTGCCCAGTGAGGCCCCGTGTAGTTAGGAACAGAGGAACCGGCATGAGACAGTCAAACACTAAGGAGGAGACCAGGCGATTCCCAGTCAATCCACAATGAGAGGAAACAGGAGACTCAGAAAATACTGTGGAAATTGGAGTAAATTTATGGGATGTAGATTTGGATTTTGAGGGTCACGTAATGGCAATACAGAAGGTTTAGAAGTTCCCTTTCTAGTGGATACTGGAGCCACCCTTTCCCTTTTAAATTTTGAGCCTAAAGGATGCAAATCATCAGATAAAATAGTGATGCAAGGAGTGATGGGAAAGGGCGAATGAATGTTATCTAAGCCCTTATTACTCACTATTGAGGGTAAAACAGTGTGGGGACATTTTATAATTTCCACAGACGCACCTATATGCCTTTTGGGGAGAGATCTCCTGCAAGCCTTGGATACTCAGATCTGCTTACAGCCGGAAGGGATAAAGCTAATAATTATGGGTTCGTGTGTTCTGGCTAAGACACCAGAACCAGAGTCAACTAATCTGCAAATTCCAACAGGTTTAGAATGAGTTTCTAAAAAATTATGGAGCTCTTCAGGAATGGATGTGGGACTACTGAAATCAGCCAGTCCAGTCTCGATAAAAACAAAGGGGGGATTGCCTCCTGCAGTTAAACAATATCCTATCCCAAAGGAAGCAGAGAAGAGTATCCAAAAACAAACTGATCATTATCTGAAAATGGGTATCCTTAGAGTCTGTGAATCCCCATATAACACCCCAATTCTGCCAGTTAAAAAGAACAGGCAAGATGCTGATGGTGATCCAGAGTATCGCTTTGTACAAGACTTCAGGGCTATAAACCAACATGTAGTTGCTCCACATCCAGTAGTCCCCGACCCATCAACCATTTTACTACAGATACCCCACTGGGCAACTTATTTTACTGTGATTGACCTAACAGCAGCCTTTTTTAGTATACCAATAGCTGAAGATAGCCAAGATCTCTTTGCTTTCACTTGGAAGGGACAACAATTAACTTGGACAAGGCTGCCACAGGGATTTACTGGGTCTCCGACTGTTTTTTCGCGTATACTTAAAAATGACCTCTCAGATATCGAACTTCCAGGACATTCTGTATTAATACAATATGTAGATGATATGTTATTAGCAAGTAAAGATTATGAGACATGTTTGAAAGATACTGTTTCTCTATGTAACGCTCTTGCAGAAAAAGGGCATCGAGCATCTCTGTCTAAACTCCAGCTGTGTCAAAGAGAGGTAAAATATTTGGGTTTTATCTTAAGAGAAGGACACAGGTTAGTTGATCCAGAACGAGTAAAGACAATTCTTGATATGCCTCGTCCTGTAACAAAAAAACAGCTTAGGGGATTTTTAGGAGCTGTAGGATTCTGCCGACCGTGGATTCCGGGGTTAGCAGAACTTACTAAGCCTCTGGTACAGGCAACAAAAAAGGAGGAGATAGAGCCTTTGGCCTGGGGCCCAGAAAGGGAGAAAGCTTTTACATCTGTGAAAAAAGCGTTGGTTTCAGCCCCTGCTCTTGGGTTACCAGATTATAGCAAACTATTTGAATTATTTGTCCATGAGCGACAGGGAGTAGCAAGTGGGGTACTCACCCAAAAACTAGGCCCTCACCGTAGACCAGTGGCCTATTACTCCACGCAACTAGATGAGGTAGCTAAAGGCACTCCAGGACGCATCAGAGCAATAGCAGCTACTGCAGCTCTTACTGAAAAAAACACGACCTGTGGTTTTGGGTCATTCATTGACTGTGTATGTGCCACATGAAGTAGAACTGTTAATGAAGCAATATGCGACTCAAGCACTATCCCCACAGAGAGCTGACCGCTATGAACTGATAATACTGCATGCAGATAATGTGACTTTCAAAAGATGCAATATTTTGAATCCAGCAACGCTATATTGCCTCAACCGGAGGACGGAGAGCCACATCATTCCTGTGAGCAGGTGGTCGTCAGCTCGAGCAAGCCCCGGGAGGACCTTAAAGATGAACCTTTGGAGAACCCGGACTTAGTTCTGTTTACAGATGGGTCATCCTATTATTTGGACGGAAGACGTCACTCCGGCTATGCTGTCACTAACGTCTTTGAGGTGCTTGAGGCCAATCCTTTGTCTCCATCAGTAAGTGCTCAAGAAGCAGAATTAATAGCATTGACCCAAGCAGCAAAAAATAGGTAAGAGCTTGCGGGTAAATATCTATACCGACTCTAAATATGCATTTGGAGTGTGTCATGCAACAGGGATGTTATGGAAAGAACGAGGATTCTTGTCGTCATCAGGAAAGAAATCAGCTAATGGAGAAGAAATACGTAATTTGCTTGAAGCAGTTCAACTGCCCAAAGAAATTGCGGTAATACACTGCCCAGCCCATACTAAAGACACTACAGAAATTAGCAGAGGAAATGCTCTAGCCAACGCTGCTGCGAGGGCTGCAGCTCAACAACCTCTGAGAGACTGTATGGGGGCAGTTCCAAGGATGGACCAGAGTGAGTGGCCAAACCTAATAGACCCCAAAACTATGTATGAAAAAGACTGCTCAGTGGAAGAGAAAAAACAATGGGAACAGTGGGAAGCAAAACAAAATGGTGATGGAATATGGACAATTGGGGAAAAACCAATTCTACCAAAAAAATATTGAATTACTATAGCTAGGTGGTTTCACGATAAAGCTCATGGGGGAGCCGAGGGAATAGCTAAACAGGTACAGAAAGTATGGGCTGCTCCAGGAATCTATGCAGCTGCTAGAAGAATAACAAATAGCTGCCCGACCTGCCAGAAGTTTTCAAATAACAAGCCAAGCTCAGATTTGGGGGGGACGACCATGGGCTTACTTCCCTTTCCAGAAGCTGCAAATAGCTTATGCAGATATGCCATCTGTCTATGGATACAAACACTTGTTAGTGATAATAGATCAGTTATCAGGCTGGGTAGAAGCTTTTCCAACAAGAAAGGCTGACACAGGGGGAATGGTAAAAGCCTTACTGAAGGAAATCATACCCAGGTATGGGGTCCCAGAAGCCATTGATTCAGACAGGGGTGCCCATTTTACAGCAAGCATAATCAATCAGTTATGTAAATCGTTAGGAATAAAAAGAAACCTACATGCTCCTTATCACCCACAATCTTCAGGACAAGTAGAAAGAATGAATAGAACATTAAAAGAGAAAATAGCAAGAATATGCACACATGCTAGCCTAAAATGGCCAGAGGCATTAAACTTAGCTCTGTGGGATGTTCGAAATTCTCCACGGCAACCCATAGGACTACCACCAGCAGAAATTCTTTTTGGGAGACATTTAGCGATACCAGGGACTTATATCCCTGCTAAGACCAGCCTATTAGACGGAGATGAACGAGTAACACAATAGGTACTAGCCTTACAAGAACGGTTTAAGGCCTTGCAAAATCAGGCTCAGTGGTTTCAGCCAGTGCCATCAGACATTCAGGCACATGCTATACAGCCTGGAGATAAAGTGTTGATAAAGGTATTCTCGCAAAAAACAAAACTAGAACCAAAATGGGAAGGACCCTATACTGTATTGTTAAGTTCTTACTACGCTGTTAAAATTCTAGGAAAAGATAATTGGATTCACCACTCTCACGTGAAACGAGTGACAGTCCAAGAAGCAAACACAGCAGAGGTTGCAGCAGAACAGTGAAAACAACCACGTAAAGCTCGATGGGATACACGACTTCCCCAGGGTAGTCTGTTCGGACTCGCCTCACTAACACAAATCTCTTTCCCTTTACTGCACCCTGCTGTTTCAAACCCTGGCAATGCTACTTTCCCTAAGCTGTGGTCAAAGAACCTTAGAGTGGCCATGGTCCCAGGCCCGTGTTAAGTATACCGGAAGTATGGGATTAAGTTCTGATAAAAACTTAAACCTCTCAGCCCTGGTCATGCATGGAACTGAGGTATACTCAGAAAATGAATGGAGCTGGGATAATACTAACCAACTTCCCCAACTCCTGGGAAGGACAGGAAAGGAAATAAAGATAGGGTGTCGAGTGATCAACGGGTCCACCCATGAGAAGGCAACTCAAATCTCTCTCACTAAAATCAAATCAAATGAAAAAGAAAGGAAAATTTGTGCCAGTGAAAAACTGGATTGTTGGTACAATTTTACCTTAGAACAACCTGTTGTTATAGTTTGCCTGTGGGCTCACCACAATGTGGGACTGTCATTTAAATTTAAAATAGACATTATTGAGCCCAGTACAGCAATACCTACCCTGACTACAATTATTTCCACCAATATAAATAACTCTGTTACCATGAAGAGTAAGAAAACCTTATCCCCACAAATCTTTGAAATTGGACCGTATGTGATTAGAAATACAGGCCAACAACGAGTGTTATTTAATCCATCATGGTCTCTCAAACGAGTAGAGCTATTAATGCAAATTATATCTCTACAATCAAACCGACCTGTTCACCATTCTTAGGTACGTCCTATGTGGGATGGACGGCGTGGTTACATAGGCGAACCCTCACCTCTCCAAAATGAACAAGGAGAGATGTGACCGGTATCATAGGAACAGGATTGGGAGTCCTAAACAGTATAGATGCTGAAGTACTCGTAAATAAACTGAGCACAACAACAAGTGACTTATACAGATTAAAACATCCATTGAGGTCTTCTCTATTAGCATTAGGAACTAACCAATGGCTTTCATCCGAGATATTACCTCAATGGGAAAAAATGAATGAAAAAGATCACCACTTGATAGTGGATGCACTTGGGGAAGCCCAAATTAATATTTCCCTGGCCCTCAGTTGCATCCAAGCTCAACTGTGGATGCAATCTATGGCAGCAGCGATTATAAGGGAGGGGAAGAAGGCACTTTACCCACTGAAATTCGAAAGGTAATTTGGGATAATGTGACCGAATTTGAAAAGGAATTCCAATCCTGGTGGTATCTGGTCAATTTTACTTATGATCCTATCAACACTGAGGCCACAGCCTTTGTTTCAACAATACGTAATGCTTCAACATATACAATATATCCAATCATTGCGTTAGGATTAAATCACAATGGAGCTATACTCTATCCATTGGAACACAGAGTATGGGCCCAACGAAATGGAAATAAATGGCAAACTGTGGACGTTAGCGCATGTATTGTACAGGAACAGCAAGGGTTTATTTGTGAAAGTAATACCATCAAAGCCCAAGACATTTGTCTTGACACTGAGCAAAATGTTTGTCACTTTGAAATACACCCTGATGAAACACCTGCAACTATACTTGTATATATTGGGAGAGGGTGTGTATGTATGAGAACCTTTTGCAGTCTTATAGTTATAGATGGCATTGTAGTAGATATGAGTAATCATTGAAATATTTGTATTTGTAGCTTTACCAAAATCATGGGATGTGATTTCAATTATTCAGCTCCTATCACGTCTTATCAATTGTTACAATCTAATTATACATTAATTCAAAATTTACTACCTACTCCCATTGGGATGAATCTCACCCTGGTAAGGAAACTACTGCAACATGATGATTTGCATCGACTGCTAGAGCGCATCCGGAACAGTGGACAGAAAACTCTAATCACTGTTCACCATGATGCAAAAGAGATACATCATATCTTAGAAAGGGTAAAAAGGGACGGAGAACATCATGGCTGGGAAACTCTTCTAGGGTGGTCACCAACCACAACAGGGATTTATAATCATGTATTGCACCCGGTAGTAGTTGTGTTCAGTTTAACTGTGTTATGCCTATTGCTTACGATCATATTATATATAAGAGTATGGAAAGTGATAGTATGCCTCGAAAGACTTCAAGAACTCTGTTTAAAATATTAGCAGGGATGCTTCATAAAAACAAAGGGGGGAAACTGTTAAAGAATAGTGAATTGAAACTGTCTAGAAATGGCTGCTTAGCACAACTTACATAAAACTTGCTTAGCATGAGTGGCTAGATTTGCTGAAGCCTTAGGCCGTGCGTGGGAAAAGTAACGAATCTTTACTTAGTTTAATAAAAAATAGTGCCTCAGAGCTCGTTCAGGCTGGGAAGATAAGGGAGCCACACGCAGTCTGCGCACCTGTGTCACCGACTCCGAGAGGGAAGACGCCAAAACAATGGGGGAAAATAAGACCTTGGGAGGCAACCGCCAGACCCAACAAAAACAGAAGTACAACCGTCATCAGAGACTGCAAAAAAACAAGAATAAGGAGAAAACCAGCTTGCCTCAGAAAGACGATGAGACCCAATGAGGAGCAGGAGACCCCAGACCAAAAAATTACTATTGGTCTAACTATCGCGTGAGGGGTGGGAAATGGAAGTCGAAAAGACTATAATTACCCAGGATTTGTTTATGTTAGGGTCCCTCTTCGGAGGCACCCAGCTCGAGCTGTAATTACGGCACGCGTGTGATTAAAATTTACTTTGTTTTGATTTGGCTCTGAACTTTACTTGGGGGAACCTAGGGTCGAGCCCTGTTATGGTGGCCGACAAGCCTAATTTCCGTAACAGGCCGATGAGGCTGCAAAAAGGGCAGCATTATCCATGTCAGTGGCAGCATTAGTTCCAGAGAGACTGTTAAAAATGGAAATTCCAGTATACACTGAAAAAGAAAATAAATTAGCAGAAATACTGAAATGCATAAAAACTCCTGAAGGATGGTGGGTGACATCTACTGGACAGTGTGTGGTAACTTTGCCGATAATGAAGAAGCTGATGAAGCAAATACATGGTAGTACCCACATGGGAGCTGAGGCATTGGTTGAAACAGTTAAAAGATTTGCTGTGGGAGTTAGTATGTTAATAATTGCAAAGGGTATTACACAAAAATGTGAAATCTGTCTTAGAAATAATCCCAGGATTCAGAAGAAGCCCCCCCAGGGGAAGTAAAAAGGGGCTTCATGCCTGGGGATTACTGGCAAATTGATTTTTTCTGAATTACCAAGATGTAATGGATATAAATATTTGTTGGTAATTGTTGACACCTTTTCAGGATGGCCTGAGGCTTTCCCGTGTCGTACCACTAAAGCAAGGGAGGTAGTGAAAATGTTATTAAAAGAAATCATACCAAGATTTAGGGTACCAGAAGGGTTTTCTTCAGATAGGGGACCTCATTTTATAGCAGAAATAGTACAACAAATCTCAAAAATACTACAAATTAAATGGGACTTACATACCCCCTGGAGGCCACAATCCAGTGGAAAAGTGGAAAGAATGAATCAAACAATTAAGAGACAGGTAGGAAAATTGTGTCAGGAGACTCAGATGAAATGGACTGATGTTTTACCTCTGGCATTATTAAGAACCAGAATAACCCCAAGGGTTAGGGAGAAAGTTAGTCCATTTGAGATTCTGTATGGCAAACCTTACACTGTAAATTTAACTGGAAATGAAATTCAAATGCACGTTAAGGGTGATCAAATTTTAAGTGATTATCTCTTGTCTATGGCAAAGGTTCTTCTCTCCGTAGGTACATCCAGTTATACTTTTAGATTACACCCGAGTGAAAGCAGTACCTCGAGAGACGTGGAAAGCTGAACAAGTTCAACCTCTAAAGTTAAAAATATATAAAGATATATGAGATGTATTAGAAGCGAATCGGTTTTAAATTTAGATTGTATTCAGGGAAAAAAAGCTTTAATCTGTTTGTTAGGAATAGGGTTAATATTGTTGTTACGGTATCTGTGTAAAAATGATGTTCTCCTTAACAACCAGGGGAGAAATGTGGTGGTTAGTTTTTCTAGGTTACCTGAGCCAAACAATTAAAGGGAATCAGGAAGGATTTTGGAGTCACAATCTCCATTTGGAAGTAATTACGAAATCTATGAAGATAGTTAACCAGAGGGATTGCTGGGTGTGTACCCACTTCCCTGAACTTTCCAACAAGGGCTTCCCACTAATTGGAGTGCCTATGAAACAACCAAACAGGAATGGGAAGTCCAGAGGGTGACAGGAGATTATTATCAATGTATCCAAAGATGTAATAATAGTAATAAATGGTGGGAGAAAACTATACTTTATGGAAAGCAACCGATCAACTGTACTGGAGCCATTAAGGTAGGAGGTCATAAAGATTGCTCTCGGATACCTGAATAGGTTATAAGTGGCCAAGTAAGGAACTAAATGGGTGGCGTGTTCCAAAAGGTAGTGGATGGTATTGGTTGTGTGGAAACAAGGCACGAAAAGTGCTACCTCCTAATTGGTCAGGGACATGTACTTTAGGGGCAATAATCCCTAATGTTACTATAAGAAAAGAATTGAGTAATAAATACCAAAAATCCTGGCTAAGAACATTCATAAGGAGACAAAAGAGGGTCAATAATCCTTTAATAGATCGACCTACTAGGTTGCAGTCATTCGTAAGGTGGCTGTTTCCACAACTGGGAGTGAGTGAA
Organism: Dromaius novaehollandiae; assembly: GCF_036370855.1. Lineage (NCBI taxonomy): Eukaryota > Metazoa > Chordata > Aves > Casuariiformes > Dromaiidae > Dromaius > Dromaius novaehollandiae. The sequence continues at coordinate 479,889 of NW_026991493.1, forward strand.
CTTGAAAAAGCAATAGTAAATATTTCAGCAGTTATTGAAAAAAATAGGGAATAAAACCTCTGATGCCACTGCAGCTTTACAAGAGGAGGTTTCAGAAATTGCGAAAATAACTACCCAAAACAGGATGGCTCTAGATATGTTATTGGCATCTCAGGGAGGAGTATGTACAATAATAAATACTAGTTGCTGTGTATATGTGGATCAAAGCGGGAGAATTTCTACCGATCTAAATGAAATCTGGAAGCAGACTGAAATCTTACATGGGGTTCAGAAAGAGGATACCTCTTTTGGATTTGAGGAAACATGGAAATGGTTGACTTCCTGGTTCCCTGACGTGAGCTCATGGGTTAAAAAGTGTTTAACAATTTTGGGAATGGTGTTAGTAGTTTTTGTATGCGTTTATGTAGTGATTCAATGCATTTGTAGATGTTGTACAAAATTAATATGGGAAAGATTTTAAAAGAGTGAGACTAATATGAAAATGATCATATAAGTCTCAAAGGGGGGAATTGTTACAAGACAACCCTGGGAAGCTCAGAAGGAATGCGTGAACTAGGTAGATTAGGATAACTTCTAACATTAAGTCTGAAGTGGTCTAGAGGTAGCCACTTAGATAAAACTTGCTTCATGAGTAGCTAAATTTGCTGAAGCCTTAGGCCGCACTCCTAGTTCAGTAAGAAAGGGCCCCAGAGCTGGTGCAGGCTGGAAAGATAAGGGAGTTACAAGCAGTCTGCATTCCTGTGCCCCACACTCCGAAAGGGAGGATGTCAAGGCTTTGAAATAAGGCCTGCTTGGGCACCAGGACCTTGGGAAGCAAAACCTCCTCTCACTGCTGAAACAATGTTAATTAAGGGGTCTGGACTATCTCCCCCTTGTCAGGACTTTGGGAGATAACACCTACTGTCCCTGCTGGGGCAGTGTTAATTGATCTCCCCTCATCAGGACCTTGGGAGACAGGGGTGGGACCCGGGGAATGAAGAAATCACTAACCAATCAGTGTAAAAGGGAAAACTGCAAATCTGGCAATTTGTTTGTATAAATGCTACTTGAAAAGTTGGGGGGGGGGGGGTGTGCTTGATTTGTGGGAAACGACCGAGCACCCAGGCTTGTGCAACTCTGAAATAAATAAGCAAATGTCTCTCCTGAGTGTGTAATTATTGGCTTATTGCACACCGGGCAACGAATCCGCTTTTCGGACAACAGCAGCAGCCTCAGTGCCTGATATACGAGGGGCAGGCCAGTGCCTGCTGGCTGTGCTTGTGAGGTCACAGCAGCCTCACAGCCACAGTGCTTAATAGGCGAGTGGCAGGATCCTGTAAGCCAGCTTTTTTTGTGAGGTTAGAGCACTCTCATTGCCTCATAGGCCAGTGGCAGACCCCTGTTTGCTGGCTGTGCTTGTGAAGTCAAAGCAGTCCCAGTGCCTGATACACCAGGGGCAGGGCCCTGGCTGCATTCTGTGCTTGTGAGGTCACATTTATCTCAGTGCTTCACAGGGCAGTGGCAGTCCCCTGGCTGTGCTTGTGAGGTCACAGCAGCCTCCATGCCCTATACGCCAGTGGCAGGCCAATGGATGATGGCTGTGCTTTTGAGGTCACAATAACCTCAGGGCCTGATAGGCCAGTGTCAGCTTCCTGGGTGCTGGCTGTGCTTGTGAAGTCAAAGCAGTCCCAGTGCATCATACACCAGGGGCATCCCCTGGCTGCTGGCAGTGCTTGTGAGGTCACAGCAGCCTCAGTGCCTCCTAGGCCAGTGTCAGGCTCATGGCTGCTTTCTGTGCTTGTGAGGTCACAGCAGCCTCCGTGCCTCAAAGGCCAGTGGCAGGCTCCTGGCTGCTGGCTGTGCTTGTGAGGTCACAGCAGCCTCAGTGCTTCTCAGGGCAGTGGCAGGCTCCTGGCTGCTGGCTGGGCTTGTCAGGTGACAGCAGCCTCCGTGCCTCCTAGGCCAGTGGCATGCTCCTGGCTGCTCCTGTGCTTGTGAGGTCACAGCAGCCTCCGTGCCTCCTAGGCCACTGGTTAGCTCATGTCTGCTGGCTGAGCTTGTGAGGTCACAGCAACCTCAGTGCCTCATAAGCCACTGGCAGGCCCCTGACTGCTGGCCTTGCCTGTCAGGTCACAGCAGCCTCAGTGCTTCCTAGGCCAGTGGCAGGCTCCTGGCTGCTGGCTGTGTTTGGGAGGTCACAGCAGCCTCCGTGCCTCCTAGGACAGTGGCAGGATCCTGGCTGCTGGCTGTGTTTGTGAGGTCACAGCAGCCTCCGTGCCTCCGAGGCCAGTGGCAGGCTCCTGGCTGCTGGCTGTGCTTGTGAGGTCACAGCAGCCTGAGTGCCTCCTAGGCCAGTGACAGGCTCATGGTTGCTGGCTGTGCTTGTGAGGTCACAGCAGCCTGAGTGCCTCCTAGGCCAGTGACAGCCTCATGGTTGCTGGCTGTGCTTGTGAGGTCACAGCAGCCTGAGTGCCTGCTAGGCCAGTGGCAGGCTCCTGGCTGCTGGCTGTGCTTGTGACGTCACAGCAGCCTGAGTGCCTCCTAGGCCAGTGGTAGGCTCATGGCTGCTGGCTGTGCTTGTGAGGTCACAGCAGCCTCAGTGACTCATAGGTGATACTACAGCGGCTCCTGCTGGCTCTGTTTGTGAGGTCACAGCAACCTCAGTGCCTCATAAGCCAGTGGCAGGCCCCTGACTGCTGGCTCTGCTGTTGAGGTCACAGCAGCCTCAGTGCCTCTGAGGCCAGTGGCAGGCTCCTGGCTGCTGGCTGTGCTTGTGAGGTCACAGCAGCCTCAGTGCCTCCGAGGCCAGTGGCAGGCTCCTGGCTGCTGGCTGTGCTTGTGATGTCACAGCAGCCTCAGTGCCTCCTAGGCTAGTGGCAGGCTCATGGTTGCTGGCTGTGCTTGTGACGTCACAGCAGCCTCAGTGACTCATAGGTTAGTCTACAGCGCCTCCTGCTGGCTGTGTTTGTGAGGTCACAGCAGCCTGAGTGCCTCATAGGTTAGTCTACAGCGCACCCTGCTGGCTGTGTTTGTGAGGTCACAGCACCCTCAGTGCCTCCTAGGCCAGTGTCAGGCTCATAGCTGCTGGCTGTGCTTGTGAGGTCACAGCAGCCTCAGTGCCTCCTAGGCCAGTGGCAGGCCCATAGCTGCTGGCTGTGCTTGTCAGGTGACAACACTCCTACAGCCTGATAGGCCCGTGGGAGGCCCCATCTGCTGGCTGCCTTTTGAGGTCACATTTGTCTCTGTACCTTATAGGGCAATGGCAGGCCTCTGGCTCCTCACTGTGCTTGTGAGGTCACAGCAGCCTCAGTGCTCTATAGGCCAGTGGCAGGCCCATAGCTGCTGGCTGTGCTTGTCAGGTCACAGCAGTCCTATTGCCTGACAGGCCAGTGGCAGACCCACAGCTGCTGGCTTTGCTTGTGACGTCACAGCAGCCTCAGTGTCTTATAGGGCAGTTGGATGCCCATGCCTGCTGGCCGTGCTTGTGAGGTCACAGCAGCCTCAGTGCCTGATAGGCCAGTTCGAGGCCAATGACTGCTGGGTGGGCTTGTGAGGTCAGAGAAGCCTCAGTGCCCTACAGGGCAGTGGCACGCCCCTGACTGTTTACTGTGCTTCTCAGTTGACAGCAGCGTCAGCGCCTCATCGGGCAGTGGGAGGCCCCTGGCTGCTGCCTGTGCTTGTGAGGTCACAGCAGCCTCCGTGCCTCATAGGCCAGTGGCAGGCCCAAAGCTGCTGTCTGTGCTTGTGAGGTCACAGCAGTCCCATGGCCCGATAGGCCAGTGGCAGGCCCATAGCTGCTGGCTGTGCTTGTGAGGTCACAGCAGCCTCCGTTCCCGATAGGCCAGCAGCAGGCCCCTGTCTGCTGGCTGTGCTTGTGAGGTCATAGCAGCCTCAGTGCCTCATAGGCCAGTGGCAGGCCCATAGCTGCTGGCTGTGCTCCTGAGGTCACAGCAGTCCCATTGCCTGATATGCCAGTGGGATGCCCAAGGCTGTTTGCTGTGCTTGTGAGGTCACAGCAGCCTCTGTGCCCTATAGGGCAGTGGCAGGCTCATGGCTGTTTGCTGTGCTTGTGAGCTCACAGCAGTCCCATTGCCTGATAGGCCAGTGCGAGGCCATTGGCTGCTGGCTCTCCTTTTGAGCTCACAGCAGTCTGAGTGACTGATAGGCCAGTGGCAGGCCTCTGCGTGCTGGCTGCATTTTGAGGTCACCTTGGTCTCAGTGCCTCATCAGGCAGTGGGATGCCCATGGCTGCTGACTCTGCTTGTGAGCTCACAGAAGTACCAGTGCCTGATAGGCCACTGGCAGGCCCCAGGCGGCTTCCTGTCCTTGTCAGGTCACATCAGCCTCTGTGTCTGATAGGGAAGTGGAAGGTGTTGTAGAGGCCTCTGACTGCCTTTTATTGTGGTGCAGGGGCCTCCAAGTGCCTTTTTTTCGCGTTGTAGCAGCCCCTGAGTGCCTTTTTTTGCAGTGCAGGGTCCTCAGGGTGCATTTTTTTGCAATGTAGGGGCTTCCGAGTGCCTTTTTTTGCAATGTAGGGACTTCCGAGTGCCTTTTTTGTGGTGCAGGGACCTCCAAGTGCCTTTATTTCCAGTGTACAGGCCTCCGAGTGCCTCTTTTTCCAGTGCAGGAGCCTCCGAGTGCCTTTCTTGGTGGTGCTGGGCCCCCCGAGTGCCTTGTTTCACATTGTAGCAGCCCCCGAGTGCCTTTGTTTGTGCTGTCGGGGCCACCCAGTACCTTTTTTTGTGGTGTGGTCCTCCGAGTGCCTTTTTTTTCTGGTGTAGAGGCCTCCGTGTGCCTTTTTTTGCTGTGCAGGGGCCTGTAATTGACTTTTTTGGCAGTGCAGTGGACACCGAGTGCCTTTTCTTGTGGTGCACTGGCCTCCGAGTACCTTTTATTCCGGTGTACAGGCCTGCAAGTGCCTCTTTTTCCAGTGCAGGAGCCTCCGAGTGCCTCTTTGGGTGGTGCCGGGCCCTCTGAGTGCCTTGTTTCACATTGTAGCAGCCCCCGAGTGCCTTTTTTTGTGCTGTAGGGGCCACCGTGTGCCTTTTCTTGTGGTTCAGGGGCCTCTGAGTGCCTTGTTTCGCATTGTAGCAGCCCCCAAGTGCCTTTTTTGTGCTGTAGCAGCCCCCAAGTGCCTTTTTTTGTGCTGTAGGGGCCACCGTGTGCCTTTTCTTGTGGTTCAGGGGCCTCTGAGTGCCTTGTTTCGCATTGTAGCAGCCCCCAAGTGCCTTTTTTGTGCTGTAGCAGCCCCCAAGTGCCTTTTTTTGTGCTGTAGGGGCCTCTGAGTGCCTTTTTTTCCAGTGTAGGGGCAGCCGAGTGCCTTTTTTTGTGGTGTGGTCCTCCGAGTGCCTTTCTTTTGTGGTGTCGGGGCCTCTGAGTGCATTTTTCTTGCGGTGCACTGGCCTCCAAGTGCCCTGTTTTTCAGTGCACTGGCCTCCAAGTGCCTTTTTTTGCGGTGCAGGGGCTACTGAGTGCCTTTTTTTGTGGTGCAGGGGCTACTGAGTGCCTTTTTTTGCTGTGCGTGGGCCTCAGGGTGCATTTCTTTGCAATGTAGTAGCCTCCAAATGCCTTTCTTTGCAATGTGGGGGCCACCGAGTGCCTTTCTTGGTGGTGTAGGGGCCTCTGAGTGCCTTCTTTTGTGCTGCAGGGCCCTCCAAGTGCTTTTTTTCGCGTTGTAGCAGCCTCCGAGTGCCTTTCTTTTCACATTGTAGCAGCCCCCGAGTGCCTTTTTTTGTGCTGTAGGGGCCAGCAAGTGCCTTTTTTCGCGGTGCAGGGGCCTCAGGGTGCGTTTTTTTGCAGTGCAGTAGCCTCCAAGTGCCTTTTTTTGCAATTTAGGGACGTCCGAGTGCCTTTTCTTGTGGTGCACTGGCCTCCAAGTGCCCTGTTTTTCAGTGCACTGGCCTCCGAGTGCCTTTTTTTGCAGTGTGGAGGCCTCTGAGTGCCTTCTTTTGTGGTGCAGGAGCCTCCGAGTGCCTTTATTTCCAGTGTAGGGGCCTCCGAGTGCCTTTTTTTGCATTGTAGCAGCCCCCAAGTGCCTTTTTTTGTGCTGTAGGGGCCTCCGAGTGCCTTTTTTTCCAGTGTAGGGGCAGCCGAGTGCCTTTTCTTGTGGTGTAGGGGCCTCCGAGTGTATTTTTTTCTGTTGCAGGTGCCTCCGAGTGCGTTTCTCTGTGGTGTAGCGGCCTCCGAGTGCCATTTTTTCTGGTGTACAGGCCTGCAAGTGCCTCTTTTTGCAGTGCAGGAGCCTCCGAGTGACTCTTTTGGTGGTGCTGGGCCCTCCGAGTGCCTTGTTTCACATTGTAGCAGCCGCCGAGTGCCTTTTTTTGCAGTGTAGGGGCCACCGAGTGCCTTTTTCTGGGGTGTAGAGGCCTCCAAGTGCCTGTTTTTCCACTGTAAGGGCAGCTGAGTGCCTTTTTTTGTGCTGCAGGGCCCTCTGAGTGCCTTTCTTTCCGGTGTAGGGGCACCAGAGTGCCTGTTTTCACATTGTAACAGCCCCCGAGTGCCTTTTTTTGTGGTGTCGGGGCCTCTGAGTGCCTTTTTTTGCGGTGCAGGGGCCTCAGGGTGCATTTCTTTGCAGTGTGGTAGCCTCCAAGTGCCTCTTTTTTTGTGCTGTAGGGGCCTCCGAGTGCCTTTTGTGGTGGTGCAGGGCCACGGAGTGCCTTGTTTCACATTGTAGCAGCCCCCGAATGCCTTTGTTTGTGCTGTCGGGGCCACCCAGTACCTTTTTTTGTGGTGTGGTCCTCCGAGTGCCTTTTTTTTGCATTGTAGCAGCCTCTGAGTGCCTTTTTTTGCAGTGCAGGGGCCTGTGATTTACTTTTTTTTGCAGTGCAGGGGCCACCAAATGCCTTTTTTTTGTGGTTTAGAGGCCTCCGAGTACCTTTTTTTTCAGTGTAGCAACCTCCGAGTGCCCTTTTTTTGCAATGTAGCAGCCCCCAAGTGCCTTTTTTTGTGCTGTAGGGGCCTCCGAGTGCCTTTTTTTCCAGTGTAGGGGCAGCCGAGTGCCTTTTCTTGTGGTGTAGGGGCCTCCGAGTGTATTTTTTTCCATTGCAGGTGCCTCCAAGTGCCTTTCTCTGTGGTGTAGGGGCCTCCGAGTGCCTTTTTTTTCTGGTGTACAGTCCTGCAAGTGCCTCTTTTTCCAGTGCAGGAGCCTCCGAGTGCCTTTTGTGGTGGTGCAGGGCCCTCTGCGTGCCTTGTTTCGCATTGTAGCAGCCCCCAAGAGCCTTTGTTTGTGCTGTAGGGGCCACTGAGTGCCTTTTTTTGTGGTGTAGCGCCCTCCGAGTGCCTTTTTTTGCATTGTAGCAGCCTCCAAGTGCCTTTTTTTGTGGTGCACTGGCCTCCGAGTGCCTTTTTTTCCAGTACAGGGGCCTCCGAGTGCCTTTCTCTACAGTGTAGCAGCCTCCGAGTGCCATTTTTTGTGGTGCAGGGCCCTCCGAGTTTCTTTTTTTCCGGTGTAGGGGCCTCAGGGTGCCTTTTTTTGCATTGTAGGAGCCTCCGAGTGCCTTTTTTTGTGGTGCAGGGGCCTCAGGGTGCATTTTTTTTGCAGTGTAGTAGCCTCCAAGTGCCTTTTTTTCCAGTGCACTGGCCTCCGAGTGCCTTTCTCTACGGTGTAGGAGCCTCCGAGTGCCTTTGTTTGTGGTGCAGGAGCCTCCGAGTGCCTTTATTTCCAGTGTAGGGGCCTCTGAGTGCCTTTTTTTGCATTGTAGCAGCCCCCAAGTGCCTTTTTTTGTGCTGTCGGGGCTCCCAAGTGCCTTTTTTATGTGGTGTACGGGCCTCCGAGTGCCTTTTTTTTCCAGTGTAGGGGCAGCCGAGTGCCTTTTTTTGTGGTGTGGTCCTCCAAGTGCCTTTCTTTTGTGGTGTCGGGGCCTCTGAGTGCATTCTTTTTGCGGTGCACTGGCCTCTGAGTGCCTTTTTTTGCTGTGCAGGGGCCTCAGGGTGCATGTTTTTGCAGTGTAGTAGCCTCCAAGTGCCTCTTTTTTTGTGCTGTAGGGGCCTCCGAGTGCCTTTTTTGGTGGTGCAGGGCCACGGAGTGCCTTGTTTCACATTGTAGCAGCCCCCGAATGCCTTTGTTTGTGCTGTCGGGGCCACCCAGTACCTTTTTTTGTGGTGTGGTCCTCCGAGTGCCTTTTTTTTGCATTGTAGCAGCCTCTGAGTGCCTTTTTTTGCGGTGCAGGGGCTACTGAGTGCCTTTTTTTGCGGTGCGTGGGCCTCAGGGTGCATTTCTTTGCAATGTAGTAGCCTCCAAGTGCCTTTTTTTGCAATGTGGCGCCACCGACTGCCTTTCTCTGCGGTGTAGGGGCCTTCGAGTGCTTTTTTTTCTGGTGTACAGGCCTCCAAGTGCCTCTTTTTCCAGTGCGGGAGCCTCCGAGTGCCTTTTGTGGTGGTGCCAGGCCCTCCAAGTGACTTGTTTCACATTGTAGCAGCCCCCAAGAGCCTTTGTTTGTGCTGTAGGGGCCACTGAGTGCCTTTTTTTGTGCTGTAGCGCCCTCCGAGTGCCTTTTTTTTGCATTGTAGCAGCCTCCAAGTGCCTTTTTTTGTGGTGCACTGGCCTCCGAGTGCCTTTTTTTCCAGTACAGGGGCCTCCGAGTGCCTTTCTCTACAGTGTAGCAGCCTCCGAGTGCCTTTTTTTGTGGTGCAGGGCCCTCCGAGTGCCTTTATGTGCCTCATAGGCACATAGGTGTAGGGGCCTCAGGGTCCCTTTTTTTGCATTGTAGCAGCCTCCGAGTGCCTTTTTTTGTGGTGCAGGGGCCTCAGGGTGCATTTTTTTTGCAGTGTAGTAGCCTCCAAGTGCTTTTTTTTCCAGTGCAGGAGCCTCCGAGTGCCTTTTTGGTGGTGCAGGCCCTCTGAGTGCCTTGTTTCGCATTGTAGCAGCCCCCAAGAGCCTTTGTTTGTGCTGTAGGGGCCACTGAGTGCCTTTTCTTGTGGTGTACGAGCCTCCGAGTGCCTTTTTTTGCATTGTAGCAGCCTCCAAGTGCCTTTTTTTGTGGTGCACTGGCCTCTGAGTGCCTTTTTTTCCAGTACAGGGGCCTCTGAGTGCCTTTCTCTACAGTGTAGCAGCCTCCGAGTGCCTTTTTTTGTGGTGCAGGGCCCTCCAAGTGCCTTGTTTCACATTGTAGCAGCCCCCGAGTGCCTTTTCTTGTGCTGTAGGGGCCACCGAGTACCTTCTCTTGTGGTTCAGGGGCCTCCGAGTGCCTTTTGTTCCAGTGTAGAGGCCTCCAAGTGCCCTGTTTTTGCAGTGTACTGGCCTCCGAGTGCGTTTTTTTCCAGCATAAGACCCTCCTAGTGCCTTTTCTTTGTGGTGTAGAGGCCTCCAAGTGCCTTTTTTTGGGGTGCCCTGGCCTCTGAGTGCCTTTTATTCCAGTGTAGGGGCCTCCGAGTGCCTTTTTTTGCATTGTAGCAGCCCCCGAGTGCCTTTTTCTGTGGTGTAGGGGCCACCAAATGCCTTTTTTTTTGCAATGTAGGGGCCTCAGGGTGCCTTTTTTTGCAGTGTAGTAGCCTCCAAGTGCCTTTTTTTGCAGTAAAGGGCCCTCCCCTTTTTTTGTGGTGTTGGGGTCTCTGAGTGCATTTTTCTTGCGGTGCACTGGCCTCCAAGTGCCCTGTTTTTCAGTGCACTGGCCTCCAAGTGCCTTTTTTTGCGGTGCAGGGGCTACTGAGTGCCTTTTTTTGTGGTGCAGGGGCTACTGAGTGCCTTTTTTTGCTGTGCGTGGGCCTCAGGGTGCATTTCTTTGCAATGTAGTAGCCTCCAAATGCCTTTCTTTGCAATGTGGGGGCCACCGAGTGCCTTTCTTGGTGGTGTAGGGGCCTCTGAGTGCCTTCTTTTGTGGTGCAGGAGCCTCCGAGTGCCTTTTTTTCTGGTGTACAGGCCTGCAAGTGCCTCTTTTTCCAGTCCAGGAGCCTCCGAGTGCATTTTTTTTGTGGTGCAGGGCCCTCCAAGTGCTTTTTTTTGCGTTGTAGCAGCCTCCAAGTGCCTTTCTTTTCACATTGTAGCAGCCCCCGAGTGCCTTTTTTTGTGCTGTAGGGGCCAGCAAGTGCCTTTTTTCGCGGTGCAGGGGCCTCAGGGTGCGTTTTTTTGCAGTGCAGTAGCCTCCAAGTGCCTTTTTTTGCAATGTAGGGACGTCCGAGTGCCTTTTCTTGTGGTGCACTGGCCTCCAAGTGCCCTGTTTTTCAATGCACTGGCCTCCGAGTGCCCTTTTTTGCAGTGTGGAGGCCTCTGAGTGCCTTTTTTTGAGTTGCAGGAGCCTCCGAGTGCCTTTATTTCCAGTGTAGGGGCCTCCGAGTGCCTTTATTTGCATTGTAGCAGCCCCCAAGTGCCTTTTTTTGTGCTATAGGGGCCTCCGAGTGCGTTTCTCTGTGGTGTAGCGGCCTCCGAGTGCCATTTTTTCTGGTGTACAGGCCTGCAAGTGCCTCTTTTTGCAGTGCAGGGGCCTCCGAGTGCCTCTTTTGGTGGTGCTGGGCCCTCCGAGTGCCTTGTTTCACATTGTAGCAGCCCCCGAGTGCCTTTTCTTGTGCTGTAGGAGCCACTGAGTGCCTTTTCTTGTGGTGCTGGGCCCTCCGAGTGCCTTGTTTCACATTGTAGCAGCCCCCGAGTGCCTTTTTTTGTGCTGTAGGAGCCACCGAGTGCCTTTTCTTGTGGTTCAGTGGCCTCTGAGTGCCTTGTTTTGCATTGTAGCAGCCCCCAAGTGCCTTTGTTTGTGCTGTAGGGCCCTCTGAGTGCCTTTCCTTCCAGTGTAGGGGCCACGTAGTGCCTTTTTTTGCAATGTTGGGGCCTCAGGGGGCATTTTTTTTCCATTGCAGGTGCCTCCAAGTGCCTTTCTCTGCGGTGTAGCGGCCTCTGAGTGCCTTTTTTTCCGGTGTACAGGCCTGCAAGTGCCTCTTTTTCCAGTGCAGGAGCCTCCGAGTGCCTCTTTTGGTGGTGCCGGGCACTCCGAGTGCCTTGGTTCGCATTGTAGCAGCCCCCGAGTGCCTTTGTGCTGTCGGGGCCACCCAGTACCTTTTTTTGTGGTGTGGTCCTCTGAGTGCCTTTTTTTGTGCTGTAGTGGCCACCGAGTGCCTTTTTTTACAATGTAGTGGCCTCCGAGGGCTTTTTTTTCCTCTGCAGGGGCCTCCGAGTGCCTTTCTCTGTGGTGTAGCGCCCTCCAATTGCCTTTTTTTGTGATGCAGCGGCCTGCAAGTGCCTATTTCTGCGGTGCAGGGGCCTCCGAGTGACTTTTTTTCATATGTAGGGGCATCCGATGGCCCTTTTCTGGCGGTGCAGGGCCCTCTGAGTGCTTTTTTTCATGGTGCAGTGGTTTCCAAGTGCTTTTTCTTTGCAGTGGGGCCTCCGAGAGCCCTTTTTTTGTGGTGCAGGACCTTCCGAGTGCCTTTTTTGCTGTGCAGTGGTCTCCACGTGCCTTTTTTTGTGGTGCAGGTCCTCGCTCTGCTTGTGAGTTTGCTTCTGCCTCTGTGCTTGATAGGCCAGTGGCAGGGTCATGCCACCTGGCTTTGCTTGTGAGGATACTTGTGTCTGCATGCCGAAAAGGGCAATGGCAGGCCCATGGTTGCTGGTTGTGTCTTACGATGTCACTTTGACCTGCATGCCATTGCATGCATGGCATGCATGGGCATGCACTGCCACGCCCATGGCTGCTGGTCTGCTTGGGTGTTCCCTTCTTTCTCCGTGCTTCATGCGCCATGGCAGGCCCAGAGCTGCTGGCTGTGCTTGTGAGGTCCCTTTGACCTCAGTGCCTGATGAGGCACTCAGAGCGCCAGGAGTCCTGCCTGCGCTTCTGAGCTCACTTCTGCCTCAGTGCCTGATTGGCAAGTGGCAGGCCACTGGCTGCTTGCTGAGGTAGTGAGGTCATTTTTACCAGCAGCCCTAAACTTAGCGCTACGGGATGTTCAGAATCCTCCGTGACAGCCTCTAAGACTACTGCCAGTAGAAATGGGACCAAGACATTACCCAAACTGAGAAGTCCAGTGTGTCACTAACTACAAATTGTAGTGACTCTCGCCTGGTGCCGGAGAGACGATTGCACTGAAAACTTCCGCCTTCCATTGCCCGGGTCCCGGCAGACCCCAGTGATGCGTTCTAACGAACGCTCTTGTAATGGGAGTGTAACTTGTAAGTCTACGCCATTAGTTCTACCCTGCACTCTCAGGAGCAGGCTTTCAACACTCTCTCCTGCTTTAACCACTTCCCCAATGCTCTCCATTTTAACTTTCCCTGCGGTCACTGCAGGAACAGCCCGACCATCTCCGCAGAGCTCCCACGCAGTTAAATCAACCGGAACACAAAAGTTACTGTTGAACCCTTTGTGGTCTCTAAAACCTGTAGCGTTACTCAGGCAAGAGAACATGTCTATGATTAAACCATCCTGTCTGCCATTTTTAAATATAGCTTACACCACATGGATGGAATGGTTACGCAAGCGGACCTGAAGCGCCAAATGGCGAGAAAGAAAGGATGTCAATGGTGTTACAGGGCCAGGATTAGGAGTTCTAAATAGCATCGATGCTGAGGCATTAGTGAATAAGCAAGTGCCACAAACAGAGATGTGTCTAGATTAGACAAAGCAAAGCCATTACGATCATCTCTGTTACCTCTTGGAAGTAATCAACGGTGCTCCTCTCAGATTTCTACCTCAGTGGGAGCTCAAAGAAGGCAAGCTCATCAGCTTCCTTAGTTGCAGCAGGAGGAGCTCAAACTAATGTTTCTTTGGTGGTCCATTGTATCCAAGCCAAATGGACACAATCCGGACCAGTTGCAACAACTCGGGCAGGTGAGAAAGGGCTCCTACCCAGTGAAATTCGCAAAGCAGGACTCCCTCCAAAGGAGTTCAGTGTTAAGGAATCTTGGACTGCCACCATCTAGAGTTAATCAGAGTCAGGCTAGGGCAGCCCCATGACATTGCCTCCCGCACCCCCGGTCGACAATAACACCAGGCCTATTCCCACCTTTCTCCTAAGAGTGCAAAACTGCTCAAACTCTCCCACCTATCAGTTCACATGGATCAGAGGTCTGGGCCCGCCAAGCTTGCCTCCGGCAGCCCCACAAGACACGCCCATCTCGCCATCCTCCCCTGTGGACACTTACACCACGTCCACTCACAGCTGCCTCCTAAGAATGCCCGCCTGCTCAGCTGCCTGTTCGAACAGCTGATGCGGACAGGCAAGAGCTGTTGCCAAGCAAGTTTGACCTGCATGCGCAGGGCAGCCCCATAGCACTTTCACAGCTGCCTTCCTCGCCGGTTGACACTTACAGCAGGGCTATTCCCTCCGAACGCCTAGGAGTGCCACACTGCTCCAATGCCTCCACTGACAGTCAGGGCTCACAGGCAGGAGCTAGTCCCAGCCAAGCTTCCCCTGCATGCCTAAGGCAGTCCCACAACAGGATAACGGCTTGCCTTCCTTTCCTGTCGACATTAATAGCACCGCTACTCCCGCCTTCCTCCTAGCAATGCCACGTTGCTCAAATGCCTGTCCAACGAGCGAGGGCTGCTGGGCAAGAGTGCGGGTATGCGAAACTAGCCTTGGGCAGCCCCACAAGATGTACCCATCTCGCCTTCCTCCCCCGTCAACAATTACAGCAGGCGTACTCACAGCTTCCTCCTAAGAATGCTCAGACGCCTGTCCGAACAGCAAGGGCCGCTAGGCAAGAGCTCTGGGCATGCCAAGCTTCCCTTTGCCAGCCCACAACATATTCCCTGCTCTCTTCTAGGTGAGGGCCTTTTGGCCTTTACACCCTGGCTACTCCCAACTTAGTCCTAAGAATGCCAAAATGCTCAGACGCCTTTGCGAGCAAGCAGGGCTCAAAAGCAAGAGCTCATCCCCACCACACAAAACCTGCTAAGCCATAGCAGGCCCACAACACGTTCACAGTTGCCTTCCTCTCCTGTCCACACTTAAAGGATGCGTACTCACGCCTTACTCCGAGGCGTGCCATATTGCGCAAACGCCTCTCTCACCTGTCAGTCCTCACAGGCAAGAATTCTGGACACGAGCTGGAAAAGAGCTTCTGGCAGCCGCACAGGATATGCGCAGCTCACCGTTCACGTGTGTCGCCGATCACACCAGGCGTACTCAGCGCTTCCTCAATGAATGCCAGAATAGTCAGTGGCGCGTCCGAGCAGCCAGGGCTCACAGGCAAGAGCCTTCATCCCTAACGCCACCGCACAATATGTTCCCGAGTGGCCATCCTCTCCTGGCAAAACAGAGGGGCTTGCTCGCTCTAAGTGTGGAGGGAAGAGGCGGGCAAACTGCGAACCTGTTGTAGAGCTGCCTCAGATATGCAGCTCAAGCCTGTGAGCGCTGGCTGTTCGGACAGCCGTCGGAGCAGTCTGTCGTGCTTAGGAAGAAGCTGTGAGTACGCCTGCTGTAACTGTCGACAGGGGAGGATGGTGAGCCCGGCTCGTTTTGTGGCCCTGCCAGAGACAATCTTCTCCTGCCCAGATCTCTTGCCTATGAGTGCCGGCTCTCCGGAGAAGCCTCTGAGCACCCTCTTAAGAGTAAGCATGGTGTAGTTGTTCATGGGGGAGGATGGCAAAATGTGACTACCTGTGGGGCTTCCAGAGACAAGCTTGTTATGCCAAGAACGCTCGCCTGTGAGTAATGACAGGGGAGAAAGGCATCTGAGCAGTGTGCCACTCCTAGCAGTAGGTTGGAAATTGGCGCGCTGTAACTGTCAGCAGGCGAAGAAGGCAAGCAAATGTCGATGGCGGAAGGATGGCGAGACGGGCTCATTTTGTTGTGCTCCCAGAGACAAGCTTGTCGTGCCCAGCGCTCTTGCCCGTGAGTGCCGGCTGCCAGACAGGTGTCTGAGCAGGCGAGCTTTCTAAAGCGTAAGCCTGGTGTAATTGTCGACAGGTCTCACAGGCAAGAGAGCTGGACCCCCCCACCCAGAATTGTTCTGCATGCTTAGGGCAGCCCAACAGCACATTCACGGCTCGCCTCCTTTGCCGGTCGACACTTACGAGCTTTCTTAAGAGTAAGCATGGTAGAATTGTCGGCAGGGGGCACAGGCAGGAGAGCTATCCAACCAAGCTTCCTTTTCATGCTTAGGGCGGCACCGCAACACATTCACAGCTGCCTTCCTCGCCGGTCGACACTTACAGCAGGGCTATTCCCTCCAGACGCCTAGGCGTGCCACACTGCTCAAGCGCCTCCACCGACAATCAGGGCTCACAGGCGGGAGCTAGTCCCAGCCAAGCTTCCCCTGCATGCCTAAGGCAGTCCCACAACAGGATAACAGCTTGCCTTCTTCTCCTGTCGACATTAAAAGCACGTCAGCATCCACCTTCCTCCTAGCAATGCCACATTGCTCAAATGCCTGTCCAACGAGCAAGGGCTGCTGGGCATGCCAAGCTTGCCTCGAGCAGCCCCACAAGAGGTACCCATCTCACCTTCCTCCGCCGTCGACAAATACACCATGCGTACTCACAGCTTCCTCCTAAGAATGCCAGAGTGCTCAGACGCCTGAGCGAACGACAAGTGCAGAGAGGTAATAGCTCTGGGCATGCCAAGCTTCCCTTTGGCAGCCCACAAAATATTCCCTTGCTCTCTTCCTAGGTGCGCGCCTTTTGGCCCTTTACACCACGGCTGCTCACAAGCCTTATTCCTGAGAATGCCGGCCGGCTCCGACACCCATCGTGGCAGAAGTGGATTCAGAGGGGAGAGCTCTGGGCACCACAGGCTTGCCTCGGGCAGCCTGACCAAAAACGTCCAGGTCTCGCTTTCCTTCCCTGTGGACACTTACAGCAGGACTCTTCCCAGCTCACTCCTGGGATAGGCACAGGTAGCACGTCTCTCCCACTTGTCAGCACTCACAGGCAAGAGCTCTGGGCACCCCAAATTGGCTTCCGACAGCCTCGCAAAAAGTCCCCCTCTCGCCATCCTTCCCCTCGATAAGAAGACCAGGCCAACTCAAAGCTTCCTCCTATGAATGCCAGAAGACTCAGATACAGCCAAGGCTCACAGGCAAGAGCTCTTCCCAAGCAAGCAGGCCCTTCATCCCTAAGGCCACCGCACAGCACGTTCGCAAGTGGCCTTCCTCTCCTGGCGCCACTTACAGCGGGGCTTGCTTGCACTAAGTGTGGCGAGGAGAGGCAGGCAAAGTGCACATCTGTTGTAGAGCCGCCTTAGATATGCAGCTCAGGTCTGTGAGTTCTAGCTATTCGGAAAGGTGTCAGAGCAGTCTGGCATTCTTAGGAGGAAGTTTTGACTACGCCTGTTGCAATTGTCGAAGGGGAGGAGGGTGAGATGGAGGTTTCTTGTGAGCTTCGAGAGACAAGCTTGTCATGTCTGGAGCGCTTGCCCGTGCGTACTGACGAGGAGAGAGCCGTTTGAGCAGTGTGGCACTCCTAGCAGTAAGGTGGAATAGGCCTGCTGTACGTGCCGACAGGCAAAGAAAGGGACCCGGGAACGTATTATTGGGCTGCCCTGAGCATGCGGAGCAAGCTTGCTGGGGCAGTGCTCTTCCTTGTGAGCGCAGTCGACAATTACAGCAGGCTGAATCTTAAGAAAGCAAGCCTGCTCAGACGCCTCTCTGGACTGGCGGCAGTCACAGGCGAGCGCTCTGGACACAACAAGCTTCTTTCTGGCAGCTCCACAAGAAGTCCACATCTCGCCTTCCTCCCCGTCGGCAATTACACCAGGCATACTCAGAGCTGCCTCCTAAGAATGCCAGACTGCTCAGACACCTGTCCGAACAGCCTGGGCTCTGGCCACCGCACAGCACGTTCCCGAGTGGCCGTTCTCTGCTGGCAGCACGTAAAGCGGGGCTTGCTTGTTCTAAGTGTGGAGAGAAGAGGTAGGCAAACTGCGAACCTGTTGGAGAGCCACAGATCAACGTTGTGAGCTCTGGTTGTTCGGCCAGCCGTCTGAGCAGTCTGGCACTCCTAGGCGGAAGCTTTGAGTATGCCTGGTCTTATTCTCGATGGGGAGGATGGCGAGACGGACTCGTCTTGTAGGACTGCCCGAGACAATCTTGGCATGACCAGAGCTCATGGCTGTGGGAAAAGACAAGGGAGAGACGTTTAAACAGTGTGGCACTCCTAGAAATAAGGTGGGCATAGCCCTGTGTAATTGTCAACACAGGAGAAAGGCGAGACGGGGAACTTTTTGCGAGACTGCTCGAAGCAAGCTGGCCTGCCCAGAGCTCTTGCCTGTGAACGCCTGCTGGTCCAAGAGGCATCAGAGCAGCCTGGCATTCTTAGGAAGAAGCTGTGCGTGTACTGTTGCAATTGTCGACGGGCGAGATGGAGGGGCTTCGAGAGACAAGCTTGTCGTGCCTACAGCGCTTGCCTGTGTGTACTGGCGAGGAGAGAGGTGTTTGAGCAGTGTGGCACTCCGAGCAGTAAAGTGGAATCGGCCTGCTGTATGTGTCGACGGGCAAAGAACGCGAGCCGGGAACGTGTTGTGGGTCTGGGCTAAGCATGCGGAGCAAGCTTGGTGGGGCAGCTCTCTTGCCTGTGAGTGCAGTCGACAGTTACACCAGGCTGACTCCTAAGAAAACCATCCTCTCGGACGCCTGTCCAGAGAGCCGGCACTCATGGGCAAGAGGTCTGGGCACGCCAAGCTTGTCTCTGGCAGCCCTGCGAGACAACCCGGCTCTCCGTCGACACTTACAGCAGGCGTACTCAATGCCTCCTTCTAAGAATGCCAGACTTCTCAGACAACTGGCCGAACACCCAGGCCTCGCAGACGCTGTCGACACTGCAGTTGCATGGCACTGCTAGGCGTGCAACTCTGCTCAAACGTGTCTCTCGCCCCTGTCAGTACTCACAGTCAAGCGCTCTGGGCACGACAAGCTTGTCTCTCGAAGCTCTCCCCATCTCGCCATCCTCCCCGTGGCCATTTACACCACATCCACTCACAGCTTCCTCCAAAGAATGCCCGCCTGCTCTGCTGCCTGTACGAACAGCCAGCGCTCACAGGCAAGACCTCTGGGCAGGACAAGCTTCCATCTGGAAGCCCAGAAGAAGAGCCAAATTCCCATATTACCCTTGTTTGACAGGTATACAAGCCTTACTGCTGAGAATGCCAGCCTGCTCAGACAACTCTCCGAATAGAAAGGGGTTCAGAGGCAAGAACTCTGGGCACTCCAATTGTGCTTCCGGCAGCCTCGCGAAACGCCCCTTTCTCGCCATCCTCCCCCTCGATTGTAAAACCAGGCAGATTCAAAGCTTCCTCTTATGAATGCCAAAATGCTCAGACGCCTGCCCGAACAGCCAGCGTTCACAGGCAAGAGCTCTTCCCCAAGCACGCTAGACCTTCATCCCTAAGGCAGCCGCACATGCCGTTCACGAGGGGGGGCCTTCCCTCTCCTGGCGACACTTACAGCGGGGCTTGCTTACGCTGTGTGGAGGTAGGCAAAGTGCGAAACTGTTGTAGAGCCGCCTCAGATATGCAGCTCAAGCCTGTGAGCTCTGGCTCTTCAGACAGGCAGCTGAGCAGGCTGGCATTGTTAGGAGGAAGGCGTGAGAACCCCTGGTGCAATTGTCGACGAGGGAGGATGGAGACTCAGCCTTGCCCATGGGCCGTCCCGAGACAAGCTTGTTGTGTCTAGAGCTCTTGCCCATGAGTGCCCGCTCTCCGGACAGGCGTCCGAGCAAGCTTACTTTCTTAGGAGTCAGCCTGGTGTAACTGTTGACTGCGCTCACAGGCAAGAGAGCTGCCCCACCAAGCTTGCTCCGCATGCTCAGGGCAGCCCAACAACACCTTCCCGGCTCCCTTTCTTTGCCCGTCGGCACATACAGCAGGCCTATTCCCACCTTACTGCTCGCCGTGCCACACTGCTCAAACGCGTCTCTCCTCGCCAGTACTCACAGGCGAGCGCTCTGGAACTGACAAGCTTGTCTCTGGCCGCTCCACAAGACGAACCCGTCTTGCCATCCTCCCCATCGACAATTACACCAGGTGTCCTCATAGCTTCCTCCTTAGAATGCCAGACTGCTCATCTGCCTGTGCGAACAGCCAGCGCTCACAGACCCGAGCTGCATAGCTAAGCCAGCTCTCCAACAGTTTCGCAGTCTGCCTACCTCGTTTCCCAACACAGAGCAAGCAAGTTCCTCTGTAATCCCGCCAGGAGAGGACGGCCACTCCTGATTGTGTCGTGCGGCTGCCTTAGGGATGGAAGTCAAGCGTGCTTGGGAAAAGCTCTTGCCTTGGAGCCCTGGCTGCTGGGACAGGGGTCTGAGACCAGCAAGCTTTCATAGGAAAGAGCTCTGGGCATGCCACGCTTTCCTCAGGCAGCCCCGCAGAACGTGCCCTTGACTACCACCCCACATCGACCTGGTCGAAACACCACTTCTGCTCGCACCTTATTCTGAAGACTGCTAAAATACTCAGACACCTGTCCGAAAAGCAAAGGCTTACAGGCAAGCGCTCTGGGCCAGGACAGCTTGCTTCGGGCAGTTTCGCCAAAATTCCCAGTCTCGCCTTATTCGCCTGTCGACGATAACACAAGGCCTTTTCCACCTTACGCCTATTTGTTCTACACTGCTTAAACGCCTCTCCCACCTGTCAGAATGCACAGACAGGAGATCTGGGCACGCCAAGCTTGTCTTGCGCAGCCCCATCAGATGAGCCCGTCTCACCATCCTCCCCCTTGACAATTGCACCAGGCGTACTCACAACTTCCTCCTGAGAGTGCCAGACTGCTCTGACACCTTTCCGAATAGCCAGAGCTCACAGACTTGATCTGCATATCTAAGGCGGCTCTACAACAGCTTCGCACTTTGCCTACCCTCTTCTCTCCTCGCCACAGAGCCAGCAAGCCCCGATCTATGTGTCGCCGGGATAGGAAGGCCCGCCCCCCCCCCCGCCAACATGCTGTGCAGTGGCCTTAGGGATGAAGGGCCAGCTTGCTTGGGAAGAGCACTTGCCTGTGAGCCCTGCCTGCTCGTACAGGCATCTGAGTCTTCTGGCATTCTTAGGCGGAAGCTTTGAGTTGGCCTGGTCTTATCGAGGGGGAGGATGACGAGAGGGGGACTTTTTGCGAGGCTGTCGAAAGCCAGTTTGGTGTGCCCAGAGCTCTTGCCTGTGCGTGCTGACAAGTGGGAGAGGCGGGTGATACCTGTGGCATGCCGAGGAGTGAGGTGGGAAGAGGCCTGCTATAAGTGTCCACAGGGACGGAAAGCGAGACCTGGATTTTTGGTCAGGCTGCCTGAGGCAAGCCTGTCGTGCCCAGAGCTCTCCCCTCTGAACCCATTTCTGCTCTTTGGACAGGCGTCTGAGCAGGCTGGCATTCTTAGGAGCAAGCCTTGTGTAATTGTCGACTGGGGAGGATGGTGCGATGGTATGTCTTCTGGAGCTGCCAGAAGCTCTTTTCCAGCTGGTGTCCAGAATTCTTGCTTGTGCGTACTGACGCGGAGAGAAGCATTTGAGCAGTGTGGCACTCCGAGCAGTAAGGTGGGAGTAGGCCTGCTGTAAGTGTTGACAGGCAAAGAAGGTGAGACGTGGACGCATTGTGGGCTGCTGTAAGCATGAAAACACACTTGGTTGGCGTATCTCTTGCCTGTGAGCCCTGCTGACAATTACATCAGTTTTACGCCTTAGAAAGCTCACCGAATTGGAGCCTGTCCGGACAGTGGGCAAGCACAGGCAAGAACACTGGGCACGACAAGCTTGTCTCTGGAAGCACAACAAAATCAGCCCATCTTGCCATCTTCCCCTGTTTCCACAAGACGTACTCACGCTTCCAGATTGCTCAGCTGGCGCTCCGAACAGCCAGGGTTCACAGGCCAGGAAGCTGCCCCCACCAAGCTTGCTTTTCATGCTTATGGCAGTTCCACAACACGATCACAGTTTGCCGTCTTCGCCTGCTGACACAGCCTGCCTGTTCCAACCTACTGCTAGGAAGGCCACACTGTTCAAACGCTTTTCTCTCCATCAGTATTCACAGGCGAGCGTTCTGGGCACAGGACAAGCCTGTCTCTGGCATCCCCACAGGACGTCCACCTTTCGCCATCCTCCCCATGAACAATTACACCAGACTAACTCCTTAGAAACGTCGCCTAATCAGAACCTGCTCCAGCGAGCGAGCACTCACGGGCAAGAGCGCTGGGCACGACAAGCTTGTCTCTGGCAGTGCCACAAGACGAGCCCGTCTCGCCATCCTCCCTCGTCGACAATTACACCAGGCGTATTCACAACTTCTTCCTAAGCACGACAGACTGTTCAGTGGCCCATCCGAACAGCCAGAGCTCATAGGTTCGATCAGCATAGCTAAGGCAGCCCTACCAGAATTTTGCTGTTTGCCTGCCTCTCCTCGCCACAATTAGAGCAAGCAAAGGCCGCTGTAAGTGGCGCCAGGAGAGGAAGGCCCACCTCGTGAACATGCTGTGCGGCGGCCTTAGGGATGAAGATCAAGCTTGCTTGGGAAGAGCACTTGCCTGTGAGCCCTCTCTGTTCGGACAGGTGTCTGAGTCTTCTAGCATTCTTAGGAGGAAGCTTTGAGTTGGCCTGGTCTTCTTATCGATGGAGGAGGATGGCGAGAGGGGACTTTTTGCGAGGCTGTCGGAAGCCAGTTTGGTGTGCCCAGAGCTCTTGCCTGTGAGTGCCGACAAGTGGGAGAGACATGTGCTACCTGTGCCTATCCCAGGAATGAGATGGGAAGATCCTGCTGTAAGTGTCCACAGGGAAGGAAAGCGAGACCTGGATGTTTTTGGTCAGGCTGCCCGAGGCAAGCCTGTGGTGCCCAGAGCTCTCCCCTCTGAATCCACTTCTGCCACGACGGGTGTCGGAGCCGGCCGGCATTCTCAGGAATAAGGCTTGTGAGCAGCCGTGGTGTAAAGGGCCAAAAGGGGCGCACCTAGGAAGAGGGCAAGGGAATATTTTGTGGGCTGCCAAAGGGAAGCTTGGCATGCCCAGAGCTATTACTTCTCTGCACTTGTTGTTCGCTCAGGCGTCTGAGCACGCTGACATTCTTAGGAGGAAGCTGTGAGTACGCATGGTGTATTTGTCGACGGCGGAGGAAGGTGAGATGGGTACGTCTTGCGGGGCTGCCCAAGGCTACCCGGGGGTCTTGCCTAGCAGCCCTTGCTCGTTGGACAGGCATTTGAGCAACGTGGCATTGCTAGGAGGAAGGCGGGAGTAGCGGTGCTGTTAATGTCGACAGGAGAAGGCAAGCCGTTATCCTGTTGTGGGACTGCCTTAGGCATGCAGGGGAAGCTTGGCTTGGACTAGCTCCCGCCTGTGAGCCCTGATTGTCGGTGGAGGCGCTTGAGCAGTGTGGCACGCCTAGGCGTCTGGAGGGAATAGCCCTGCTGTAAGTGTCGACCGGCGAGGAAGGCAGCTGTGAACGCATTGCGGGGCTGCCCTAAGCATGCAGAGCAATTCTGGGGGAGTCCAGCTGTCTTGCCTCTGAGACCTTTCGACAATTACACCAGGCTTACGCTTTAGAAAGCTCGCCTGCTCAGACACCTGTCTGGCAGCCGGCACTCACGGGCAAGAGCGCTGGGCACGACATGCTTGTCTCTGGGAGCACAACAAAATGAGCCCGTCTCGCCATCCTCCCCCCGTCGACAATTACACCAGGCGTACTCACAGCTTCTGCCTAAGAATGCCAGACTGCTCACACGACTGTCCGAACACCCAGAGCTCACAGGCAAAAAAGATGCCCCAGCAAGCTTGCACTGCATGCTTAGGGCAGCTCCACAACACGTTCACGACTTGCCTTCTTCGCAAGGCGTGAGTACGCATCCTTTAAGTGTGGACAGGAGAGGAAGGCAACCGTGAACGTGTTGTGGGCCTGCTGTGGCTTAGCAGGTTTTGTGTGGTGGGGATGAGCTCTTGCTTTTGAGCCCTGCTTGCTCGCAAAGGCGTCTGAGCATTTTGGCATTCTTAGGACTAAGTTGGGAGTAGCCGTGATGTAAAGGCCAAAAGGCCCTCACCTAGAAGAGAGCAGGGAATATGCTGTGGGCTGGCAAAGGGAAGCTTGGCATGCCCAGAGCTCTTGCCTAGCGGCCCTTGCTGTTCGGACAGGCGTCTGAGCAGTTGGGCATTCTTAGGAGGAAGCTGTGAGTATGCCTGCTGTAACTGTTGACGGGGGAGGAAGGCGAGATGGGTACATCTTGTGGGGCTGCCCAAGGCTAGTTTCGCATACCCGCGCTCTTGCCCAGCAGCCCTTGCTCGTTGGACAGGCATTTGAGCAACATGGCATTGCTAGGAGGAAGGCGGGAGTAGCGGTGCTGTTAATGTCGACAGGAAAGGAAGGCAAGCCGTTATCCTGTTGTGGGACTGCCTTAGGCATGCAGGGGAAGCTTGGCTGGGACTAGCTCCTGCCTGTGAGCCCTGACTGTCAGTGGAGGCATTGGAGCAGTGTGGCACTCCTAGGCGTTCGGAGGGAATAGCCCTGCTGTAAGTGTCAACCGGCGAGGAAGGCAGCTGTGAAAGTGCTATGGGGCTGCCCTGCGCATGCAGGTCAAGCTTGCTTGGCAACAGCTCTTGCCTGTCAGCGTCGGCTGTTCGGACAGGCAGCTGAGCAGGCGGGCATTCTTAGGAGGCAGCTGTGAGTGGACGTGGTGTAAGTGTCCACAGGGGAGGATGGCGAGATTGGGCATGTCTTGTGGGATTGCCCGAGGCAAGCCTGGTGTGCCCAGACCTCTGATCCATGTGAACTGATAGGTGGGAGAGTTTGAGCAGTTTCACACTCTTAGGAGAAAGGTGGGAACAGGCCTGGTGTTATTGTCGACTAGGGGCGCGGGAGGCAATGTCATGGGGCTGCCCTAGCCTGACTCTGATTAACTCTAGATGGTGGCAGTCCAAGATTCCTTAACACTGAACTCCTTTGGAAGGAGTCCTGCTTTGCGAATTTCACTGGGTAGGAGCCCTTTCTCACCTGCCCGAGTTGTTGCAACTGGTCCGGATTGTGTCCATTTGGCTTGGATACAATGGACCGCCAAAGAAACATTAGTTTGAGCTCCTCCTGCTGCAACTAAGGAAGCTGATGAGCTTGCCTTCTTTGAGCTCCCACTGAGGTAGAAATCTGAGAGGAGCACCGTTGATTACGTCCAAGAGGTAACAGAGATGATCGTAATGGCTTTGCTTTGTCTAATCTAGACACATCTCTGTTTGTGGCACTTGCTTATTCACTAATGCCTCAGCATCGATGCTATTTAGAACTCCTAATCCTGGCCCTGTAACACCATTGACATCCTTTCTTTCTCGCCATTTGGCGCTTCAGGTCCGCTTGCGTAACCATTCCATCCATGTGGTGTAAGCTATATTTAAAAATGGCAGACAGGATGGCTTAATCATAGACATGTTCTCTTGCCTGAGTAACGCTACAGGTTTTAGAGACCACAAAGGGTTCAACAGTAACTTTTGTGTTCCGGTTGATTTAACTGCGTGGGAGCTCTGCGGAGATGGTCGGGCTGTTCCTGCAGTGACCGCAGGGAAAGTTAAAATGGAGAGCATTGGGGAAGTGGTTAAAGCAGGAGAGAGTGTTGAAAGCCTGCTCCTGAGAGTGCAGGGTAGAACTAATGGCGTAGACTTACAAGTTACACTTCCATTACAAGAGCGTTCGTTAGAACGCATCACCGGGGTCTGCCGGGACCCGGGCAATGGAAGGCGGAAGTTTTCAGTGCAATCGTCTCTCCGGCACCAGGCGAGAGTCACTACAATTTGTAGTTAGTGACACACTGGACTTCTCAGTTTGGGTAATGTCTTGGTCCCATTTCTACTGGCAATAGTCTTAGAGGCTGTCACGGAGAATTCTGAACATCCCGTAGCGCTAAGTTTAGGGCTGCTGGTAAAAATGACCTCACTACCTCAGCAAGCAGCCAGTGGCCTGCCACTTGCCAATCAGGCACTGAGGCAGAAGTGAGCTCAGAAGCGCAGGCAGGACTCATGGCGCTCTGAGTGCCTCATCAGGCACTGAGGTCAAAGGGACCTCACAAGCACAGCCAGCAGCTCTGGGCCTGCCATGGCGCATCAAACACGGAGAAAGAAGGGAACACCCAAGCAGACCAGCAGCCATGGGCGTGGCAGTGCATGCCCATGCATGCCATGCATGCAATGGCATGCAGGTCAAAGTGCCATCGTAAGACACAACCAGCAACCATGGGCCTGCCACTGCCCTTTTCGGCATGCAGACACAAGTATCCTCACAAGCAAAGCCAGGTGGCATGACCCTGCCACTGGCCTATCAAGCACAGAGGCAGAAGCAAACTCACAAGCAGCGCGAGGACCTGCACCACAAAAAAAGGCACGCGGAGACCACTGCACAGCAAAAAAGGCACTCAGAAGGACCTGCACCGCAAAAAAAGGGCTCTCGGAGGCCCCACTGCAAAGAAAAAGCACTTGGAAACCACTGCACCATGAAAAAAAGCACTCAGAGGGCCCTGCACCGCCAGGAAAAGGGCCCTCGGATGCCCCTACATATGAAAAAAAGTCACTCGGAGGCCCCTGCACCGCAGAAATAGGCACTTGCAGGCCGCTGCATCACAAAAAAAGGCAATTGGAGGGCGCTACACCACAGACAAAGGCACTCGGAGGCCCCTGCAGAGGAAAAAAAAGCCCTCGGAGGCCACTACACTGTAAAAAAAGGCACTCGGTGGCCACTACAGCACAAAAAAAGGCACTCAGAGGACCACACCACAAAAAAAGGTACTGGGTGGCCCCGACAGCACAAAGGCACTCGGGGGCTGCTACAATGCGAACCAAGGCACTCGGAGTGCCCGGCACCACCAAAAGAGGCACTCGGAGGCTCCTGCACTGGAAAAAGAGGCACTTGCAGGCCTGTTCACCAGAAAAAATGGCACTCGGAGGCCCCTACACCACAGAGAAAGGCACTCGGAGGCCCCTACAGCACAAAAAAAGGCACTTGGGGGCTGCTACAATGCAAAAAAAAGGCACTTGGAGGGCGCTACACCACAGACAAAGGCACTCGGAGGCCCCTGCAGAGGAAAAAAAAAGCCCTCGGAGGCCCCTGCACTGGAAATAAAGGCACTCGGAGGCTCCCGCACCTCAAAAAAAGGCACTCAGAGGCCTCCACACTGCAGAAAAGGGCACTCGGAGGCCAGTGCACTGAAAAAAAGGCACTTGGAGGCTACTACACTGCAAAAAAAAAATGCACCCTGAGGCCCCTGCACCGGAAAAAAAGGCACTCGCAGGGCCCTGCACCACAAAAAAAGGCACTCGGAGGCTGCTACACTGTAGAGAAAGGCACTCGGAGGCCCCTGTACTGGAAAAAAAGGCACTCGGAGGCCCCTGTACTGGAAAAAAAGGCACTCGGAGGCTGCTACAATGCAAAAAAAAGGCACTCGGAGGGCGCTACACCACAAAAAAAGGCACTCAGTGGCCCCTACAGCACAAACAAAGGCTCCTGGGGGCTGCTACAATGTGAAACAAGGCACTCGGGGGGCCCAGCACCACCAAGAAAGGCACTCGGAGGCTCCTGCACTGGAAAAAGAGGCACTCGGAGGCCTGTACACTGGAAATAAAGGCACTTGGAGGTCCCTGCACCACAAAAAATGCACCCTGAGGACCCTGCACTGCAAAAAAAGGCACTCAGGGGCTGCTACAACGCGAAAAAAAGGCACTTGGAGGCCCCTGCACCACAATAAAAGGCAGTCAGAGGCCTCTACAACACCTTCCACTTCCCTATCAGACACAGAGGCTGATGTGACCTGACAAGGACAGGAAGCCGCCTGGGGCCTGCCAGTGGCCTATCAGGCACTGGTACTTCTGTGAGCTCACAAGCAGAGTCAGCAGCCATGGGCATCCCACTGCCTGATGAGGCACTGAGACCAAGGTGACCTCAAAATGCAGCCAGCACGCAGAGGCCTGCCACTGGCCTATCAGTCACTCAGACTGCTGTGAGCTCAAAAGGACAGCCAGCAGCCAATGGCCTCGCACTGGCCTATCAGGCAATGGGACTGCTGTGACCTCACAGGCACAGACAGCAGCTTTGGGCCTGCCACTGCCCAATGAGGCGCTGACGCTGCTGTCAACTCAGAAGCACAGTAAACAGTCAGGGGCCTGCCACTGCCCTATAGGGCACTGAGGCTTCTCTGACCTCACAAGCCCACCCAGCAGTCATTGGCCTCAAACTGGCCTATCAGGCACTGAGGCTGCTGTGACCTCACAAGCACGGCCAGCAGGCATGGGCATCCAACTGCCCTATAAGACACTGAGGCTGCTGTGACGTCACAAGCAAAGCCAGCAGCTGTGGGTCTGCCACTGGCCTGTCAGGCAATAGGACTGCTGTGACCTGACAAGCACAGCCAGCAGCTATGGGCCTGCCACTGGCCTATAGGGCACTGAGGCTGCTGTGACCTCACAAGCACAGCGAGGAGCCAGAGGCCTGCCATTGCCCTATAAGGTACAGAGACAAATGTGACCTCAAAAGGCAGCCAGCAGATGGGGACTCCCACGGGCCTATCAGGCTGTAGGAGAGTTGTGACCTGACAAGCACAGCCAGCAGCTATGGGCCTGCCTCTGGCTTACAGGAAAAGGAGGCTGATGGCACCTCACAAGCACAGCCAGCAGCCAAGGGCCTGCCACAAGCCTATCAGGCAATAGGACTGCTGTGACCTCACAAGCACAGCCAGCAGCTATGGGCCTGCCACTGGCCTATACAGCACGGAGGCTGCTGTGACCTCACAAGCACAGGCAGCCGCCATTAGCCTCCCACTGCCCTAGGAGGCGCTGACGCTGCTGTCAACTCAGAAGCACAGCCAGCAGGGGGCCCTGTAGAATAACTTATGAGGCACTGAGGCTACTGTGACATCACAAGCACAGCCAGCAGCCAGGAGCCTGACACTTGCCTAGCAGGCACAGAGGGTGCTGTGACCTCATAAGCATAACCAGCAGGGGGCCCTGTAGAATAACTTATGAGGCACTGAGGCTACTGTGACATCACAAGCACAGCCAGCAGCCATGAGCCTGACACATGCCTAGCAGGCACTGAGGGTGCTGTGACCTCACAAGCATAACCAGCAGGGGGCCCTGTAGACTAACTTATGAGGCACAGAGGCTGCTGTGACCTCACAAGCACAGCCAGCAGCCAGGAGCCTGCCACTGGCCTTAGAGGCACTCAGGCTGCTGTGACACCACAGGCACAGCCAGCAGGGGGCGCTGGACACTAACCTATGAGGCACTGAGGGTGCTGTGACCTCCCAAGCACAGCCAGCAGCCATGAGCCTGACACTGGCCTTAGAGGCACTGAGGCTGCTGAGATATCACAAGCACAGCCAGCAGCCAGGAGCCTGACACTGGCTTGAGAGGCACTGAGGCTGCTGTGACGTCACAAGCACAGCCAGCAGCCAGGAGCATGCCCCTGGCCTAGTACGCACTCAGGCTGCTGTGACCAAAAAGCACAGCCATCATCCAGGAGCCTGCTACTCGCCTCGGAGGCACTGAGGCTGCTGTGACGTCACAAGCACAGCCAGCAGCAATGAGCCTGCCACTGGCCTCGGAGGCACTGAGGCTGCTGTGACGTCACAAGCACAGCCAGCAGCCAGGAGCCTGACACTGGCCTAGGAGGCACTGAGGGTGCTGTGACCTCACAAACACAGCCAGCTGGGGGCGCTGTAGACTAACCTATGAGGCACTCAGGCTGCTGTGACCTCACCAGTACAGCCAGCAGTCAGGGGCCTGCCACTGGCTTATGAGGCACTGAGGTTTCTGTGACCTCACAAGCACAGCCAGCAGCCATGAGCCTGCCACTGGCCTCAGAGGCACTCAGGCTGCTGTGACCTCAGCAGCACAGCCAGCAGCCATGAGCCTGACACTGGCCTAGGAGGCACTGAGGGTGCTGTGACCTCACAAACACAGCCAGCAGGAGGCGCTGTAGACTAGCCTATGAGTCACTGAGGCTGCTGTGATGTCACAAGCACAGCCAGCAGCCAGGAGCCTGCCACTGGCCTAGGAGGCAGTCAGGCTGCTGTGACCTCACAAGCACAGCCAGCAACCATGAGCCTGCCACTGGCCTAGGAGGCAGTCAGGCTGCTGTGACCTCACAAGCACAGCCAGCAGCCATGAGCCTGCCACTGGCCTCGGAGGCACTGAGGCTGCTGTGACCTCACAAACACAGCCAGCAGCCAGCAGCCTGCCACTGTCGTAGGAGGCACTGAGGCTGCTGTGACCTCAC
The DNA here is from genome assembly GCF_036370855.1 of Dromaius novaehollandiae. Taxonomy (NCBI): domain Eukaryota; kingdom Metazoa; phylum Chordata; class Aves; order Casuariiformes; family Dromaiidae; genus Dromaius; species Dromaius novaehollandiae. The sequence goes on from NW_026991493.1 coordinate 508,933, forward strand.
AAGCACAGCCAGCAGCCAGGAGCCTGCCACTGGCCTAGGAAGCACTGAGGCTGCTGTGACCTCACAAGCACAGCCAGCAGCCAGGAGCCTGCCACTGGCCTAGGAAGCACTGAGGCTGCTGTGACATCACCAGCACAGCCAGCAGCCAGGAGCCTGCTACTGGCTTATAAGGCACTGAGGCTGCTGTGACCTCACAAGCTCAGCCAGCAGCCATGAGCCTGCCACTGGCCTTTGAGGCACGGAGGCTGCTGTGACCTCACAAGCACCGCCAGCAGCCAGGGGATGCCCCTGGTGTATTATGCACTGGGACTGCTTTGACTTCACAAGCACAGCCAGCACCCAGGAAGCTGACACTGGCCTATCAGGCCCTGAGGTTATTGTGACCTCACAAGCACAGCCATCATCCATTGGCCTGCCACTGGCGTATAGGGCATGGAGGCTGCTGTGACCTCACAAGCACAGCCAGGGGACTGCCACTGCCCTGTGAAGCACTGAGATAAATGTGACCTCACAAGCACAGAATGCAGCCAGGGCCCTGCCCCTGGTGTATCAGGCACTGGGACTGCTTTGACTTCACAAGCACAGCCAGCAAACAGGGGTCTGCCACTGGCCTATGAGGCAATGAGAGTGCTCTAACCTCACAAAAAAAGCTGGCTTACAGGATCCTGCCACTCGCCTATTAAGCACTGTGGCTGTGAGGCTGCTGTGAGCTCACAAGCAGAGTCAGCAGCCATGGGCCTCCCACTGCCCTATAAGGTACAGAGACAAATGTGACCTCAAAAGGCAGCCAGCAGACAGAGGCCTGCCACAGGCCTATCAGGCAATAGGACTGCTGTGACGTTACAAGCACAGCCAGCAGCTGTGGGTCTGCCACTGGCTATCAGGCACTCAGACTGCTGTGAGCTCACAAGCACAGCAAACAGCCATGAGCCTGCCACTGCCCTATAGGGCACAGAGGCTGCTGTGACCTCACGAGCACAGCCAGCAGCTATGGGCCTGCCACTGGCCTATAGGGCACTGAGGCTGCTGTGACCTCACAAGCACAGCCAGCAGGCACTGGCCTGCCCCTCGTATATCAGGCACTGAGGCTGCTGCTGTTTTCCGAAAAGCGGATTCGTTGCCCGGTGTGCAATAAGCCAATAATTACACACTCAGGAGAGACATTTGCTTATTTATTTCAGAGTTGCACAAGCCTGGGTGCTCGGTCGTTTCCCACAAATCAAGCACACACCCCCCCCCCCAACTTTTCAAGTAGCATTTATACAAACAAATTGCCAGATTTGCAATTTTCCCTTTTACACTGATTGGTTAGTGATTTCTTCATTCCCCGGGTCCCACCCCTGTCTCCCAAGGTCCTGATGAGGGGAGATCAATTAACACTGCCCCAGCAGGGACAGTAGGTGTTATCTCCCAAAGTCCTGACAAGGGGAGATAGTCCAGACCCCTTAATTAACATTGTTTCAGCAGTGAGAGGAGGTTTTGCTTCCCAAGGTCCTGGTGCCCAAGCAGGCCTTATTTCAAAGCCTTGACATCCTCCCTTTCGGAGTGTGGGGCACAGGAATGCAGCCTGCTTGTAACTCCCTTATCTTTCCAGCCTGCACCAGCTCTGGGGCCCTTTCTTACTGAACTAGGAGTGCGGCCTAAGGCTTCAGCAAATTTAGCTACTCATGAAGCAAGTTTTATCTAAGTGGCTACCTCTAGACCACTTCAGACTTAATGTTAGAAGTTATCCTAATCTACCTAGTTCACGCATTCCTTCTGAGCTTCCCAGGGTTGTCTTGTAACAATTCCCCCCTTTGAGACTTATATGATCATTTTCATATTAGTCTCACTCTTTTAAAATCTTTCCCATATTAATTTTGTACAACATCTACAAATGCATTGAATCACTACATAAACGCATACAAAAACTACTAACACCATTCCCAAAATTGTTAAACACTTTTTAACCCATGAGCTCACGTCAGGGAACCAGGAAGTCAACCATTTCCATGTTTCTTCAAATCCAAAAGAGGTATCCTCTTTCTGAACCCCATGTAAGATTTCAGTCTGCTTCCAGATTTCATTTAGATCGGTAGAAATTCTCCCGCTTTGATCCACATATACACAGCAACTAGTATTTATTACTGTACATACTCCTCCCTGAGATGCCAATAACATCTCTAGAGCCATCCTGTTTTGGGTAGTTATTTTCGCAATTTCTGAAACCTCCTCTTGTAAAGCTGCAGTGGCATCAGAGGTTTTATTCCCTATTTTTTTCAATAACTGCTGAAATATTTACTATTGCTTTTTCAAGTTCACTCACTCCCAGTTGTGGAAAGAGCCACCTTACGAATGACTGCAACCTAGCAGGTCGATCTATTAAAGGATTATTGACCCTCTTTTGTCTCCTTATGAATGTTCTTAGCCAGGATTTTTGGTATTTATTACTCAATTCTTTTCTTATAGTAACATTAGGGATTATTGCCCCTAAAGTACATGTCCCTGACCAATTAGGAGGTAGCACTTTTCGTGCCTTGTTTCCACACAACCAATACCATCCACTACCTTTTGGAACACGCCACCCATTTAGTTCCTTACTTGGCCACTTATAACCTATTCAGGTATCCGAGAGCAATCTTTATAACCTCCTACCTTAATGGCTCCAGTACAGTTGATCGGTTGCTTTCCATAAAGTATAGTTTTCTCCCACCATTTATTACTATTATTACATCTTTGGATACATTGATAATAATCTCCTGTCATCCTCTGGACTTCCCATTCCTGTTTGGTTGTTTCATAGGCACTCCAATTAGTGGGAAGCCCTTGTTGGAAAGTTCAGGGAAGTGGGTACACACCCAGCAATCCCTCTGGTTAACTATCTTCATAGATTTCGTAATTACTTCCAAATGGAGATTGTGACTCCAAAATCCTTCCTGATTCCCTTTAATTGTTTGGCTCAGGTAACCTAGAAAAACTAACCACCACATTTCTCCCCTGGTTGTTAAGGAGAACATCATTTTTACACAGATACCGTAACAACAATATTAACCCTATTCCTAACAATCAGATTAAAGCATTTTTTCCCTGAATACAATCTAAATTTAAAACCGATTCGCTTCTAATACATCTCATATATCTTTATATATTTTTAACTTTAGAGGTTGAACTTGTTCAGCTTTCCACGTCTCTCGAGGTACTGCTTTCACTCGGGTGTAATCTAAAAGTATAACTGGATGTACCTACGGAGAGAAGAACCTTTGCCATAGACAAGAGATAATCACTTAAAATTTGATCACCCTTAACGTGCATTTGAATTTCATTTCCAGTTAAATTTACAGTGTAAGGTTTGCCATACAGAATCTCAAATGGACTAACTTTCTCCCTAACCCTTGGGGTTATTCTGGTTCTTAATAATGCCAGAGGTAAAACATCAGTCCATTTCATCTGAGTCTCCTGACACAATTTTCCTACCTGTCTCTTAATTGTTTGATTCATTCTTTCCACTTTTCCACTGGATTGTGGCCTCCAGGGGGTATGTAAGTCCCATTTAATTTGTAGTATTTTTGAGATTTGTTGTACTATTTCTGCTATAAAATGAGGTCCCCTATCTGAAGAAAACCCTTCTGGTACCCTAAATCTTGGTATGATTTCTTTTAATAACATTTTCACTACCTCCCCTGCTTTAGTGGTACGACACGGGAAAGCCTCAGGCCATCCTGAAAAGGTGTCAACAATTACCAACAAATATTTATATCCATTACATCTTGGTAATTCAGAAAAATCAATTTGCCAGTAATCCCCAGGCATGAAGCCCCTTTTTACTTCCCCTGGGGGGGGCTTCTTCTGAATCCTGGGATTATTTCTAAGACAGATTTCACATTTTTGTGTAATACCCTTTGCAATTATTAACATACTAACTCCCACAGCAAATCTTTTAACTGTTTCAACCAATGCCTCAGCTCCCATGTGGGTACTACCATGTATTTGCTTCATCAGCTTCTTCATTATCGGCAAAGTTACCACACACTGTCCAGTAGATGTCACCCACCATCCTTCAGGAGTTTTTATGCATTTCAGTATTTCTGCTAATTTATTTTCTTTTTCAGTGTATACTGGAATTTCCATTTTTAACATTCTCTCTGGAACTAATGCTGCCACTGACATGGATAATTTTGCAGCCTCATCGGCCTGTTACGGAAATTAGGCTTGTCGGCCACCATAACAGAGTTCGACCCTAGGTTCCCCCAAGTAAAGTTCAGAGCCAAATCAAAACAAAGTAAATTTTAATCACACGCGTGCCATAATTACAGCTCGAGCTGGGTGCCTCCGAAGAGGGACCCTAACATAAACAAATCCTGGGTAATTATAGTCTTTTCGACTTCCATTTCCCACCCCTCACGCGATAGTTAGACCAATAGTAATTTTTTGGTCTGGGGTCTCCTGCTCCTCATTGGGTCTCATCGTCTTTCTGAGGCAAGCTGGTTTTCTCCTTATTCTTGTTTTTTTGCAGTCTCTGATGACGGTTGTACTTCTGTTTTTGTTGGGTCTGGCGGTTGCCTCCCAAGGTCTTATTTTCCCCCATTGTTTTGGCGTCTTCCCTCTCGGAGTCGGTGACACAGGTGCGCAGACTGCGTGTGGCTCCCTTATCTTCCCAGCCTGAACGAGCTCTGAGGCACTATTTTTTATTAAACTAAGTAAAGATTCGTTACTTTTCCCACGCACGGCCTAAGGCTTCAGCAAATCTAGCCACTCATGCTAAGCAAGTTTTATGTAAGTTGTGCTAAGCAGCCATTTCTAGACAGTTTCAATTCACTATTCTTTAACAGTTTCCCCCCTTTGTTTTTATGAAGCATCCCTGCTAATATTTTAAACAGAGTTCTCGAAGTCTTTCGAGGCATACTATCACTTTCCATACTCTTATATATAATATGATCGTAAGCAATAGGCATAACACAGTTAAACTGAACACAACTACTACCGGGTGCAATACATGATTATAAATCCCTGTTGTGGTTGGTGACCACCCTAGAAGAGTTTCCCAGCCATGATGTTCTCCATCCCTTTTTACCCTTTCTAAGATATGATGTATCTCTTTTGCATCATGGTGAACAGTGATTAGAGTTTTCTGTCCACTGTTCCGGATGCGCTCTAGCAGTTGATGCAAATCATCATGTTGCAGTAGTTTCCTTACCAGGGTGAGATTCATCCCAATGGGAGTAGGTAGTAAATTTTGAATTAATGTATAATTAGATTGTAACAATTGATAAGACGTGATAGGAGCTGAATAATTGAAATCACATCCCATGATTTTGGTAAAGCTACAAATACAAATATTTCAATGATTACTCATATCTACTACAATGCCATCTATAACTATAAGACTACAAAAGGTTCTCATACGTACACACCCTCTCCCAATATATACAAGTATAGTTGCAGGTGTTTCATCAGGGTGTATTTCAAAGTGACAAACATTTTGCTCAGTGTCAAGACAAATGTCTTGGGCTTTGATGGTATTACTTTCACAAATAAACCCTTGCTGTTCCTGTACAATACATGCGCTAACGTCCACAGTTTGCCATTTATTTCCATTTCGTTGGGCCCATACTCTGTGTTCCAATGGATAGAGTATAGCTCCATTGTGATTTAATCCTAACGCAATGATTGGATATATTGTATATGTTGGAGCATTACGTATTGTTGAAACAAAGGCTGTGGCCTCAGTGTTGATAGGATCATAAGTAAAATTGACCAGATACCACCAGGATTGGAATTCCTTTTCAAATTCGGTCACATTATCCCAAATTACCTTTCGAATTTCAGTGGGTAAAGTGCCTTCTTCCCCTCCCTTATAATCGCTGCTGCCATAGATTGCATCCACAGTTGAGCTTGGATGCAACTGAGGGCCAGGGAAATATTAATTTGGGCTTCCCCAAGTGCATCCACTATCAAGTGGTGATCTTTTTCATTCATTTTTTCCCATTGAGGTAATATCTCGGATGAAAGCCATTGGTTAGTTCCTAATGCTAATAGAGAAGACCTCAATGGATGTTTTAATCTGTATAAGTCACTTGTTGTTGTGCTCAGTTTATTTACGAGTACTTCAGCATCTATACTGTTTAGGACTCCCAATCCTGTTCCTATGATACCGGTCACATCTCTCCTTGTTCATTTTGGAGAGGTGAGGGTTCGCCTATGTAACCACGCCGTCCATCCCACATAGGACGTACCTAAGAATGGTGAACAGGTCGGTTTGATTGTAGAGATATAATTTGCATTAATAGCTCTACTCGTTTGAGAGACCATGATGGATTAAATAACACTCGTTGTTGGCCTGTATTTCTAATCACATACGGTCCAATTTCAAAGATTTGTGGGGATAAGGTTTTCTTACTCTTCATGGTAACAGAGTTATTTATATTGGTGGAAATAATTGTAGTCAGGGTAGGTATTGCTGTACTGGGCTCAATAATGTCTATTTTAAATTTAAATGACAGTCCCACATTGTGGTGAGCCCACAGGCAAACTATAACAACAGGTTGTTCTAAGGTAAAATTGTACCAACAATCCAGTTTTTCACTGGCACAAATTTTCCTTTCTTTTTCATTTGATTTGATTTTAGTGAGAGAGATTTGAGTTGCCTTCTCATGGGTGGACCCGTTGATCACTCGACACCCTATCTTTATTTCCTTTCCTGTCCTTCCCAGGAGTTGGGGAAGTTGGTTAGTATTATCCCAGCTCCATTCATTTTCTGAGTATACCTCAGTTCCATGCATGACCAGGGCTGAGAGGTTTAAGTTTTTATCAGAACTTAATCCCATACTTCCGGTATACTTAACACGGGCCTGGGACCATGGCCACTCTAAGGTTCTTTGACCACAGCTTAGGGAAAGTAGCATTGCCAGGGTTTGAAACAGCAGGGTGCAGTAAAGGGAAAGAGATTTGTGTTAGTGAGGCGAGTCCGAACAGACTACCCTGGGGAAGTCGTGTATCCCATCGAGCTTTACGTGGTTGTTTTCACTGTTCTGCTGCAACCTCTGCTGTGTTTGCTTCTTGGACTGTCACTCGTTTCACGTGAGAGTGGTGAATCCAATTCTCTTTTCCTAGAATTTTAACAGCGCAGTAAGAACTTAACAATACAGTATAGGGTCCTTCCCATTTTGGTTCTAGTTTTGTTTTTTGCGAGAATACCTTTATCAACACTTTATCTCCAGGCTGTATAGCATGTGCCTGAATGTCTGATGGCACTGGCTGAAACCACTGAGCCTGATTTTGCAAGGCCTTAAACCGTTCTTGTAAGGCTAGTACCTATTGTGTTACTCGTTCATCTCCGTCTAATAGGCTGGTCTTAGCAGGGATATAAGTCCCTGGTATCGCTAAATGTCTCCCAAAAAGAATTTCTGCTGGTGGTAGTCCTATGGGTTGCCGTGGAGAATTTCGAACATCCCACAGAGCTAAGTTTAATGCCTCTGGCCATTTTAGGCTAGCATGTGTGCATATTCTTGCTATTTTCTCTTTTAATGTTCTATTCATTCTTTCTACTTGTCCTGAAGATTGTGGGTGATAAGGAGCATGTAGGTTTCTTTTTATTCCTAACGATTTACATAACTGATTGATTATGCTTGCTGTAAAATGGGCACCCCTGTCTGAATCAATGGCTTCTGGGACCCCATACCTGGGTATGATTTCCTTCAGTAAGGCTTTTACCACTCCCCCTGTGTCAGCCTTTCTTGTTGGAAAAGCTTCTACCCAGCCTGATAACTGATCTACTATCACTAACAAGTGTTTGTATCCATAGACAGATGGCATATCTGCATAAGCTATTTGCAGCTTCTGGAAAGGGAAGTAAGCCCATGGTCGTCCCCCCCAAATCTGAGCTTGGCTTGTTATTTGAAAACTTCTGGCAGGTCGGGCAGCTATTTGTTATTCTTCTAGCAGCTGCATAAATTCCTGGAGCAGCCCATACTTTCTGTACCTGTTTAGCTATTCCCTCGGCTCCCCCATGAGCTTTATCGTGAAACCACCTAGCTATAGTAATTCAATATTTTTTTGGTAGAATTGGTTTTTCCCCAATTGTCCATATTCCATCACCATTTTGTTTTGCTTCCCACTGTTCCCATTGTTTTTTCTCTTCCACTGAGCAGTCTTTTTCATACATAGTTTTGGGGTCTATTAGGTTTGGCCACTCACTCTGGTCCATCCTTGGAACTGCCCCCATACAGTCTCTCAGAGGTTGTTGAGCTGCAGCCCTCGCAGCAGCGTTGGCTAGAGCATTTCCTCTGCTAATTTCTGTAGTGTCTTTAGTATGGGCTGGGCAGTGTATTACCGCAATTTCTTTGGGCAGTTGAACTGCTTCAAGCAAATTACGTATTTCTTCTCCATTAGCTGATTTCTTTCCTGATGACGACAAGAATCCTCGTTCTTTCCATAACATCCCTGTTGCATGACACACTCCAAATGCATATTTAGAGTCGGTATAGATATTTACCCGCAAGCTCTTACCTATTTTTTGCTGCTTGGGTCAATGCTATTAATTCTGCTCCTTGAGCACTTACTGATGGAGACAAAGGATTGGCCTCGAGCACCTCAAAGACGTTAGTGACAGCATAGCCGGAGTGACGTCTTCCGTCCAAATAATAGGATGACCCATCTGTAAACAGAACTAAGTCCGGGTTCTCCAAAGGTTCATCTTTAAGGTCCTCCCGGGGCTTGCTCGAGCTGACGACCACCTGCTCACAGGAATGATGTGGCTCTCCGTCCTCCGGTTGAGGCAATAGCGTTGCTGGATTCAAAATATTGCATCTTTTGAAAGTCACATTATCTGCATGCAGTATTATCAGTTCATAGCGGTGAGCTCTCTGTGGGGATAGTGCTTGAGTCGCATATTGCTTCATTAACAGTTCTACTTCATGTGGCACATACACAGTCAATGAATGACCCAAAACCACAGGTCGTGTTTTTTTCAATAAGAGCTGCAGTAGCTGCTGTTGCTCTGATGCATCCTGGAGTGCCTTTAGCTACCTCATCTAGTTGCGTGGAGTAATAGGCCACTGGTCTACGGTGAGGGCCTAGTTTTTGGGTGAGTACCCCACTTGCTACTCCCTGTCGCTCATGGACAAATAATTCAAATAGTTTGCTATAATCTGGTAACCCGAGAGCAGGGGCTGAAACCAACGCTTTTTTCACAGATGTAAAAGCTTTCTCCCTTTCTGGGCCCCAGGCCAAAGGCTCTATTTCCTCCTTTTTTGTTGCCTGTACCAGAGGCTTAGTAAATTCTGCTAACCCCGGAATCCACGGTCGGCAGAATCCTACAGCTCCTAAAAATCCCCTAAGCTGTTTTTTTGTTACAGGACGAGGCATATCAAGAATTGTCTTTACTCGTTCTGGATCAACTAACCTGTGTCCTTCTCTTAAGATAAAACCCAAATATTTTACCTCTCTTTGACACAGCTGGAGTTTAGACAGAGATGCTCGATGCCCTTTTTCTGCAAGAGCGTTACACAGAGAAACAGTATCTTTCAAACATGTCTCATAATCTTTACTTGCTAATAACAAATCATCTACATATTGTATTAATGCAGAATGTCCTGGAAGTTCGATATCTGAGAGGTCATTTTTAAGTATACGCGAAAAAACAGTCGGAGACCCAGTAAATCCCTGTGGCAGCCTTGTCCAAGTTAATTGTTGTCCCTTCCAAGTGAAAGCAAAGAGATCTTGGCTATCTTCAGCTATCGGTATACTAAAAAAGGCTGCTGTTAGGTCAATCACAGTAAAATAAGTTGCCCAGTGGGGTATCTGTAGTAAAATGGTTGATGGGTCGGGGACTACTGGATGTGGAGCAACTACATGTTGGTTTATAGCCCTTAAGTCTTGTACAAAGCGATACTCTGGATCACCATCAGCATCTTGCCTGTTCTTTTTAACTGGCAGAATTGGGGTGTTATATGGGGATTCACAGACTCTAAGGATACCCATTTTCAGATAATGATCAGTTTGTTTTTGGATACTCTTCTCTGCTTCCTTTGGGATAGGATATTGTTTAACTGCAGGAGGCAATCCCCCCTTTGTTTTTATCGAGACTGGACCGGCTGATTTCAGTAGTCCCACATCCATTCCTGAAGAGCTCCATAATTTTTTAGAAACTGATTCTAAACCTGTTGGAATTTGCAGATTAGTTGACTCTGGTTCTGGTGTCTTAGCCAGAACACATGAACCCATAATTATTAGCTTTATCCCTTCCGGCTGTAAGCAGATCTGAGTATCCAAGGCTTGCAGGAGATCTCTCCCCAAAAGGCATATAGGTGCGTCTGTGGAAATTATAAAATGTCCCCACACTGTTTTACCCTCAATAGTGAGTAATAAGGGCTTAGATAACATTCATTCGCCCTTTCCCATCACTCCTTGCATCGCTATTTTATCTGATGATTTGCATCCTTTAGGCTCAAAATTTAAAAGGGAAAGGGTGGCTCCAGTATCCACTAGAAAGGGAACTTCTAAACCTTCAGTATTGCCATTACGTGACCCTCAAAATCCAAAACTACATCCCATAAATTTACTCCAATTTCCACAGTATTTTCTGAGTCTCCTGTTTCCTCTCATTGTGGATTGACTGGGAATCGCCTGGTCTCCTCCTTAGTGTTTGATTGTCTCATGCCGGTTCCTCTGTTCCTAACTACACGGGGCCTCACTGGGCACTCCTGCTGCCAGTGTCCTTGTTCCCCACAATAATAACAAACATCATTAACTCCTGACTGTACAGCACGTTCACTTTGGTTCCATCTATCTCTCCTGGCTCTTTCACCTCCCCTCCCCCTGGGTCCTCTAAATCCATCTCTTAACACAGCTGCTAACACACTAACTTCCTCTTTTTTTTGCTGTCTCTTTTCTTTTGCCCTCTCCTCCTCTCGACTATTATACACAAATGTGGCTAAACGTATTATTTCATCCATTCGCTTTCCTGGCCAGTCAGGAACATGTTTGGAAAACTACTTTCTAATGTCCGGGGCTGCTTGGTCTACAAATGTGGAAATCATTAGCGGCCTGTTAGCCTCGGCTTCTGGGTCTAGTCCTCCCCCATACATTCTGACTTGCTTAATTAGCCTAGCAAAGAAAGCCGAGGGGTGTTCCTCTGCCTGTTGCTGACACTCCCTTACTTGCAGTCTTTTGTCCTGCCAAACGTATAGCTTCTTCTAAGCCCTCTCTGGCTAATTGCAACTGCCTGTAATCTGCATCTACATTATGATTCCATCCGGGGTCCACAGCTGGCCAGGCTGTTTGAGCAGCCCCAACACACCCCTCTCTGCTGCCCAACGGTGGTTTGCATCCAAAATTGAGCACCTTTCATCTGGAGTGAACACAGATTCAAGGAGCATTTGTACATCTCCCCAGGTAGGGTCATACGCCTGCATAATTCCCCTTATGATTTGTAACACTCTTTCTGGATCATCCCTAAGTCTGGGGAGCCGTTGACTCCATATAATTAAATCTTGGGGTCTCCAGGGTCGGTAAACTCGTGTAGTGGCGACCCGAGGTACCCCTTCCAGACCGGGTGGGGGCACTCCTGGCACAGGAAGGCCTTCCAGAGGAGCTTGAAAGGCGGGGGCGGAAGGCAAGCGGGGGTGTAGGGAAGCTGAAGCAGAGGGTAGCGCATAGGGTGGAATAGTTTCCACAAGCGTTTCAGCAGCTGCGGTACTTACAGCATTCTGAGGAAAGAGTCTCTCTTTCCTAGGCGCCTCTTTTCATCTAGCAAATGCCCAGTTGTCCCATACATACCAGTAATCCATTTGTCTGGGGAACCTATTCTGCAAATGATGACGCAGGAAAGTTAGTTCCTGGTAACTGAAGGACCCCTGGGGTGGCCATCGCTCTGCCAGATTACCTTCCTTAGTCAGGAACGGCCAATCCTCCTGACATAGTTGGACTAACCTTTTTCTCCCTAAATTTTTGGTACCATCAATCTTACTCCAGTTTACCAAAATTTCGGCTAAGGGCGTCCCCTTTTCTATGCCGAAATTATTTCCCATATTGAGTTCCTGAAAAGTGCGTCTTAAGCAAATCAGGCAGTGCACTTCCTTCCCGGTAACACCAGTCCCTGTAGCTGGTGTGATCACACACACTATTTCTCTCCCTCTCTTTCTCTCGCTCTCTGGGAACTGCACTCACACCACCCGCGTCTTTAACTGCTAGGACTGCTGTCCCTTCGCAGCAGGCGGCTTCTCAGCTGACGGGTGCCCCAATCGGTTCCCAGGCTACACGCACTCACACACACACACACACACACACACAAACACACAGTGCTGTTTACACTCACACCAGTCACGGTGACTCTAGATTTCGGTCTTACAGTTTTGCAGTGCGCCTTATGCTGATCAGGCTGCACAACCCTCCTCCGGCCGGACCGAGCTGGGACTTAAAACCCACTCTAACCCTGGGGATGGGACTCCTACCTGTCCCCCTGGTATGCCTTACAGTGGCCAGCCCGCGTACCCCCCACACACACCTGGTACGCCTTACGGTGATCAGTCCGCGTACCCTTTCAGTGCACTGTTACCAGACCAGAATTTAGAATTTAGGCGGGAGTTTAAGACTCACCTTCTCGGTGCCTCTCGTTGCCAAAGATCCCAGGTGAACTCACCCGATGGCGCCAGATGATTGTTTGGAGATGAGAGGCCCCAACAGTGGTCGCCTAGGGTCCCATCTGGGGTGCCAAACTGTTATGGAAATTAGGCCTGTCGGCCACCATAACAGGGCTCGACCCTAGGTTCCCCCAAGTAAAGTTCAGAGCCAAATCAAAACAAATCAGATAATTTTAATCACGCGCGTACCGTAATTACAGCTCGAGCTGGGTGCCTCCGAAGAGGGACCCTAACATAAACAAATCCTGGGTAATTATAGTCTTTTCGACTTCCATTTCCCACCCCTCACGCGATAGTTAGACCAATAGTAATTTTTTGGTCTGGGGTCTCCTGCTCCTCATTGGGTCTCATCATCTTTCTGAGGCAAGCTGGTTTTCTCCTTTTTTTTGTTTTTTTGCAGTCTCTGATGATGGTTGTACCTCTGTTTTTGTTGGGTCTGGCGGCTGTTTCCCAAGGTCTTATTTTCCCAATTGTTTTGGCGTCTTCCCTCTTGGAGTCGGTGACACAGGAGCGCAGACTGCGTGTGGCTTCCTTATTTTCCCAGCCTGAATGAGCTCTGAGGCACTATTTTTTATTAAACTAGGTAAAGATTCGTTACTTTTCCCACATGCAGCCTAAGGCTTCAGCAAATCTAGCCACTCATGCTAAGCAAGTTTTATGTAAGTTGTGCTAAGCAGCTATTTCTAGACAGTTTCAATTCACTATTCTTTAACACTCACAAACACAGCCAGCAGCCAGGGGCCTCTCTCTCGCCTATGAGGCACTGAGGCTGCTGTGACCTCACAAGCCCACCCAGCAGTCATTGGCCTCAAACTGGCCTATCAGGCACTGAGGCTGCTGTGACCTCACAAGCACGGCCAGCAGGCATGGGCATCCAACTGCCCTATAAGACACTGAGGCTGCTGTGACGTCACAAGCAAAGCCAGCAGCTGTGGGTCTGCCACTGGCCTGTCAGGCAATAGGACTGCTGTGACCTGACAAGCACAGCCAGCAGCTATGGGCCTGCCACTGGCCTATAGGGCACTGAGGCTGCTGTGACCTCACAAGCACAGCGAGGAGCCAGAGGCCTGCCATTGCCCTATAAGGTACAGAGACAAATGTGACCTCAAAAGGCAGCCAGCAGACGGGGCCTCCCACGGGCCTATCAGGAAATAGGACTGCTGTGACCTCACAAGCACAGCCAGCAGCTATGGGCCTGCCACTGGCCTATGAGGCACTGAGGCTTCTCTGACCTCACAAGCACAACCAGCAGCTATGGACCTCGCACTGGCTATCAGGCACTCATACTGCTGTGACCTCACAAGCACAGCCAGCAGCCATGGGCCTGCCCCTGGTGTATGAGGAACTAGGACTCCTGTGCCTTCACAAGCACAGGCAGCAGCTGTGGGCCTGCCACTGAACTGTGAAGCACGGAGACAAACATGGCCTCACAAGCACAACCAGCAGCCAGGGGCCTGCCACTGCCCTATGAGACACTGAGGCTGCTGTGACCTCACAAGCAAAGCCAGCAGCCAGGGGACTCCCTTTGGCCTATGAGGCACTGATGCTGCTATGACCTCACAAGGACAGCCAACAGCCAGGAGCCATCCCACTGGCCTATGAGGCTATAGGACTGCTGTGACCTCACAAGCACAGCCAGCAGCTATGGGCCTGCCAGTGACCTATCAGACACGTGTCGCGGCCCGAAAGGAGTCGTTCAGGACGACCTCCCTCCCCTTAGGACCAACGACCAAGTTCGTGATGCCCTTGCACTCAATTAAGGTGAAAACGACACCAGCCAACCAGTTTAAGATTTATTAAGGCAAAATGGAATCAACTAACGAGACATGTCCCGCGTCACACGTTTAGGGAAAAAGAGAGGAAAAGGGGAAGAGAGAGAGAGAAAGATATCACCACCCGTGGATCCAGCGGCGTCCCGTTGGTCCTCTTCTTTTGGGAGTCCTTGCGGCGGGGCGGGGGGGCAGAGGGGGGAAGCTCCCGTCTGGTTCCGCTGACTCTGCTCGAGTTCTTCAGTCGTCGCAAGCAAGCCCCCCCATTCACACAGTCTGCAGTTTTTATAGGTTCTTGCCCGGCCTCTGGGAGGTGCTTCCTCGCTTCCCATGCAGATTAACCGTCATGCGCAGTCCGCCCTCTCGGAACCTTCCAGAAATGGGCTGGGGTATCTGGGGGTCTCCTGCTCATGCGCAGATGGCAAATGAGTACGTGCGGTTCGTGCCCTAGAGACGACCTTCTGCCCTTTTCGCACCCTTTTTACCCCGTGCAGGTGCACGAGGTTGTTTACTTCGCAGACGGCTCCCGGGGGCGCCAGCGCGGCATTGCCCGACACACCTTGGCAGCGGCAGCTTTGCAGCAGCAGCAGCAATGTCAAGACAAAACCGCATTTAGTACCGGTCCTCTACACCACCCCGTGTCTCAACATTGCAGCTTGGCAGCAGGAGAGAGAGAGAGAGAAAGCAAGCAAGCAAGCAAGGAAGGAAAGGAGAGAGAATTAGGGACGGGGGGGGGAAGTCGTGGGAACAACATGGGTTTGGGTAAAAAATAAAGTGCTTAACAGTGATTAAACAGAGGTCTTGCTCAATGCAAGCTTATTCTTTAACAACTTCAACAACATTTAACTTTACAAAACAGACATCAAAACTGAGTTAATGAGGTAGGATTGTTACAATAGGCATAAAACAGCTGGCAAATGCGCTGTGGATGTCAATATGCAATTTCCTCCTTCAGGAGAAACTGGGAAATGATGGGTACTGTGGTTGGCCACGGCCAATGGATGGCACGGATTTTCTTTATGCCGTCCGGCAAGGTGGTAGGAACAAATTGCATATTTGACACAACATGTCCGATTAATTGAACAAAGCAAGGAATTATACAAGAACATTAAGGCGGCAACTGCACCTAACAAATACAATATTAACTGTTTCACCCACGGTGCCCCCAGTAACCAGGACTACAAATCGCCACTCCAGCCATTCCAGGTTTGGACGAGGACGTGGGCTATTTTTCTGATATCTTTGGTTAACTGGAGAACTACTTCGCCTACATCATCTATTTCCAAACAACAGTTAGGAATATTTAATTTCCCACACACTTCTCCCTCTTCAGCTAACAGGTAATCTAAAAACCATGTGGTGCTGAAGGATTGCCGTGCGCATCTGTTGGGATTGCCAAGTTAGAAGATCTATCGTGTCAGCGGTTTTGTTGGTAATAATTTCTAGAGCTGCTTGTAGTCTGATTATTTCCCCATTTTTGCGTCCCGCCCAAATTTCCCTTAATGGATCGCGTCTTACAGGCAACACTTCTGTCTCCAAGGTTATCATATACCTTTATGCCTAACCGAGGTCCACTTGTTTCTGGCAAAAGGAAAAACAAAGGTCTGATAATCCCTATATAACAAATTCCCAACCACCCCGTGGGTAAAAATGTATATGCTGTGTGCCTGCATATCCAGTAATGCCCCTTCTTAGCTCCAATGCCCTGAGCAAATGGCCCGTTTATCCCTGGTGGGAATTGAAAGTAAGTTGCATCTCTGTTGCCCAGAGGGCTGAAGAAGGTGGTTGCCCCATCACCTATTCGGCCGGCACAATACCAAGCCCCAGAAGTGTATTCTGGTGGTAGGTTTGCCATAGCACATATAAGCACATTAAGACAAGAAGTATCTTTCCAACACAGGTTAAGAATGCCATTCTTGGCTGTTGTGTTTTCAACAATAAAGCTAATTATGATCGCAGCACACAATTACAAAAAATGATAAAAATAACTGTTATAACTACCACAGGTAGTATCGTTGAGGACACTCAAGCTCAACATAAGACAAGTCTTCTTCCCCAGTGTCCTCTTCCTTTTACATTGTTGACCTAAAAGGAAGGGAGGATCCACCTGGTATGGATTCTATGATCTTTCCCATGGGCATCAGTAGCTACCCATGCATACAGATTTTTTGAAGCTTTTAGTACTAGAGGTATTTGTCCCACAGTGGGTAAGTCCACTAGAACCGGTTGTCCCGGGTAATACAAGGGATTCCTCGGTTTCTTATTCTCCCCAGTCCGAGGTAAGAGGGATGGAGGATTAGGGCAAAAAGCAGCGAGTCTGGGGCAGCCATTTACTCCCCATCGTCCATTGACTTTAGTTACTGCATCAGATATTCGTCGCGCCCATCCGGGATTGTGCGGTCTCAGGGTTCGTTTTAAGAGTCCTGGGGTGCAGACGGGGTCTTGGGATAAGGGAGGAGGAACTTTGGGGTTTGAGGAAGATGGGGTTCCCCTTATCCTGTCCCAACTTCTTACCAAACCTTCCAGGTTGGGAGTTGGTAACCTATCCATGACTTCTCTGGGAATTCCCTTTGAAATGCCTTCTGCCCATAATAATTGTCTCCTGCTATCCAACACCCGTACCGGTTTCCCAGGATGTGGGTGTTGCAGGGATTTATATTGCCTCCCACTTTCCTCAACTCTTCTTATTTCTGCTTTATGCTTTGTTTCCCCCTGGCCAGTGAATCCCATACGCCTTCCGTAATTAATTAGCTCCTGTGCCACCTCCCCCCAAGTCATGTCGGGGGGGCCTCCCCTTCGTCTCGGTCGGGGAGTTCGTAATCGGTCTTGCAGCTGAACAGCATATAGTTTTAAAGCATCAGGAAGTCCCCTGATCAGAGGATGTAACCTCTCGGGGTCAGCCACACACTGCATGGGGGAGGGCTGCTGCAGAAGCAGCAAACGGTCATGCATCAATTGGAGGCAAGCAGTTTTCTGCACGCTTTCCAGAATGTGGCCCGCTGTGGGTGTTTTAATAGAAAAAGGGTCTCCTCTTTCCATTGGTCTAATCCTCCTGCCCAGTAGGCTACCCTCTGGGTCAAGGACCATGGTTCCCTGTTATCATTTGTGGTTAGAAAGACTCTGGGTCCCCAATATCCTCTAGCTTCATCTTCGCTCAGCAGAATGCGATCCCCCCCGGTGAGGGAGACTCTCCACACATACTCAGTTTCAGTTTCCCGGGAGCCCCGGGAGTATTTTTCCGAAGTCCTGAGGGGAATAGGGGATCATACGCGTGGTACGTCGTTGAATACCCCCCTGACCATTGTCAGTGGTTTCCGTTTTAATCAAGGGTCTCATTACTACGTTCCCATCTCCAGGATAAAAGGAGTTCCTGCTGTCTTCTAATTCTTTAATTGGATATATGGATTTTAGATCAGATGCCTGTTTTCCGTCTAGTTCGGCCACATTCGAGAATCCCGGTTCACTATCATCAACCCCCCGCCTGTTTTCTTCCAATTCAGACCGCAGGATTCTCTCTCGGTCTAGTGAGTCCGATAAGATTATGTGAAGCCGCTGAGTATGGTTGCGCTCCGCAGTGAGTTGACTTTGCAAGTTTCTTACCTGTTCTTGCAAAGACTCAACTGTCTCTTTGGCTCGACTCCGGGAGTCTTGCAAGAACTCGATTGTCTCTTTGGCTTGACTCTGGGAGTTTCTTATGTGTTCTCCCAAGGACTCAATGGTCTTTTTATTACCTTGCCTCCCCCACCGGGCAGCAATTAGTGCCGCCCCTAAAACACCACAAACTGTTGCCTGAGCCATGCCAAGAGAGAGCAGGGCTTTATAGCCCTTCAGATTCTCAAAAGAGGATTATCCTTCATTGTCAGATCCTCTGTACTACAAATTATTCACAAGCACAGCACACTGTCACGGGCCTGCCACTGCCATAAAGGGCACGGAGGCTGCTGTGACCTCACAAGCACAGCCAGCAGCCAGGGGCCTGCCATTGGCCTGTGAAGCACTGAGGCTGCAGTGACCTCACAAATACAGCGAGGAGCAAGAGGCCTGCCATTGCCCTATAAGGTACAGAGACAAATGTGACCTCAAAAGGCAGCCAGCAGACAGAGGCCTGCCACGGGCCTATCAGGAAATAGGACTGCTGTGACCTTACAAGCACAGCCAGCAGCTATGGGCCTGCCACTGGCCTATGAGGCACTGAGGCTGCTATGACCTCAACAAGCACAGTCAGCAGCCAGGGGCCTGCTGCTGGCCTCTCAGGCTGTAGGAGTGTTGTGACCTGACAAGCACAGCCAGCAGCTATGGGCCTGCCACTGTCCAAACAGGCACTGAGGCTGCTTTGACCTAACCAGCACGCCAAGCAGCCATTGGCCTCCCTCTGGCCTACAGGAAAAGGAGGCTGCTGTGACCTCACAAGCACAGCCAGCAGCCATTGGCCTTCCACTGCCCGATGAGGCTCTGACCTCACAAGCAGAGTGCACTGTCACGGGGCTGACACTGCCAGAAAGGGCACGGAGGCTGATTTGACCTCACAAGCACAGCCAGCAGCCAGGGGCCTGCCACTGCCCTATAAGACACTGAGGCTGCTGTGACCTCACAAGCAAAGCCAGCAGCTGTGGGTCTGCCACTGGACTGTCAGGCTGTAGGAGTGTTGTGACCTCACAAGCACAGCGAGTAGCCAGGGGCCTGCTAGTGGCCTGTGAAGCCCTGCGGCTGCTGTGACCTCCCAAGCACAGCCAGCAGCTAGGGGCCTGCCACTGCCCTATAGGGCACTGAGGCTGCTGTGACCTCACAAGCACAGCCAACAGCCAAGGGCCTGCCACTAGCCTATACAGCCCGGAGGCTGATTTGACCTCACAAGCACGGGCAGCAGCCATTGGCCTCCAACTGCCCAGTCAGGTGCTGGCGCTGCTGTCAACTCAGAAGCACAATAAACAGTCAGGGGCCTGCCACTGCCCTCAAGGGCATGGAGGCTGCTGTGACCTCACAAGCCCAGGTAGCAGCTATGGGCCTGCCACTGCCCTATAGGGCACTGAGGCTTCTCTGACCTCATAAGCCCACCCAGCAGTCATTGGCCTCGAACTGGCCTATCAGGCAACAGGACTGCTGTGACCTCACAAGCACAGCCAGCAGGCATGGGCTTCCAACTGCCCTATGAGGCCCCGAGACAAACGTGACCTCATAACGCAGCCAGCAGGCGTGGAGCTGTCACTGGCCTATCAGGCACTGGTACTTCCGTGACATCACAAGTACAGCCAGCAGCCAAACAAGAATAAGGAGAAATCCAGCTTGCCTCAGAAAGACGATGAGACCCAATGAGGAGCAGGAGACCCCAGACCAAAACATTACTATTGGTCTAACTATCACGTGAGGGTGGGAAATGGAAGTCGAAAAGACTATAATTACCCAGAATTTGTTTATGTTGGGGTCCCTCTTCGGAGGCACCCAGCTCGAGCTGTAATTACGGCATGCGCATTATTAAAATTATCTAATTTGTTTTGATTTGACTCTGAACTTTTCTGCGGGAACCTAGGGTCGAGCCCTGTTATGGTGGCCGACAAGCCTATTTTCCATAATAGTTTGGCACCCCAGATGGGACCCTAGGCGACGACTGTCGGGCTTCTCATCTCCAAACGATCATCTGGCACCATCGGGTGAGTTCACCTGGGATCTTTGGCAACGAGAGGCACCGAGAAGGTGAGTCTTAAACTCCCGCCTAAATTCTAAATTCTGGTCTGGTAACAGTGCACTGAAGGGGGTACGAGGACTGGCCACCATAAGGCGTACCAGGGGGACGGGTAGGAGTCCCATCCCCAGGGTTAGAGTGGGTCTAAGTCCCAGCTCGGTCTGGCTGGAGGAGGGGTGCGCAGCCTGATCAGCATAAGGCGCACTGCAAAACTGTAAGACCGAAATCTAGAGTCACCGTGACTGGTGTGAGTGTAAACAGCACTGTGTGTTTGTGTGTGTGTGTGTGTGTGTGAGTGCGTGTAGCCTGGGAACCGATTGGGGCACCCATCGGCTGAAAAGCTGCCCGCTGCCAAGGGACAGTAGTCCTAGCAGTTAAAGACTCGGGTGGTGTGACTGCGGTTCCCAGGGAGCGAGAGAAAAGTGCCCAATTAAGGGGAATTGTGGGGGCGTATGACCCTACCTGGGGAGATGTACAAACGCTCCTTGAATCTGTGTTCACTCCAGATGAAAGGTGCTCAATTTTGGATGCAAACCACCGTTGGGCAGCAGAGAGGGGTGTTGGGGCTGCTCAAACAGCCTGGCCAGCTGTGGACCCCGGATGGAATCATAATGTAGATGCAGATTACAGGCAGTTGCAATTAGCCAGAGAGGGCTTAGAAGAAGCTATACGTTTGGCAGGACAAAAGACTGCAAGTAAGGGAGTGTCAGCAACAGGCAGAGGAACACCCCTTGGCTTACTTTGCTAGGCTAATTAAGCAAGTCAGAACGTATGGGGGAGGACTAGACCCAGAAGCCGAGGCTAACAGGCCGCTAATGTTTTCCACATTTGTAGACCAAGCAGCCCCGGACATTAGAAAGTGGTTTTCCAAACATGTTCCTGACTGGCCAGGAAAGCGAATGGATGAAATAATACGTTTAGCCACATTTGTGTATAATAGTTGAGAGGAGGAGAGGGCAAAAGAAAAGAGACAGCAAAAAAAAGAGGAAGTTAGTGTGTTAGCAGCTGTGTTAAGAGATGGATTTAGAGGACCCAGGGGGAGGGGAGGTGAAAGAGCCAGGAGAGATAGATGGAACCAAAGTGAACGTGCTGTACAGTCAGGAGTTAATGATGTTTGTTATTATTGTGGGGAACAAGGACACTGGCAGCAGGAGTGCCCAGTGAGGCCCCGTGTAGTTAGGAACAGAGGAACCGGCATGAGACAATCAAACACTAAGGAGGAGACCAGGCGATTCCCAGTCAATCCACAATGAGAGGAAACAGGAGACTCAGAAAATACTGTGGAAATTGGAGTAAATTTATGGGATGTAGTTTTGGATTTTGAGGGTCACGTAATGGCAATACTGAAGGTTTAGAAGTTCCCTTTCTAGTGGATACTGGAGCCACCCTTTCCCTTTTAAATTTTGAGCCTAAAGGATGCAAATCATCAGATAAAATAGCGATGCAAGGAGTGATGGGAAAGGGCGAATGAATGTTATCTAAGCCCTTATTACTCACTATTGGGGGTAAAACAGTGTGGGGACGTTTTATAATTTCCACAGACGCACCTATATGCCTTTTGGGGAGAGATCTCCTGCAAGCCTTGGATACTCAGATCTGCTTACAGCCGGAAGGGATAAAGCTAATAATTATGGGTTCATGTGTTCTGGCTAAGACACCAGAACCAGAGTCAACTAATCTGCAAATTCCAACAGGTTTAGAATCAGTTTCTAAAAAATTATGGAGCTCTTCAGGAATGGATGTGGGACTACTGAAATCAGCCAGTCCAGTCTCGATAAAAACAAAGGGGGGATTGCCTCCTGCAGTTAAACAATATCCTATCCCAAAGGAAGCAGAGAAGAGTATCCAAAAACAAACTGATCATTATCTGAAAATGGGTATCCTTAGAGTCTGTGAATCCCCATATAACACCCCAATTCTGCCAGTTAAAAAGAACAGGCAAGATGCTGATGGTGATCCAGAGTATCGCTTTGTACAAGACTTAAGGGCTATAAACCAACATGTAGTTGCTCCACATCCAGTAGTCCCCGACCCATCAACCATTTTACTACAGATACCCCACTGGGCAACTTATTTTACTGTGATTGACCTAACAGCAGCCTTTTTTAGTATACCGATAGCTGAAGATAGCCAAGATCTCTTTGCTTTCACTTGGAAGGGACAACAATTAACTTGGACAAGGCTGCCACAGGGATTTACTGGGTCTCCGACTGTTTTTTCGCGTATACTTAAAAATGACCTCTCAGATATCGAACTTCCAGGACATTCTGTATTAATACAATATGTAGATGATTTGTTATTAGCAAGTAAAGATTATGAGACATGTTTGAAAGATACTGTTTCTCTGTGTAACGCTCTTGCAGAAAAAGGGCATCGAGCATCTCTGTCTAAACTCCAGCTGCGTCAAAGAGAGGTAAAATATTTGGGTTTTATCTTAAGAGAAGGACACAGGTTAGTTGATCCAGAACGAGTAAAGACAATTCTTGATATGCCTCGTCCTGTAACAAAAAAACAGCTTAGGGGATTTTTAGGAGCTGTAGGATTCTGCCGACCGTGGATTCCGGGGTTAGCAGAATTTACTAAGCCTCTGGTACAGGCAACAAAAAAGGAGGAGATAGAGCCTTTGGCCTGGGGCCCAGAAAGGGAGAAAGCTTTTACATCTGTGAAAAAAGCGTTGGTTTCAGCCCCTGCTCTCGGGTTACCAGATTATAGCAAACTATTTGAATTATTTGTCCATGAGCGACAGGGAGTAGCAAGTGGGGTACTCACCCAAAAACTAGGCCCTCACCGTAGACCAGTGGCCTATTACTCCACGCAACTAGATGAGGTAGCTAAAGGCACTCCAGGACGCATCAGAGCAACAGCAGCTACTGCAGCTCTTATTGAAAAAAACACGACCTGTGGTTTTGGGTCATTCATTGACTGTGTATGTGCCACATGAAGTAGAACTGTTAATGAAGCAATATGCGACTCAAGCACTATCCCCACAGAGAGCTGACCGCTATGAACTGATAATACTGCATGCAGATAATGTGACTTTCAAAAGATGCAATATTTTGAATCCAGCAACGCTATTGCCTCAACCGGAGGACGGAGAGCCACATCATTCCTGTGAGCAGGTGGTCGTCAGCTCGAGCAAGCCCCAGGAGGACCTTAAAGATGAACCTTTGGAGAACCCGGACTTAGTTCTGTTTACAGATGGGTCATCCTATTATTTGGACGGAAGACGTCACTCCGGCTATGCTGTCACTAATGTCTTTGAGGTGCTCGAGGCCAATCCTTTGTCTCCATCAGTAAGTGCTCAAGGAGCAGAATTAATAGCATTGACCCAAGCAGCAAAAAATAGGTAAGAGCTTGCGGGTAAATATCTATACCGACTCTAAATATGCATTTGGAGTGTGTCATGCAACAGGGATGTTATGGAAAGAACGAGGATTCTTGCCGTCATCAGGAAAGAAATTAGCTAATGGAGAAGAAATACGTAATTTGCTGGAAGCAGTTCAACTGCCCAAAGAAATTGCGGTAATACACTGCCCAGCCCATACTAAAGACACTACAGAAATTAGCAGAGGAAATGCTCTAGCCAACGCTGCTGCGAGGGCTGCAGCTCAACAACCTCTGAGAGAATGTATGGGGGCAGTTCCAAGGATGGACCAGAGTGAGTGGCCAAACTTAATAGACCCCAAAACTATGTATGAAAAAGACTGCTCAGTGGAAGAGAAAAAACAATGGGAACAGTGGGAAGCAAAACAAAATGGTGATGGAATATGGACAATTGGGGAAAAACCAATTCTACCAAAAAAATATTTAATTACTAT
This sequence comes from Dromaius novaehollandiae, assembly GCF_036370855.1. Taxonomy (NCBI): domain Eukaryota; kingdom Metazoa; phylum Chordata; class Aves; order Casuariiformes; family Dromaiidae; genus Dromaius; species Dromaius novaehollandiae. Next base: position 532,817 of record NW_026991493.1, read on the forward strand.
AGCTAGGTGGTTTCACGATAAAGCTCATGGGGGAGCCGAGGGAATAGCTAAACAGGTACAGAAAGTATGGGCTGCTCCAGGAATCTATGCAGCTGCTAGAAGAATAACAAATAGCTGCCCGACCTGCCAGAAGTTTTCAAATAACAAGCCAAGCTCAGATTTGGGGGGGACGACCATGGGCTTACTTCCCTTTCCAGAAGCTGCAAATAGCTTATGCAGATATGCCATCTGTCTATGGATAGAAACACTTGTTAGTGATAATAGATCAGTTATCAGGCTGGGTAGAAGCTTTTCCAACAAGAAAGGCTGACACAGGGGGAGTGGTAAAAGCCTTACTGAAGGAAATCATACCCAGGTATGGGGTCCCAGAAGCCATTGATTCAGACAGGGGTGCCCATTTTACAGCAAGCATAATCAATCAGTTATGTAAATCGTTAGGAATAAAAAGAAACCTACATGCTCCTTATCACCCACAATCTTCAGGACAAGTAGAAAGAATGAATAGAACATTAAAAGAGAAAATAGCAAGAATATGCACACATGCTAGCCTAAAATGGCCAGAGGCATTAAACTTAGCTCTGTGGGATGTTCGAAATTCTCCACGGCAACCCATAGGACTACCACCAGCAGAAATTCTTTTTGGGAGACATTTAGCGATACCAGGGACTTATATCCCTGCTAAGACCAGCCTATTAGACGGAGATGAACGAGTAACACAATAGGTACTAGCCTTACAAGAACGGTTTAAGGCCTTGCAAAATCAGGCTCAGTGGTTTCAGCCGGTGCCATCAGACATTCAGGCACATGCTATACAGCCTGGAGATAAAGTGTTGATAAAGGTATTCTCGCGAAAAACAAAACTAGAACCAAAATGGGAAGGACCCTATACTGTATTGTTAAGTTCTTACTACGCTGTTAAAATTCTAGGAAAAGAGAATTGGATTCACCACTCTCACGTGAAACGAGTGACAGTCCAAGAAGCAAACACAGCAGAGGTTGCAGCAGAACAGTGAAAACAACCACGTAAAGCTTGATGCTACTTTCTGTAACCTGTGGTCAAAGAACCTTAGAGTGGCCATGGTCCCAGGCCCGTGTTAAGTATACCGGAAGTATGGGATTAAGTTCTGATAAAAACTTAAACCTCTCAACCCTGCTCATGCATGGAACTGAAGTATACTCAGAAAATGAATGGAACTGGGATAATACTAACCAACTTCCCCAACTCCTGGGAAGGACAGGAAAGGAAATAAAGATAGGGTGTCGAGTGATCAACGGGTCCACCCATGAGAAGGCAACTCAAATCTCTCTCACTAAAATCAAATCAAATGAAAAAGAAAGGAAAATTTGTGCCACTGAAAAACTGGATTGTTGGTACAATTTTACCTTAGAACAACCTGTTGTTATAGTTTGCCTGTGGGCTCACCACAATGTGGGACTGTCATTTAAATTTAAAATAGACATTATTGAGCCCAGTACAGCAATACCTACCCTGACTACAATTATTTCCACCAATATAAATAACTCTGTTACCATGAAGAGTAAGAAAACCTTATCCCCACAAATCTTTGAAATTGGACCGTATGTGATTAGAAATACAGGCCAACAACGAGTGTTATTTAATCCATCATGGTCTCTCAAACGAGTAGAGCTATTAATGCAAATTATATCTCTACAATCAAACCGACCTGTTCACCATTCTTAGGTACGTCCTATGTGGGATGGACGGCGTGGTTACATAGGCGAACCCTCACCTCTCCAAAATGAACAAGGAGAGATGTGACCGGTATCATAGGAACAGGATTGGGAGTCCTAAACAGTATAGATGCTGAAGTACTCGTAAATAAACTGAGCACAACAACAAGTGACTTATACAGATTAAAACATCCATTGAGGTCTTCTCTATTAGCATTAGGAACTAACCAATGGCTTTCATCCGAGATATTACCTCAATGGGAAAAAATGAATGAAAAAGATCACCACTTGATAGTGGATGCACTTGGGGAAGCCCAAATTAATATTTCCCTGGCCCTCAGTTGCATCCAAGCTCAACTGTGGATGCAATCTATGGCAGCAGCGATTATAAGGGAGGGGAAGAAGGCACTTTACCCACTGAAATTCGAAAGGTAATTTGGGATAATGTGACCGAATTTGAAAAGGAATTCCAATCCTGGTGGTATCTGGTCAATTTTACTTATGATCCTATCAACACTGAGGCCACAGCCTTTGTTTCAACAATACGTAATGCTCCAACATATACAATATATCCAATCATTGCGTTAGGATTAAATCACAATGGAGCTATACTCTATCCATTGGAACACAGAGTATGGGCCCAACGAAATGGAAATAAATGGCAAACTGTGGACGTTAGCGCATGTATTGTACAGGAACAGCAAGGGTTTATTTGTGAAAGTAATACCATCAAAGCCCAAGACATTTGTCTTGACACTGAGCAAAATGTTTGTCACTTTGAAATACACCCTGATGAAACACCTGCAACTATACTTGTATATATTGGGAGAGGGTGTGTACGTATGAGAACCTTTTGTAGTCTTATAATTATAGATGGCATTGTAGTAGATATGAGTAATCATTGAAATATTTGTATTTGTAGCTTTACCAAAATCATGGGATGTGATTTCAATTATTCAGCTCCTATCACGTCTTATCAATTGTTACAATCTAATTATACATTAATTCAAAATTTACTACCTACTCCCATTGGGATGAATCTCACCCTGGTAAGGAAACTACTGCAACATGATGATTTGCATCGACTGCTAGAGCGCATCCGGAACAGTGGACAGAAAACTCTAATCACTGTTCACCATGATGCAAAAGAGATACATCATATCTTAGAAAGGGTAAAAAGGGACGGAGAACATCATGGCTGGGAAACTCTTCTAGGGTGGTCACCAACCACAACAGGGATTTATAATCATGTATTGCACCCGGTAGTAGTTGTGTTCAGTTTAACTGTGTTATGCCTATTGCTTACGATCATATTATATATAAGAGTATGGAAAGTGATAGTATGCCTCGAAAGACTTCAAGAACTCTGTTTAAAATATTAGCAGGGATGCTTCATAAAAACAAAGGGGGGAAACTGTTAAAGAATAGTGAATTGAAACTGTCTAGAAATGGCTGCTTAGCACAACTTATATAAAACTTGCTTAGCATGAGTGGCTAGATTTGCTGAAGCCTTAGGCCGTGCGTGGGAAAAGTAACGAATCTTTACTTAGTTTAATAAAAAATAGTGCCTCAGAGCTTGTTCAGGCTGGGAAGATAAGGGAGCCACACGCAGTCTGCGCACCTGTGTCACCGACTCCGAGAGGGAAGACGCCAAAACAATGGGGGAAAATAAGACCTTGGGAGGCAACCGCCAGACCCAACAAAAACAGAAGTACAACCGTCATCAGAGACTGCAAAAAAACAAGAATAAGGAGAAAACCAGCTTGCCTCAGAAAGACGATGAGACCCAATGAGGAGCAGGAGACCCCAGACCAAAAAATTACTATTGGTCTAACTATCGCGTGAGGGGTGGGAAATGGAAGTCGAAAAGACTATAATTACCCAGGATTTGTTTATGTTAGGGTCCCTCTTCGGAGGCACCCAGCTCGAGCTGTAATTATGGCACGCGTGTGATTAAAATTTACTTTGTTTTGATTTGGCTCTGAACTTTACTTGGGGGAACCTAGGGTCGAGCCCTGTTATGGTGGCCGACAAGCCTAATTTCCGTAACAGGCCGATGAGGCTGCAAAAAGGGCAGCATTATCCATGTCAGTGGCAGCATTAGTTCCAGAGAGACTGTTAAAAATGGAAATTCCAATATACACTGAAAAAGAAAATAAATTAGCAGAAATACTGAAATGCATAAAAACTCCTGAAGGATGGTGGGTGACATCTACTGGACAGTGTGTGGTAACTTTGCCGATAATGAAGAAGCTGATGAAGCAAATACATGGTAGTACCCACATGGGAGCTGAGGCATTGGTTGAAACAGTTAAAAGATTTGCTGTGGGAGTTAGTATGTTAATAATTGCAAAGGGTATTACACAAAAATGTGAAATCTGTCTTAGAAATAATCCCAGGATTCAGAAGAAGCCCCCCCCAGGGGAAGTAAAAAGGGGCTTCATGCCTGGGGATTACTGGCAAATTGATTTTTCTGAATTACCAAGATGTAATGGATATAAACATTTGTTGGTAATTGTTGACACCTTTTCAGGATGGCCTGAGGCTTTCCCGTGTCGTACCACTAAAGCAGGGGAGGTAGTGAAAATGTTATTAAAAGAAATCATACCAAGATTTAGGGTACCAGAAGGGTTTTCTTCAGATAGGGGACCTCATTTTATAGCAGAAATAGTACAACAAATCTCAAAAATACTACAAATTAAATGGGACTTACATACCCCCTGGAGGCCACAATCCAGTGGAAAAGTGGAAAGAATGAATCAAACAATTAAGAGACAGGTAGGAAAATTGTGTCAGGAGACTCAGATGAAATGGACTGATGTTTTACCTCTGGCATTATTAAGAACCAGAATAACCCCAAGGGTTAGGGAGAAAGTTAGTCCATTTGAGATTCTGTATGGCAAACCTTACACTGTAAATTTAACTGGAAATGAAATTCAAATGCACGTTAAGGGTGATCAAATTTTAAGTGATTATCTCTTGTCTATGGCAAAGGTTCTTCTCTCCGTAGGTACATCCAGTTATACTTTTAGATTACACCCGAGTGAAAGCAGTACCTCGAGAGACGTGGAAAGCTGAACAAGTTCAACCTCTAAAGTTAAAAATATATAAAGATATATGAGATGTATTAGAAGCGAATCGGTTTTAAATTTAGATTGTATTCAGGGAAAAAATGCTTTAATCTGATTGTTAGGAATAGGGTTAATATTGTTGTTACGGTATCTGTGTAAAAATGATGTTCTCCTTAACAACCAGGGGAGAAATGTGGTGGTTAGTTTTTCTAGGTTACCTGAGCCAAACAATTAAAGGGAATCAGGAAGGATTTTGGAGTCACAATCTCCATTTGGAAGTAATTACGAAATCTATGAAGATAGTTAACCAGAGGGATTGCTGGGTGTGTACCCACTTCCCTGAACTTTCCAACAAGGGCTTCCCACTAATTGGAGTGCCTATGAAACAACCAAACAGGAATGGGAAGTCCAGAGTGTGACAGGAGATTATTATCAATGTATCCAAAGATGTAATAATAGTAATAAATGGTGGGAGAAAACTATACTTTATGGAAAGCAACCGATCAACTGTACTGGAGCCATTAAGGTAGGAGGTTATAAAGATTGCTCTCGGATACCTGAATAGGTTATAAGTGGCCAAGTAAGAAACTAAATGGGTGGCGTGTTCCAAAAGGTAGTGGATGGTATTGGTTGTGTGGAAACAAGGCACGAAAAGTGCTACCTCCTAATTGATCAGGGACATGTACTTTAGGGGCAATAATCCCTAATGTTACTATAAGAAAAGAATTGAGTAATAAATACCAAAAATCCTGGCTAAGAACATTCATAAGGAGACAAAAGAGGGTCAATAATCCTTTAATAGATCGACCTACTAGGTTGCAGTCATTCGTAAGGTGGCTCTTTCCACAACTGGGAGTGAGTGAACTTGAAAAAGCAATAGTAAATATTTCAGCAGTTATTGAAAAAAATAGGGAATAAAACCTCTGATGCCACTGCAGCTTTACAAGAGGAGGTTTCAGAAATTGCTAAAATAACTACCCAAAACAGGATGGCTCTAGAGATGTTATTGGCATCTCAGGGAGGAGTATGTACAGTAATAAATACTAGTTGCTGTGTATATGTGGATCAAAGCGGGAGAATTTCTACCGATCTAAATGAAATCTGGAAGCAGACTGAAATCTTACATGGGGTTCAGAAAGAGGATACCTCTTTTGGATTTGAAGAAACATGGAAATGGTTGACTTCCTGGTTCCCTGACGTGAGCTCATGGGTTAAAAAGTGTTTAACAATTTTGGGAATGGTGTTAGTAGTTTTTGTATGCGTTTATGTAGTGATTCAATGCATTTGTAGATGTTGTACAAAATTAATATGGGAAAGATTTTAAAAGAGTGAGACTAATATGAAAATGATCATATAAGTCTCAAAGGGGGGAATTGTTACAAGACAACCCTGGGAAGCTCAGAAGGAATGCGTGAACTAGGTAGATTAGGATAACTTCTAACATTAAGTCTGAAGTGGTCTAGAGGTAGCCACTTAGATAAAACTTGCTTCATGAGTAGCTAAATTTGCTGAAGCCTTAGGCCGCACTCCTAGTTCAGTAAGAAAGGGCCCCAGAGCTGGTGCAGGCTGGAAAGATAAGGGAGTTACAAGCAGGCTGCATTCCTGTGCCCCACACTCCGAAAGGGAGGATGTCAAGGCTTTGAAATAAGGCCTGCTTGGGCACCAGGACCTTGGGAAGCAAAACCTCCTCTCACTGCTGAAACAATGTTAATTAAGGGGTCTGGACTATCTCCCCCTTGTCAGGACTTTGGGAGATAACACCTACTGTCCCTGCTGGGGCAGTGTTAATTGATCTCCCCTCATCAGGACCTTGGGAGACAGGGGTGGGACCCGGGGAATGAAGAAATCACTAACCAATCAGTGTAAAAGGGAAAATTGCAAATCTGGCAATTTGTTTGTATAAATGCTACTTGAAAAGTTGGGGGGGGGGGGGTGTGTGCTTGATTTGTGGGAAACGACCGAGCACCCAGGCTTGTGCAACTCTGAAATAAATAAGCAAATGTCTCTCCTGAGTGTGTAATTATTGGCTTATTGCACACCGGGCAACGAATCCGCTTTTCGGAAAACAGCAGCAGCCTCAGTGCCTGATATACGAAGGGCAGGCCAGTGCCTGCTGGCTGTGCTTGTGAGGTCACAGCAGCCTCAGTGCCTCCGAGGCCAGTGGCAGGCCCATAGCTGCTGGCTGTGCTCGTGAGGTCACAGCAGTCCCATTGACTGATATGCCAGTGGGATGCCCAAGGCTGTTTGCTGTGCTTGTGAGGTCACATTTGTCTCAGTGCTTCACAGGCCAGTGGCAGGCTCCTGGCTGCTGGCTGTGCTCGTGAGGTCACAGCAGCCTCTGTGCCCTATAGGGCAGTGGCAGGCTCATGGCTGTTTGCTGTGCTTGTGAGCTCACAGCAGTCTGAGTGCCTGATAGCCAGTGGCAGACCCACAGCTGCTGGCTGTGCTTGTAACATCACAGCAGTCCTATTGCCTGATAAGCCTGTGGCAGGCCTCTGTCTGCTGGCTGCCTTTTGAGGTCACATTTGTCTCTGTACCTTATAGGGCAGTGGGAGGCCCCTGGCTGCTGGCTGTGCTTGTGAGGTCACAGCAGCCTCCTTTTCCTGTAGGCCAGAGGGAGGCCAATGGCTGCTTGGTGTGCTGGTTAGGTCAAAGCAGCCTCAGTGCCTGTTTGGACAGTGGCAGGCCAATGGCTGCTGGCTGTGCTTGTGAGGTCACATCAGCCTCTGTACCCTATAGGCCAGTGGCAGGCCCATAGCTGCTGGCTGTGCTTGTGAGGTCACAACACTCCTACAGCCTGAGAGGCCAGCAGCAGGCCCCTGGCTGCTGACTGTGCTTGTTGAGGTCATAGCAGCCTCAGTGCCTCATAGCACAGTGGCAGGCCCATAGCTGCTGGCTGTGCTTGTAAGGTCACAGCAGTCCTATTTCCTGATAGGCCCATGGCAGGCCTCTGTCTGCTGGCTGCCTTTTGAGGTCACATTTGTCTCTGTACCTTATAGGGCAATGGCAGGCCTCTTGCTCCTCGCTGTATTTGTGAGGTCACTGCAGCCTCAGTGCTTCACAGGCCAATGGCAGGCCCCTGGCTGCTGGCTGTGCTTGTGAGGTCACAGCAGCCTCAGTGCCCTATAGGGCAGTTTCAGGCCCATATCTGCTGGCTGTGCTTGTGAGGTCACAGCAGCCTCAGTGCTTCACAGGCCAATGGCAGGCCCCTGGCTGCTGGCTGTGCTTGTGAGGTCACAGCAGCCTCCGTGCCCTTTATGGCAGTGGCAGGCCCGTGACAGTGTGCTGTGCTTGTGAATAATTTGTAGTACAGAGGATCCGACAATGAAGGATAATCCTCTTTTGAGTATCTGAAGGGCTATAAAGCCCTGCTCTCTCTTGGCATGGCTCAGGCAACAGTTTGTGGTGTTTTAGGGGCGGCACTAATTGCTGCCCGGTGGGGGAGGCAAGGTGATAAAAAGACCATTGAGTCCTTGGGAGAACACATAAGAAACTCCCAGAGTCAAGCCAAAGAGACAATCGAGTTCTTGCAAGACTCCCGGAGTCGAGCCAAAGAGACAGTTGAGTCTTTGCAAGAACAGGTAAGAAACTTGCAAAGTCAACTCACTGCGGAGCGCAACCATACTCAGCGGCTTCACATAATCTTATCGGACTCACTAGACCGAGAGAGAATCCTGCGGTCTGAATTGGAAGAAAACAGGCGGGGGGTTGATGATAGTGAACCGGGATTCTCGAATGTGGCCGAACTAGACGGAAAACAGGCATCTGATCTAAAATCCATATATCCAATTAAAGAATTAGAAGACAGCAGGAACTCCTTTTATCCTGGAGATGGGAACGTAGTAATGAGACCCTTGATTAAAACGGAAACCACTGACAATGGTCAGGGGGGTATTCAATGACGTACCACGCGTATGATCCCCTATTCCCCTCAGGACTTCGGAAAAATACTCCCGGGGCTCCCGGGAAACTGAAACTGAGTATGTGTGGAGAGTCTCCCTCACCGGGGGGGATCGCATTCTGCTGAGCGAAGATGAAGCTAGAGGATATTGGGGACCCAGAGTCTTTCTAACCACAAATGATAACAGGGAACCATGGTCCTTGACCCAGAGGGTAGCCTACTGGGCAGGAGGATTAGACCCAATGGAAAGAGGAGACCCTTTTTCTATTAAAACACCCACAGCGGGCCACATTCTGGAAAGCGTGCAGAAAACTGCTTGCCTCCAATTGATGCATGACCGTTTGCTGCTTCCACAGCAGCCCTCCCCCATGCAGTGTGTGGCTGACCCCGAGAGGTTACATCCTCTGATCAGGGGACTTCCTGATGCTGTTCAGCTGCAAGACCGATTACGAACTCCCCGACTGAGACGAAGGGGAGGCCCCCCCGACATGACTTGGGGGGAGGTGGCACAGGAGCTAATTAATTACGGAAGGCGTATGGGATTCACTGGCCAGGGGGAAACAAAGCATAAAGCAGAAATAAGAAGAGTTGAGGAAAGTGGGAGGCAATATAAATCCCTGCAACACCCACATCCTGGGAAACCGGTACGGGTGTTGGATAGCAGGAGACAATTATTATGGGCAGAAGGCATTTCAAAGGGAATTCCCAGAGAAGTCATGGATAGGTTACCAACTCCCAACCTGGAAGGTTTGGTAAGAAGTTGGGACAGGATAAGGGGAACCCCATCTTCCTCAAACCCCAAAGTTCCTCCTCCCTTATCCCAAGACCCCGTCTGCACCCCAGGACTCTTAAAACGAACCCTGAGACCGCACAATCCCGGATGGGCGTGACGAATATCTGATGCAGTAACTGAAGTCAATGGACGATGGGGAGTAAATGGCTGCCCCAGACTCGCTGCTTTTTGCCCTAATCCTCCATCCCTCTTACCTGGGACTGGGGAGAATAAGAAACCGAGGAATCCCTTGTATTACCCGGGACAACCGGTTCTAGTGGACTTACCCACTGTGGGACAAATACCTCTAGTACTAAAAGCTTCAAAAAATCTGTATGCATGGGTAGCTACTGATGCCCATGGGAAAGATCATAGAATCCATGCCAGGTGGATCCTCCCTTCCTTTTAGGTCAACAATGTAAAAGGAAGAGGACACTGGGGAAGACGACTTGTCTTATGTTGAGCTTGAGTGTCCTCAACGATACTACCTGTGGTAGTTATAACAGTTATTTTTATCATTTTTTGTAATTGTGTGCTGCGATCATAATTAGCTTTATTGTTGAAAACACAACAGCCAAGAATGGCATTCTTAACTTGTGTTGGAAAGATACTTCTTGTCTTAATGTGCTTATATGTGCTATGGCAAACCTACCACCAGAATACACTTCTGGGGCTTGGTATTGTACCGGCCGAATAGGTGATGGGGCAACCACCTTCTTCAGCCCTCTGGGCAACAGAGATGCAACTTACTTTCAATTCCCACCAGGGATAAACGGGCCATTTGCTCAGGGCATTGGAGCTAAGAAGGGGCATTACTGGATATGCAGGCACACAGCATATACATTTTTACCCACGGGGTGGTTGGGAATTTGTTATATAGGGATTATCAGACCTTTGTTTTTCCTTTTGCCAGAAACAAGTGGACCTCGGTTAGGCATAAAGGTATATGATAACCTTGGAGACAGAAGTGTTGCCTGTAAGACGCGATCCATTAAGGGAAATTTGGGCGGGATGCAAAAATGGGGAAATAATCAGACTACAAGCGGCTCTAGAAATTATTACCAACAAAACCGCTGACACGATAGATCTTCTAACTTGGCAATCCCAACAGATGCGCACGGCAATCCTTCAGCACCACATGGTTTTTAGATTACCTGTTAGCTGAAGAGGGAGAAGTGTGTGGGAAATTAAATATTCCTAACTGTTGTTTGGAAATAGATGATGTAGGCGAAGTAGTTCTCCAGTTAACCAAAGATATCAGAAAAATAGCCCACGTCCTCGTCCAAACCTGGAATGGCTGGAGTGGCGATTTGTAGTCCTGGTTACTGGGGGCACCGTGGGTGAAACAGTTAATATTGTATTTGTTAGGTGCAGTTGCCGCCTTAATGTTCTTGTATAATTCCTTGCTTTGTTCAATTAATCGGACATGTTGTGTCAAATATGCAATTTGTTCCTACCACCTTGCCGGACGGCATAAAGAAAATCCGTGCCATCCATTGGCCGTGGCCAACCACAGTACCCATCATTTCCCAGTTTCTCCTGAAGGAGGAAATTGCATATTGACATCCACAGCGCATTTGCCAGCTGTTTTATGCCTATTGTAACAATCCTACCTCATTAACTCAGTTTTGATGTCTGTTTTGTAAAGTTAAATGTTGTTGAAGTTGTTAAAGAATAAGCTTGCATTGAGCAAGACCTCTGTTTAATCACTGTTAAGCACTTTATTTTTTACCCAAACCCATGTTGTTCCCACGACTTCCCCCCCGTCCCTAATTCTCTCTCCTTTCCTTGCTTGCTTGCTTGCTTGCTTTCTCTCTCTCTCTCTCCTGCTGCCAAGCTGCAATGTTGAGACACGGGGTGGTGTAGAGGACCGGTACTAAATGCGGTTTTGTCTTGACATTGCTGCTGCTGCTGCAAAGCTGCCGCTGCCAAGGTGTGTCGGGCAATGCCGCGCTGGCGCCCCCGGGAGCCGTCTGCGAAGTAAACAACCTCGTGCACCTGCACGGGGTAAAAAGGGTGCGAAAAGGGCAGAAGGTCGTCTCTAGGGCACGAACCGCACGTACTCATTTGCCATCTGCGCATGAGCAGGAGACCCCCAGATACCCCAGCCCATTTCTGGAAGGTTCCGAGAGGGCGGACTGCGCATGACGGTTAATCTGCATGGGAAGCGAGGAAGCACCTCCCAGAGGCCGGGCAAGAACCTATAAAAACTGCAGACTGTGTGAATGGGGGGGCTTGCTTGCGACGACTGAAGAACTCGAGCAGAGTCAGCGGAACCAGACGGGAGCTTCCCCCCTCTGCCCCCCCGCCCCGCCGCAAGGACTCCCAGAAGAAGAGGACCAACGGGACGCCGCTGGATCCACGGGTGGTGATATCTTTCTCTCTCTCTCTTCCCCTTTTCCTCTCTTTTTCCCTAAACGTGTGACGCGGGACATGTCTCGTTAGTTGATTCCATTTTGCCTTAATAAATCTTAAACTGGTTGGCTGGTGTCGTTTTCACCTTAATTGAGTGCAAGGGCATCACGAACTTGGTCGTTGGTCCTAAGGGGAGGGAGGTCGTCCTGAACGACTCCTTTCGGGCCGCGACACGTGTCTGATAGGTCACTGGCAGGCCCATAGCTGCTGGCTGTGCTTGTGAGGTCACAGCAGTCCTATAGCCTCATAGGCCAGTGGGATGGCTCCTGGCTGTTGGCTGTCCTTGTGAGGTCATAGCAGCATCAGTGCCTCATAGGCCAAAGGGAGTCCCCTGGCTGCTGGCTGTGCTTGTGAGGTCACAGCAGCCTCAGTGTCTCATAGGGCAGTGGCAGGCCCCTGGCTGCTGGTTGTGCTTGTGAGGCCATGTTTGTCTCCGTGCTTCACAGTTCAGTGGCAGGTCCACAGCTGCTGCCTGTGCTTGTGAAGGCACAGGAGTCCTAGTTCCTCATACACCAGGGGCAGGCCCATGGCTGCTGGCTGTGCTTGTGAGGTCACAGCAGTATGAGTGCCTGATAGCCAGTGCGAGGTCCATAGCTGCTGGTTGTGCTTGTGAGGTCAGAGAAGCCTCAGTGCCTCATAGGCCAGTGGCAGGCCCATAGCTGCTGTCTGTGCTTGTGAGGTCACAGCAGCCTCAGTGCTTCACAGGCCAGTGGCAGGCCCATAGCTGCTGGCTGTGCTTGTGAGGTCACAGCAGTCCTACAGCCTGATAGGCCAGTGGCAGACCCACAGCTGCTGGCTTTGCTTGTGAGGTCACAGCAGCCTCAGTGCTTCAGAGGCCAGTGGCAGGCCCCTGTCTGCTGGCTGTGCTTGTGAGGTCACAGCAGCCTCAGTGCTTCACAGGCCAGTGGCAGGCACGTGGCTGCTGGCTGTGCTTTTCAGGTTACAGAAGCTTCAGTGCCAGGTATGCCAGTTCGAGGCCAATGACTGCTGGGTGGGCTTGTGAGGTCAGAGAAGCCTCAGTGCCCTATAGGGCAGTGGCAGGCCCATAGCTGCTCACTGGGCTTCTGAGGTCACAGCAGCCTCCATGCCCTTTAGGGCAGTGGCAGGCCCCTGACTATTTACTGTGCTTCTGAGTTGACAGCAGCGTCAGCGCCTCATCAGGCAGTTGGAGGCCAATGGCTGCTGGCTGTGCTTGTGAGGTCACAGCAGCCTCAGTGCCTGACAGGCCCATGGGAGGCCAATGTCTGCTTGGTGTGCTTTTGAGGTCACAGCAGCCTCCGTGCCTCATAGGCCAGTGGCAGGCCCGAAGCTGCTGGCTGTGCTTGTAACGTCACAGCAGTCCTATTTCCTGATAGGCTTGTGGCAGGCCTCTGTCTGCTGGCTGCCTTTTGAGGTCACATTTGTCTCTGTACCTTATGGGGCAGTGGGAGGCCTCTGGCTCCTCGCTGTGCTTGTGAGGTCCCATCAGCCTCCTTTTCCTGTAGGCCAGAGGGAGGCCAATGGCTGCTTGGTGTGCTGGTGAGGTCAGAGCAAACTCAGTGCCTCTTCGGACAGTGGCAGGCCAATGGCTGCTGGCTGTGCTTGTGAGGTCACAGCAGCCTCCGTTCCCTATAGGCCAGTGGCAGGCCCATAGCTGCTGGCCGTGCTTGTGAGGTCACAGCAGTCCTAGTTCCTGATAGGGCCGTGGAAGGCCCCTGTGTGCTGGATGCCTTTTGAGGTCACATTTGTCTCTGTACCTTATAGGTCAGTGGGAGGCCCCTGGCTACTCGCTGTGCTTGTGAGGTCCCATCAGCCTCCTTTTCTTGTAGGCCAGTGGCAGACCAATTGCTGCTGGCTGTGCTTGTCAGGTCACAACACTCCTACAGCCTGATTGGCCAGCAGCAGGCCCCTGGCTGCTGGCTGTGCTTGTGAGGTCACAGCAGCCTCAGTGCCTCATAGCACAGTGGCAGGCCCATAGCTGCTGGCTGTGCTTGTGAGGTCACAGCAGCCTCAGTGCCCTATAGGGCAGTGGCAGGCCCTTGGCTGCTGCCTGGGCTCGTGAGGTCACAGCAGCCTCTGTTCCCTTTAGGCCAGTGGCAGGCCCCTGGCTACTGGCTGTGCTTGTCAGGTCACAGCAGTCCTATTGCCTGATAGGCAAGTGGCAGACCCACAGCTGCTGGCTTTGCTTGTGAGGTCACAGCAGCCTCAGTGTCTCATAGGGCAGTGGCAGGCCCCTGTCTGCTGTCTGTGCTCGTGAGGTCACAGCAGCCTCAGTGCTTCACAGGCCAGTGGCAGGCCCCTGTCTGCTGCCTGTGCTTGTGAGGTGACAGCAGCCTCCGTGCCCTTTATGGCAGTGGCAGGCCCGTGACAGTGTGCTGTGCTTGTGAGGTCAGAGCAGTGTCAGCGCCTCATCAGGCAGTGGCAGGCCCCTGGCTGCTGGCTGTGTGTTGTGAGGTCACAGCAGCCTCAGTGCCTCCTAGGCCAGTGACAGACCCACAGCTCAGTGCTCCTGAGGCCAGTGGCAGGCTCTTGGCTGCTGGCTGTGCTTGTGAGGTCACAGCACCCTCAGTGCCTCATAGGGCAGTGGCAGGCTCATGGCTGCTGGCTGTGCTTGTGAGGTCACAGCAGCCTCAGTGCCTCCCAGGCGACTGGCAAGCTCATAGCTGCTGGCTGGGCTTGTGAGGTCACAGCAGCCTCAGGGCCTCATAAGCCACTGGTAGGCTAATGGTTGCTAGGTGTGCTTGTGAGGTCACAGTAGCCTCAGTACCTCCTAGGGAAGTGTCAAGCCCCTGTCTGCTGGCTGTGCTTGTGAGGTCACAGCAGCCTCAGTGCCTCCTAGGCCAGTGGCAGGCTCATGGCTGCTGGCTGTGCTTGTGAGGTCACAGCAGCCTCAGGGCCTCATAGGTTAGGGGCAAGCGCCCCCTTCTGTTTGTGCTTGTCAGGTCACAGCAGCCTCCGTGCCTCCTAGGCCAGTGACAGACCCACAGCTGCTGGCTGTGCTTGTGACGTCACAGCAGTCCTATTGCCTGATAGGTCAGTGGCAGGCCAATGGCTGCTGGCTGTCCTGTTGACGTCACAGCAGTCTGAGTGACTGATAGGCCAGTGGCAGGCCTCTGGGTGCTGGCTGTTTTTGTGACATCACAGCAGCCTCAGTGCCTCATAGGCCAGTGGTATGCCCTTGCTGCTGGCTGCTGGCTGTGCTTGTGAGGTCATAGCAGGTCTGTTGCCTGATAGGCCACTGGCACGCCTCTGTCTGCTAGCTGCATTTTGAGGTCACCTTTGTCATAGTGCCTCACTGGGCAGTGAGAGCTCCATGCCTGCTGGCTGCGTTATGAGGTCACGTTTGTCTTGGGGCCTTATAGGGCAGTTGGAGGCCCTTGGCTGCTTGGTGTGCTTGTGAGGTCACAGCAGCCTCAGTGCCTGATAGGCCCGTGGGAGGCCAATGGCTGCTTGGTGTGCTTTTGAGGTCACAGCAGCCTCCGTGCCTCCTAGGCCCGTGGAGGCCCGTAGCTGCTGGCTGTGCTTGTAAGGTCACAGCAGTCCTATTTCCTGATAGGCCTGTGGCAGGCCTCTGTCTGCTGGCTGCCTTTTGAGGTCATATTTGTCTCTGTATCTTATAGGGCAGTGGCAGGATCCTGGCTGCTGGCTGTGCTTGTGAGGTCACAGCAGCCTCAGTGCCTCCGAGGCCAGTGGCAGGCTCATGGTTGCTGGCTGTGCTGGTGAGGTCACAGCAGCCTCAGTGCCTCCTAGGCCAGTGGCAGGCTCCTGGCTGCTGGCTGTGTTTGTGAGGTCACAGCAGCCTCCGTGTCTCATAGGGCAGTGTCAGGCTCATGGTTGCTGGCGGTGCTTGTGAGGTCACAGCAACCTCAGTGCCTTATAAGTCAGTGGCAGGCCCCTGACTGCTGGCTGTGCTGGTGAGGTCACAGCAGCCTCAGTGCCTCCGAGGCCAGTGGCAGGCTCATGACTGCTTTCTGTGCTTGTGAGGTCACAGCAGCCTCCGTGCCTCAAAGGCCAGTGGCAGGCTCATGGCTGCTTTCTGTGCTTGTGAGGTCACAGCAGCCTCAGTGCTTCTCAGGGCAGTGGCAGGCTCCTGGCTGCTGGCTGTGCTTGTCAGGTGACAGCAGCCTGAGTGCCTCCTAGGCCAGTGGCATGCTCCTGGCTGCTCCTGTGCTTGTGAGGTCACAGCAGCCTCCATGCCTCCTTGGCCACTGGCTAGCTCATGGCTGCTGGCGGTGCTTGTGAGGTCACAGCAACCTCAGTGCCTCCTAAGCCAGTGGCAGGCCCCTGACTGCTGGCTGTGCTGGTGAGGTCACAGCAGCCTCAGTGGCTCCTAGGCCAGTGGCAGGCTCATGGCTGCTGGCTGTGTTTGTGAGGTCACAGCAGCCTCAGTGCCTCCTAGGCCAGTGGCAGGCTCTTGGCTGCTGGCTGTGCTTGTGAGGTCACAGCAGCCTCAGTGCCCCATAGGGCAGTGGCAGGCTCATGGCTGCTGGCTGTGCTTGTGAGGTCACAGCAGCCTCAGTGCCTCCCAGGCGACTGGCAAGCTCATGGCTGCTGGCTGGGCTTGTGAGGTCACAGCAGCCTCAGGGCCTCATAGGTTAGGGGCAAGCGCCCCCTTCTGTTTGTGCTTGTCAGGTCACAGCAGCCTCCATGCCTCGTAGGCCAGTGGCAGTCCCCTGGCTGCTGGTTGTGCTTTTGAGGTCACAGCAGCCTCAGTGCCTCCTATGGCAGTGGCAGGCTCCTGGCTGCTGGCTGTGCTGGTGAGGTCACAGCAGCCTGAGTGCCTCATAAGTTAGTCTACAGCGCCTCCTGCTGGCTGTGCTTGTGAGGTCACAGCAGCCTCAGTGCCTCCTAGGCCAGTGTCAGGCTCATGGCTGCTGGCTGAGCTTGGGAGGTCACAGCAGTCTGAGTGCCTCCTAGGCCAGTAGCAGGCTCCTGGCTGCTGGCTGTGCTTGTGAGGTCACAGCAGCCTCAGTGCCTCCGAGGCCAGTGGCAGGCTCATGACTGCTGGCTGTGCTTGTGAGGTCACAGTAGCCTCAGTGCCTGCTATGGCAGTGGCAGGCTCCTGGCTACTGGCTGTGCTGGTGAGGTCACAGCAGCCTCAGTGCCTCATAAGTTAGTCTACAGCGCCTCCTGCTGGCTGTGCTTGTGAGGTCACAGAAGCCTCAGTGCCTCCTAGGCCAGTGGCAGGCTCATGGATGTTGGATGTGCTTGTGAGGTCACAGCAGCCTCAGTGCCTCCGAGGCCAGTAGCAGGCTCATGGCTGCTGGCTGTGCTTGGGAGGTCACAGCAGCCTCAGTGCCTCCGAGGCCAGCGGCAGGCTCATGGCTGTTGGATGTGCTTGTGAGGTCACAGCAGCCTCAGTGCCTCCGAGGCCAGCGGCAGGCTCATGGCTGCTGGCTGTGCTTGTGAGGTCACAGCAGCCTCAGTGCCTCCTAGGCCAGTGGCAGGCTCATGGCTGCTGGCTGTGCTTGTGACGTCACAGCAGCCTGAGTGCCTCCTAGGCCAGTGGCAGGCTCCTGGCTGCTGGCTGTGACTGTGAGGTCACAGCAGCCTGAGTGCCTCCTAGGCCAGTGTCAGGCTCCTGGCTGCTCCTGCGCTTGTGAGGTCACAGCAGCCTCAGTGCCTCCTATGGCAGTGGCAGGCTCCTGGCTGCTGGTTTTGCTGGTGATGTCACAGCAGCCTCAGTGCCTCATAAGTTAGTCTACAGCGCCTCCTGCTGGCTGTGCTTGTGAGGTCACAGCAGCCTCAGTGCTTCTGAGGCCAGTGGCAGGCTCATGGCTGCTGGCTGAGCTTGGGAGGTCACAGCAGTCTGAGTGCCTCCTAGGCCAGTAGCAGGCTCCTGGCTGCTGGCTGTGCTTGTGAGGTGACAGCAGCCTAAGTGCCTCCTAGGCCAGTGGCAGGCTCCTGGCTGCTGGCTGTGCTTGTGAGGTCACAGCAGCCTCAGTGCCTCCTAGGTCAGTAACAGGCTGCTGGCTGTGCTTGTGAGATCACAGCAGCCTGAGTGCCTCCGAGGCCAGCGGCAGGCTCAAGGCTGCTGGCTGTGCTTGTGAGGTCACAGCAGCCTCAGTGCCTCCTAGGCCAGTGGCAGGCTCATGGCTGCTGGCTGTGCTTGGGAGGTCACAGCAGCCTCAGTGCCTGCTAGGCCAGTGGCAGGCTCCTGGCTGCTGGCTGTGCTTGTGAGGTCACAGCAGCCTCAGTGCCTCCTAGGCCAGTGTCAGGCTCATGGCTGCTGGCTGAGCTTGGGAGGTCACAGCAGTCTGAGTGCCTCCTAGGCCAGTAGCAGGCTCCTGGCTGCTGGCTGTGCTTGTGAGGTCACAGCAGCCTCAGTGCCTCCTAGGCCAGTGGCAGGCTCATGGCTGCTGGCTGAGCTTGGGAGGTCACAGCAGTCTGAGTGCCTCCTAGGCCAGTAGCAGGCTCCTGGCTGCTGGCTGTGCTTGTGAGGTCACAGCAGCCTCAGTGCCTCCTAGGCCAGTGGCAGGCTCATGGCTGCTGGCTGTGCTTGTGAGGTCACAGTAGCCTCAGTGCCTCCTAAGGCAGTGGCAGGCTCATGGCTGCTGGCTGTGCTTGTGAGGTCACAGTAGCCTCAGTGCCTGCTATGGCAGTGGCAGGCTCCTGGCTACTGGCTGTGCTGGTGAGGTCACAGCAGCCTGAGTGCCTCATAAGTTAGTCTACAGCGCCTCCTGCTGGCTGTGCTTGGGAGGTCACAGCAGCCTCAGTGCCTCCGAGGCCAGCGGCAGGCTCATGGCTGCTGGCTGTGCTTGTGAGGTCACAGCAACCTCACTGCCTCCTAGGCCAGTCGCAAGCTCATGCCTGCTGGCTGTGCTTGTGAGGTCACAGTAGCCTGAGTGCCTCCTAGGCCAGTGGCAGGCTCCTGGCTGCTGGCTGTGCTTGTGACGTCACAGCAGCCTGAGTGCCTCCTAGGCCAGTGGCAGGCTCATGCCTGCTGGCTGTGACTGTGAGGTCACAGCAGCCTCAGTGCCTCCTAGGCCAGTGTCAGGCTCCTGGCTGCTGGCTGCGCTTGTGAGGTCACAGCAGCCTAAGTGCCTCCTAGGCCAGTGGCAGGCTCATGGCTGCTGGCTGTGCTTGTGAGGTCACAGTAGCCTCAGTGCCTCCTAGGCCAGTGGCAGGCTCATGGATGTTGGATGTGCTTGTGAGGTCACAGCAGCCTCACTGCCTCCTAGGCCAGTCGCAGGCTCCTGGCTGCTGGCTGTGCTTGTGAGGTCACAGCAGCCTCAGTGCCTCCTATGGCAGTGGCAGGCTCCTGGCTGCTGGTTGTGCTGGTGATGTCACAGCAGCCTCAGTGCCTCATAAGTTAGTCTACAGCGCCTCCTGCTGGCTGTGCTTGTGAGGTCACAGCAGCCTCAGTGCTTCTGAGGCCAGTGGCAGGCTCATGGCTGCTGGCTGAGCTTGGGAGGTCACAGCAGTCTGAGTGCCTCCTAGGCCAGTAGCAGGCTCCTGGCTGCTGGCTGTGCTTGGGAGGTCACAGCAGCCTCAGTGCCTCCTAGGCCAGTGGCAGGCTCCTGGCTGCTGGCTGTGACTGTGAGGTCACAGCAGCCTCAGTGCCTCCTAGGTCAGTCGCAGGCTCCTGGCTGTGCTTGTGAGATCACAGCAGCCTGAGTGCCTCCGAGGCCAGCGGCAGGCTCATGGCTGTTGGATGTGCTTGTGAGGTCACAGCAGCCTCATTGCCTCCGAGGCCAGCGGCAGGCTCATGGCTGCTGGCTGTGCTTGTGAGGTCACAGCAGCCTCCGTGCCTCCTAGGCCAGTGGCAGGCTCCTGGCTGCTGGCTGTGACTGTGAGGTCACAGCAGCCTCACTGCCTCCTAGGCCAGTGTCAGGCTCCTGGCTACTGGCTGTGCTTGTGAGGTCACAGCAGCCTCAGTGCCTCCTAGGCCAGTAGCAGGCTCATGGCTGCTGGCTGTGCTTGGGAGGTCACAGCAGCCTCATTGCCTCCGAGGCCAGCGGCAGGCTCATGGCTGCTGGCTGTGCTTGGGAGGTCACAGCAGCCTCAGTGCCTCCTAGGCCAGTGGCAGGCTCATGGCTGCTGGCTGTGCTTGTGAGGTCACAGCAGCCTCAGTGCCTCCTAGGCCGGTAGCAGGCTCCTGGCTGCTGGCTGTGCTTGTCAGGTGACAGCAGCCTGAGTGCCTCCTAGGCCAGTGGCATGCTCCTGGCTGCTCCTGTGCTTGTGAGGTCACAGCAGCCTCCATGCCTCCTTGGCCACTGGCTAGCTCATGGCTGCTGGCGGTGCTTGTGAGGTCACAGCAACCTCAGTGCCTCCTAAGCCAGTGGCAGGCCCCTGACTGCTGGCTGTGCTGGTGAGGTCACAGCAGCCTCAGTGGCTCCTAGGCCAGTGGCAGGCTCATGGCTGCTGGCTGTGTTTGTGAGGTCACAGCAGCCTCAGTGCCTCCTAGGCCAGTGGCAGGCTCTTGGCTGCTGGCTGTGCTTGTGAGGTCACAGCAGCCTCAGTGCCCCATAGGGCAGTGGCAGGCTCATGGCTGCTGGCTGTGCTTGTGAGGTCACAGCAGCCTCAGTGCCTCCCAGGCGACTGGCAAGCTCATGGCTGCTGGCTGGGCTTGTGAGGTCACAGCAGCCTCAGGGCCTCATAGGTTAGGGGCAAGCGCCCCCTTCTGTTTGTGCTTGTCAGGTCACAGCAGCCTCCATGCCTCGTAGGCCAGTGGCAGTCCCCTGGCTGCTGGTTGTGCTTTTGAGGTCACAGCAGCCTCAGTGCCTCCTATGGCAGTGGCAGGCTCCTGGCTGCTGGCTGTGCTGGTGAGGTCACAGCAGCCTGAGTGCCTCATAAGTTAGTCTACAGCGCCTCCTGCTGGCTGTGCTTGTGAGGTCACAGCAGCCTCAGTGCCTCCTAGGCCAGTGTCAGGCTCATGGCTGCTGGCTGAGCTTGGGAGGTCACAGCAGTCTGAGTGCCTCCTAGGCCAGTAGCAGGCTCCTGGCTGCTGGCTGTGCTTGTGAGGTCACAGCAGCCTCAGTGCCTCCGAGGCCAGTGGCAGGCTCATGGCTGCTGGCTGTGCTTGTGAGGTCACAGTAGCCTCAGTGCCTCCTAGGCCAGTAGCAGGCTCATGGCTGCTGGCTGTGCTTGTGAGGTCACAGCAGCCTCATTGCCTCCGAGGCCAGCGGCAGGCTCATGGCTGTTGGATGTGCCTGTGAGGTCACAGAAGCCTCATTGCCTCCTAGGCCAGTGGCAGGCCCTTCACTGCTGGCTGTGCTTGTGAGCTCACAGCAGTGTCAGCGCCTCATCAGGCAGTGGAAGGCCCCTGGCTGCTGGCTGTGCTTGTGAGCTCACAGCAGTCCTATTGCCTGATAGGTCTGTGACAGGCCAATGGCTGCTGGCTGTGCTTGTGAGGTCACAGCAGTCTGAGTGACTGTTAGGCCAGTGGCAGGCCTCTGGGTGCTGGCTGATTTTGTGAGGTCACAGCAGCCTCAGTGCCTCATATGCCAGTGCGATGCCCAAGGCTGCTGGCTGCTGGCTGTGCTTGTGAGGTCACAGCAGTCCTGTTGCCTGATAGGCCAGTGGCAGGCCCATGGCTGCTGGCTGCGTTTTGAGGTCACCTTTGTCTTAGTGCCTCATTGGCCAGTGGGATGCCCATGGCTGCTGGCTGTACTTGTGATGTCACGGAAGTACCAGTGCCTGATAGGGCAGTGACAGCTCCATGCCTGCTGGCTGCGTTATGAAGTCACTTTTGACTCGGGGCCTCATAGGGCAGTTGGATGCCCATGCCTGCTGGCCGTGCTTGTCAGGTCACAGCAGTCCTGTTGCCTGATAGGCCAGTTCAAGGCCAATGACTGCTGTGAGGTCAGAGAAGCCTCAGTGCCCTATAGGCCAGTGGGAGGCCCATAGCTGCTGGCTGTGCTTGTGAGGTCACAGCAGCCTCAGTGCCCTATAGGGCAGTTTCAGGCCCATACAGGCTGGCTGTGCTTGTGAGGTCACAGCAGCCTCAGTGCTTCACAGGCCAATGGCAGGCCCCTGGCTGCTGGCTGTGCTTGTGAGGTCACAGCAGCCTCCGTGCCCTTTATGGCAGTGGCAGGCCCGTGACAGTGTGCTGTGCTTGTGAATAATTTGTAGTACAGAGGATCCGACAATGAAGGATAATCCTCTTTTTGCGAATCTGAAGGGCTATAAAGCCCTGCTCTCTCTTGGCATGGCTCGGGCAACAGTTTGTGGTGTTTTAGGGGCGGCACTAATTGCTGCCCGGTGGGGGAGGCAAGGTGATAAAAAGACCATTGAGTCCTTGGGAGAACACATAAGAAACTCCCAGAGTCGAGCCAAAGAGACAATCGAGTTCTTGCAAGACTCCCGGAGTCGAGCCAAAGAGACAGTTGAGTCTTTGCAAGAACAGGTAAGAAACTTGCAAAGTCAACTCACTGCGGAGCGCAACCATACTCAGCGGCTTCACATAATCTTATCGGACTCACTAGACCGAGAGAGAATCCTGCGGTCTGAATTGGAAGAAAACAGGCGGGGGGTTAATGATAGTGAACCGGGATTCTCGAATTTGGCCGAACTAGACGGAAAACAGGCATCTGATCTAAAATCCATATATCCAATTAAAGAATTAGAAGACAGCAGGAACTCCTTTTATCCTGGAGATGGGAATGTAGTAATGAGACCCTTGATTAAAACGGAAACCACTGATAATGGTCAGGGGGGTATTCAACGACGTACCACGCGTATTATCCCCTATTCCCCTCAGGACTTGGCTAAAATACAGGAAAAATACTCCCGGGGCTCCCGGGAAACTGAAACTGAGTATGTGTGGAGAGTCTCCCTCACCGGGGGGGATCGCATTCTGCTGAGCGAAGATGAAGCTAGAGGATATTGGGGACCCAGAGTCTTTCTAACCACAAATGATAACAGGGAACCATGGTCCTTGACCCAGAGGGTAGCCTACTGGGCAGGAGGATTAGACCCAATGGAAAGAGGAGACCCTTTTTCTATTAAAACACCCACAGCGGGCCACATTCTGGAAAGCGTGCAGAAAACTGCTTGCCTCCAATTGATGCATGACCGTTTGCTGCTTCCACAGCAGCCCTCCCCCATGCAGTGTGTGGCAGACCCCGAGAGGTTACATCCTCTGATCAGGGGACTTCCTGATGCTGTTCAGCTGCAAGACCGATTACGAACTCCCCGACTGAGACGAAGGGGAGGCCCCCCGACATGACTTGGGGGGAGGTGGCACAGGAGCTAATTAATTACGGAAGGCGTATGGGATTCACTGGCCAGGGGGAAACAAAGCATAAAGCAGAAATAAGAAGAGTTGAGGAAAGTGGGAGGCAATATAAATCCCTGCAACACCCACATCCTGGGAAACCGGTACGGGTGTTGGATAGCAGGAGACAATTATTATGGGCAGAAGGCATTTCAAAGGGAATTCCCAGAGAAGTCATGGATAGGTTACCAACTCCCAACCTGGAAGGTTTGGTAAGAAGTTGGGACAGGATAAGGGGAACCCCATCTTCCTCAAACCCCAAAGTTCCTCCTCCCTTATCCCAAGACCCCGTCTGCACCCCAGGACTCTTAAAACGAACCCTGAGACCGCACAATCCCGGATGGGCGCGACGAATATCTGATGCAGTAACTAAAGTCAATGGACGATGGGGAGTAAATGGCTGCCCCAGACTCGCTGCTTTTTGCCCTAATCCTCCATCCCTCTTACCTGGGACTGGGGAGAATAAGAAACCGAGGAATCCCTTGTATTACCCGGGACAACCGGTTCTAGTGGACTTACCCACTGTGGGACAAATACCTCTAGTACTAAAAGCTTCAAAAAATCTGTATGCATGGGTAGCTACTGATGCCCATGGGAAAGATCACAGAATCCATGCCAGGTGGATCCTCCCTTCCTTTTAGGTCAACAATGTAAAAGGAAGAGGGCACTGGGGAAGAAGACTTGTCTTATGTTGAGCTTGAGTGTCCTCAACGATACTACCTGTGGTAGTTATAACAGTTATTTTTATCATTTTTTGTAATTGTGTGCTGCGATCATAATTAGCTTTATTGTTGAAAACACAACAGCCAAGAATGGCATTCTTAACCTGTGTTGGAAAGATACTTCTTGTCTTAATGTGCTTACATGTGCTATGGCAAACCTACCACCAGAATACACTTCTGGGGCTTGGTATTGTACCAGCCGAATAGGTGATGGGGCAACCACCTTCTTCAGCCCTCTGGGCAACAGAGATGCAACTTACTTTCAATTCCCACCAGGGATAAACGGGCCATTTGCTCAGGGCATTGGAGCTAAGAAGGGGCATTACTGGATATGCAGGCACACAGCATATACATTTTTACCCACGGGGTGGTTGGGAATTTGTTATATAGGGATTATCAGACCTTTGTTTTTCCTTTTGCCAGAAACAAGTGGACCTCGGTTAGGCATAAAGGTATATGATAACCTTGGAGACAGAAGTGTTGCCTGTAAGACGCGATCCATTAAGGGAAATTTGGGCGGGACGCAAAAATGGGGAAATAATCAGACTACAAGCGGCTCTAGAAATTATTACCAACAAAACCGCTGACACGATAGATCTTCTAACTTGGCAATCCCAACAGATGCGCACGGCAATCCTTCAGCACCACATGGTTTTTAGATTACCTGTTAGCTGAAGAGGGAGAAGTGTGTGGGAAATTAAATATTCCTAACTGTTGTTTGGAAATAGATGATGTAGGCGAAGTAGTTCTCCAGTTAACCAAAGATATCAGAAAAATAGCCCACGTCCTCGTCCAAACCTGGAATGGCTGGAGTGGCGATTTGTAGTCCTGGTTACTGGGGGCACCGTGGGTGAAACAGTTAATATTGTATTTGTTAGGTGCAGTTGCCGCCTTAATGTTCTTGTATAATTCCTTGCTTTGTTCAATTAATCGGACATGTTGTGTCAAATATGCAATTTGTTCCTACCACCTTGCCGGACGGCATAAAGAAAATCCGTGCCATCCATTGGCCGTGGCCAACCACAGTACCCATCATTTCCCAGTTTCTCCTGAAGGAGGAAATTGCATATTGACATCCACAGCGCATTTGCCAGCTGTTTTATGCCTATTGTAACAATCCTACCTCATTAACTCAGTTTTGATGTCTGTTTTGTAAAGTTAAATGTTGTTGAAGTTGTTAAAGAATAAGCTTGCATTGAGCAAGACCTCTGTTTAATCACTGTTAAGCACTTTATTTTTTACCCAAACCCATGTTGTTCCCACGACTTCCCCCCCGTCCCTAATTCTCTCTCCTTTCCTTGCTTGCTTGCTTGCTTGCTTTCTCTCTCTCTCTCTCCTGCTGCCAAGCTGCAATGTTGAGACACGGGGTGGTGTAGAGGACCGGTACTAAATGCGGTTTTGTCTTGACATTGCTGCTGCTGCTGCAAAGCTGCCGCTGCCAAGGTGTGTCGGGCAATGCCACGCTGGCGCCCCCGGGAGCCGTCTGCGAAGTAAACAACCTCGTGCACCTGCACGGGGTAAAAAGGGTGCGAAAAGGGCAGAAGGGCGTCTCTAGGGCACGAACCGCACGTACTCATTTGCCATCTGCGCATGAGCAGGAGACCCCCAGATACCCCAGCCCATTTCTGGAAGGTTCCGAGAGGGCGGACTGCGCATGACGATTAATCTGCATGGGAAGCGAGGAAGCACCTCCCAGAGGCCGGGCAAGAACCTATAAAAACTGCAGACTGTGTGAATGGGGGGGCTTGCTTGCGACGACTGAAGAACTCGAGCAGAGTCAGCGGAACCAGACGGGAGCTTCCCCCCTCTGCCCCCCCGCCCCGCCGCAAGGACTCCCAAAAGAAGAGGACCAACGGGACGCCGCTGGATCCACGGGTGGTGATATCTTTCTCTCTCTCTCTTCCCCTTTTCCTCTCTTTTTCCCTAAACGTGTGACGCGGGACATGTCTCGTTAGTTGATTCCATTTTGCCTTAATAAATCTTAAACTGGTTGGCTGGTGTCGTTTTCACCTTAATTGAGTGCAAGGGCATCACGAACTTGGTCGTTGGTCCTAAGGGGAGGGAGGTCGTCCTGAACGACTCCTTTCGGGCCGCGACACGTGTCTGATAGGTTACTGGCAGGCCCATAGCTGCTGGCTGTGCTTGTGAGGTCACAGCAGTCCTATAGCCTGATAGGCCAGTGGGATGGCTCCTGGCTGTTGGCTGTCCTTGTGAGGTCATAGCAGCATCAGTGCCTCATAGGCCAAAGGGAGTCCCCTGGCTGCTGGCTTTGCTTGTGAGGTCACAGCAGCCTCAGTGTCTCATAGGGCAGTGGCAGGCCCCTGGCTGCTGGTTGTGCTTGTGAGGCCATGTTTGTCTCCGTGCTTCACAGTTCAGTGGCAGGCCCACAGCTGCTGCCTGTGCTTGTGAAGGCACAGGAGTCCTAGTTCCTCATACACCAGGGGCAGGCCCATGGCTGCTGGCTGTGCTTGTGAGGTCACAGCAGTATGAGTGCCTGATAGCCAGTGCGAGGTCCATAGCTGCTGGTTGTGCTTGTGAGGTCAGAGAAGCCTCAGTGCCTCATAGGCCAGTGGCAGGCCCATAGCTGCTGGCTGTGCTTGTGAGGTCACAGCAGTCCTATTTCCTGATAGGCCCATGGGAGGCCCCGTCTGCTGGCTGCCTTTTGAGGTCACATTTGTCTCTGTACCTTATAGGGCAATGGCAGGCCTCTGGCTCCTCGCTGTGCTTGTGAGGTCACAGCAGCCTCAGTGCCCTATAGGCCAGTGGCAGGCCCATAGCTGCTGGCTGTGCTTGTCAGGTCACAGCAGTCCTATTGCCTGACAGGCCAGTGGCAGACCCACAGCTGCTGGCTTTGCTTGTGACGTCACAGCAGCCTCAGTGTCTTATAGGGCAGTTGGATGCCCATGCCTGCTGGCCGTGCTTGTGAGGTCACAGCAGCCTCAGTGCCTGATAGGCCAGTTTGAGGCCAATGACTGCTGGGTGGGCTTGTGAGGTCACAGCAGCCTCAGTGCCTCATAGGCGAGAGAGAGGCCCCTGGCTGCTGGCTGTGTTTGTGAGTGTTAAAGAATAGTGAATTGAAACTGTCTAGAAATAGCTGCTTAGCACAACTTACATAAAACTTGCTTAGCATGAGTGGCTAGTTTTGCTGAAGCCTTAGGCTGCATGTGGGAAAAGTAACGAATCTTTACCTAGTTTAATAAAAAATAGTGCCTCAGAGCTCATTCAGGCTGGGAAAATAAGGAAGCCACACGCAGTCTGCGCTCCTGTGTCACCGACTCCGAGAGGGAAGACGCCAAAACAATTGGGAAAATAAGACCTTGGGAAACAGCCGCCAGACCCAACAAAAACAGAGGTACAACCATCATCAGAGACTGCAAAAAAACAAAAAAAAAGGAGAAAACCAGCTTGCCTCAGAAAGATGATGAGACCCAATCAGGAGCAGGAGACCCCAGACCAAAAAATTACTATTGGGCTAACTACCGCGTGAGGGGTGGGAAATGGAAGTCGAAAAGACTATAATTACCCAGGATTTGTTTATGTTAGGGTCCCTCTTCGGAGGCACCCAGCTCGAGCTGTAATTATGGTACGCGCGTGATTAAAATTATCTGATTTGTTTTGATTTGGCTCTGAACTTTACTTGGGGGAACCTAGGGTCGAGCCCTGTTATGGTGGCCGACAGGCCTAATTTCCATAACAGTTTGGCACCCCAGATGGGACCCTAGGCGACCACTGTTGGGGCCTCTCATCTCCAAACAATCATCTGGCGCCATCGGGTGAGTTCACCTGGGATCTTTGGCAACGAGAGGCACCGAGAAGGTGAGTCTTAAACTCCCGCCTAAATTCTAAACTCTGGTCTGGTAACAGTGCACTGAAAGGGTACGCGGACTGATCACCGTAAGGCGTACCAGGTGTGTGTGGGGGGTACGCGGGCTGGCCACTGTAAGGCATACCAGGGGGACAGGTAGGAGTCCCATCCCCAGGGTTAGAGTGGGTTTTAAGTCCCAGCTCGGTCCGGCCGGAGGAGGGTTGTGCAGCCTGATCAGCATAAGGCGCACTGCAAAACTGTAAGACCGAAATCTAGAGTCACCGTGACTGGTGTGAGTGTAAACAGCACTGTGTGTTTGTGTGTGTGTGTGTGTGTGTGTGTGTGTGTGAGAGTGCGTGTAGCCTGGGAACCGATTGGGGCACCCGTCGGCTGAGAAGCCGCCTGCTGCGAAGGGACAGCAGTCCTAGCAGTTAAAGACGCGGGTGGTGTGAGTGCAGTTCCCAGAGAGCGAGAGAAAGAGAGGGAGAGAAATAGTGTGTGTGATCACACCAGCTACAGGGACTGGTGTTACCGGGAAGGAAGTGCACTGCCTGATTTGCTTAAGACGCACTTTTCAGGAACTCAATATGGGAAATAATTTTGGCATAGAAAAGGGGACGCCCTTAGCCGAAATTTTGGTAAACTGGAGTAAGATTGATGGTACCAAAAATTTAGGGAGAAAAAGGTTAGTCCAACTATGTCAGGAGGATTGGCCGTTCCTGACTAAGGAAGGTAATCTGGCAGAGCGATGGCCACCCCAGGGGTCCTTCAGTTACCAGGAACTAACTTTCCTGCATCATCATTTGCAGAATAGGTTCCCCAGACAAATGGATTACTGGTATGTATGGGACAACTGGGCATTTGCTAGATGAAAAGAGGCGCCTAGGAAAGAGAGACTCTTTCCTCAGAATGCTGTAAGTACCGCAGCTGCTGAAACGCTTGTGGAAACTATTCCACCCTATGCGCTACCCTCTGCTTCAGCTTCCCTACACCCCCGCTTGCCTTCCGCCCCCGCCTTTCAAGCTCCTCTGGAAGGCCTTCCTGTGCCAGGAGTGCCCCCACCCGGTCTGGAAGGGGTACCTCGGGTCGCCACTACACGAGTTTACCGACCCTGGAGACCCCAAGATTTAATTATATGGAGTCAACGGCTCCCCAGACTTAGGGATGATCCAGAAAGAGTGTTACAAATCATAAGGGGAATTATGCGGGCGTATGACCCTACCTGGGGAGATGTACAAATGCTCCTTGAATCTGTGTTCACTCCAGATGAAAGGTGCTCAAGTTTGGATGCAAACCGCCGTTGGGCAGCAGAGGGGTGTGTTGGGGCTGCTCAAACAGCCTGGCCAGCTGTGGACCCCGGATGGAATCATAATGTAGATGCAGATTACAGGCAGTTGCAAGTAGCCAGAGAGGGCTTAGAAGAAGCTATACGTTTGGCAGGACAAAAGACTGCAAATTGGTCTAAAGTAAGGGAGTGTCAGCAACAGGCAGAGGAACACCCCTCGGCTTTCTTTGCTAGGCTAATTAAGCAAGTCAGAATGTATGGGGGAGGACTAGACCCAGAAGCCGAGGCTAACAGGCCGCTAATGATTTCCACATTTGTAGACCAAGCAGCCCCGGACATTAGAAAGTAGTTTTCCAAACATGTTCCTGACTGGCCAGGAAAGCGAATGGATGAAATAATACGTTTAGCCACATTTGTGTATAATAGTCGAGAGGAGGAGAGGGCAAAAGAAAAGAGACAGCAAAAAAAAGAGGAAGTTAGTGTGTTAGCAGCTGTGTTAAGAGATGGATTTAGAGGACCCAGGGGGAGGGGAGGTGAAAGAGCCAGGAGAGATAGATGGAACCAAAGTGAACGTGCTGTACAGTCAGGAGTTAATGATGTTTGTTATTATTGTGGGGAACAAGGACACTGGCAGCAGGAGTGCCCAGTGAGGCCCCGTGTAGTTAGGAACAGAGGAACCGGCATGAGACAATCAAACACTAAGGAGGAGACCAGGCGATTCCCAGTCAATCCACAATGAGAGGAAACAGGAGACTCAGAAAATACTGTGGAAATTGGAGTAAATTTATGGGATGTAGTTTTGGATTTTGAGGGTCACGTAATGGCAATACTGAAGGTTTAGAAGTTCCCTTTCTAGTGGATACTGGAGCCACCCTTTCCCTTTTAAATTTTGAGCCTAAAGGATGCAAATCATCAGATAAAATAGTGATGCAAGGAGTGATGGGAAAGGGCGAATGAATGTTATCTAAGCCCTTATTACTCACTATTGAGGGTAAAACAGTGTGGGGACATTTTATAATTTCCACAGACGCACCTATATGCCTTTTGGGGAGAGATCTCCTGCAAGCCTTGGATACTCAGATCTGCTTACAGCCGGAAGGGATAAAGCTAATAATTATGGGTTCATGTGTTCTGGCTAAGACACCAGAACCAGAGTCAACTAATCTGCAAATTCCAACAGGTTTAGAATCAGTTTCTAAAAAATTATGGAGCTCTTCAGGAATGGATGTGGGACTACTGAAATCAGCCGGTCCAGTCTCGATAAAAACAAAGGGGGGATTGCCTCCTGCAGTTAAACAATATCCTATCCCAAAGGAAGCAGAGAAGAGTATCCAAAAACAAACTGATCATTATCTGAAAATGGGTATCCTTAGAGTCTGTGAATCCCCATATAACACCCCAATTCTGCCAGTTAAAAAGAACAGGCAAGATGCTGATGGTGATCCAGAGTATCGCTTTGTACAAGACTTAAGGGCTATAAACCAACATGTAATTGCTCCACATCCAGTAGTCCCCGACCCATCAACCATTTTACTACAGATACCCCACTGGGCAACTTATTTTACTGTGACTGACCTAACAGCAGCCTTTTTTAGTATACCGATAGCTGAAGATAGCCAAGATCTCTTTGCTTTCACTTGGAAGGGACAACAATTAACTTGGACAAGGCTGCCACAGGGATTTACTGGGTCTCCGACTGTTTTTTCGCGTATACTTAAAAATGACCTCTCAGATATCGAACTTCCAGGACATTCTGCATTAATACAATATGTAGATGATTTGTTATTAGCAAGTAAAGATTATGAGACATGTTTGAAAGATACTGTTTCTCTGTGTAACGCTCTTGCAGAAAAAGGGCATCGAGCATCTCTGTCTAAACTCCAGCTGTGTCAAAGAGAGGTAAAATATTTGGGTTTTATCTTAAGAGAAGGACACAGGTTAGTTGATCCAGAACGAGTAAAGACAATTCTTGATATGCCTCGTCCTGTAACAAAAAAACAGCTTAGGGGATTTTTAGGAGCTGTAGGATTCTGCCGACCGTGGATTCCGGGGTTAGCAGAACTTACTAAGCCTCTGGTACAGGCAACAAAAAAGGAGGAGATAGAGCCTTTGGCCTGGGGCCCAGAAAGGGAGAAAGCTTTTACATCTGTGAAAAAAGCGTTGGTTTCAGCCCCTGCTCTCGGGTTACCAGATTATAGCAAACTATTTGAATTATTTGTCCATGAGCGACAGGGAGTAGCAAGTGGGGTACTCACCCAAAAACTAGGCCCTCACCGTAGACCAGTGGCCTATTACTCCACGCAACTAGATGAGGTAGCTAAAGGCACTCCAGGACGCATCAGAGCAACAGCAGCTACTGCAGCTCTTATTGAAAAAAACACGACCTGTGGTTTTGGGTCATTCATTGACTGTGTATGTGCCACATGAAGTAGAACTGTTAATGAAGCAATATGCGACTCAAGCACTATCCCCACAGAGAGCTGACCGCTATGAACTGATAATACTGCATGCAGATAATGTGACTTTCAAAAGATGCAATATTTTGAATCCAGCAACGCTATTGCCTCAACCGGAGGACGGAGAGCCACATCATTCCTGTGAGCAGGTGGTCGTCAGCTCGAGCAAGCCCCGGGAGGACCTTAAAGATGAACCTTTGGAGAACCCGGACTTAGTTCTGTTTACAGATGGGTCATCCTATTATTTGGACGGAAGACGTCACTCCGGCTATGCTGTCACTAACGTCTTTGAGGTGCTCGAGGCCAATCCCTTGTCTCCATCAGTAAGTGCTCAAGGAGCAGAATTAATAGCATTGACCCAAGCAGCAAAAAATAGGTAAGAGCTTGCGGGTAAATATCTATACCGACTCTAAATATGCATTTGGAGTGTGTCATGCAACAGGGATGTTATGGAAAGAACGAGGATTCTTGCCGTCATCAGGAAAGAAATTAGCTAATGGAGAAGAAATACGTAATTTGCTGGAAGCAGTTCAACTGCCCAAAGAAATTGCGGTAATACACTGCCCAGCCCATACTAAAGACACTACAGAAATTAGCAGAGGAAATGCTCTAGCCAACGCTGCTGCGAGGGCTGCAGCTCAACAACCTCTGAGAGAATGTATGGGGGCAGTTCCAAGGATGGACCAGAGTGAGTGGCCAAACTTAATAGACCCCAAAACTATGTATGAAAAAGACTGCTCAGTGGAAGAGAAAAAACAATGGGAACAGTGGGAAGCAAAACAAAATGGTGACGGAATATGGACAATTGGGGAAAAACCAATTCTACCAAAAAAATATTTAATTACTATAGCTAGGTGGTTTCACGATAAAGCTCATGGGGGAGCCGAGGGAATAGCTAAACAGGTACAGAAAGTATGGGCTGCTCCAGGAATCTATGCAGCTGCTAGAAGAATAACAAATAGCTGCCCGACCTGCCAGAAGTTTTCAAATAACAAGCCAAGCTCAGATTTGGGGGGGACGACCATGGGCTTACTTCCCTTTCCAGAAGCTGCAAATAGCTTATGCAGATATGCCATCTGTCTATGGATACAAACACTTGTTAGTGATAATAGATCAGTTATCAGGCTGGGTAGAAGCTTTTCCAACAAGAAAGGCTGACACAGGGGGAATGGTAAAAGCCTTACTGAAGGAAATCATACCCAGGTATGGGGTCCCAGAAGCCATTGATTCAGACAGGGGTGCCCATTTTACAGCAAGCATAATCAATCAGTTATGTAAATCGTTAGGAATAAAAAGAAACCTACATGCTCCTTATCACCCACAATCTTCAGGACAAGTAGAAAGAATGAATAGAACATTAAAAGAGAAAATAGCAAGAATATGCACACATGCTAGCCTAAAATGGCCAGAGGCATTAAACTTAGCTCTGTGGGATGTTCGAAATTCTCCACGGCAACCCATAGGACTACCACCAGCAGAAATTCTTTTTGGGAGACATTTAGCGATACCAGGGACTTATATCCCTGCTAAGACCAGCCTATTAGACGGAGATGAACGAGTAACACAATAGGTACTAGCCTTACAAGAACGGTTTAAGGCCTTGCAAAATCAGGCTCAGTGGTTTCAGCCGGTGCCATCAGACATTCAGGCACATGCTATACAGCCTGGAGATAAAGTGTTGATAAAGGTATTCTCGCGAAAAACAAAACTAGAACCAAAATGGGAAGGACCCTATACTGTATTGTTAAGTTCTTACTACGCTGTTAAAATTCTAGGAAAAGAGAATTGGATTCACCACTCTCACGTGAAACGAGTGACAGTCCAAGAAGCAAACACAGCAGAGGTTGCAGCAGAACAGTGAAAACAACCACGTAAAGCTTGATGCTACTTTCTGTAACCTGTGGTCAAAGAACCTTAGAGTGGCCATGGTCCCAGGCCCGTGTTAAGTATACCGGAAGTATGGGATTAAGTTCTGATAAAAACTTAAACCTCTCAACCCTGCTCATGCATGGAACTGAAGTATACTCAGAAAATGAATGGAGCTGGGATAATACTAACCAACTTCCCCAACTCCTGGGAAGGACAGGAAAGGAAATAAAGATAGGGTGTCGAGTGATCAACGGGTCCACCCATGAGAAGGCAACTCAAATCTCTCTCACTAAAATCAAATCAAATGAAAAAGAAAGGAAAATTTGTGCCACTGAAAAACTGGATTGTTGGTACAATTTTACCTTAGAACAACCTGTTGTTATAGTTTGCCTGTGGGCTCACCACAATGTGGGACTATCATTTGAATTTAAAATAGACATTATTGAGCCCAGTACAGCAATACCTACCCTGACTACAATTATTTCCACCAATATAAATAACTCTGTTACCATGAAGAGTAAGAAAACCTTATCCCCACAAATCTTTGAAATTGGACCATATGTGATTAGAAATACAGGCCAACAACGAGTGTTATTTAATCCATCATGGTCTCTCAAACGAGTAGAGCTATTAATGCAAATTATATCTCTACAATCAAACCGACCTGTTCACCATTCTTAGGTACGTCCTATGTGGGATGGACGGCGTGGTTACATAGGCGAACCCTCACCTCTCCAAAATGAACAAGGAGAGATGTGACCGGTATCATAGGAACAGGATTGGGAGTCCTAAACAGTATAGATGCTGAAGTACTCGTAAATAAACTGAGCACAACAACAAGTGACTTATACAGATTAAAACATCCATTGAGGTCTTCTCTATTAGCATTAGGAACTAACCAATGGCTTTCATCCGAGATATTACCTCAATGGGAAAAAATGAATGAAAAAGATCACCACTTGATAGTGGATGCACTTGGGGAAGCCCAAATTAATATTTCCCTGGCCCTCAGTTGCATCCAAGCTCAACTGTGGATGCAATCTATGGCAGCAGCGATTATAAGGGAGGGGAAGAAGGCACTTTACCCACTGAAATTCGAAAGGTAATTTGGGATAATGTGACCGAATTTGAAAAGGAATTCCAATCCTGGTGGTATCTGGTCAATTTTACTTATGATCCTATCAACACTGAGGCCACAGCCTTTGTTTCAACAATACGTAATGCTCCAACATATACAATATATCCAATCATTGCGTTAGGATTAAATCACAATGGAGCTATACTCTATCCATTGGAACACAGAGTATGGGCCCAACGAAATGGAAATAAATGGCAAACTGTGGACGTTAGCGCATGTATTGTACAGGAACAGCAAGGGTTTATTTGTGAAAGTAATACCATCAAAGCCCAAGACATTTGTCTTGACACTGAGCAAAATGTTTGTCACTTTGAAATACACCCTGATGAAACACCTGCAACTATACTTGTATATATTGGGAGAGGGTGTGTACGTATGAGAACCTTTTGTAGTCTTATAGTTATAGATGGCATTGTAGTAGATATGAGTAATCATTGAAATATTTGTATTTGTAGCTTTACCAAAATCATGGGATGTGATTTCAATTATTCAGCTCCTATCACGTCTTATCAATTGTTACAATCTAATTATACATTAATTCAAAATTTACTACCTACTCCCATTGGGATGAATCTCACCCTGGTAAGGAAACTACTACAACATGATGATTTGCATCAACTGCTAGAGCGTATCCGGAACAGTGGACAGAAAACTCTAATCACTGTTCACCATGATGCAAAAGAGATACATCATATCTTAGAAAGGGTAAAAAGGGATGGAGAACATCATGGCTGGGAAACTCTTCTAGGGTGGTCACCAACCACAACAGGGATTTATAATCATGTATTGCACCCGGTAGTAGTTGTGTTCAGTTTAACTGTGTTATGCCTATTGCTTACGATCATATTATATATAAGAGTATGGAAAGTGATAGTATGCCTCGAAAGACTTCGAGAACTCTGTTTAAAATATTAGCAGGGATGCTTCATAAAAACAAAGGGGGGAAACTGTTAAAGAATAGTGAATTGAAACTGTCTAGAAATGGCTGCTTAGCACAACTTATATAAAACTTGCTTAGCATGAGTGGCTAGATTTGCTGAAGCCTTAGACCGTGCGTGGGAAAAGTAACGAATCTTTACTTAGTTTAATAAAAAATAGTGCCTCAGAGCTCGTTCAGGCTGGGAAGATAAGGGAGCCACACGCAGTCGGCGCACCTGTGTCACCGACTCCGAGAGGGAAGACGCCAAAACAATGGGGGAAAATAAGACCTTGGGAGGCAACCGCCAGACCCAACAAAAACAGAAGTACAACCGTCATCAGAGACTGCAAAAAAACAAGAATAAGGAGAAAACCAGCTTGCCTCAGAAAGACGATGAGACCCAATGAGGAGCAGGAGACCCCAGACCAAAAAATTACTATTGGTCTAACTATCGCATGAGGGGTGGGAAATGGAAGTTGAAAAGACTATAATTACCCAGGATTTGTTTATGTTAGGGTCCCTCTTCGGAGGCACCCAGCTCGAGCTGTAATTACGGCACGCGTGTGATTAAAATTTACTTTGTTTTGATTTGGCTCTGAACTTTACTTGGGGGAACCTAGGGTCGAACTCTGTTATGGTGGCCGACAAGCCTAATTTCCGTAACAGGCCGATGAGGCTGCAAAAAGGGCAGCATTATCCATGTCAGTGGCAGCATTAGTTCCAGAGAGAATGTTAAAAATGGAAATTCCAGTATACACTGAAAAAGAAAATAAATTAGCAGAAATACTGAAATGCATAAAAACTCCTGAAGGATGGTGGGTGACATCTACTGGACAGTGTGTGGTAACTTTGCCGATAATGAAGAAGCTGATGAAGCAAATACATGGTAGTACCCACATGGGAGCTGAGGCATTGGTTGAAACAGTTAAAAGATTTGCTGTGGGAGTTAGTATGTTAATAATTGCAAAGGGTATTACACAAAAATGTGAAATCTGTCTTAGAAATAATCCCAGGATTCAGAAGAAGCCCCCCCAGGGGAAGTAAAAAGGGGCTTCATGCCTGGGGATTACTGGCAAATTGATTTTTCTGAATTACCAAGATGTAATGGATATAAACATTTGTTGGTAATTGTTGACACCTTTTCAGGATGGCCTGAGGCTTTCCCGTGTCGTACCACTAAAGCAGGGGAGGTAGTGAAAATGTTATTAAAAGAAATCATACCAAGATTTAGGGTACCAGAAGGGTTTTCTTCAGATAGGGGACCTCATTTTATAGCAGAAATAGTACAACAAATCTCAAAAATACTACAAATTAAATGGGACTTACATACCCCCTGGAGGCCACAATCCAGTGGAAAAGTGGAAAGAATGAATCAAACAATTAAGAGACAGGTAGGAAAATTGTGTCAGGAGACTCAGATGAAATGGACTGATGTTTTACCTCTGGCATTATTAAGAACCAGAATAACCCCAAGGGTTAGGGAGAAAGTTAGTCCATTTGAGATTCTGTATGGCAAACCTTACACTGTAAATTTAACTGGAAATGAAATTCAAATGCACGTTAAGGGTGATCAAATTTTAAGTGATTATCTCTTGTCTATGGCAAAGGTTCTTCTCTCCGTAGGTACATCCAGTTATACTTTTAGATTACACCCGAGTGAAAGCAGTACCTCGAGAGACGTGGAAAGCTGAACAAGTTCAACCTCTAAAGTTAAAAATAT
Source organism: Dromaius novaehollandiae (assembly GCF_036370855.1). Classification (NCBI taxonomy): domain Eukaryota; kingdom Metazoa; phylum Chordata; class Aves; order Casuariiformes; family Dromaiidae; genus Dromaius; species Dromaius novaehollandiae. The sequence goes on from NW_026991493.1 coordinate 569,779, forward strand.
ATAAAGATATATGAGATGTATTAGAAGCGAATCGGTTTTAAATTTAGATTGTATTCAGGGAAAAAATGCTTTAATCTGTTTGTTAGGAATAGGGTTAATATTGTTGTTACGGTATCTGTGTAAAAATGATGTTCTCCTTAACAACCAGGGGAGAAATGTGGTGGTTAGTTTTTCTAGGTTACCTGAGCCAAACAATTAAAGGGAATCAGGAAGGATTTTGGAGTCACAATCTCCATTTGGAAGTAATTACGAAATCTATGAAGATAGTTAACCAGAGGGATTGCTGGGTGTGTACCCACTTCCCTGAACTTTCCAACAAGGGCTTCCCACTAATTGGAGTGCCTATGAAACAACCAAACAGGAATGGGAAGTCCAGAGGGTGACAGGAGATTATTATCAATGTATCCAAAGATGTAATAATAGTAATAAATGGTGGGAGAAAACTATACTTTATGGAAAGCAACCGATCAACTGTACTGGAGCCATTAAGGTAGGAGGTTATAAAGATTGCTCTCGGATACCTGAATAGGTTATAAGTGGCCAAGTAAGGAACTAAATGGGTGGCGTGTTCCAAAAGGTAGTGGATGGTATTGGTTGTGTGGAAACAAGGCACGAAAAGTGCTACCTCCTAATTGGTCAGGGACATGTACTTTAGGGGCAATAATCCCTAATGTTACTATAAGAAAAGAATTGAGTAATAAATACCAAAAATCCTGGCTAAGAACATTCATAAGGAGACAAAAGAGGGTCAATAATCCTTTAATAGATCGACCTACTAGGTTGCAGTCATTCGTAAGGTGGCTCTTTCCACAACTGGGAGTGAGTGAACTTGAAAAAGCAATAGTAAATATTTCAGCAGTTATTGAAAAAAATAGGGAATAAAACCTCTGATGCCACTGCAGCTTTACAAGAGGAGGTTTCAGAAATTGCTAAAATAACTACCCAAAACAGGATGGCTCTAGAGATGTTATTGGCATCTCAGGGAGGAGTATGTACAGTAATAAATACTAGTTGCTGTGTATATGTGGATCAAAGCGGGAGAATTTCTACCGATCTAAATGAAATCTGGAAGCAGACTGAAATCTTACATGGGGTTCAGAAAGAGGATACCTCTTTTGGATTTGAAGAAACATGGAAATGGTTGACTTCCTGGTTCCCTGACGTGAGCTCATGGGTTAAAAAGTGTTTAACAATTTTGGGAATGGTGTTAGTAGTTTTTGTATGCGTTTATGTAGTGATTCAATGCATTTGTAGATGTTGTACAAAATTAATATGGGAAAGATTTTAAAAGAGTGAGACTAATATGAAAATGATCATATAAGTCTCAAAGGGGGGAATTGTTACAAGACAACCCTGGGAAGCTCAGAAGGAATGCGTGAACTAGGTAGATTAGGATAACTTCTAACATTAAGTCTGAAGTGGTCTAGAGGTAGCCACTTAGATAAAACTTGCTTCATGAGTAGCTAAATTTGCTGAAGCCTTAGGCCGCACTCCTAGTTCAGTAAGAAAGGGCCCCAGAGCTGGTGCAGGCTGGAAAGATAAGGGAGTTACAAGCAGGCTGCATTCCTGTGCCCCACACTCCGAAAGGGAGGATGTCAAGGCTTTGAAATAAGGCCTGCTTGGGCACCAGGACCTTGGGAAGCAAAACAGCAGCAGCCTCAGTGCCTGATATACGAGGGGCAGGCCAGTGCCTGCTGGCTGTGCTTGTGAGGTCACAGCAGCCTCAGTGCCTCCGAGGCCAGTGGCAGGCCCATAGCTGCTGGCTGTGCTCGTGAGGTCACAGCAGTCCCATTGACTGATATGCCAGTGGGATGCCCAAGGCTGTTTGCTGTGCTTGTGAGGTCACATATGTCTCAGTGCTTCACAGGCCAGTGGCAGGCCAATGGCTGCTGGCTGTGCTCGTGAGGTCACAGCAGCCTCTGTGCCCTATAGGGCAATGGCAGGCTCATGGCTGTTTGCTGTGCTTATGAGCTCACAGCAGTCTGAGTGCCTGATAGCCAGTGGCAGACCCACAGCTGCTGGCTGTGCTTGTAACGTCACAGCAGTCCTATTGCCTGATAGGCCTGTGGCAGGCCTCTGTCTGCTGGCTGCCTTTTGAGGTCACATTTGTCTCTGTACCTTATAGGGCAGTGGGAGGCCCCTGGCTAGTCGCTGTGCTTGTGAGGTCCCATCAGCCTCCTTTTCCTGTAGGCCAGTGGCAGGCCCATTGCTGCTGGCTGTGCTTGTCAGGTCACAACACTCCTACAGCCTGAGAGGCCAGCAGCAGGCCCCTGGCTGCTGACTGTGCTTGCTGAGGTCATAGCAGCCTCAGTGCCTCATAGGCCAGTGGCAGGCCCATAGCTGCTGGCTGTGCTTGTAAGGTCACAGCAGTCCTATTTCCTGATAGGCCCGTGGCAGGCCTCTGTCTGCTGGCTGCCTTTTGAGGTCACATTTGTCTCTGTACCTTATAGGGCAATGGCAGGCCTCTTGCTCCTCGCTGTATTTGTGAGGTCACTGCAGCCTCAGTGCTTCACAGGCCAATGGCAGGCCCCTGGCTGCTGGCTGTGCTTGTGAGGTCACAGCAGCCTCCGTGCCCTTTATGGCAGTGGCAGGCCCGTGACAGTGTGCTGTGCTTGTGAATAATTTGTAGTACAGAGGATCTGACAATGAAGGATAATCCTCTTTTGAGAATCTGAAGGGCTATAAAGCCCTGCTCTCTCTTGGCATGGCTCAGGCAACAGTTTGTGGTGTTTTAGGGGCGGCACTAATTGCTGCCCGGTGGGGGAGGCAAGGTGATAAAAAGACCATTGAGTCCTTGGGAGAACACATAAGAAACTCCCAGAGTCGAGCCAAAGAGACAATCGAGTTCTTGCAAGACTCCCGGAGTCGAGCCAAAGAGACAGTTGAGTCTTTGCAAGAACAGGTAAGAAACTTGCAAAGTCAACTCACTGCGGAGCGCAACCATACTCAGCGGCTTCACATAATCTTATCGGACTCACTAGACCGAGAGAGAATCCTGCGGTCTGAATTGGAAGAAAACAGGCGGGGGGTTGATGATAGTGAACCGGGATTCTCGAATGTGGCCGAACTAGACGGAAAACAGGCATCTGATCTAAAATCCATATATCCAATTAAAGAATTAGAAGACAGCAGGAACTCCTTTTATCCTGGAGATGGGAACGTAGTAATGAGACCCTTGATTAAAACGGAAACCACTGACAATGGTCAGGGGGGTATTCAACGACGTACCACGCGTATGATCCCCTATTCCCCTCAGGACTTCGGAAAAAATACTCCCGGGGCTCCCGGGAAACTGAAACTGAGTATGTGTGGAGAGTCTCCCTCACCGGGGGGGGATCGCATTCTGCTGAGCGAAGATGAAGCTAGAGGATATTGGGGACCCAGAGTCTTTCTAACCACAAATGATAACAGGGAACCATGGTCCTTGACCCAGAGGGTAGCCTACTGGGCAGGAGGATTAGACCAATGGAAAGAGGAGACCCTTTTTCTATTAAAACACCCACAGCGGGCCACATTCTGGAAAGCGTGCAGAAAACTGCTTGCCTCCAATTGATGCATGACCGTTTGCTGCTTCTGCAGCAGCCCTCCCCCATGCAGTGTGTGGCAGACCCCGAGAGGTCACATCCTCTGATCAGGGGACTTCCTGATGCTTTAAAACAATATGCTGTTCAGCTGCAAGACCGATTACGAACTCCCCGACCGAGACGAAGGGGAGGCCCCCCCAACATGACTTGGGGGGAGGTGGCACAGGAGCTAATTAATTACGGAAGGCGTATGGGATTCACTGGCCAGGGGGAAACAAAGCATAAAGCAGAAATAAGAAGAGTTGAGGAAAGTGGGAGGCAATATAAATCCCTGCAACACCCACATCCTGGGAAACCGGTACGGGTGTTGGATAGCAGGAGACAATTATTATGGGCAGAAGGCATTTCAAAGGGAATTCCCAGAGAAGTCATGGATAGGTTACCAACTCCCAACCTGGAAGGTTTGGTAAGAAGTTGGGACAGGATAAGGGGAACCCCATCTTCCTCAAACCCCAAAGTTCCTCCTCCCTTATCCCAAGACCCCGTCTGCACCCCAGGACTCTTAAAACGAACCCTGAGACCGCACATTCCTGGATGGGCGCAACAAATATCTGATGCAGTAACTAAAGTCAATGGACGATGGGGAGTAAATGGCTGCCCCAGACTCGCTGCTTTTTGCCCTAATCCTCCATCCCTCTTACCTGGGACTGGGGAGAATAAGAAACCGAGGAATCCCTTGTATTACCCAGGACAACCGGTTCTAGTGGACTTACCCACTGTGGGACAAATACCTCTAGTACTAAAAGCTTCAAAAAATCTGTATGCATGGGTAGCTACTGATGCCCATGGGAAAGATCATAGAATCCATGCCAGGTGGATCCTCCCTTCCTTTTAGGTCAACAATGTAAAAGGAAGAGGACACTGGGGAAGAAGACTTGTCTTATGTTGAGCTTGAGTGTCCTCAACGATACTACCTGTGGTAGTTATAACAGTTATTTTTATCATTTTTTGTAATTGTGTGCTGCGATCATAATTAGCTTTATTGTTGAAAACACAACAGCCAAGAATGGCATTCTTAACCTGTGTTGGAAAGATACTTCTTGTCTTAATGTGCTTACATGTGCTATGGCAAACCTACCACCAGAATACACTTCTGGGGCTTGGTATTGTACCGGCCGAATAGGTGATGGGGCAACCACCTTCTTCAGCCCTCTGGGCAACAGAGGTGCAACTTACTTTCAATTCCCACCAGGGATAAACGGGCCATTTGCTCAGGGCATTGGAGCTAAGAAGGGGCATTACTGGATATGCAGGCACACAGCATATACATTTTTACCCACGGGGTGGTTGGGAATTTGTTATATAGGGATTATCAGACCTTTGTTTTTCCTTTTGCCAGAAACAAGTGGACCTCGGTTAGGCATAAAGGTATATGATAACCTTGGAGACAGAAGTGTTGCCTGTAAGACGCGATCCATTAAGGGAAATTTGGGCGGGACGCAAAAATGGGGAAATAATCAGACTACAAGCGGCTCTAGAAATTATTACCAACAAAACCGCTGACACGATAGATCTTCTAACTTGGCAATCCCAACAGATGCGCACGGCAATCCTTCAGCACCACATGGTTTTTAGATTACCTGTTAGCTGAAGAGGGAGAAGTGTGTGGGAAATTAAATATTCCTAACTGTTGTTTGGAAATAGATGATGTAGGCGAAGTAGTTCTCCAGTTAACCAAAGATATCAGAAAAATAGCCCACGTCCCCGTCCAAACATGGAATGGCTGGAGTGGCAATTTGTAGTCCTGGTTACTGGGGGCACCGTGGGTGAAACAGTTAATATTGTATTTGTTAGGTGCAGTTGCCGCCTTAATGTTCTTGTATAATTCCTTGCTTTGTTCAATTAATCGGACATGTTGTGTCAAATATGCAATTTGTTCCTACCACCTTGCCGGACGGCATAAAGAAAATCCGTGCCATCCATTGGCCGTGGCCAACCACAGTACCCATCATTTCCCAGTTTCTCCTGAAGGAGGAAATTGCATATTGACATCCACAGCGCATTTGCCAGCTGTTTTATGCCTATTGTAACAATCCTACCTCATTAACTCAGTTTTGATGTCTGTTTTGTAAAGTTAAATGTTGTTGAAGTTGTTAAAGAATAAGCTTGCATTGAGCAAGACCTCTGTTTAATCACTGTTAAGCACTTTATTTTTTACCCAAACCCATGTTGTTCCCACGACTTCCCCCCCGTCCCTAATTCTCTCTCCTTTCCTTCCTTGCTTGCTTGCTTTCTTTCTCTCTCTCTCTCTCCTGCTGCCAAGCTGCAATGTTGAGACACGGGGTGGTGTAGAGGACCGGTACTAAATGCGGTTTTGTCTTGACATTGCTGCTGCTGCTGCAAAGCTGCCGCTGCCAAGGTGTGTCGGGCAATGCCACGCTGGCGCCCCCGGGAGCCGTCTGCGAAGTAAACAACCTCGTGCACCTGCACGGGGTAAAAAGGGTGCGAAAAGGGCAGAAGGGCGTCTCTAGGGCACGAACCGCACGTACTCATTTGCCATCTGCGCATGAGCAGGAGACCCCCAGATACCCCAGCCCATTTCTGGAAGGTTCCGAGAGGGCGGACTGCGCATGACAGTTAATCTGCATGGGAAGCGAGGAAGCACCTCCCAGAGGCCGGGCAAGAACCTATAAAAACTGCAGACTGTGTGAATGGGGGGGCTTGCTTGCGACGACTGAAGAACTCGAGCAGAGTCAGCGGAACCAGACGGGAGCTTCCCCCCTCTGCCCCCCCGCCCCGCCGCAAGGACTCCCAAAAGAAGAGGACCAACGGGACGCCGCTGGATCCACGGGTGGTGATATCTTTCTCTCTCTCTCTTCCCCTTTTCCTCTCTTTTTCCCTAAACGTGTGACGCGGGACATGTCTCGTTAGTTGATTCCATTTTGCCTTAATAAATCTTAAACTGGTTGGCTGGTGTCGTTTTCACCTTAATTGAGTGCAAGGGCATCACGAACTTGGTCGTTGGTCCTAAGGGGAGGGAGGTCGTCCTGAACGACTCCTTTCGGGCCGCGACACGTGTCTGATAGGTCACTGGCAGGCCCATAGCTGCTGGCTGTGCTTGTGAGGTCACAGCAGTCCTACAGCCTGATAGGCCAGTGGCAGACCCACAGCTGCTGGCTTTGCTTGTGAGGTCACAGCAGCCTCAGTGTCTTATAGGGCAGTGGCAGGCCCCTGTCTGCTGGCTGTGCTTGTGAGGTCACAGCAGCCTCAGTGCTTCACAGGCCAGTGGCAGGCACGTGGCTGCTGGCTGTGCTTTTCAGGTTACAGAAGCTTCAGTGCCAGGTATGCCAGTTCGAGGCCAATGACTGCTGGGTGGGCTTGTGAGGTCAGAGAAGCCTCAGTGCCCTATAGGGCAGTGGCAGGCCCATAGCTGCTCACTGGGCTTCTGAGGTCACAGCAGCCTCCATGCCCTTTAGGGCAGTGGCAGGCCCCTGACTATTTACTGTGCTTCTGAGTTGACAGCAGCGTCAGCGCCTCATCAGGCAGTTGGAGGCCAATGGCTGCTGGCTGTGCTTGTGAGGTCACAGCAGCCTCAGTGCCTGACAGGCCCATGGGAGGCCAATGTCTGCTTGGTGTGCTTTTGAGGTCACAGCAGCCTCCGTGCCTCATAGGCCAGTGGCAGGCCCGAAGCTGCTGGCTGTGCTTGTAACGTCACAGCAGTCCTATTTCCTGATAGGCTTGTGGCAGGCCTCTGTCTGCTGGCTGCCTTTTGAGGTCACATTTGTCTCTGTACCTTATAGGGCAGTGGGAGGCCTCTGGCTCCTCGCTGTGCTTGTGAGGTCCCATCAGCCTCCTTTTCCTGTAGGCCAGAGGGAGGCCAATGGCTGCTTGGTGTGCTGGTGAGGTCAGAGCAAACTCAGTGCCTGTTTGGACAGTGGCAGGCCAATGGCTGCTGGCTGTGCTTGTGAGGTCACAGCAGCCTCAGTGCCTCATAGCACAGTGGCAGGCCCATAGCTGCTGGCTGTGCTTGTGAGGTCACAGCAGCCTCAGTGCCCTATAGGGCAGTGGCAGGCCCTTGGCTGCTGCCTGGGATCGTGAGGTCACAGCAGCCTCCGTTCCTTTTAGGCCAGTGGCAGGCCCCTGGCTACTGGCTGTGCTTGTCAGGTCACAGCAGTCCTATTGCCTGATAGGCAAGTGGCAGACCCACAGCTGCTGGCTGTGCTTGTGAGGTCACAGCAGCCTCAGTGTCTTATAGGGCAATGGCAGGCCCCTGTCTGCTGTCTGTGCTCGTGAGGTCACAGCAGCCTCAGTGTCTTATAGGGCAGTGGCAGGCCCCTGTCTGCTGTTTGTGCTTGTGAGGTCACAGCAGCCTCCATGCCTCCTAGGCCAGTGACAGACCCACAGCTCAGTGCTCCTGAGGCCAGTTGTAGGCTCCTAGCTGCTGGCTGTGCTGGTGAGGTCACAGCAGCCTCAGTGCCTCCTAGGCCAGTGTCAGGCTCATGGCTGCTTTCTGTGCTTGTGAGGTCACAGCAGCCTCCGTGCCTCAAAGGCCAGTGGCAGGCTCATGGCTGCTTTCTGTGCTTGTCAGGTCACAGCAGCCTCAGTGCTTCTCAGGGCAGTGGCAGGCTCCTGGCTGCTGGCTGTGCTTGTCAGGTGACAGCAGCCTGAGTGCCTCCTAGGCCAGTGGCATGCTCCTGGCTGCTCCTGTGCTTGTGAGGTCACAGCAGCCTCCATGCCTCCTTGGCCACTGGCTAGCTCATGGCCTGCTGGCGGTGCTTGTGAGGTCACAGCAACCTCAGTGCCTCCTAAGCCAGTGGCAGGCCCCTGACTGCTGGCTGTGCTGGTGAGGTCACAGCAGCCTCAGTGCCTCCTAGGCCAGTGGCAGGCTCCTGGCTGCTGGCTGTGTTTGTGAGGTCACAGCAGCCTCAGTGCCTCCAAGGCCAGTGGCAGGCTCTTGGCTGCTGGCTGTGCTTGTGAGGTCACAGCACCCTCAGTGCCTCATAGGGCAGTGGCAGGCTCATGGCTGCTGGCTGTGCTTGTGAGGTCACAGCAGCCTCAGTGCCTCCCAGGCGACTGGCAAGCTCATGGCTGCTGGCTGGGCTTGTGATGTCACAGCAGCCTCCGTGCCTGATAAGCCACTGGTAGGCTAATGGTTGCTAGGTGTGCTTGTGAGGTCACAGTAGCCTCAGTACCTCCTAGGGCAGTGTCAATCCCCTGTCTGCTGGCTGTGCTTGTGAGGTCACAGCAGCCTCTGTGCCTCCTAGGCCAGTGGCAGGCTCATGGCTGCTGGCTGTGCTTGTGAGGTCACAGCAGCCTCAGGGCCTCATAGGTTAGGGGCAGGCGCCCCCTTCTGTTTGTGCTTGTCAGGTCACAGCAGCCTGAATGCCTCCTAGGCCAGTGACAGCCCCACAGCTGCTGGCTGTGCTTGTGACGTCACAGCAGTCCTATTGCCTGATAGGTCAGTGGCAGGCCAATGGCTGCTGGCTGTCCTGTTGACGTCACAGCAGTCTGAGTGACTGATAGGCCAGTGGCAGGCCTCTGGGTGCTGGCTGTTTTTGTGACGTCACAGCAGCCTCAGTGCCTCATAGGCCAGTGGTATGCCCTGGCTGCTGGCTGCTGGCTGTGCTTGTGAGGTCATAGCAGGTCTGTTGCCTGATAGGCCACTGGCACGCCTCTGTCTGCTAGCTGCATTTTGAGGTCACCTTTGTCATAGTGCCTCACTGGGCAGTGAGAGCTCCATGCCTGCTGGCTGCGTTATGAGGTCACGTTTGTCTTGGAGCCTCATAGGGCATTTGGATGCCCATGCCTGCTGGCTGTGCTTGTCAGGTCACAGCAGTCCTATTTCCTGATAGGCCTGTGGCAGGCCTCTGTCTGCTGGCTGCCTTTTGAGGTCATATTTGTCTCTGTATCTTATAGGGCAGTGGCAGGATCCTGGCTGCTGGCTGTGCTTGTGAGGTCACAGCAGCCTCAGTGCCTCCGAGGCCAGTGGCAGGCTCATGGTTGCTGGCTGTGCTGGTGAGGTCACAGCAGCCTCAGTGCCTCCGAGGCCAGTGGCAGGCTCCTGGCTGCTGGCTGTGTTTGTGAGGTCACAGCAGCCTCCATGTCTCATAGGGCAGTGTCAGGCTCATGGTTGCTGGCTGTGCTTGTGAGGTCACAGCAGCCTCCGTGCCTCAAAGGCCAGTGGCAGGCTCATGGCTGCTTTCTGTGCTTGTCAGGTCACAGCAGCCTCAGTGCTTCTCAGGGCAGTGGCAGGCTCCTGGCTGCTGGCTGTGCTTGTCAGGTGACAGCAGCCTGAGTGCCTCCTAGGCCAGTGGCATGCTCCTGGCTGCTCCTGTGCTTTTGAGGTCACAGCAGCCTCATTGCCTCCTTGGCCACTGGCTAGCTCATGGCTGCTGGCGGTGCTTGTGAGGTCACAGCAACCTCAGTGCCTCCTAAGCCAGTGGCAGGCCCCTGACTGCTGGCTGTGCTGGTGAGGTCACAGCAGCCTCAGTGCCTCCTAAGCCAGTGGCAGGCTCATGGCTGCTGGCTGTGTTTGTGAGGTCACAGCAGCCTCAGTGCCTCTAAGGCCAGTGTCAGGCTCCTGGCTGCTGGCTGTGCTTGTGAGGTCACAGCAGCCTCAGGGCCTCATAGGTTAGGGGCAAGCGCCCCCTTCTGTTTGTGCTTGTCAGGTCACAGCAGCCTCCGTGCCTCTAAGGCCAGTGGCAGGCTCCTGGCTCCTGGTTGTGCTTTTGAGGTCACAGCAGCCTCAGTGCCTCCTATGGCAGTGGCAGGCTCCTGGCTGCTGGCTGTGCTGGTGAGGTCACAGCAGCGTGAGTGCCTCATAAGTTAGTCTACAGCGCCTCCTGCTGGCTGTGCTTGTGAGGTCACAGCAGCCTCAGTGCCTCCTAGGCCAGTGGCAGGCTCATAGCTGCTGGCTGAGCTTGGGAGGTCACAGCAGTCTGAGTGCCTCCTAGGCCAGTAGCAGGCTCCTGGCTGCTGGCTGTGCTTGTGAGGTCACAGCAGCCTCAGTGCCTCCTAGGCCAGTGGCAGGCTCATGGCTGCTGGCTGTGCTTGTGAGGTCACAGCAGCCTCAGTACCTCCTAGGCCAGTCGCAGGCTCCTGGCTGCTGGCTGTGCTTGTGAGGTCACAGCAGCCTCAGTGCCTCCTATGGCAGTGGCAGGCTCCTGGCTGCTGGCTGTGCTGGTGAGGTCACAGCAGCCTGAGTGCCTCATAAGTTAGTCTACAGCGCCTCCTGCTGGCTGTGCTTGTGAGGTCACAGCAGCCTCAGTGCCTCCGAGGCCAGTGGCAGGCTCCTGGCTGCTGGCTGAGCTTGGGAGGTCACAGCAGTCTGAGTGCCTCCTACGCCAGTAGCAGGCTCCTGCTGCTGGCTGTGCTTGTGAGGTCACAGCAGCCTCAGTGCCTCCTAGGCCAGTGGCAGGCTCCTGGCTGCTGGCTGTGCTTGTGAGGTCACAGCAGCCTCAGTACCTCCTAGGCCAGTGGCAGGCTCCTGGCTGCTGGCTGTGCTTGTGAGGTCACAGCAGCCTCAGTGCCTCCTATGGCAGTGGCAGGCTCCTGGCTGCTGGCTGTGCTGGTGAGGTCACAGCAGCCTGAGTGCCTCATAAATTAGTCTACAGCGCCTCCTGCTGGCTGTGCTTGTGAGGTCACAGCAGCCTCAGTGCCTCCAAGGCCAGTGTCAGGCTCATGGCTGCTGGCCGAGCTTGGGAGGTCACAGCAGTCTGAGTGCCTCCTAGGCCAGTAGCAGGCTTCTGGCTGCTGGCTGTGCTTGTGAGGTCACAGCAGCCTCAGTGCCTCCTAGGCCAGTAGCAGGCTCCTGGCTGCTGGCTGTGCTTGGGAGGTCACAGCAGCCTGAGTGCCTCCTAGGCCAGTGGCAGGCTCATGGATGTTGGATGTGCTTGTGAGGTCACAGCAGCCTCAGTGCCTCCTAGGCCAGTTGCAGGCTCCTGGCTACTGGCTGTGCTTGTGAGGTCACAGCAGCCTGAGTGCCTCCTAGGCCAGTAGCAGGCTCCTGGCTGCTGGCTGTGCTTGTGAGATCACAGTAGCCTCAGTGCCTCCGAGGCCGGTAGCAGGCTCCTGGCTGCTGGCTGTGCTTGGGAGGTCACAGCAGCCTGAGTGCCTCCTAGGCCAGTGGCAGGCTCATGGATGTTGGATGTGCTTGTGAGGTCACAGCAGCCTCAGTGCCTCCTAGGCCAGTTGCAGGCTCCTGGCTACTGGCTGTGCTTGTGAGGTCACAGCAGCCTCATTGCCTCCGAGGCCAGCGGCAGGCTCATGGCTGCTGGCTGTGCTTGTGAGGTCACAGCAGCCTCAGTGCCTCCTAGGCCAGTGGCAGGCTCCTGGCTGCTGGCTGTGCTGGTGAGGTCACAGTAGCCTGAGTGCCTCCTAGGCCGGTAGCAGGCTCCTGGCTGCTGGCTGTGCTTGTGAGGTCACAGCAGCCTGAGTGCCTCCTAGGCCAGTGGCAGGCTCCTGGCTGCTGGCTGTGACTGTGAGGTCACAGCAGCCTCACTGCCTCCTCTGCCAGTGTCAGGCTCCTGGCTGCTGGCTGCGCTTGTGAGGTCACAGCAGCCTCAGTGCCTCCTAGGCCAGTGGCAGGCCCATAGCTGCTGGCTGTGCTTGTCAGGTCACAGCAGTCCTATTCCTGATAGGCCACTTCAAGGCCAATGACTGCTGTGAGGTCAGAGAAGCCTCAGGGCCCTATAGGCCAGTGGGAGGCCCATAGCTGCTGGCTGTGCTTGTGAGGTCACAGCAGCCTCAGTGCCCTATAGGGCAGTTTCAGGCCCATACATGCTGGCTGTGCTTGTGAGGTCACAGCAGCCTGAGTGCTTCACAGGCCAATGGCAGGCCCCTGGCTGCTGGCTGTGCTTGTTAGGTCACAGCAGCCTCCGTGCCCTTTATGGCAGTGGCAGGCCCGTGACAGTGTGCTGTGCTTGTGAATAATTTGTAGTACAGAGGATCTGACAATGAAGGATAATCCTCTTTTTGCGAATCTGAAGGGCTATAAAGCCCTGCTCTCTCTTGGCATGGCTCGGGCAACAGTTTGTGGTGTTTTAGGGGCGGCACTAATTGCTGCCCGGTGGGGGAGGCAAGGTGATAAAAAGACCATTGAGTCCTTGGGAGAACACATAAGAAACTCCCAGAGTCGAGCCAAAGAGACAATCGAGTTCTTGCAAGACTCCCGGAGTCGAGCCAAAGAGACAGTTGAGTCTTTGCAAGAACAGGCAAGAAACTTGCAAAGTCAACTCACTGCGGAGCGCAACCATACTCAGCGGCTTCACATAATCTTATCGGACTCACTAGACCGAGAGAGAATCCTGCGGTCTGAATTGGAAGAAAACAGGCGGGGGGTTGATGATAGTGAACCGGGATTCTCGAATTTGGCCGAACTAGACGGAAAACAGGCATCTGATCTAAAATCCATATATCCAATTAAAGAATTAGAAGACAGCAGGAACTCCTTTTATCCTGGAGATGGGAATGTAGTAATGAGACCCTTGATTAAAACGGAAACCACTGATAATGGTCAGGGGGGTATTCAACGACGTACCACGCGTATTATCCCCTATTCCCCTCAGGACTTGGCTAAAATACAGGAAAAATACTCCCGGGGCTCCCGGGAAACTGAAACTGAGTATGTGTGGAGAGTCTCCCTCACCGGGGGGGATCGCATTCTGCTGAGCGAAGATGAAGCTAGAGGATATTGGGGACCCAGAGTCTTTCTAACCACAAATGATAACAGGGAACCATGGTCCTTGACCCAGAGGGTAGCCTACTGGGCAGGAGGATTAGACCCAATGGAAAGAGGAGACCCTTTTTCTATTAAAACACCCACAGCGGGCCACATTCTGGAAAGCGTGCAGAAAACTGCTTGCCTCCAATTGATGCATGACCGTTTGCTGCTTCCGCAGCAGCCCTCCCCCATGCAGTGTGTGGCAGACCCCGAGAGGTCACATCCTCTGATCAGGGGACTTCCTGATGCTGTTCAGCTGCAAGACCGATTACGAACTCCCCGACCAAGACGAAGGGGAGGCCCCCCCGACATGACTTGGGGGGAGGTGGCACAGGAGCTAATTAATTACGGAAGGCGTATGGGATTCACTGGCCAGGGGGAAACAAAGCATAAAGCAGAAATAAGAAGAGTTGAGGAAAGTGGGAGCCAATATAAATCACTGCAACACCCACATCCTGGGAAACCGGTACGGGTGTTGGATAGCAGGAGACAATTATTATGGGCAGAAGGCATTTCAAAGGGAATTCCCAGAGAAGTCATGGATAGGTTACCAACTCCCAACCTGGAAGGTTTGGTAAGAAGTTGGGACAGGATAAGGGGAACCCCATCTTCCTCAAACCCCAGAGTTCCTCCTCCCTTATCCCAAGACCCCGTCTGCACCCCAGGACTCTTAAAACGAACCCTGAGACCGCACAATCCCGGATGGGCGTGACGAATATCTGATGCAGTAACTGAAGTCAATGGACGATGGGGAGTAAATGGCTGCCCCAGACTCGCTGCTTTTTGCCCTAATCCTCCATCCCTCTTACCTGGGACTGGGGAGAATAAGAAACCGAGGAATCCCTTGTATTACCCGGGACAACCGGTTCTAGTGGACTTACCCACTGTGGGACAAATACCTCTAGTACTAAAAGCTTCAAAAAATCTGTATGCATGGGTAGCTACTGATGCCCATGGGAAAGATCATAGAATCCATACCAGGTGGATCCTCCCTTCCTTTTAGGTCAACAATGTAAAAGGAAGAGGGCACTGGGGAAGAAGACTTGTCTTATGTTGAGCTTGAGTGTCCTCAACGATACTACCTGTGGTAGTTATAACAGTTATTTTTATCATTTTTTGTAATTGTGTGCTGCGATCATAATTAGCTTTATTGTTGAAAACACAACAGCCAAGAATGGCATTCTTAACCTGTGTTGGAAAGATACTTCTTGTCTTAATGTGCTTATATGTGCTATGGCAAACCTACCACCAGAATACACTTCTGGGGCTTGGTATTGTGCCGGCCGAATAGGTGATGGGGCAACCACCTTCTTCAGCCCTCTGGGCAACAGAGATGCAACTTACTTTCAATTCCCACCAGGGATAAACGGGCCATTTGCTCAGGGCATTGGAGCTAAGAAGGGGCATTACTGGATATGCAGGCACACAGCATATACATTTTTACCCACGGGGTGGTTGGGAATTTGTTATATAGGGATTATCAGACCTTTGTTTTTCCTTTTGCCAGAAACAAGTGGACCTCGGTTAGGCATAAAGGTATATGATAACCTTGGAGACAGAAGTGTTGCCTGTAAGACGCGATCCATTAAGGGAAATTTGGGCGGGACGCAAAAATGGGGAAATAATCAGACTACAAGCGGCTCTAGAAATTATTACCAAAAAAACCGCTGACACGATGGATCTTCTAACTTGGCAATCCCAACAGATGCGCACGGCAATCCTTCAGCACCACATGGTTTTTAGATTACCTGTTAGCTGAAGAGGGAGAAGTGTGTGGGAAATTAAATATTCCTAACTGTTGTTTGGAAATAGATGATGTTCTCCAGTTAACCAAAGATATCAGAAAAATAGCCCACGTCCCCGTCCAAACCTGGAATGGCTGGAGTGGCAATTTGTAGTCCTGGTTACTGGGGGCACCGTGGGTGAAACAGTTAATATTGTATTTGTTAGGTGCAGTTGCCGCCTTAATGTTCTTGTATAATTCCTTGCTTTGTTCAATTAATCGGACATGTTGTGTCAAATATGCAATTTGTTCCTACCACCTTGCCGGACGGCATAAAGAAAATCCGTGCCATCCATTGGCCGTGGCCAACCACAGTACCCATCATTTCCCAGTTTCTCCTGAAGGAGGAAATTGCATATTGACATCCACAGCGCATTTGCCAGCTGTTTTATGCCTATTGTAACAATCCTACCTCATTAACTCAGTTTTGATGTCTGTTTTGTAAAGTTAAATGTTGTTGAAGTTGTTAAAGAATAAGCTTGCATTGAGCAAGACCTCTGTTTAATCACTGTTAAGCACTTTATTTTTTACCCAAACCCATGTTGTTCCCACGACTTCCCCCCCGTCCCTAATTCTCTCTCCTTTCCTTGCTTGCTTGCTTGCTTTCTTTCTCTCTCTCTCTCTCCTGCTGCCAAGCTGCAATGTTGAGACACGGGGTGGTGTAGAGGACCGGTACTAAATGCGGTTTTGTCTTGACATTGCTGCTGCTGCTGCAAAGCTGCCGCTGCCAAGGTGTGTCGGGCAATGCCGCGCTGGCGCCCCCGGGAGCCGTCTGCGAAGTAAACAACCTCGTGCACCTGCACGGGGTAAAAAGGGTGCGAAAAGGGCAGAAGGTCGTCTCTAGGGCACGAACCGCACGTACTCATTTGCCATCTGCGCATGAGCAGGAGACCCCCAGATACCCCAGCCCATTTCTGGAAGGTTCCGAGAGGGCGGACTGCGCATGACGGTTAATCTGCATGGGAAGCGAGGAAGCACCTCCCAGAGGCCGGGCAAGAACCTATAAAAACTGCAGACTGTGTGAATGGGGGGGCTTGCTTGCGACGACTGAAGAACTCGAGCAGAGTCAGCGGAACCAGACGGGAGCTTCCCCCCTCTGCCCCCCCGCCCCGCCGCAAGGACTACCAAAAGAAGAGGACCAACGGGACGCCGCTGGATCCACGGGTGGTGATATCTCTCTCTCTCTCTCTTCCCCTTTTCCTCTCTTTTTCCCTAAACGTGTGACGTGGGACATGTCTCGTTAGTTGATTCCATTTTGCCTTAATAAATCTTAAACTGGTTGGCTGGTGTCGTTTTCACCTTAATTGAGTGCAAGGGCATCACGAACTTGGTCGTTGGTCCTAAGGGGAGGGAGGTCATCCTGAACGACTCCTTTCGGGCCACGACATGTGTCTGATAGGTTACTGGCAGGCCCATAGCTGCTGGCTGTGCTTGTGAGGTCACAGCAGTCCTACAGCCTGATAGGCCAAAGGGAGTCCCCTGGCTGCTGGCTTTGCTTGTGAGGTCACAGCAGCCTCAGTGTCTTATAGGGCAGTGGCAGGCCCCTGTCTGCTGGCTGTGCTTGTGAGGTCACAGCAGCCTCAGTGCTTCACAGGCCAGTGGCAGGCACGTGGCTGCTGGCTGTGCTTTTCAGGTTACAGAAGCTTCAGTGCCAGGTATGCCAGTTCGAGGCCAATGACTGCTGGGTGGGCTTGTGAGGTCAGAGAAGCCTCAGTGCCCTATAGGGCAGTGGCAGGCCCATAGCTGCTCACTGGGCTTCTGAGGTCACAGCAGCCTCCATGCCCTTTAGGGCAGTGGCAGGCCCCTGACTATTTACTGTGCTTCTGAGTTGACAGCAGCGTCAGCGCCTCATCAGGCAGTTGGAGGCCAATGGCTGCTGGCTGTGCTTGTGAGGTCACAGCAGCCTCAGTGCCTGACAGGCCCATGGGAGGCCAATGTCTGCTTGGTGTGCTTTTGAGGTCACAGCAGCCTCCGTGCCTCATAGGCCAGTGGCAGGCCCGAAGCTGCTGGCTGTGCTTGTAACGTCACAGCAGTCCTATTTCCTGATAGGCTTGTGGCAGGCCTCTGTCTGCTGGCTGCCTTTCGAGGTCACATTTGTCTCTGTACCTTATGGGGCAGTGGGAGGCCTCTGGCTCCTCGCTGTGCTTGTGAGGTCCCATCAGCCTCCTTTTCCTGTAGGCCAGAGGGAGGCCAATGGCTGCTTGGTGTGCTGGTGAGGTCAGAGCAAACTCAGTGCCTGTTTGGACAGTGGCAGGCCAATGGCTGCTGGCTGTGCTTGTGAGGTCACAGCAGCCTCCGTTCCCTATAGGCCAGTGGCAGGCCCATAGCTGCTGGCTGTGCTTGTGAGGTCACAGCAGTCCTAGTTCCTGATAGGGCCGTGGAAGGCCCCTGTGTGCTGGCTGCCTTTTGAGGTCACATTTGTCTCTGTACCTTATAGGTCAGTGGGAGGCCCCTGGCTACTCGCTGTGCTTGTGAGGTCACATCAGCCTCCTTTTCTTGTAGGCCAGTGGCACACCAATTGCTGCTGGCTGTGATTGTCAGGTCACAACACTCCTACAGCCTGATTGGCCAGCAGCAGGCCCCTGGCTGCTGGCTGTGCTTGTGAGGTCACAGCAGCCTCAGTGCCTCCTAGGCCAGTGGCAGGCCCATAGCTGCTGTCTGTGCTTGTGAGGTCACAGCAGTCCTATTTCCTGATAGGCCAGTGAAGGCCCCTGTCTCCTGGCTGCCTTTTGAGGTCACATTTGTCTCTGTACCTTATAGGGCAATGGCAGGACTCTGGCTCCTCGCTGTGCTTGTGAGGTCACAGCAGCCTCAGTGCCCTATAGGCCAGTGGCAGGCCCCTGGCTGCTGGCTGTGCTTGTCAGCTCACAGCAGTCCTATTGCCTGATAGGCAAGTGGCAGACCCACAGCTGCTGGCTTTGCTTGTGAGGTCACAGCAGCCTCAGTGTCTTATAGGGCAGTGGCAGGCCCCTGTCTGCTGTCTGTGCTCGTGAGGTCACAGCAGCCTCAGTGCTTCACAGGCCAATGGCAGGCCCCTGTCTGCTGGCTGTGCTTGTGAGGTGACAGCAGCCTCCGTGCCCTTTATGGCAGTGGCAGGCCCGTGACAGTGTGCTGTGCTTGTGAGGTCAGAGCAGTGTCAGCACCTCATCAGGCAGTGGCAGGCCCCTGGCTGCTGGCTGTGTGTTGTGAGGTCACAGCAGCCTCAGTGCCTCCTAGGCCAGTGACAGACCCACAGCTCAGTGCTCCTGAGGCCAGTGGCAGGCTCTTGGCTGCTGGCTGTGCTTGTGAGGTCACAGCACCCTCAGTGCCTCATAGGGCAGTGGCAGGCTCATGGCTGCTGGCTGTGCTTGTGAGGTCACAGCAGCCTCAGTGCCTCCCAGGCGACTGGCAAGCTCATAGCTGCTGGCTGGGCTTGTGAGGTCACAGCAGCCTCAGGGCCTCATAAGCCACTGGTAGGCTAATGGTTGCTAGGTGTGCTTGTGAGGTCACAGTAGCCTCAGTGCCTCCTAGGCCAGTGACAGACCCAAAGCTCAGTGCCCCTGAGGCCAGTTGTAGGCTCCTAGCTGCTGGCTGTGCTGGTGAGCTCACAGCAGCCTCAGTGCCTCATAGGGCAGTGGCAGGCTCCTGGCTACTGGCTGTGCTTGTCAGGTGACAGCAGCCTCATTGCCTCCTAGGCCAGTGGCATGCTCCTGGCTGCTCCTGTGCTTGTGAGGTCACAGCAGCCTCCATGCCTCCTTGGCCACTGGCTAGCTCATGGCTGCTGGCGGTGCTTGTGAGGTCACAGCAACCTCAGTGCCTCCTAAGCCAGTGGCAGGCCCCTGACTGCTGGCTGTGCTGGTGAGGTCACAGCACCCTCAGTGCCTCATTAGGCAGTGGCAGGCTCCTGGCTGCTCGCTGTGCTTGTGAGGTCACAGCAGCCTCCGTGCCTGATAAGCCACTGGTAGGCTAATGGTTGCTAGGTGTGCTTGTGAGGTCACAGTAGCCTCAGTACCTCCTAGGGCAGTGTCAAGCCCCTGTCTGCTGGCTGTGCTTGTGAGGTCACAGCAGCCTCAGTGCCTCCTAGGCCAGTGGCAGGCTCATGGCTGCTGGCTGTGCTTGTGAGGTCACAGCAGCCTCAGGGCCTCATAGGTTAGGGGCAAGCGCCCCCTTCTGTTTGTGCTTGTCAGGTCACAGCAGCCTCCGTGCCTCCTAGGCCAGTGACAGACCCACAGCTGCTGGCTGTGCTTGTGAGGTCACAGCAGTCCTATTGCCTGATAGGTCAGTGGCAGGCCAATGGCTGCTGGCTGTCCTGTTGACGTCACAGCAGTCTGAATGACTGATAGGCCAGTGGCAGGCCTCTGGGTGCTGGCTGTTTTTGTGACGTCACAGCAGCCTCAGTGCCTCATAGGCCAGTGGTATGCCCTTGCTGCTGGCTGCTGGCTGTGCTTGTGAGGTCATAGCAGGTCTGTTGCCTGATAGGCCACTGGCACGCCTCTGTCTGCTAGCTGCATTTTGAGGTCACCTTTGTCATAGTGCCTCACTGGGCAGTGAGAGCTCCATGCCTGCTGGCTGCGTTATGAGGTCACGTTTGTCTTGGGGCCTTATAGGGCAGTTGGAGGCCCTTGGCTGCTTGGTGTGCTTGTGAGGTCACAGCAGCCTCAGTGCCTGATAGGCCCGTGGGAGGCCAATGGCTGCTTGGTGTGCTTTTGAGGTCACAGCAGCCTCCGTGCCTCCTAGGCCCGTGGAGGCCCGTAGCTGCTGGCTGTGCTTGTAAGGTCACAGCAGTCCTATTTCCTGATAGGCCTGTGGCAGGCCTCTGTCTGCTGGCTGCCTTTTGAGGTCATATTTGTCTCTGTATCTTATAGGGCAGTGGCAGGATCCTGGCTGCTGGCTGTGCTTGTGAGGTCACAGCAGCCTCAGTGCCTCCGAGGCCAGTGGCAGGCTCATGGTTGCTGGCTGTGCTGGTGAGGTCACAGCAGCCTCAGTGCCTCCTAGGCCAGTGGCAGGCTCCTGGCTGCTGGCTGTGTTTGTGAGGTCACAGCAGCCTCCGTGTCTCATAGGGCAGTGTCAGGCTCATGGTTGCTGGCTGTGCTTGTGAGGTCACAGCAGCCTCCATGCCTCCTTGGCCACTGGCTAGCTCATGGCTGCTGGCGGTGCTTGTGAGGTCACAGCAACCTCAGTGCCTCCTAAGCCAGTGGCAGGCCCCTGACTGCTGGCTGTGCTGGTGAGGTCACAGCAGCCTCAGTGGCTCCTAAGCCAGTGGCAGACTCATGGCTGCTGGCTGTGTTTGTGAGGTCACAGCAGCCTCAGTGCCTCCTAGGCCAGTGGCAGGCTCTTGGCTGCTGGCTGTGCTTGTGAGGTCACAGCAGCCTCAGTGCCCCATAGGGCAGTGGCAGGCTCATGGCTGCTGGCTGTGCTTGTGAGGTCACAGCAGCCTCAGTGCCTCCCAGGCGACTGGCAAGCTCATGGCTGCTGGCTGGGCTTGTGAGGTCACAGCAGCCTCAGGGCCTCATAGGTTAGGGGCAAGCGCCCCCTTCTGTTTGTGCTTGTCAGGTCACAGCAGCCGCCATGCCTCGTAGGCCAGTGGCAGTCCCCTGGCTGCTGGTTGTGCTTTTGAGGTCACAGCAGCCTCAGTGCCTCCTATGGCAGTGGCAGGCTCCTGGCTGCTGGCTGTGCTGGTGAGGTCACAGCAGCCTGAGTGCCTCATAAGTTAGTCTACAGCGCCTCCTGCTGGCTGTGCTTGTGAGGTCACAGCAGCCTCAGTGCCTCCTAGGCCAGTGTCAGGCTCATGGCTGCTGGCTGAGCTTGGGAGGTCACAGCAGTCTGAGTGCCTCCTAGGCCAGTAGCAGGCTCCTGGCTGCTGGCTGTGCTTGTGAGGTCACAGCAGCCTCAGTGCCTCCGAGGCCAGTGGCAGGCTCATGGCTGCTGGCTGTGCTTGTGAGGTCACAGTAGCCTCAGTGCCTGCTATGGCAGTGGCAGGCTCCTGGCTACTGGCTGTGCTGGTGAGGTCACAGCAGCCTCAGTGCCTCCTAAGTTAGTCTACAGCGCCTCCTGCTGGCTGTGCTTGTGAGGTCACAGAAGCCTCAGTGCCTCCTAGGCCAGTGGCAGGCTCATGGATGTTGGATGTGCTTGTGAGGTCACAGCAGCCTCAGTGCCTCCGAGGCCAGTAGCAGGCTCATGGCTGCTGGCTGTGCTTGGGAGGTCACAGCAGCCTCATTGCCTCCGAGGCCAGCGGCAGGCTCATGGCTGTTGGATGTGCTTGTGAGGTCACAGCAGCCTCAGTGCCTCCGAGGCCAGCGGCAGGCTCATGGCTGCTGGCTGTGCTTGTGAGGTCACAGCAGCCTCAGTGCCTCCTAGGCCAGTGGCAGGCTCATGGCTGCTGGCTGTGCTTGTGAGGTCACAGTAGCCTGAGTGCCTCCTAGGCCAGTGGCAGGCTCCTGGCTGCTGGCTGTGCTTGTGACGTCACAGCAGCCTGAGTGCCTCCTAGGCCAGTGGCAGGCTCCTGGCTGCTGGCTGTGACTGTGAGGTCACAGCAGCCTCAGTGCCTCCTAGGCCAGTGTCAGGCTCCTGGCTGCTCCTGCGCTTGTGAGGTCACAGCAGCCTCAGTGCCTCCTATGGCAGTGGCAGGCTCCTGGCTGCTGGTTGTGCTGGTGATGTCACAGCAGCCTCAGTACCTCATAAGTTAGTCTACAGCGCCTCCTGCTGGCTGTGCTTGTGAGGTCACAGCAGCCTCAGTGCCTCCTAGGCCAGTGGCAGGCTCATGGCTGCTGGCTGAGCTTGGGAGGTCACAGCAGTCTGAGTGCCTCCTAGGCCAGTAGCAGGCTCCTGGCTGCTGGCTGTGCTTGTGAGGTGACAGCAGCCTAAGTGCCTCCTAGGCCAGTGGCAGGCTCCTGGCTGCTGGCTGTGCTTGTGAGGTCACAGCAGCCTCAGTGCCTCCTAGGTCAGTAACAGGCTGCTGGCTGTGCTTGTGAGATCACAGCAGCCTGAGTGCCTCCGAGGCCAGCGGCAGGCTCATGGCTGCTGGCTGTGCTTGTGAGGTCACAGCAGCCTCAGTGCCTCCTAGGCCAGTGGCAGGCTCATGGCTGCTGGCTGTGCTTGGGAGGTCACAGCAGCCTCAGTGCCTGCTAGGCCAGTGGCAGGCTCCTGGCTGCTGGCTGTGCTTGTGAGGTCACAGCAGCCTCAGTGCCTCCTAGGCCAGTGTCAGGCTCATGGCTGCTGGCTGAGCTTGGGAGGTCACAGCAGTCTGAGTGCCTCCTAGGCCAGTAGCAGGCTCCTGGCTGCTGGCTGTGCTTGTGAGGTCACAGCAGCCTCAGTGCCTCCTAGGCCAGTGGCAGGCTCATGGCTGCTGGCTGAGCTTGGGAGGTCACAGCAGTCTGAGTGCCTCCTAGGCCAGTAGCAGGCTCCTGGCTGCTGGCTGTGCTTGTGAGGTCACAGCAGCCTCAGTGCCTCCTAGGCCAGTGGCAGGCTCATGGCTGCTGGCTGTGCTTGTGAGGTCACAGTAGCCTCAGTGCCTCCTAAGGCAGTGGCAGGCTCATGGCTGCTGGCTGTGCTTGTGAGGTCACAGCAGCCTCACTGTCTCCTAGGCCAGTCGCAGGCTCATGGTTGCTGGCTGTGCTTGTGAGGTCACAGTAGCCTGAGTGCCTCCTAGGCCAGTGGCAGGCTCCTGGCTGCTGGCTGTGCTTGTGACGTCACAGCAGCCTGAGTGCCTCCTAGGCCAGTGGCAGGCTCATGCCTGCTGGCTGTGACTGTGAGGTCACAGCAGCCTCAGTGCCTCCTAGGCCAGTGGCAGGCTCCTGGCTGCTGGCTGCGCTTGTGAGGTCACAGCAGCCTAAGTGCCTCCTAGGCCAGTGGCAGGCTCATGGCTGCTGGCTGTGCTTGTGAGGTCACAGTAGCCTCAGTGCCTCCTAGGCCAGTGGCAGGCTCATGGATGTTGGATGTGCTTGTGAGGTCACAGCAGCCTCACTGCCTCCTAGGCCAGTCGCAGGCTCCTGGCTGCTGGCTGTGCTTGTGAGGTCACAGCAGCCTCAGTGCCTCCTATGGCAGTGGCAGGCTCCTGGCTGCTGGTTGTGCTGGTGATGTCACAGCAGCCTCAGTGCCTCATAAGTTAGTCTACAGCGCCTCCTGCTGGCTGTGCTTGTGAGGTCACAGCAGCCTCAGTGCTTCTGAGGCCAGTGGCAGGCTCATGGCTACTGGCTGAGCTTGGGAGGTCACAGCAGTCTGAGTGCCTCCTAGGCCAGTAGCAGGCTCCTGGCTGCTGGCTGTGCTTGGGAGGTCACAGCAGCCTAAGTGCCTCCTAGGCCAGTGGCAGGCTCCTGGCTGCTGGCTGTGCTTGTGAGGTCACAGCAGCCTCAGTGCCTCCTAGGTCAGTCGCAGGCTCCTGGCTGTGCTTGTGAGATCACAGCAGCCTGAGTGCCTCCGAGGCCAGCGGCAGGCTCATGGCTGTTGGATGTGCTTGTGAGGTCACAGCAGCCTCATTGCCTCCGAGGCCAGCGGCAGGCTCATGGCTGCTGGCTGTGCTTGTGAGGTCACAGCAGCCTCCGTGCCTCCTAGGCCAGTGGCAGGCTCCTGGCTGCTCGCTGTGACTGTGAGGTCACAGCAGCCTCACTGCCTCCTAGGCCAGTGTCAGGCTCCTGGCTACTGGCTGTGCTTGTGAGGTCACAGCAGCCTCAGTGCCTCCTAGGCCAGTAGCAGGCTCATGGCTGCTGGCTGTGCTTGGGAGGTCACAGCAGCCTCATTGCCTCCGAGGCCAGCGGCAGGCTCATGGCTGCTGGCTGTGCTTGTGAGGTCACAGCAGCCTCAGTGCCTCCTAGGCCAGTGGCAGGCTCATGGCTGCTGGCTGTGCTTGTGAGGTCACAGCAGCCTCAGTGCCTCCTAGGCCGGTAGCAGGCTCATGGCTGCTGGCTGTGCTTGTGAGGTCACAGCAGCCTCAGTGCCTGCTAGGCCAGTGGCAGGCTCCTGGCTGCTGGCTGTGCTTGTGACGTCACAGCAGCCTGAGTGCCTCCTAGGCCAGTGGCAGGCTCCTGGCTGCTGGCTGTGACTGTGAGGTCACAGCAGCCTCAGTGCCTCCTAGGCCAGTGGCAGGCTCCTGGCTACTGGCTGTGCTTGTGAGGTCACAGCAGCCTCAGTGCCTCCTAGGCCAGTAGCAGGCTCATGGCTGCTGGCTGTGCTTGTGAGGTCACAGCAGCCTCATTGCCTCCGAGGCCAGCGGCAGGCTCATGGCTGTTGGATGTGCCTGTGAGGTCACAGCAGCCTCATTGCCTCCTAGGCCAGTGGCAGGCCCTTCACTGCTGGCTGTGCTTGTGAGCTCACAGCAGTGTCAGCGCCTCATCAGGCAGTGGAAGGCCCCTGGCTGCTGGCTGTGCTTGTGAGCTCACAGCAGTCCTATTGCCTGATAGGTCTGTGACAGGCCAATGGCTGCTGGCTGTGCTTGTGAGGTCACAGCAGTCTGAGTGACTGTTAGGCCAGTGGCAGGCCTCTGGGTGCTGGCTGATTTTGTGAGGTCACAGCAGCCTCAGTGCCTCATATGCCAGTGCGATGCCCAAGGCTGCTGGCTGCTGGCTGTGCTTGTGAGGTCACAGCAGTCCTGTTGCCTGATAGGCCAGTGGCAGGCCCATGGCTGCTGGCTGCGTTTTGAGGTCACCTTTGTCTTAGTGCCTCATTGGCCAGTGGGATGCCCATGGCTGCTGGCTGTACTTGTGATGTCACGGAAGTACCAGTGCCTGATAGGGCAGTGACAGCTCCATGCCTGCTGGCTGCGTTATGAAGTCACTTTTGACTCGGGGCCTCATAGGGCAGTTGGATGCCCATGCCTGCTGGCCGTGCTTGTCAGGTCACAGCAGTCCTGTTGCCTGATAGGCCAGTTCAAGGCCAATGACTGCTGTGAGGTCAGAGAAGCCTCAGTGCCCTATAGGCCAGTGGGAGGCCCATAGCTGCTGGCTGTGCTTGTGAGGTCACAGCAGCCTCAGTGCCTCCTAGGCCAGTGGCAGGCTCATGGCTGCTGGCTGAGCTTGGGAGGTCACAGCAGTCTGAGTGCCTCTTAGGCCAGTAGCAGGCTCCTGGCTGCTGGCTGTGCTTGTGAGGTCACAGCAGCCTCAGTGCCTCCTAGGTCAGTAACAGGCTGCTGGCTGTGCTTGTGAGATCACAGCAGCCTGAGTGCCTCCTAGGCCAGCGGCAGGCTCATGGCTGTTGGATGTGCTTGTGAGGTCACAGCAGCCTCATTGCCTCCGAGGCCAGCGGCAGGCTCAAGGCTGCTGGCTGTGCTTGTGAGGTCACAGCAGCCTCAGTGCCTCCTAGGCCAGTGGCAGGCTCATGGCTGCTGGCTGTGCTTGGGAGGTCACAGCAGCCTCAGTGCCTGCTAGGCCAGTGGCAGGCTCCTGGCTGCTGGCTGTGCTTGTGAGGTCACAGCAGCCTCAGTGCCTCCTAGGCCAGTGTCAGGCTCATAGCTGCTGGCTGAGCTTGGGAGGTCACAGCAGTCTGAGTGCCTCCTAGGCCAGTAGCAGGCTCCTGGCTGCTGGCTGTGCTTGTGAGGTCACAGCAGCCTCAGTGCCTCCTAGGCCAGTGGCAGGCTCATGGCTGCTGGCTGAGCTTGGGAGGTCACAGCAGTCTGAGTGCCTCCTAGGCCAGTAGCAGGCTCCTGGCTGCTGGCTGTGCTTGTGAGGTCACAGCAGCCTCAGTGCCTCCTAGGCCAGTGGCAGGCTCATGGCTGCTGGCTGTGCTTGTGAGGTCACAGTAGCCTCAGTGCCTCCTAAGGCAGTGGCAGGCTCATGGCTGCTGGCTGTGCTTGTGAGGTCACAGTAGCCTGAGTGCCTGCTATGGCAGTGGCAGGCTCCTGGCTACTGGCTGTGCTGGTGAGGTCACAGCAGCCTCAGTGCCTCATAAGTTAGTCTACAGCGCCTCCTGCTGGCTGTGCTTGGGAGGTCACAGCAGCCTCAGTGCCTCCGAGGCCAGCGGCAGGCTCATGGCTGTTGGATGTGCTTGTGAGGTCACAGCAGCCTCAGTGCCTCCGAGGCCAGCGGCAGGCTCATGGCTGCTGGCTGTGCTTGTGAGGTCACAGCAGCCTCAGTGCCTCCTATGGCAGTGGCAGGCTCCTGGCTGCTGGTTGTGCTGGTGATGTCACAGCAGCCTCAGTGCCTCATAAGTTAGTCTACAGCGCCTCCTGCTGGCTGTGCTTGTGAGGTCACAGCAGCCTCAGTGCTTCTGAGGCCAGTGGCAGGCTCATGGCTGCTGGCTGAGCTTGGGAGGTCACAGCAGTCTGAGTGCCTCCTAGGCCAGTAGCAGGCTCCTGGCTGCTGGCTGTGCTTGGGAGGTCACAGCAGCCTAAGTGCCTCCTAGGCCAGTGGCAGGCTCCTGGCTGCTGGCTGTGCTTGTGAGGTCACAGCAGCCTCAGTGCCTCCTAGGTCAGTCGCAGGCTCCTGGCTGTGCTTGTGAGATCACAGCAGCCTGAGTGCCTCCGAGGCCAGCGGCAGGCTCATGGCTGCTGGCTGTGCTTGTAAGGTCACAGCAGCCTCCGTGCCTCCTAGGCCAGTGGCAGGCTCCTGGCTGCTGGCTGTGACTGTGAGGTCACAGCAGCCTCACTGCCTCCTAGGCCAGTGTCAGGCTCCTGGCTACTGGCTGTGCTTGTGAGGTCACAGCAGCCTCAGTGCCTCCTAGGCCTGTAGCAGGCTCATGGCTGCTGGCTGTGCTTGGGAGGTCACAGCAGCCTCATTGCCTCCGAGGCCAGCGGCAGGCTCATGGCTGCTGGCTGTGCTTGTGAGGTCACAGCAGCCTCAGTGCCTCCTAGGCCAGTGGCAGGCTCATGGCTGCTGGCTGTGCTTGTGAGGTCACAGCAGCCTCAGTGCCTCCTAGGCCGGTAGCAGGCTCATGGCTGCTGGCTGTGCTTGTGAGGTCACAGCAGCCTCAGTGCCTGCTAGGCCAGTGGCAGGCTCCTGGCTGCTGGCTGTGCTTGTGACGTCACAGCAGCCTGAGTGCCTCCTAGGCCAGTGGCAGGCTCCTGGCTGCTGGCTGTGACTGTGAGGTCACAGCAGCCTCAGTGCCTCCTAGGCCAGTGGCAGGCTCCTGGCTACTGGCTGTGCTTGTGAGGTCACAGCAGCCTCAGTGCCTCCTAGGCCAGTAGCAGGCTCATGGCTGCTGGCTGTGCTTGTGAGGTCACAGCAGCCTCATTGCCTCCGAGGCCAGCGGCAGGCTCATGGCTGTTGGATGTGCCTGTGAGGTCACAGCAGCCTCATTGCCTCCTAGGCCAGTGGCAGGCCCTTCACTGCTGGCTGTGCTTGTGAGCTCACAGCAGTGTCAGCGCCTCATCAGGCAGTGGAAGGCCCCTGGCTGCTGGCTGTGCTTGTGAGCTCACAGCAGT
Organism: Dromaius novaehollandiae; assembly: GCF_036370855.1. NCBI lineage: Eukaryota > Metazoa > Chordata > Aves > Casuariiformes > Dromaiidae > Dromaius > Dromaius novaehollandiae. The sequence goes on from NW_026991493.1 coordinate 597,135, forward strand.
CCTATTGCCTGATAGGTCTGTGACAGGCCAATGGCTGCTGGCTGTGCTTGTGAGGTCACAGCAGTCTGAGTGACTGTTAGGCCAGTGGCAGGCCTCTGGGTGCTGGCTGATTTTGTGAGGTCACAGCAGCCTCAGTGCCTCATATGCCAGTGCGATGCCCAAGGCTGCTGGCTGCTGGCTGTGCTTGTGAGGTCACAGCAGTCCTGTTGCCTGATAGGCCAGTGGCAGGCCCATGGCTGCTGGCTGCGTTTTGAGGTCACCTTTGTCTTAGTGCCTCATTGGCCAGTGGGATGCCCATGGCTGCTGGCTGTACTTGTGATGTCACGGAAGTACCAGTGCCTGATAGGGCAGTGACAGCTCCATGCCTGCTGGCTGCGTTATGAAGTCACTTTTGACTCGGGGCCTCATAGGGCAGTTGGATGCCCATGCCTGCTGGCCGTGCTTGTCAGGTCACAGCAGTCCTGTTGCCTGATAGGCCAGTTCAAGGCCAATGACTGCTGTGAGGTCAGAGAAGCCTCAGTGCCCTATAGGCCAGTGGGAGGCCCATAGCTGCTGGCTGTGCTTGTGAGGTCACAGCAGCCTCAGTGCCCTATAGGGCAGTTTCAGGCCCATACAGGCTGGCTGTGCTTGTGAGGTCACAGCAGCCTCAGTGCTTCACAGGCCAATGGCAGGCCCCTGGCTGCTGGCTGTGCTTGTGAGGTCACAGCAGCCTCCGTGCCCTTTATGGCAGTGGCAGGCCCGTGACAGTGTGCTGTGCTTGTGAATAATTTGTAGTACAGAGGATCCGACAATGAAGGATAATCCTCTTTTTGCGAATCTGAAGGGCTATAAAGCCCTGCTCTCTCTTGGCATGGCTCGGGCAACAGTTTGTGGTGTTTTAGGGGCGGCACTAATTGCTGCCCGGTGGGGGAGGCAAGGTGATAAAAAGACCATTGAGTCCTTGGGAGAACACATAAGAAACTCCCAGAGTCGAGCCAAAGAGACAATCGAGTTCTTGCAAGACTCCCGGAGTCGAGCCAAAGAGACAGTTGAGTCTTTGCAAGAACAGGTAAGAAACTTGCAAAGTCAACTCACTGCGGAGCGCAACCATACTCAGCGGCTTCACATAATCTTATCAGACTCACTAGACCGAGAGAGAATCCTGCGGTCTGAATTGGAAGAAAACAGGCGGGGGGTTAATGATAGTGAACCGGGATTCTCGAATTTGGCCGAACTAGACGGAAAACAGGCATCTGATCTAAAATCCATATATCCAATTAAAGAATTAGAAGACAGCAGGAACTCCTTTTATCCTGGAGATGGGAATGTAGTAATGAGACCCTTGATTAAAACGGAAACCACTGATAATGGTCAGGGGGGTATTCAACGACGTACCACGCGTATTATCCCCTATTCCCCTCAGGACTTGGCTAAAATACAGGAAAAATACTCCCGGGGCTCCCGGGAAACTGAAACTGAGTATGTGTGGAGAGTCTCCCTCACCGGGGGGGATCGCATTCTGCTGAGCGAAGATGAAGCTAGAGGATATTGGGGACCCAGAGTCTTTCTAACCACAAATGATAACAGGGAACCATGGTCCTTGACCCAGAGGGTAGCCTACTGGGCAGGAGGATTAGACCCAATGGAAAGAGGAGACCCTTTTTCTATTAAAACACCCACAGCGGGCCACATTCTGGAAAGCGTGCAGAAAACTGCTTGCCTCCAATTGATGCATGACCGTTTGCTGCTTCTGCAGCAGCCCTCCCCCATGCAGTGTGTGGCTGACCCCGAGAGGTTACATCCTCTGATCAGGGGACTTCCTGATGCTTTAAAACTATATGCTGTTCAGCTGCAAGACCGATTACGAACTCCCCGACCGAGACGAAGGGGAGGCCCCCCCGACATGACTTGGGGGGAGGTGGCACAGGAGCTAATTAATTACGGAAGGCGTATGGGATTCACTGGCCAGGGGGAAACAAAGCATAAAGCAGAAATAAGAAGAGTTGAGGAAAGTGGGAGGCAATATAAATCACTGCAACACCCACATCCTGGGAAACCGGTACGGGTGTTGGATAGCAGGAGACAATTATTATGGGCAGAAGGCATTTCAAAGGGAATTCCCAGAGAAGTCATGGATAGGTTACCAACTCCCAACCTGGAAGGTTTGGTAAGAAGTTGGGACAGGATAAGGGGAACCCCATCTTCCTCAAACCCCAAAGTTCCTCCTCCCTTATCCCAAGACCCCGTCTGCACCCCAGGACTCTTAAAACGAACCCTGAGACCGCACAATCCCGGATGGGCGTGACAAATATCTGATGCAGTAACTAAAGTCAATGGACGATGGGGAGTAAATGGCTGCCCCAGACTCGCTGCTTTTTGCCCTAATCCTCCATCCCTCTTACCTGGGACTGGGGAGAATAAGAAACCGAGGAATCCCTTGTATTACCCGGGACAACCGGTTCTAGTGGACTTACCCACTGTGGGACAAATACCTCTAGTACTAAAAGCTTCAAAAAATCTGTATGCATGGGTAGCTACTGATGCCCATGGGAAAGATCATAGAATCCATACCAGGTGGATCCTCCCTTCCTTTTAGGTCAACAATGTAAAAGGAAGAGGGCACTGGGGAAGAAGACTTGTCTTATGTTGAGCTTGAGTGTCCTCAACGATACTACCTGTGGTAGTTATAACAGTTATTTTTATCATTTTTTGTAATTGTGTGCTGCGATCATAATTAGCTTTATTGTTGAAAACACAACAGCCAAGAATGGCATTCTTAACCTGTGTTGGAAAGATACTTCTTGTCTTAATGTGCTTATATGTGCTATGGCAAACCTACCACCAGAATACACTTCTGGGGCTTGGTATTGTGCCGGCCGAATAGGTGATGGGGCAACCACCTTCTTCAGCCCTCTGGGCAACAGAGATGCAACTTACTTTCAATTCCCACCAGGGATAAACGGGCCATTTGCTCAGGGCATTGGAGCTAAGAAGGGGCATTACTGGATATGCAGGCACACAGCATATACATTTTTACCCACGGGGTGGTTGGGAATTTGTTATATAGGGATTATCAGACCTTTGTTTTTCCTTTTGCCAGAAACAAGTGGACCTCGGTTAGGCATAAAGGTATATGATAACCTTGGAGACAGAAGTGTTGCCTGTAAGACGCGATCCATTAAGGGAAATTTGGGCGGGACGCAAAAATGGGGAAATAATCAGACTACAAGCGGCTCTAGAAATTATTACCAACAAAACCGCTGACACGATGGATCTTCTAACTTGGCAATCCCAACAGATGCGCACGGCAATCCTTCAGCACCACATGGTTTTTAGATTACCTGTTAGCTGAAGAGGGAGAAGTGTGTGGGAAATTAAATATTCCTAACTGTTGTTTGGAAATAGATGATGTTCTCCAGTTAACCAAAGATATCAGAAAAATAGCCCACGTCCCCGTCCAAACCTGGAATGGCTGGAGTGGCAATTTGTAGTCCTGGTTACTGGGGGCACCGTGGGTGAAACAGTTAATATTGTATTTGTTAGGTGCAGTTGCCGCCTTAATGTTCTTGTATAATTCCTTGCTTTGTTCAATTAATCGGACATGTTGTGTCAAATATGCAATTTGTTCCTACCACCTTGCCGGACGGCATAAAGAAAATCCGTGCCATCCATTGGCCGTGGCCAACCACAGTACCCATCATTTCCCAGTTTCTCCTGAAGGAGGAAATTGCATATTGACATCCACAGCGCATTTGCCAGCTGTTTTATGCCTATTGTAACAATCCTACCTCATTAACTCAGTTTTGATGTCTGTTTTGTAAAGTTAAATGTTGTTGAAGTTGTTAAAGAATAAGCTTGCATTGAGCAAGACCTCTGTTTAATCACTGTTAAGCACTTTATTTTTTACCCAAACCCATGTTGTTCCCACGACTTCCCCCCCGTCCCTAATTCTCTCTCCTTTCCTTCCTTGCTTGCTTGCTTTCTTTCTCTCTCTCTCTCTCCTGCTGCCAAGCTGCAATGTTGAGACACGGGGTGGTGTAGAGGACCGGTACTAAATGCGGTTTTGTCTTGACATTGCTGCTGCTGCTGCAAAGCTGCCGCTGCCAAGGTGTGTCGGGCAATGCCACGCTGGCGCCCCCGGGAGCCGTCTGCGAAGTAAACAACCTCGTGCACCTGCACGGGGTAAAAAGGGTGCGAAAAGGGCAGAAGGGCGTCTCTAGGGCACGAACCGCACGTACTCATTTGCCATCTGCGCATGAGCAGGAGACCCCCAGATACCCCAGCCCATTTCTGGAAGGTTCCGAGAGGGCGGACTGCGCATGACAGTTAATCTGCATGGGAAGCGAGGAAGCACCTCCCAGAGGCCGGGCAAGAACCTATAAAAACTGCAGACTGTGTGAATGGGGGGGCTTGCTTGCGACGACTGAAGAACTCGAGCAGAGTCAGCGGAACCAGACGGGAGCTTCCCCCCCTGCCCCCCCGCCCCGCCGCAAGGACTCCCAAAAGAAGAGGACCAACGGGACGCCGCTGGATCCACGGGTGGTGATATCTTTCTCTCTCTCTCTTCCCCTTTTCCTCTCTTTTTCCCTAAACGTGTGACGCGGGACATGTCTCGTTAGTTGATTCCATTTTGCCTTAATAAATCTTAAACTGGTTGGCTGGTGTCGTTTTCACCTTAATTGAGTGCAAGGGCATCACGAACTTGGTCGTTGGTCCTAAGGGGAGGGAGGTCGTCCTGAACGACTCCTTTCGGGCCGCGACACGTGTCTGATAGGTCACTGGCAGGCCCATAGCTGCTGGCTGTGCTTGTGAGGTCACAGCAGTCCTACAGCCTGATAGGCCAGTGGCAGACCCACAGCTGCTGGCTTTGCTTGTGAGGTCACAGCAGCCTCAGTGTCTTATAGGCCAGTGGCAGGCTCATGGCTGCTTTCTGTGCTTGTGAGGTCACAGCAGCCTCAGTGCTTCACAGGCCAGTGGCAGGCACGTGGCTGCTGGCTGTGCTTTTCAGGTTACAGAAGCTTCAGTGCCAGGTATGCCAGTTCGAGGCCAATGACTGCTGGGTGGGCTTGTGAGGTCAGAGAAGCCTCAGTGCCCTATAGGGCAGTGGCAGGCCCATAGCTGCTCACTGGGCTTCTGAGGTCACAGCAGCCTCCATGCCCTTTAGGGCAGTGGCAGGCCCCTGACTATTTACTGTGCTTCTGAGTTGACAGCAGCGTCAGCGCCTCATCAGGCAGTTGGAGGCCAATGGCTGCTGGCTGTGCTTGTGAGGTCACAGCAGCCTCAGTGCCTGACAGGCCCATGGGAGGCCAATGTCTGCTTGGTGTGCTTTTGAGGTCACAGCAGCCTCCGTGCCTCATAGGCCAGTGGCAGGCCCGAAGCTGCTGGCTGTGCTTGTAACGTCACAGCAGTCCTATTTCCTGATAGGCTTGTGGCAGGCCTCTGTCTGCTGGCTGCCTTTTGAGGTCACATTTGTCTCTGTACCTTATAGGGCAGTGGGAGGCCTCTGGCTCCTCGCTGTGCTTGTGAGGTCCCATCAGCCTCCTTTTCCTGTAGGCCAGAGGGAGGCCAATGGCTGCTTGGTGTGCTGGTGAGGTCAGAGCAAACTCAGTGCCTGTTTGGACAGTGGCAGGCCAATGGCTGCTGGCTGTGCTTGTGAGGTCACAGCAGCCTCAGTGCCTCATAGCACAGTGGCAGGCCCATAGCTGCTGGCTGTGCTTGTGAGGTCACAGCAGCCTCAGTGCCCTATAGGGCAGTGGCAGGCCCTTGGCTGCTGCCTGGGATCGTGAGGTCACAGCAGCCTCCGTTCCCTTTAGGCCAGTGGCAGGCCCCTGGCTACTGGCTGTGCTTGTCAGGTCACAGCAGTCCTATTGCCTGATAGGCAAGTGGCAGACCCACAGCTGCTGGCTGTGCTTGTGAGGTCACAGCAGCCTCAGTGTCTTATAGGGCAATGGCAGGCCCCTGTCTGCTGTCTGTGCTCGTGAGGTCACAGCAGCCTCAGTGTCTTATAGGGCAGTGGCAGGCCCCTGTCTGCTGTTTGTGCTTGTGAGGTCACAGCAGCCTCCATGCCTCCTAGGCCAGTGACAGACCCACAGCTCAGTGCTCCTGAGGCCAGTTGTAGGCTCCTAGCTGCTGGCTGTGCTGGTGAGGTCACAGCAGCCTCAGTGCCTCCTAGGCCAGTGTCAGGCTCATGGCTGCTTTCTGTGCTTGTGAGGTCACAGCAGCCTCCGTGCCTCAAAGGCCAGTGGCAGGCTCATGGCTGCTTTCTGTGCTTGTCAGGTCACAGCAGCCTCAGTGCTTCTCAGGGCAGTGGCAGGCTCCTGGCTGCTGGCTGTGCTTGTCAGGTGACAGCAGCCTGAGTGCCTCCTAGGCCAGTGGCATGCTCCTGGCTGCTCCTGTGCTTGTGAGGTCACAGCAGCCTCCATGCCTCCTTGGCCACTGGCTAGCTCATGGCCTGCTGGCGGTGCTTGTGAGGTCACAGCAACCTCAGTGCCTCCTAAGCCAGTGGCAGGCCCCTGACTGCTGGCTGTGCTGGTGAGGTCACAGCAGCCTCAGTGCCTCCTAGGCCAGTGGCAGGCTCCTGGCTGCTGGCTGTGTTTGTGAGGTCACAGCAGCCTCAGTGCCTCCAAGGCCAGTGGCAGGCTCTTGGCTGCTGGCTGTGCTTGTGAGGTCACAGCACCCTCAGTGCCTCATAGGGCAGTGGCAGGCTCATGGCTGCTGGCTGTGCTTGTGAGGTCACAGCAGCCTCAGTGCCTCCCAGGCGACTGGCAAGCTCATGGCTGCTGGCTGGGCTTGTGATGTCACAGCAGCCTCCGTGCCTGATAAGCCACTGGTAGGCTAATGGTTGCTAGGTGTGCTTGTGAGGTCACAGTAGCCTCAGTACCTCCTAGGGCAGTGTCAATCCCCTGTCTGCTGGCTGTGCTTGTGAGGTCACAGCAGCCTCTGTGCCTCCTAGGCCAGTGGCAGGCTCATGGCTGCTGGCTGTGCTTGTGAGGTCACAGCAGCCTCAGGGCCTCATAGGTTAGGGGCAGGCGCCCCCTTCTGTTTGTGCTTGTCAGGTCACAGCAGCCTGAATGCCTCCTAGGCCAGTGACAGCCCCACAGCTGCTGGCTGTGCTTGTGACGTCACAGCAGTCCTATTGCCTGATAGGTCAGTGGCAGGCCAATGGCTGCTGGCTGTCCTGTTGACGTCACAGCAGTCTGAGTGACTGATAGGCCAGTGGCAGGCCTCTGGGTGCTGGCTGTTTTTGTGACGTCACAGCAGCCTCAGTGCCTCATAGGCCAGTGGTATGCCCTGGCTGCTGGCTGCTGGCTGTGCTTGTGAGGTCATAGCAGGTCTGTTGCCTGATAGGCCACTGGCACGCCTCTGTCTGCTAGCTGCATTTTGAGGTCACCTTTGTCATAGTGCCTCACTGGGCAGTGAGAGCTCCATGCCTGCTGGCTGCGTTATGAGGTCACGTTTGTCTTGGAGCCTCATAGGGCAGTTGGATGCCCATGCCTGCTGGCTGTGCTTGTCAGGTCACAGCAGTCCTATTTCCTGATAGGCCTGTGGCAGGCCTCTGTCTGCTGGCTGCCTTTTGAGGTCATATTTGTCTCTGTATCTTATAGGGCAGTGGCAGGATCCTGGCTGCTGGCTGTGCTTGTGAGGTCACAGCAGCCTCAGTGCCTCCGAGGCCAGTGGCAGGCTCATGGTTGCTGGCTGTGCTGGTGAGGTCACAGCAGCCTCAGTGCCTCCGAGGCCAGTGGCAGGCTCCTGGCTGCTGGCTGTGTTTGTGAGGTCACAGCAGCCTCCATGTCTCATAGGGCAGTGTCAGGCTCATGGTTGCTGGCTGTGCTTGTGAGGTCACAGCAGCCTCCGTGCCTCAAAGGCCAGTGGCAGGCTCATGGCTGCTTTCTGTGCTTGTCAGGTCACAGCAGCCTCAGTGCTTCTCAGGGCAGTGGCAGGCTCCTGGCTGCTGGCTGTGCTTGTCAGGTGACAGCAGCCTGAGTGCCTCCTAGGCCAGTGGCATGCTCCTGGCTGCTCCTGTGCTTTTGAGGTCACAGCAGCCTCATTGCCTCCTTGGCCACTGGCTAGCTCATGGCTGCTGGCGGTGCTTGTGAGGTCACAGCAACCTCAGTGCCTCCTAAGCCAGTGGCAGGCCCCTGACTGCTGGCTGTGCTGGTGAGGTCACAGCAGCCTCAGTGCCTCCTAAGCCAGTGGCAGGCTCATGGCTGCTGGCTGTGTTTGTGAGGTCACAGCAGCCTCAGTGCCTCTAAGGCCAGTGTCAGGCTCCTGGCTGCTGGCTGTGCTTGTGAGGTCACAGCAGCCTCAGGGCCTCATAGGTTAGGGGCAAGCGCCCCCTTCTGTTTGTGCTTGTCAGGTCACAGCAGCCTCCGTGCCTCTAAGGCCAGTGGCAGGCTCCTGGCTCCTGGTTGTGCTTTTGAGGTCACAGCAGCCTCAGTGCCTCCTATGGCAGTGGCAGGCTCCTGGCTGCTGGCTGTGCTGGTGAGGTCACAGCAGCGTGAGTGCCTCATAAGTTAGTCTACAGCGCCTCCTGCTGGCTGTGCTTGTGAGGTCACAGCAGCCTCAGTGCCTCCTAGGCCAGTGGCAGGCTCATAGCTGCTGGCTGAGCTTGGGAGGTCACAGCAGTCTGAGTGCCTCCTAGGCCAGTAGCAGGCTCCTGGCTGCTGGCTGTGCTTGTGAGGTCACAGCAGCCTCAGTGCCTCCTAGGCCAGTGGCAGGCTCATGGCTGCTGGCTGTGCTTGTGAGGTCACAGCAGCCTCAGTACCTCCTAGGCCAGTCGCAGGCTCCTGGCTGCTGGCTGTGCTTGTGAGGTCACAGCAGCCTCAGTGCCTCCTATGGCAGTGGCAGGCTCCTGGCTGCTGGCTGTGCTGGTGAGGTCACAGCAGCCTGAGTGCCTCATAAGTTAGTCTACAGCGCCTCCTGCTGGCTGTGCTTGTGAGGTCACAGCAGCCTCAGTGCCTCCGAGGCCAGTGGCAGGCTCCTGGCTGCTGGCTGAGCTTGGGAGGTCACAGCAGTCTGAGTGCCTCCTACGCCAGTAGCAGGCTCCTGGCTGCTGGCTGTGCTTGTGAGGTCACAGCAGCCTCAGTGCCTCCTAGGCCAGTGGCAGGCTCCTGGCTGCTGGCTGTGCTTGTGAGGTCACAGCAGCCTCAGTACCTCCTAGGCCAGTGGCAGGCTCCTGGCTGCTGGCTGTGCTTGTGAGGTCACAGCAGCCTCAGTGCCTCCTATGGCAGTGGCAGGCTCCTGGCTGCTGGCTGTGCTGGTGAGGTCACAGCAGCCTGAGTGCCTCATAAATTAGTCTACAGCGCCTCCTGCTGGCTGTGCTTGTGAGGTCACAGCAGCCTCAGTGCCTCCAAGGCCAGTGTCAGGCTCATGGCTGCTGGCCGAGCTTGGGAGGTCACAGCAGTCTGAGTGCCTCCTAGGCCAGTAGCAGGCTTCTGGCTGCTGGCTGTGCTTGTGAGGTCACAGCAGCCTCAGTGCCTCCTAGGCCAGTAGCAGGCTCCTGGCTGCTGGCTGTGCTTGGGAGGTCACAGCAGCCTGAGTGCCTCCTAGGCCAGTGGCAGGCTCATGGATGTTGGATGTGCTTGTGAGGTCACAGCAGCCTCAGTGCCTCCTAGGCCAGTTGCAGGCTCCTGGCTACTGGCTGTGCTTGTGAGGTCACAGCAGCCTGAGTGCCTCCTAGGCCAGTAGCAGGCTCCTGGCTGCTGGCTGTGCTTGTGAGATCACAGTAGCCTCAGTGCCTCCGAGGCCGGTAGCAGTTGATTCCATTTTGCCTTAATAAATCTTAAACTGGTTGGCTGGTGTCGTTTTCACCTTAATTGAGTGCAAGGGCATCACGAACTTGGTCGTTGGTCCTAAGGGGAGGGAGGTCGTCCTGAACGACTCCTTTCGGGCCGCGACACATGTCTGATAGGTCACTGGCAGGCCCATAGCTGCTGGCTGTGCTTGTGAGGTCACAGCAGTCCTATAGCCTGATAGGCCAGTGGGATGGCTCCTGGCTGTTGGCTGTCCTTGTGAGGTCATAGCAGCATCAGTGCCTCATAGGCCAAAGGGAGTCCCCTGGCTGCTGGCTTTGCTTGTGAGGTCACAGCAGCCTCAGTGTCTCATAGGGCAGTGGCAGGCCCCTGGCTGCTGGTTGTGCTTGTGAGGCCATGTTTGTCTCCGTGCTTCACAGTTCAGTGGCAGGCCCACAGCTGCTGCCTGTGCTTGTGAAGGCACAGGAGTCCTAGTTCCTCATACACCAGGGGCAGGCCCATGGCTGCTGGCTGTGCTTGTGAGGTCACAGCAGTATGAGTGCCTGATAGCCAGTGCGAGGTCCATAGCTGCTGGTTGTGCTTGTGAGGTCAGAGAAGCCTCAGTGCCTGATAGGCCAGTTTGAGGCCAATGACTGCTGGGTGGGCTTGTGAGGTCACAGCAGCCTCAGTGCCTCATAGGCGAGAGAGAGGCCCCTGGCTGCTGGCTGTGTTTGTGAGTGTTAAAGAATAGTGAATTGAAACTGTCTAGAAATAGCTGCTTAGCACAACTTACATAAAACTTGCTTAGCATGAGTGGCTAGTTTTGCTGAAGCCTTAGGCTGCATGTGGGAAAAGTAACGAATCTTTACCTAGTTTAATAAAAAATAGTGCCTCAGAGCTCATTCAGGCTGGGAAAATAAGGAAGCCACACGCAGTCTGCGCTCCTGTGTCACCGACTCCAAGAGGGAAGACGCCAAAACAATTGGGAAAATAAGACCTTGGGAAACAGCCGCCAGACCCAACAAAAACAGAGGTACAACCATCATCAGAGACTGCAAAAAAACAAAAAAAAAGGAGAAAACCAGCTTGCCTCAGAAAGATGATGAGACCCAATGAGGAGCAGGAGACCCCAGACCAAAAAATTACTATTGGGCTAACTACCGCGTGAGGGGTGGGAAATGGAAGTCGAAAAGACTATAATTACCCAGGATTTGTTTATGTTAGGGTCCCTCTTCGGAGGCACCCAGCTCGAGCTGTAATTACGGTACGCGCGTGATTAAAATTATCTGATTTGTTTTGATTTGGCTCTGAACTTTACTTGGGGGAACCTAGGGTCGAGCCCTGTTATGGTGGCCGACAGGCCTAATTTCCATAACAGTTTGGCACCCCAGATGGGACCCTAGGCGACCACTGTTGGGGCCTCTCATCTCCAAACAATCATCTGGCGCCATCGGGTGAGTTCACCTGGGATCTTTGGCAACGAGAGGCACCGAGAAGGTGAGTCTTAAACTCCCGCCTAAATTCTAAACTCTGGTCTGGTAACAGTGCACTGAAAGGGTACGCGGACTGATCACCGTAAGGCGTACCAGGTGTGTGGGGGGGGTACGCGGGCTGGCCACTGTAAGGCATACCAGGGGGACAGGTAGGAGTCCCATCCCCAGGGTTAGAGTGGGTTTTAAGTCCCAGCTCGGTCCGGCCGGAGGAGGGTTGTGCAGCCTGATCAGCATAAGGCGCACTGCAAAACTGTAAGACCGAAATCTAGAGTCACCGTGACTGGTGTGAGTGTAAACAGCACTGTGTGTTTGTGTGTGTGTGTGTGTGTGTGTGTGTGTGTGAGAGTGCGTGTAGCCTGGGAACCGATTGGGGCACCCGTCGGCTGAGAAGCCGCCTGCTGCGAAGGGACAGCAGTCCTAGCAGTTAAAGACGCGGGTGGTGTGAGTGCAGTTCCCAGAGAGCGAGAGAAAGAGAGGGAGAGAAATAGTGTGTGTGATCACACCAGCTACAGGGACTGGTGTTACCGGGAAGGAAGTGCACTGCCTGATTTGCTTAAGACGCACTTTTCAGGAACTCAATATGGGAAATAATTTCGGCATAGAAAAGGGGACGCCCTTAGCCGAAATTTTGGTAAACTGGAGTAAGATTGATGGTACCAAAAATTTAGGGAGAAAAAGGTTAGTCCAACTATGTCAGGAGGATTGGCCGTTCCTGACTAAGGAAGGTAATCTGGCAGAGCGATGGCCACCCCAGGGGTCCTTCAGTTACCAGGAACTAACTTTCCTGCGTCATCATTTGCAGAATAGGTTCCCCAGACAAATGGATTACTGGTATGTATGGGACAACTGGGCATTTGCTAGATGAAAAGAGGCGCCTAGGAAAGAGAGACTCTTTCCTCAGAATGCTGTAAGTACCGCAGCTGCTGAAACGCTTGTGGAAACTATTCCACCCTATGCGCTACCCTCTGCTTCAGCTTCCCTACACCCCCGCTTGCCTTCCGCCCCCGCCTTTCAAGCTCCTCTGGAAGGCCTTCCTGTGCCAGGAGTGCCCCCACCCGGTCTGGAAGGGGTACCTCGGGTCGCCACTACACGAGTTTACCGACCCTGGAGACCCCAAGATTTAATTATATGGAGTCAACGGCTCCCCAGACTTAGGGATGATCCAGAAAGAGTGTTACAAATCATAAGGGGAATTATGCGGGCGTATGACCCTACCTGGGGAGATGTACAAATGCTCCTTGAATCTGTGTTCACTCCAGATGAAAGGTGCTCAAGTTTGGATGCAAACCGCCGTTGGGCAGCAGAGGGGTGTGTTGGGGCTGCTCAAACAGCCTGGCCAGCTGTGGACCCCGGATGGAATCATAATGTAGATGCAGATTACAGGCAGTTGCAATTAGCCAGAGAGGGCTTAGAAGAAGCTATACGTTTGGCAGGACAAAAGACTGCAAATTGGTCTAAAGTAAGGGAGTGTCAGCAACAGGCAGAGGAACACCCCTCGGCTTTCTTTGCTAGGCTAATTAAGCAAGTCAGAATGTATGGGGGAGGACTAGACCCAGAAGCCGAGGCTAACAGGCCGCTAATGATTTCCACATTTGTAGACCAAGCAGCCCCGGACATTAGAAAGTAGTTTTCCAAACATGTTCCTGACTGGCCAGGAAAGCGAATGGATGAAATAATACGTTTAGCCACATTTGTGTATAATAGTCGAGAGGAGGAGAGGGCAAAAGAAAAGAGACAGCAAAAAAAAGAGGAAGTTAGTGTGTTAGCAGCTGTGTTAAGAGATGGATTTAGAGGACCCAGGGGGAGGGGAGGTGAAAGAGCCAGGAGAGATAGATGGAACCAAAGTGAACGTGCTGTACAGTCAGGAGTTAATGATGTTTGTTATTATTGTGGGGAACAAGGACACTGGCAGCAGGAGTGCCCAGTGAGGCCCCGTGTAGTTAGGAACAGAGGAACCGGCATGAGACAATCAAACACTAAGGAGGAGACCAGGCGATTCCCAGTCAATCCACAATGAGAGGAAACAGGAGACTCAGAAAATACTGTGGAAATTGGAGTAAATTTATGGGATGTAGTTTTGGATTTTGAGGGTCACGTAATGGCAATACTGAAGGTTTAGAAGTTCCCTTTCTAGTGGATACTGGAGCCACCCTTTCCCTTTTAAATTTTGAGCCTAAAGGATGCAAATCATCAGATAAAATAGTGATGCAAGGAGTGATGGGAAAGGGCGAATGAATGTTATCTAAGCCCTTATTACTCACTATTGAGGGTAAAACAGTGTGGGGACATTTTATAATTTCCACAGACGCACCTATATGCCTTTTGGGGAGAGATCTCCTGCAAGCCTTGGATACTCAGATCTGCTTACAGCCGGAAGGGATAAAGCTAATAATTATGGGTTCATGTGTTCTGGCTAAGACACCAGAACCAGAGTCAACTAATCTGCAAATTCCAACAGGTTTAGAATCAGTTTCTAAAAAATTATGGAGCTCTTCAGGAATGGATGTGGGACTACTGAAATCAGCCGGTCCAGTCTCGATAAAAACAAAGGGGGGATTGCCTCCTGCAGTTAAACAATATCCTATCCCAAAGGAAGCAGAGAAGAGTATCCAAAAACAAACTGATCATTATCTGAAAATGGGTATCCTTAGAGTCTGTGAATCCCCATATAACACCCCAATTCTGCCAGTTAAAAAGAACAGGCAAGATGCTGATGGTGATCCAGAGTATCGCTTTGTACAAGACTTAAGGGCTATAAACCAACATGTAATTGCTCCACATCCAGTAGTCCCCGACCCATCAACCATTTTACTACAGATACCCCACTGGGCAACTTATTTTACTGTGACTGACCTAACAGCAGCCTTTTTTAGTATACCGATAGCTGAAGATAGCCAAGATCTCTTTGCTTTCACTTGGAAGGGACAACAATTAACTTGGACAAGGCTGCCACAGGGATTTACTGGGTCTCCGACTGTTTTTTCGCGTATACTTAAAAATGACCTCTCAGATATCGAACTTCCAGGACATTCTGCATTAATACAATATGTAGATGATTTGTTATTAGCAAGTAAAGATTATGAGACATGTTTGAAAGATACTGTTTCTCTGTGTAACGCTCTTGCAGAAAAAGGGCATCGAGCATCTCTGTCTAAACTCCAGCTGTGTCAAAGAGAGGTAAAATATTTGGGTTTTATCTTAAGAGAAGGACACAGGTTAGTTGATCCAGAACGAGTAAAGACAATTCTTGATATGCCTCGTCCTGTAACAAAAAAACAGCTTAGGGGATTTTTAGGAGCTGTAGGATTCTGCCGACCGTGGATTCCGGGGTTAGCAGAACTTACTAAGCCTCTGGTACAGGCAACAAAAAAGGAGGAGATAGAGCCTTTGGCCTGGGGCCCAGAAAGGGAGAAAGCTTTTACATCTGTGAAAAAAGCGTTGGTTTCAGCCCCTGCTCTCGGGTTACCAGATTATAGCAAACTATTTGAATTATTTGTCCATGAGCGACAGGGAGTAGCAAGTGGGGTACTCACCCAAAAACTAGGCCCTCACCGTAGACCAGTGGCCTATTACTCCACGCAACTAGATGAGGTAGCTAAAGGCACTCCAGGACGCATCAGAGCAATAGCAGCTACTGCAGCTCTTATTGAAAAAAACACGACCTGTGGTTTTGGGTCATTCATTGACTGTGTATGTGCCACATGAAGTAGAACTGTTAATGAAGCAATATGCGACTCAAGCACTATCCCCACAGAGAGCTGACCGCTATGAACTGATAATACTGCATGCAGATAATGTGACTTTCAAAAGATGCAATATTTTGAATCCAGCAACGCTATTGCCTCAACCGGAGGACGGAGAGCCACATCATTCCTGTGAGCAGGTGGTCGTCAGCTCGAGCAAGCCCCGGGAGGACCTTAAAGATGAACCTTTGGAGAACCCGGACTTAGTTCTGTTTACAGATGGGTCATCCTATTATTTGGACGGAAGACGTCACTCCGGCTATGCTGTCACTAACGTCTTTGAGGTGCTCGAGGCCAATCCCTTGTCTCCATCAGTAAGTGCTCAAGGAGCAGAATTAATAGCATTGACCCAAGCAGCAAAAAATAGGTAAGAGCTTGCGGGTAAATATCTATACCGACTCTAAATATGCATTTGGAGTGTGTCATGCAACAGGGATGTTATGGAAAGAACGAGGATTCTTGCCGTCATCAGGAAAGAAATTAGCTAATGGAGAAGAAATACGTAATTTGCTGGAAGCAGTTCAACTGCCCAAAGAAATTGCGGTAATACACTGCCCAGCCCATACTAAAGACACTACAGAAATTAGCAGAGGAAATGCTCTAGCCAACGCTGCTGCGAGGGCTGCAGCTCAACAACCTCTGAGAGAATGTATGGGGGCAGTTCCAAGGATGGACCAGAGTGAGTGGCCAAACTTAATAGACCCCAAAACTATGTATGAAAAAGACTGCTCAGTGGAAGAGAAAAAACAATGGGAACAGTGGGAAGCAAAACAAAATGGTGACGGAATATGGACAATTGGGGAAAAACCAATTCTACCAAAAAAATATTTAATTACTATAGCTAGGTGGTTTCACGATAAAGCTCATGGGGGAGCCGAGGGAATAGCTAAACAGGTACAGAAAGTATGGGCTGCTCCAGGAATCTATGCAGCTGCTAGAAGAATAACAAATAGCTGCCCGACCTGCCAGAAGTTTTCAAATAACAAGCCAAGCTCAGATTTGGGGGGGACGACCATGGGCTTACTTCCCTTTCCAGAAGCTGCAAATAGCTTATGCAGATATGCCATCTGTCTATGGATACAAACACTTGTTAGTGATAATAGATCAGTTATCAGGCTGGGTAGAAGCTTTTCCAACAAGAAAGGCTGACACAGGGGGAATGGTAAAAGCCTTACTGAAGGAAATCATACCCAGGTATGGGGTCCCAGAAGCCATTGATTCAGACAGGGGTGCCCATTTTACAGCAAGCATAATCAATCAGTTATGTAAATCGTTAGGAATAAAAAGAAACCTACATGCTCCTTATCACCCACAATCTTCAGGACAAGTAGAAAGAATGAATAGAACATTAAAAGAGAAAATAGCAAGAATATGCACACATGCTAGCCTAAAATGGCCAGAGGCATTAAACTTAGCTCTGTGGGATGTTCGAAATTCTCCACGGCAACCCATAGGACTACCACCAGCAGAAATTCTTTTTGGGAGACATTTAGCGATACCAGGGACTTATATCCCTGCTAAGACCAGCCTATTAGACGGAGATGAACGAGTAACACAATATGTACTAGCCTTACAAGAACGGTTTAAGGCCTTGCAAAATCAGGCTCAGTGGTTTCAGCCGGTGCCATCAGACATTCAGGCACATGCTATACAGCCTGGAGATAAAGTGTTGATAAAGGTATTCTCGCGAAAAACAAAACTAGAACCAAAATGGGAAGGACCCTATACTGTATTGTTAAGTTCTTACTACGCTGTTAAAATTCTAGGAAAAGAGAATTGGATTCACCACTCTCACGTGAAACGAGTGACAGTCCAAGAAGCAAACACAGCAGAGGTTGCAGCAGAACAGTGAAAACAACCACGTAAAGCTTGATGCTACTTTCTGTAACCTGTGGTCAAAGAACCTTAGAGTGGCCATGGTCCCAGGCCCGTGTTAAGTATACCGGAAGTATGGGATTAAGTTCTGATAAAAACTTAAACCTCTCAACCCTGCTCATGCATGGAACTGAAGTATACTCAGAAAATGAATGGAGCTGGGATAATACTAACCAACTTCCCCAACTCCTGGGAAGGACAGGAAAGGAAATAAAGATAGGGTGTCGAGTGATCAACGGGTCCACCCATGAGAAGGCAACTCAAATCTCTCTCACTAAAATCAAATCAAATGAAAAAGAAAGGAAAATTTGTGCCACTGAAAAACTGGATTGTTGGTACAATTTTACCTTAGAACAACCTGTTGTTATAGTTTGCCTGTGGGCTCACCACAATGTGGGACTATCATTTGAATTTAAAATAGACATTATTGAGCCCAGTACAGCAATACCTACCCTGACTACAATTATTTCCACCAATATAAATAACTCTGTTACCATGAAGAGTAAGAAAACCTTATCCCCACAAATCTTTGAAATTGGACCATATGTGATTAGAAATACAGGCCAACAACGAGTGTTATTTAATCCATCATGGTCTCTCAAACGAGTAGAGCTATTAATGCAAATTATATCTCTACAATCAAACCGACCTGTTCACCATTCTTAGGTACGTCCTATGTGGGATGGACGGCGTGGTTACATAGGCGAACCCTCACCTCTCCAAAATGAACAAGGAGAGATGTGACCGGTATCATAGGAACAGGATTGGGAGTCCTAAACAGTATAGATGCTGAAGTACTCGTAAATAAACTGAGCACAACAACAAGTGACTTATACAGATTAAAACATCCATTGAGGTCTTCTCTATTAGCATTAGGAACTAACCAATGGCTTTCATCCGAGATATTACCTCAATGGGAAAAAATGAATGAAAAAGATCACCACTTGATAGTGGATGCACTTGGGGAAGCCCAAATTAATATTTCCCTGGCCCTCAGTTGCATCCAAGCTCAACTGTGGATGCAATCTATGGCAGCAGCGATTATAAGGGAGGGGAAGAAGGCACTTTACCCACTGAAATTCGAAAGGTAATTTGGGATAATGTGACCGAATTTGAAAAGGAATTCCAATCCTGGTGGTATCTGGTCAATTTTACTTATGATCCTATCAACACTGAGGCCACAGCCTTTGTTTCAACAATACGTAATGCTCCAACATATACAATATATCCAATCATTGCGTTAGGATTAAATCACAATGGAGCTATACTCTATCCATTGGAACACAGAGTATGGGCCCAACGAAATGGAAATAAATGGCAAACTGTGGACGTTAGCGCATGTATTGTACAGGAACAGCAAGGGTTTATTTGTGAAAGTAATACCATCAAAGCCCAAGACATTTGTCTTGACACTGAGCAAAATGTTTGTCACTTTGAAATACACCCTGATGAAACACCTGCAACTATACTTGTATATATTGGGAGAGGGTGTGTACGTATGAGAACCTTTTGTAGTCTTATAGTTATAGATGGCATTGTAGTAGATATGAGTAATCATTGAAATATTTGTATTTGTAGCTTTACCAAAATCATGGGATGTGATTTCAATTATTCAGCTCCTATCACGTCTTATCAATTGTTACAATCTAATTATACATTAATTCAAAATTTACTACCTACTCCCATTGGGATGAATCTCACCCTGGTAAGGAAACTACTACAACATGATGATTTGCATCAACTGCTAGAGCGCATCCGGAACAGTGGACAGAAAACTCTAATCACTGTTCACCATGATGCAAAAGAGATACATCATATCTTAGAAAGGGTAAAAAGGGATGGAGAACATCATGGCTGGGAAACTCTTCTAGGGTGGTCACCAACCACAACAGGGATTTATAATCATGTATTGCACCCGGTAGTAGTTGTGTTCAGTTTAACTGTGTTATGCCTATTGCTTACGATCATATTATATATAAGAGTATGGAAAGTGATAGTATGCCTCGAAAGACTTCGAGAACTCTGTTTAAAATATTAGCAGGGATGCTTCATAAAAACAAAGGGGGGAAACTGTTAAAGAATAGTGAATTGAAACTGTCTAGAAATGGCTGCTTAGCACAACTTATATAAAACTTGCTTAGCATGAGTGGCTAGATTTGCTGAAGCCTTAGGCCGTGCGTGGGAAAAGTAACGAATCTTTACTTAGTTTAATAAAAAATAGTGCCTCAGAGCTCGTTCAGGCTGGGAAGATAAGGGAGCCACACGCAGTCGGCGCACCTGTGTCACCGACTCCGAGAGGGAAGACGCCAAAACAATGGGGGAAAATAAGACCTTGGGAGGCAACCGCCAGACCCAACAAAAACAGAAGTACAACCGTCATCAGAGACTGCAAAAAAACAAGAATAAGGAGAAAACCAGCTTGCCTCAGAAAGACGATGAGACCCAATGAGGAGCAGGAGACCCCAGACCAAAAAATTACTATTGGTCTAACTATCGCATGAGGGGTGGGAAATGGAAGTTGAAAAGACTATAATTACCCAGGATTTGTTTATGTTAGGGTCCCTCTTCGGAGGCACCCAGCTCGAGCTGTAATTACGGCACGCGTGTGATTAAAATTTACTTTGTTTTGATTTGGCTCTGAACTTTACTTGGGGGAACCTAGGGTCGAACTCTGTTATGGTGGCCGACAAGCCTAATTTCCGTAACAGGCCGATGAGGCTGCAAAAAGGGCAGCATTATCCATGTCAGTGGCAGCATTAGTTCCAGAGAGAATGTTAAAAATGGAAATTCCAGTATACACTGAAAAAGAAAATAAATTAGCAGAAATACTGAAATGCATAAAAACTCCTGAAGGATGGTGGGTGACATCTACTGGACAGTGTGTGGTAACTTTGCCGATAATGAAGAAGCTGATGAAGCAAATACATGGTAGTACCCACATGGGAGCTGAGGCATTGGTTGAAACAGTTAAAAGATTTGCTGTGGGAGTTAGTATGTTAATAATTGCAAAGGGTATTACACAAAAATGTGAAATCTGTCTTAGAAATAATCCCAGGATTCAGAAGAAGCCCCCCCAGGGGAAGTAAAAAGGGGCTTCATGCCTGGGGATTACTGGCAAATTGATTTTTCTGAATTACCAAGATGTAATGGATATAAACATTTGTTGGTAATTGTTGACACCTTTTCAGGATGGCCTGAGGCTTTCCCGTGTCGTACCACTAAAGCAGGGGAGGTAGTGAAAATGTTATTAAAAGAAATCATACCAAGATTTAGGGTACCAGAAGGGTTTTCTTCAGATAGGGGACCTCATTTTATAGCAGAAATAGTACAACAAATCTCAAAAATACTACAAATTAAATGGGACTTACATACCCCCTGGAGGCCACAATCCAGTGGAAAAGTGGAAAGAATGAATCAAACAATTAAGAGACAGGTAGGAAAATTGTGTCAGGAGACTCAGATGAAATGGACTGATGTTTTACCTCTGGCATTATTAAGAACCAGAATAACCCCAAGGGTTAGGGAGAAAGTTAGTCCATTTGAGATTCTGTATGGCAAACCTTACACTGTAAATTTAACTGGAAATGAAATTCAAATGCACGTTAAGGGTGATCAAATTTTAAGTGATTATCTCTTGTCTATGGCAAAGGTTCTTCTCTCCGTAGGTACATCCAGTTATACTTTTAGATTACACCCGAGTGAAAGCAGTACCTCGAGAGACGTGGAAAGCTGAACAAGTTCAACCTCTAAAGTTAAAAATATATAAAGATATATGAGATGTATTAGAAGCGAATCGGTTTTAAATTTAGATTGTATTCAGGGAAAAAATGCTTTAATCTGTTTGTTAGGAATAGGGTTAATATTGTTGTTACGGTATCTGTGTAAAAATGATGTTCTCCTTAACAACCAGGGGAGAAATGTGGTGGTTAGTTTTTCTAGGTTACCTGAGCCAAACAATTAAAGGGAATCAGGAAGGATTTTGGAGTCACAATCTCCATTTGGAAGTAATTACGAAATCTATGAAGATAGTTAACCAGAGGGATTGCTGGGTGTGTACCCACTTCCCTGAACTTTCCAACAAGGGCTTCCCACTAATTGGAGTGCCTATGAAACAACCAAACAGGAATGGGAAGTCCAGAGGGTGACAGGAGATTATTATCAATGTATCCAAAGATGTAATAATAGTAATAAATGGTGGGAGAAAACTATACTTTATGGAAAGCAACCGATCAACTGTACTGGAGCCATTAAGGTAGAAGGTTATAAAGATTGCTCTCGGATACCTGAATAGGTTATAAGTGGCCAAGTAAGGAACTAAATGGGTGGCGTGTTCCAAAAGGTAGTGGATGGTATTGGTTGTGTGGAAACAAGGCACGAAAAGTGCTACCTCCTAATTGGTCAGGGACATGTACTTTAGGGGCAATAATCCCTAATGTTACTATAAGAAAAGAATTGAGTAATAAATACCAAAAATCCTGGCTAAGAACATTCATAAGGAGACAAAAGAGGGTCAATAATCCTTTAATAGATCGACCTACTAGGTTGCAGTCATTCGTAAGGTGGCTCTTTCCACAACTGGGAGTGAGTGAACTTGAAAAAGCAATAGTAAATATTTCAGCAGTTATTGAAAAAAATAGGGAATAAAACCTCTGATGCCACTGCAGCTTTACAAGAGGAGGTTTCAGAAATTGCTAAAATAACTACCCAAAACAGGATGGCTCTAGAGATGTTATTGGCATCTCAGGGAGGAGTATGTACAGTAATAAATACTAGTTGCTGTGTATATGTGGATCAAAGCGGGAGAATTTCTACCGATCTAAATGAAATCTGGAAGCAGACTGAAATCTTACATGGGGTTCAGAAAGAGGATACCTCTTTTGGATTTGAAGAAACATGGAAATGGTTGACTTCCTGGTTCCCTGACGTGAGCTCATGGGTTAAAAAGTGTTTAACAATTTTGGGAATGGTGTTAGTAGTTTTTGTATGCGTTTATGTAGTGATTCAATGCATTTGTAGATGTTGTACAAAATTAATATGGGAAAGATTTTAAAAGAGTGAGACTAATATGAAAATGATCATATAAGTCTCAAAGGGGGGAATTGTTACAAGACAACCCTGGGAAGCTCAGAAGGAATGCGTGAACTAGGTAGATTAGGATAACTTCTAACATTAAGTCTGAAGTGGTCTAGAGGTAGCCACTTAGATAAAACTTGCTTCATGAGTAGCTAAATTTGCTGAAGCCTTAGGCCGCACTCCTAGTTCAGTAAGAAAGGGCCCCAGAGCTGGTGCAGGCTGGAAAGATAAGGGAGTTACAAGCAGGCTGCATTCCTGTGCCCCACACTCCGAAAGGGAGGATGTCAAGGCTTTGAAATAAGGCCTGCTTGGGCACCAGGACCTTGGGAAGCAAAACAGCAGCAGCCTCAGTGCCTGATATACGAGGGGCAGGCCAGTGCCTGCTGGCTGTGCTTGTGAGGTCACAGCAGCCTCAGTGCCTCCGAGGCCAGTGGCAGGCCCATAGCTGCTGGCTGTGCTCGTGAGGTCACAGCAGTCCCATTGACTGATATGCCAGTGGGATGCCCAAGGCTGTTTGCTGTGCTTGTGAGGTCACATATGTCTCAGTGCTTCACAGGCCAGTGGCAGGCCAATGGCTGCTGGCTGTGCTCGTGAGGTCACAGCAGCCTCTGTGCCCTATAGGGCAATGGCAGGCTCATGGCTGTTTGCTGTGCTTATGAGCTCACAGCAGTCTGAGTGCCTGATAGCCAGTGGCAGACCCACAGCTGCTGGCTGTGCTTGTAACGTCACAGCAGTCCTATTGCCTGATAGGCCTGTGGCAGGCCTCTGTCTGCTGGCTGCCTTTTGAGGTCACATTTGTCTCTGTACCTTATAGGGCAGTGGGAGGCCCCTGGCTAGTCGCTGTGCTTGTGAGGTCCCATCAGCCTCCTTTTCCTGTAGGCCAGTGGCAGGCCCATTGCTGCTGGCTGTGCTTGTCAGGTCACAACACTCCTACAGCCTGAGAGGCCAGCAGCAGGCCCCTGGCTGCTGACTGTGCTTGCTGAGGTCATAGCAGCCTCAGTGCCTCATAGGCCAGTGGCAGGCCCATAGCTGCTGGCTGTGCTTGTAAGGTCACAGCAGTCCTATTTCCTGATAGGCCCGTGGCAGGCCTCTGTCTGCTGGCTGCCTTTTGAGGTCACATTTGTCTCTGTACCTTATAGGGCAATGGCAGGCCTCTTGCTCCTCGCTGTATTTGTGAGGTCACTGCAGCCTCAGTGCTTCACAGGCCAATGGCAGGCCCCTGGCTGCTGGCTGTGCTTGTGAGGTCACAGCAGCCTCCGTGCCCTTTATGGCAGTGGCAGGCCCGTGACAGTGTGCTGTGCTTGTGAATAATTTGTAGTACAGAGGATCTGACAATGAAGGATAATCCTCTTTTGAGAATCTGAAGGGCTATAAAGCCCTGCTCTCTCTTGGCATGGCTCAGGCAACAGTTTGTGGTGTTTTAGGGGCGGCACTAATTGCTGCCTGGTGGGGGAGGCAAGGTGATAAAAAGACCATTGAGTCCTTGGGAGAACACATAAGAAACTCCCAGAGTCGAGCCAAAGAGACAATCGAGTTCTTGCAAGACTCCCGGAGTCGAGCCAAAGAGACAGTTGAGTCTTTGCAAGAACAGGTAAGAAACTTGCAAAGTCAACTCACTGCGGAGCGCAACCATACTCAGCGGCTTCACATAATCTTATCGGACTCACTAGACCGAGAGAGAATCCTGCGGTCTGAATTGGAAGAAAACAGGCGGGGGGTTGATGATAGTGAACCGGGATTCTCGAATGTGGCCGAACTAGACGGAAAACAGGCATCTGATCTAAAATCCATATATCCAATTAAAGAATTAGAAGACAGCAGGAACTCCTTTTATCCTGGAGATGGGAACGTAGTAATGAGACCCTTGATTAAAACGGAAACCACTGACAATGGTCAGGGGGGTATTCAACGACGTACCACGCGTATGATCCCCTATTCCCCTCAGGACTTCGGAAAAAATACTCCCGGGGCTCCCGGGAAACTGAAACTGAGTATGTGTGGAGAGTCTCCCTCACCGGGGGGGGATCACATTCTGCTGAGCGAAGATGAAGCTAGAGGATATTGGGGACCCAGAGTCTTTCTAACCACAAATGATAACAGGGAACCATGGTCCTTGACCCAGAGGGTAGCCTACTGGGCAGGAGGATTAGACCAATGGAAAGAGGAGACCCTTTTTCTATTAAAACACCCACAGCGGGCCACATTCTGGAAAGCGTGCAGAAAACTGCTTGCCTCCAATTGATGCATGACCGTTTGCTGCTTCTGCAGCAGCCCTCCCCCATGCAGTGTGTGGCAGACCCCGAGAGGTCACATCCTCTGATCAGGGGACTTCCTGATGCTTTAAAACAATATGCTGTTCAGCTGCAAGACCGATTACGAACTCCCCGACCGAGACGAAGGGGAGGCCCCCCCAACATGACTTGGGGGGAGGTGGCACAGGAGCTAATTAATTACGGAAGGCGTATGGGATTCACTGGCCAGGGGGAAACAAAGCATAAAGCAGAAATAAGAAGAGTTGAGGAAAGTGGGAGGCAATATAAATCCCTGCAACACCCACATCCTGGGAAACCGGTACGGGTGTTGGATAGCAGGAGACAATTATTATGGGCAGAAGGCATTTCAAAGGGAATTCCCAGAGAAGTCATGGATAGGTTACCAACTCCCAACCTGGAAGGTTTGGTAAGAAGTTGGGACAGGATAAGGGGAACCCCATCTTCCTCAAACCCCAAAGTTCCTCCTCCCTTATCCCAAGACCCCGTCTGCACCCCAGGACTCTTAAAACGAACCCTGAGACCGCACATTCCTGGATGGGCGCAACAAATATCTGATGCAGTAACTAAAGTCAATGGACGATGGGGAGTAAATGGCTGCCCCAGACTCGCTGCTTTTTGCCCTAATCCTCCATCCCTCTTACCTGGGACTGGGGAGAATAAGAAACCGAGGAATCCCTTGTATTACCCAGGACAACCGGTTCTAGTGGACTTACCCACTGTGGGACAAATACCTCTAGTACTAAAAGCTTCAAAAAATCTGTATGCATGGGTAGCTACTGATGCCCATGGGAAAGATCATAGAATCCATGCCAGGTGGATCCTCCCTTCCTTTTAGGTCAACAATGTAAAAGGAAGAGGACACTGGGGAAGAAGACTTGTCTTATGTTGAGCTTGAGTGTCCTCAACGATACTACCTGTGGTAGTTATAACAGTTATTTTTATCATTTTTTGTAATTGTGTGCTGCGATCATAATTAGCTTTATTGTTGAAAACACAACAGCCAAGAATGGCATTCTTAACTTGTGTTGGAAAGATACTTCTTGTCTTAATGTGCTTACATGTGCTATGGCAAACCTACCACCAGAATACACTTCTGGGGCTTGGTATTGTACCGGCCGAATAGGTGATGGGGCAACCACCTTCTTCAGCCCTCTGGGCAACAGAGGTGCAACTTACTTTCAATTCCCACCAGGGATAAACGGGCCATTTGCTCAGGGCATTGGAGCTAAGAAGGGGCATTACTGGATATGCAGGCACACAGCATATACATTTTTACCCACGGGGTGGTTGGGAATTTGTTATATAGGGATTATCAGACCTTTGTTTTTCCTTTTGCCAGAAACAAGTGGACCTCGGTTAGGCATAAAGGTATATGATAACCTTGGAGACAGAAGTGTTGCCTGTAAGACGCGATCCATTAAGGGAAATTTGGGCGGGACGCAAAAATGGGGAAATAATCAGACTACAAGCGGCTCTAGAAATTATTACCAACAAAACCGCTGACACGATGGATCTTCTAACTTGGCAATCCCAACAGATGCGCACGGCAATCCTTCAGCACCACATGGTTTTTAGATTACCTGTTAGCTGAAGAGGGAGAAGTGTGTGGGAAATTAAATATTCCTAACTGTTGTTTGGAAATAGATGATGTAGGCGAAGTAGTTCTCCAGTTAACCAAAGATATCAGAAAAATAGCCCACGTCCCCGTCCAAACATGGAATGGCTGGAGTGGCAATTTGTAGTCCTGGTTACTGGGGGCACCGTGGGTGAAACAGTTAATATTGTATTTGTTAGGTGCAGTTGCCGCCTTAATGTTCTTGTATAATTCCTTGCTTTGTTCAATTAATCGGACATGTTGTGTCAAATATGCAATTTGTTCCTACCACCTTGCCGGACGGCATAAAGAAAATCCGTGCCATCCATTGGCCGTGGCCAACCACAGTACCCATCATTTC